>NC_138026.1:106809298-107409298 GCF_964106645.2 Podarcis pityusensis | reverse complement strand
ATATAACTTAATTGTTTATATTTTCCTTTGGTTGTCCTTGAATCTTCCCACCACTGCCATCCTCTCCTGCAACACTAGTGTGGCGCACCACACCATTTGAGAACAAACAGTTTATATGTTTTTATCATGTCACTTCTTACTTGCCTGTTCTCTAAACTAAAAAGCCCCAAATGCTGCAACCTTTCATTAGGGGAATCACTCCATGCCCTTGATAATTTTGCTGCCCCTTTTCTGTTGTTTTTTAATATATATATATAATATTAAGTTTTCCAATTTAATAATCCAATGAACCACATTAAAACATTCCAAATTGCAATACAATAAAAAAGCCAAATATAAATGCCAATTTTTTTATCTTTGGGTGACTTCCCATGCTCTGAAGTGCTGATCATCTAATCTCACATTGCATTTCTTAATCAATAAGCCATTCCGATGTTAATCCTTCACATAATTTTCATTTACTTTCACAACCACTGGTCTATTCAACTTTTGCTTTCTTAAGTTCTGTATGAAATATTTTCCCGTTTTCCACAGTCCAGCAATTCCATTTTCAGTTTCTGCCCCCTTTCCAACTGTACAATATTATTTTTGAGGTGAGGTCACCAGAACCATACACAGTACTCCAAATGTGATCGCACCATAGATTTATAGAAGGGAATTGTGATACTGGCACTTTTATTTTCAGCTCCTTTCCTAATGATCCCTAGGCATGGAATATGTCTTTTTTACAGCCTTTGTATGCAAGTACCTTCATCGAGCTAGTATAGCAGGCCCCATAATACACTGATCTTCAACTGGTGCTCATGGCCTGATCCAAAGTGGGTCACAACAGCAGTACCACCATGCAAATATATGGTAAGTGGTTAAAAAATGGGTCCTCAGGTTTATGTTTGGGTGAAAAGTGAGTGCAGAGTCAGAAAAGGTTGAAGATAACTTGCCATAACACACTTCAGATGGAGGGAGAAATATTTCTTCCCCCAGATATTGCTCAACTACAACTCCCATCAGCTACAGCAAGAATGGCCAGTGGCAAGGGAGAATGGCAAGCTGCAGTTCAGCAACATCTAGAGGGCCAGAGGTTCCCTTTTAGACAGGTACAGCAAAAGGTGAGAAGGTAACTATCTAAAATTAATAAATCCTAGGCATGCAGTCTTCAGTGGAAATTATTCCTAAGGAAAATGTGCACCAAATGATAGCTCTGCTGTCTTCCAGCCAAGTACTTCTTTGCACTACTGTTACTCTTCAGGTTTTCCTCCCTGCAGCCCAGTCTTATACCTGTTTACTCAAACGTTCTCTGTACGATAGAACTTACTGCCAAATAAGTGGCATGGCACCTGAACCAATGGATTCAAGTTACAAAAAAGAGATTCCGATCAATATCAGAAATAACTTTTTGACAGCAAGAGCTGTTCCGACAGTGGAATAGACTCCGTCGGGAGATGGTGGTCTCCTTCACTGGAGGTTTTAAGTAGAGGTTGATGGCCATCTGTCATGGATGACCTAGCTGAGATTCCTGTATTGCAGGGGGTTGGACTAAATAACCCTTGGGCTCTCTTCCAACTCTACAATTCTATTATATCAAAATACCTTTTTCCTAAATGCTAATCTAATTAGAGTTATGTCTCTAAAACTAGAATGAAGATATTGGGAAGTGTCTCATTAAGTCATTCTTAGAAATACCACAGAAGAGCCGAAAAGATTTTCAGAATTTATTAAAATTACTTGTAAAAAAAAGAGCAAATCTGAAGGAAAATATTTACAAGCATTAAAAAAAACCACACACACTATATTCCATGATCTGCAAGAGATGCAAGGTGGCCAAATTCATTTAGTAACTTACTAGACACCTCAAAGTTTATACAAAACAGTTATTTAACATACATCCAACAAAAAGGCATCAGTAATTTTACACAAAGAAAGGACGTTCATCTTGCCCAACTAGTAAAAATGTTTAAAAAATGGATTACAGTCCAGCAAAATGCAGTCTAGTGTCAAAATTTGAAGTAATCCTTTTATTAAACTATAAGGAAGTATTTAAACAAAAAAAAAAGTCTCTACAGGTAATCTTCAGTTTACATGCTTCTGCCATGTTTATCCTTATTTCGTGTTACAGCAATTACGAGTTTAGTTCTCTGTGCATTTCGTTCATTTCCTTTACCTGAAGACACACAAAAAAGAGTTTTATTCCTTTTCAGTTTTGATGCCTTTAGAACATGTTCATTTATTAATACTGTATTACCAATAGAATGGACACCAGTCACCAGCCTAGAAACTAATTTTTGCTAAATGTAACTCCCCCTGCCCCCAATAATATCATATGTTCAGCTTTTTGGCTGAATTTGTTTACAGAAGAATCCAGAAAGCTGTAATTTGCAGTTTTGTTTTTACTACATAAAAAACCTCTTCCCTGGGCCAATGTATGTATCAGATCCTAAGCACTCTAGAAAATAATATTTCCTGTGTGCAGCATTTAAGTGACTCCCCAAACTGTTAGATGTCAAAACACATTCTCTCACACACAGAATGTTGGCCATACTTGTTACAAGCATGGCATATGAACCTTTCAGCAACTTATTGCATGGCAAGTTAAGCAAATAGATACTGTAAGAACCTGCGAATTGTTCCTGTTCACTTTCTTGCTAGATTATAGTTTTCATTATTATTTTGTTTTATTATTCACTCTTCACACTAAAGTCAAAGGGCAGGTCAAAACAATTTTACATACAACATTAAAAACAATTTCAAAAATTAAAAAAAAAAATGAACCACGAGAAGCTAGAATAAGCCGTAAAATATGCACCTCAGGTGTTACAAGCTCAGAGGAATTTTTATAGTACCGTTCTATGCCATTGTTTAAATTCTTAACAGTTCCTTTGATTTTGATTTTTTAAAACTCACCTCAGCTTTTTCATATTTCCCCTTCTTTCTTCTAGTAAAGACCTGCAGGGAGAGCAACAGGTTACACCAAGTTTTTGCAAAGCTTAGCAGTTCAAGGATCCACAGAACACTCATGCAACATCCACGACTTCCCAGGTCCCATTCACTGAGGTCCCCTAAATGATAAAACCTTCTGGCCAGTCAGGTCCATGTTGCTTATGAGACCTGCAAGCAGGGGCGACCCAGCCCGTTTCACCACCTAAGACAAAATAGGAATTGCCACCTCCTGCCCCCACACCCCGCCATAGTGTCCCACCAGAATGCTCCAGCTTCTCATGAAACTCAGGTGTTTCACAAGTGGGGCAGGAAAGATGAGTGGATCTGTAAGCAGCCATTGTGATTCTGCTGTCTGAGGGAGGTGCTGCGCCCTGTCTCATGGGTGGGCTTGGTTCATGTGCACACAGGACCAAGTCTCATCTACTATAAGAATTTATTTATTTTTATCACTGCAAGCCAGGTCACTGTGGGAAGCACAGTAGCTCAGTGGTAGAGCACATGCACTGCATACAGAAGGTTGAAGATTTAGCCTCTGGCATGTCGAGGTAGGACGGGGAAAGACCCCTGGAATGAAAGCCCGGAAAGCCACTGTCAATCAATATAGTCAATTGTGAGAATAATGATCCAGTGATCCAAACTCTGTATAAGCACCTTTTTCCATTTCTGTAATTTGGACCAAGGTATGAAAACTGGACTGGAATGAGCATATTTCACAGCAGCAGCCACCCACACCAGTGTCTGCCCGTTACAGAGACTTACGATATGGTCTCCGAAAAGTTTGCATGCCGTTTCTTTAACAAACTGGGCATTTGTTCTCACTATGATAGCTTCCTATTACCTAAATTCAGCCTATAGCATGTATGACGATCAAGTATTTACCTCGCTTATTCTTATCCTATTCAGGAGTGAATAGCTATTTCCACATAAAATACTACTACCTCGGACATAATACATGAAGTTATTCAACCTTAAAGATCCTCCCAGGAGGCCCTTCAGGTCCCCCAACCTTCAGAATACTCGCCCAAGGAGGTTCATCTGGTACAAGTCTCTGCTGAAATAGAGACTTCAGATACCAAGTTCCATTATATTATAACTGGCTATTTTATTTCTGCTGCTACTGTGACTGTTGCCTTATTACACAACTCTGGAACATTTTTAACCTGAAGAATGGGGTTAAAGTATCTTATAAAGTTAGAAAAACATACCAGTACAAGAATACCAGCAACTATGGCCAGTATTATAATTACAATCACAGCAATAATACCAGGATTCAAATGTTGCATTGTGAACTCTGGTGCCTTGTCATCAATGTAGTAGATTATAACATCATTAGATTGAAGAGGTCCTGTTGAACTGTGAAGGGTAAGATTTGGTCCTATAATCACAGAGTCCCCTTTCATCTGAAAGAGTAGAAGCACTAGTTACTTTTGGAGTAAGTAGTCCAAGCAATATCCAATCACTGAAATACAGGCAACTACTGACTTGTGTGGGGTTACATTTCTGATCCCCATGCATATTGGTGGAGCGTGCACAAGTCTATTACGTCCCCCCCTGCCCCCCCCTTTTCTGGTCACTTACGGGTCACCACACTGCACATGTGCCCAATTGCATATAAATTGGACAAGCGTAAATCAGTCGTTGCCTGTAAAGCACTGAGTTTACATGAACCATTCTATTCTACCTTGCACAAAGGGACTCGTATACTTACATCTTTTTCAAAATAGTACGCCACATCAACTATATCTACATCTGTGGCAGATTTCTCTGAAGCGTTTTGTTTCAGTTCAATAAAAACGAAAGGCTTTTCATACTGGGATGAAGAAAACACAGCAATTAGATCCACATAACCAATAAATAAATATATGAACAGAATGTGACTTTGTTAGGTTTTTAGAAATCTCTTGGAGTTTAAAAATCATGTTCTTTTTGAATAGTACTATAGTAATAATAATAAATATTAATAATTTTATTATTTACACCCTGCCCAATTGGCTGGGTTTCCCCGGTCACTCTGGGCAGCTTACAGAATATATAAAACATACACTTTAAGACAAGTGGTTTGTTTGTTTCAAGAACTTGTATTAAAAGAGATTAATATAACAGTTCAAATATCACAGCTGTATGATACAAACTCTGACAAAACGTCTTGAATTAGCAGGCTATGGAATTACAGGTGGAAGCTACAAAGAGGCACATTTCTTGTGAAGCCTAATACGTTCCATTCCTAAAACTTGTTCTTGGGAATTCTGGGTGACTCCCTCTTGAACCTTCGATTCTTTTATGTTTTCCCTTCAGTAGTTGATTATATATTTTGCTTTTAGCTGGGCTTTTTAGATTAATATAAAATACTTACAACAGAAAGTCCTTTATATAGTAAAATTAAATATTTAACGTTGGGGTTCAAGTATATCTCCTCTATCTTGAAAGTTTAAAGGCCATTTTTAGAAATACAGTGGACGCTCGGGTTGCGAACGTGATCCGTGCAGAATGCACGTTTGCAACCCGCGTCCACAACCCACAGCGTCGCATCTGCGCACACGTGGCTTGCAATTCGGTGCAAAGCTCAATTTAGCGCTTCTGCGCATGCTCGACCGCCGAAAGCTGGAAGTAACCCGTTCCAGTACTTCCGGGTTTCGGTGGCCCGCAACCCGAAAAAACGTAACCTGAAGCGTCTGTAACCTGAGGTACGACTGTATGTGAATACTAGCACAAAATTGTCTATAGGAATCCAAATATGACAGAAAATCTGCAAAAATTGCTATTCATACCGTAGCAGTTATGTGATTTTTATTCAATTTGTAACGCTGAGAAAGTCGTTCTCTGATTTCACTACAAAGACAAGAATTAGAAACTGTTAGTACTTGAACATGTGATTTAGAACTGAATCTTGTGTCATCCTCTAACAACAATCTAACATCTTTGCATTAACCCCTAAGGGACACATCAGCAACTTCTATTGGTTCTGTCCTGTCAACTACAACTTCTGCAACTGTATTTACACCTTTCCCCATACTTGGCACTAGCAGAAACAGAGGCAAAGCTGGCTTAAACCAGCCCACTTATATTTTGCTACCAACATCAGTTAAACAAGCAAAGTGTAGATGCAATATAGCAAGAACAATGGCTTTGGAGGAAGTTAACACTGCATTAGTATACAAATCACTTCCTTTTGAACTACATTCTGAAGAACATCCCCATCCCTAGAAATTGTATGTTTTGCAATCCTAATTACTTCAAACAGACTAAAGACATACCTCTCAAGGCTAGGTTTGTCCAAATCAGTTTCTGTCCCAGAGTGCTTCATTTCCATCGAAATCCAGCTGAAAAACAAAGTATTGCGCTCAGGAATTTAGCTGGCCGATTCCACACATTAAATACAAGCTTAAGAAATAGGATTTCAAATAATCTTTTATTTGTAAAATTACAGTGGGAACAAACTTGACAATATAAGGAGTGGGCAACTTTAAACACCACCACTCCTAGAGCCACATCTGCAGGGCTAGACATTTGGAGACACATACCACTGGGCAAATTGTATATTCACTTTAATCCCCATGCTCTGAAGTAGACAAAGTGCCTTAGGTTACTATTAGCAGTGTGGGGACAGTGATATTGGCTGC
Organism: Podarcis pityusensis; assembly: GCF_964106645.2. Lineage (NCBI taxonomy): Eukaryota > Metazoa > Chordata > Lepidosauria > Squamata > Lacertidae > Podarcis > Podarcis pityusensis. Next base: position 107,402,744 of record NC_138026.1, on the reverse strand, counting down.
ATTAGGAGTGCCTTGTAGTGCAGGGAAGAAATTAAACCACACTCCCACCCAGCTCTCAATGCAGGGGAAATCTATTTCTGCACTGATTGCTGATCAGCTTGGCAACACAGGAAGTGAGTGAGCCATGGCAAGCTGCAGTGTGTGCTGCTGAGGGACATATGTTGCTTGCTGGTTGCCCACCTGTGACATAAAACATTAATGTTTTGTACCTGCATGTTTATATATTTGCCTGGCACCAAATATTTATATTGCAAGGTACATGCAGTTTCATTGGAGGCTTACCTTGTCCTTACTACTTCATCGCATTTAATGTCTTTACCCCCCTTGTCAGTTCTTCGTACTCCAGCTGAGTTCACACACCAGCAAGTGTCTGTACCATTGCACTGCTTAGCTTTGAAGTTACCATTGTCATCACATTCTGGATCATAAATGCCATCATTGTCTCTAATAGCATGTTGTGGTCTATTACTTCTGCCAGTCTTTGTGCGGTATATTTCTGCTTTCATCAGCAGGCATTTTGAAGACACTGAAAATAAGATCGCAAAGAACCACATTTAAAGTTACCTTTTCAGTTTCAAATGTCTGATTATGCTGGAATGCTAGGGCTTCGCAGCTCATATTTGAAACTGAAGCAAGTTATCCAGGAGTTGTTGTACTCACATGTTCCACAGTCCACTGTGACATTGGACCCAAAACTTGTGCATCTGCATGTACTGCTAACTGAAATACAGTTTACCACGTTCTTGTTGTTCAGGCATAAGCAACCTGTAATAATTAAATGTATCAGTTAGGAAGGAAACCAGTCAGGTACCATGCACCAAATAGGCAAATAAATGTCTTCACTTCTGAGGGAGGAAGAAAAATTCTCTCTCTCTCTGTAGATATCCAAGCACTCAAGATAAAGCCAACAACTGACACCACAAATCAAAGCTCAGACGAAGTTATCATTTTAAGAAAAAATGGTTTAATTCAAGTGTACTGAATTTTAACTTAAAAAGAGGCCCATACCAAAAGTGTCTTGTGTTTATGTAATATTTCTGAAATTACTTCCTTCTGGTGCATTGTAATAATGTTATCAAAACAGTGCAGTTTGCATATCAGAGTATTTACATTGTTTACCATCAGCACACAGTAGACTCCTGCTTTACTATTCCCTTCTAGCAAGCAGGAACAAACAATGCTACATCCAAACCAGAGATGAGTTTTGTTTTGCTCAAACAACATCAAGAACAAACCACAATCTCTAGTTTGGATCAGGGTGGATAAAAAGTAATGATTTTTTAAAATGGGCTTTTATTTAAATTGAATTTTTTATAAATAAAATGCTTTTGGAGTAAAAATCTTTCTAAAGATAGATTTCTATTTAAGTTAAGGAAAAAACCTTAATCCCATTGTTCCTTTGCAAATTTATATACACAGAATCAACCCCATACCTCTTAAATGCTAAGTTCCAAGAGGTTCGATGAACAGATTGTTTGGAGTGGAATAGATCTGCCCAAGTAAGTGTGAAGCAGTAAAAATGAAAGTGTAACCTTGTGAGCAGAATACTCCACAAGTCTTGGGATATTTGTGTAATAATTGTGCGAGTCAGTTGCACGCCTGTGCAACTCAGACTTGAGGCAAGTGCTGAAGGCACTTCAGGGCTAGCAACCTCTTCCCAATCCCACTGGGTTCCAACAACTGCACCAACACTTAACTGTACAGAATAGGCACCTGAATGTAGAAGCAAATCCAAAGGGGTAGTGGTGGAAATAGTAACTGGGATCTGTAAGTCCTTGGCGAGACCTTGAAGTGCTTGCCAGTCAACTAATAAGAGTTCACTGGTTCCAGGCCCTTCTTCCCAGGGCTCGCCTGACATTGTCCAAACGATCAAGTCTCTAACCACATCAGTTTACAAACATGGATACATATGCTATAATGTTACTGTTTTAGTTAAATAAGTTGTTAAAATTGTTATTAAGGAAATGATTATTTTTCTCCTTCCAATAAAGTACAGCAGAAAAGTTGTCCAAATATAAGTAGTTAACTTATTAAACCTCACAATAATTTCATAATTATCTTCCTATGTATTTCTAGTAGAATAACCAAATCAGTAATTTTTTATATAACTGTAAAAACTACCTTGAAAGTTTATTATTCCAAAAATGAAACCTTCATCTGGTTGTAAATATTAAGATTATACCAGCAAGATTGTCTTTCTGTAAAAAAGTGATTTAAATCAAGTCTTACTTAAATTACTTAATTACTTAAATTAAAAATTACTTAAATCAAGTGATTTAAATCAATTTCATTTAAATCAAATCCACCCTGGTTTGGAAATAACTAAGAAATTACAGTGTGTTGCTCCCACTGGCTACATAGGAGTAGCAAAGCGGGAGTCTTCTGCTTTTGAAGATGTCATCCCCATCCTCAAAAAGGGGGGAAAGGAAGACCCAGGTAACTACTGATCAGTGAACTGGACATAGATACCAGGGAATGTCCTAAAACAGGTAATTCAATAGTTGGTCTGGGAGCATTCAGAAAAGGATGCTGTGATTACCAAGACCCAGCATGGGCTTCTCAAAAATAAGTCATGCCAGACCAATCTGATTTCTTTTTTTGATGGAATTACAAACTTGGTGGATCAGGGAAATGCTGTGGACATAGTGTATCTTGATTTCAGTAAGGCTTTTGACAAAGTCCCCCATGATATTATTGCGAGGAAGCTGGTAAAATGTGGAATGAAAGAGGTAATCGTTAGGTGGATTTGTAGCTGGTTGACTGACTGACTGAACCCGAAGAGTACTCATTAATGGCTCCTTGTCATCCTGGAAAAAAGACAAGTGGGGTACCACAGGGTTCTGTCCTGGGCCCGTTGTTGTTCAGTGTCTTTATAAATGATTTGGATGAAGGAATTGAGGGGACGCTCATAAAAATCTGCAGATGACACCAAACTGGGAGGGGTACCTAATGCCGCAGAAGACAGAATTGGAATTCAAAATTACCTTAACAGATTGGAGAACTGGGCACAAGCTAACAAAATGAATTTCAATAGGGACAAATGTAAGGTTCTGCACCTAGGCAGGAAGAACCAGGTGCACAAATATAGGATGGGGGGCACCTGGGTTACTAGCAGTACATGTGAAAAGGATCTAGAGGTCTTGGTCGACCACAAGCTTAACCTGAGTCAACAGTGTGATGCAGGAACATAACAGCTAATGCTATTCTAGGCTGCAACAACAGAAGTATAGTGTCCAGATCAAGGGAAGTTGCAGTATCACTCTATTCTGCCTTAGTCAGACCACACTTGAAATACTGTGTCCAGTTCCAGGCACCACAATTTAAGAAGGATGTTGACAAGCTGGAACATGTGCAGAGAAGGTCAACCAAGATTATCAAGGGTCTGGAAACTAAGCCTTATGAGGAGCACTTGAAGGAGCTGGCTATGTTTAGCCTGGAAAAGAGGAGACTGAGAAGAGATATGATAGCCATCTTCAAATGTCTCAAGAGCTGTCTCATGGAAGAGGGAACAAGCTTGTTTTCTCCTGCTCTGAAGGGTAGAAACTGAACCAATGGATACAAGTTACAAGAAAGGAGATTCCGACTAAACACCAGGAAGGACTTTTCGAGAGAGCTGTTCGACAGTGGAATAGACACCCTTGAATGTTTTTAAGCAGAGGTTGGTGGTCCTCTGTCATGGATGCTTTATTTGAGATTCCTGCATTGCAGGGAGTTGGGTGACCCTTCCAACTCTACAATTCTATGACTGCAATTTCCACTGGAAAGGATTATAGCTCAGTGGCAGAGCATGTGCTTTGGATGTAAAATATCCCAGGTTCAATTCCTGGCATCTCCAGAGAGGGCTGGGAATGTCCCATCTGAAACTCTGGAGATCTGCTGCCAGTCAGAGTAGACGCTACAGAGCTGAATGCCTCAATGGCTTGATTCTGTATAAGGCAGCTTCCTCTCAAAGTCTAAAGAAAAAAAGATTCAAGAACTCAGTGGAGGAAGTCACTAATCTAAAACAAAATTTTAAGACTTGCGTGTTGAATAATTTGAATACACACATTTAAAGGATTTGGTTCTCTCTCCAGGAAGGAAATATCTACTGCCTATTTTTTAAAAAATAAAGTGTGAGATGCTCTACTAGCTACACATGAGATGCTATGTTTTTAATAATTCATGCTACCGATACTCAAATTTTAAGCGAGGCTTTGAAAATTGGTGACAGATGGTTATATAAAAGAAACCCACTTGGGACATACTAAGAAACACTCCTTCCGCAAGAGTCACAACACATGGGCATTTTCAAGAGAAATTTTACAACTATTGTCTATCCTCTAGTAGAAGACCAGATTTGCTCTCAGGCACCTCCCCTAACCCTGGGTGTAGTCTCAATTGCAGAAAGGAGCCAGTCACATCTCTGCTCTGCTTTATTTCTGCTACCAGGAAATGTGAAATTTGAAAACAGCTCAAGGCCTCAGGGATGGGCTTCCATTTACCAACAGGAGTCACATAGGAGCTGACACAGATTAAAAAGGAAAGCAAAAGTTACTAGCCTGTTCTTTCCAGGGCTCTTAGAACTATAACAATGAAGCCTCTTCTCTTCCTGATGGAAGAGGTGCCCAGCAATGGCGGCAACAGCTCCTTGCAGCCCATTTAACCCCATGGGCTTGTAAACTGTACAAAACAATCATATTGATGGCACTCCCATCAGACAGCAGATATAACCAACACTGATGAGCCTTCTATTTACACACGTCAGCTCAGTCACCCATAGAATACACAGCAGCAGGAGAGGAAAAAGAAGGCTGCTTTGGTTAATCAGAATAAAAAAATTCCTTCCAGTAGCACCTTAAAGACCAACTAAGTTAGTTCTTGGTATGAGCTTTCGTGTGCATGCACACTTCTTCAGATACTGAAGTAGTGTGCATGCACACGAAAGCTCATACCAAGAACTAACTTAGTTGGTCTTTAAGGTGCTACTGGAAGGAATTTTTTTATTTTGACTATGGCAGACCAACACGGCTACCTATCTGCAATTGGTTAATCAGGTGATTGATCCGTTAATATCACAGCCCTAGAAGGTTCCGACACCAGGGCTGCTCCAGGAAATTTTACTGTCCGAGAGGAAGGGTTAAGATGACACCATCATTCTACATAGTGGCCAACTGGACCTAGCATTGGCAATGGGTCAGTGTCCTCCACCACACCCATAAGCCACAACCGTAGGGAGTTGCAGGGCAGGTTGTATAGTAAACACAGTCCTATCCTCAAACATCTCACCTGCCCCCCCCCAGGCAGCCACCTCACTCCGCCTAGTGGTGAGGCCAAACTCTGCACATCACCTAGCAGTTCAACAGCTATGTATTTTAAAACTACTTCCTCTTTGTGATGTCACAGGCTGAGCCTCATTCCTGTTCTTTCGAGGCAAACCTGGGGGGCGGGGGGCGGGGAGGGCGGACAACGTTTGAAAGGCAACGGTCCTTGGAAAGAAGAGTACCTCTGACAACGCTTAGATGTCGAGGGGGGGGTAGGGGAAGAAAGATTCTTCTGCACAGGGAATTTCTTATCTTGAGAGACGACACAAAATAAATAAATTCCGACGACATTCAAGAAAGGAACCCTGTAGCTGCTGAGCCCAAGTTGGCCTTACCTCCCATTTCTTCAGACAGGTTATGGTGAATATCGGCATAACCATATTGAAGCGCTGCTTCACCTGAGACACGCACTAATACTATATACTGCCCACATCTCAGCACACCATTTTAAAAATAATAACCTCAATCTAGGTTCTGAAATGAAAGTTAGTTTCTTCGAGGCGCGGGGTTGTACCTAGCTAAGTTAAGACTTCCACAGGATCCAAATCCGTCCCTTGACTTCGACGGATCTACTCTCGGTGAGTAGACCTAACACTCCAGTGGGGTCAAAATTTGAAGAAAAAGTCCCCCGAGGACCGCGCTTGGGTCGGGCCGCCACCCCCAACTCTCCCCGGAGGCCCTAGCTCTCTCTCCAGGGAGCTTCTTTCCCAAGCAGCAGGATCCTCGACGGGGGGCAGCCAGGTGCACCCCCAGCCCTTGTCCCCTAACCCCCACCCACCCCGCCACCCACTGAAGGCAAACCGAAGCTCTTTCTGTCCCGGTGAGAAGAAGCGCCTCGCCCCTTCCCTCCCCGCCCCGACGGGGCGCCATTTTGTGGCGAGCGGGCACGGCTCGCCTCGCTCCTGAAGGGGCTCTCTCCGGGCAAGGCGCCATTAAACCCCCTCACAGGAGCGGATAGTCGGAGGAAGGGGGAAAGAGAAGGAGGCTTCCTCGACGGATACGTACTGCAGTTCACGGTGGCGGCGAGCGCCAGCATCGCCAGCGCCAGGTAGACGGTCCCGCGGGGCAGCTCCATCGCTGGGCAAGTTGAAGGGACAGGTAGGCAAAGGAGGCAAAATAGTAAAACAGTAATAAAGAGGAGCGCTGCTTCGACGCGCCTTCTCCTCGAGGCTCCGCGGCGCCCTTTCTCCCCTCGCGAAGACGCTCAAGCTGCTCAGCAGGTTCCGCAGGTAGACCAAGCCCCCTCTCGGCCGGCCGCGCCCGACGTCTCAGGTTGCACCTGGGGCCTCCTCTCAAACGCCGCCTCCCCTGGCACCTGTGTCGCTCGCTTTCACTCGCGCGCGCTCCCGCTTCCTCCTTCTCCTGCCGCCAAGGACAAATGAGTCTCTCGGGGCTCCCGCCAGCGCTTATAGCCCGCAGCGCCACCTGAGCGAAACTGGGAGCGGCCGGCGGGGCGGGGCGAGTCCGGCGGCCGAGGCGAAAGAGGCTCACCTGCCCGCCCGGTGGCCCATATATGGACTTTTCCGGCGCGAGGCACCTTTGGAGGGACGGGGCGGGTGCTGAGGTAAGAGGCGCCTGGCACCTGCTGTCTGAGGGAATGCAGGTGGATCCTGCTGGAGCGCCGTCTGAATGTAACTTTAAAAAATGGGGATGGGTGGTGTTTTCACAATTTACAGTGGTACCTCGGGTTACAGACGCTTCAGGTTACAGACTCCACTAACCCAGAAATAGTACCTCAGGTTAAGAACTTTGCTTCAGAATGAGAACAGAAATCACGCGGCGGCAGCGCGAGGCCCCGTTAGCTAAAGTGGTACCTCAGGTTAAGAACAGTTTCAGGTTAAGAACGGACCTCCAGAACGAATTAAGTTCTTAACCCGATGTACCACTGTACCTGTGTGCTGGTCCAACTGGGGAAGGCTGGGGCTCGCCAGGTGGATGGCAGCGCAGTGCGCAAACTGAAAACTCTTGCTCTCTTTTCTCCCCACACCCCAACAAGAAACCAAGAAGTTAGCCCACAAGAATTTAAAGTTCAAGGAATAGGTTTTGACAGCCTGCCTGCTGGTAACTGTCGCAATTGTGCCCGAAAGAATTGGCCTGGTGAAGTCTGTGGCAAACACAGGCACAAGAAGGGGAATTCAGGGCACCTGTGGGGAAAGAGAGGATAGGGGATGCCCTCAAATTTTAAAGTTGATGGATCATGAGCTGCATATATCGAAAGCTTCTTCCTTGTGCTGTAATAAATGTATCTTCAAGGACCTCTAATGGAACCGGGGTTTCTAGTGTCCACTAATAAAACTACATAACTGACCCTCGTGGTACCTTCCAACCCTAAAATTCTATTCTTCTGTTATTATTTATTAAATTTGTGTGCCACCCTTCATCTGAAGGTCACAGGGTAGTTCCCAACCTAAAAATACAAAATGAGAACACAGAATAGAACAAAAACCAATAACCCCACTCCCATGAAGACACTTGAAAGCCATGGAATATTAATCAGCCAAAGGCCTGGTTAAAGAGAACCATTGTTGTCTGGAGTCTAAAGATAGATACTGAAGGTGCCAGATGAGCTTCCCTGGAGAGAGCATTGCAAATGGGGAACCACCACAGACAAAGGCTCATTTTCGTGTTTCCACCCTCCAGACATCTTTTGAAGGGGGGACAAGAAGGGCTTCAGATGATTACAGGGTCCAGGTTGGTTCAAATGAGGAGAGGCAGGTAGGTTCTTAAGGGGATCACAAGGTCTGAGTTGGTTCCTATGGGGAGAGATGGACCTTTTGGACATGGGAGAGGTGGTCCTTGAGGGACTGCTGTTTAAGCAATACCTGACTGTTTAAGGCTTTACAGGTCAAAACCAGCACTTTGAATTGGGCCCAGAGCTTCCCTTTTATAATTTAGTCTCACTAGGTATGGCTCTTGTTCTGTCTCTCTGCATACTGTATATGTTTATTTTTTAAAAGCATAAATCCCACTCTTTAGCCCAAAATGGCCCAGATTGACTTACAAAGGTCTGTGATAAGACAGTCCTTGCCATCAAGCATATAGTCTAAAAAAGCACAACGGAAAAGGAAAAATGAATTGGAAGGGAGGAGAAAAAAGCAAACTCGGGCATTACCGGTATTTTTTAGTTACAGAATTCTGTATTGACTAGCAGGAATAGAAAGGTTTCAGAGAGAGGACAAAAATAAAGTTGCTGGTCTTTCAACAGAGCTCATGGAGAAGCCTTGTAGTCCCATCTCTCTCCCTCCTATAATGTTGGAGTTAATAAAAAGCTGTCTGAGCTCTTCAGCTTAGCTTAGCAGCAATAAATTTATGTTGTCATATATTGTTCCTATTAAAAAGGAAGCTGTTTATAAGTCTACCTGTCTCTACGGAGTGCTGACCTGACAGCAGAACCTACTGAGGCATAGAAAGCTGACTAAGTACTCTACCCCTGGCCCACAGAAAAAGAGATAATATTATACCAAGCCATTCCTGTTGTATTCCCACCCTGTTGATGGATCCACCTGCAAGAAGCTGCTTTACATTTGTATGTTCATGCTTTTTCTTAATAACCTTACTTTATCAGATTTATGGAGGAAACCTGAGATTCGCTCACACATAATCTGCTTTGAGAGCCACAGAAAATGATTCTGCACACCTTAATCTCTCTTTTGTATTCAGAGTTGGGCATAGTCAAGATCTGCTCCCAACACTCTTTAACTATCCTGTTTTACAGGAGAGTGAAGTTGGTTCCCAGTTCCTAGTTCCTTATTTGCATTTTCCATGGGTTTTTTTATTTGCAGTACAGAGGAACAGGGGGAAAGCAGATATTCAAGAAATATTAACTTGCAACTCAACAGTTCTGTGAGTCTATGAATGTCCAGCAAACTGGAAAAGGAAAAGGAACAAATGCCAAAAGAGCTTTGTGTCACCTTTAAAACAAACAGAATTATTGTGGGAGGGGCTTTGGCAACAATAAAAGCTGTGCCACAATCAAATTGTTGGTCTTTCAGGTACCATAAAACATGGAGCAGGGCCATAGTTCAGTGAAAGAGACATGCTCATTATGCCTCTCCCATTCCAGGTCCAATCTCTGGCCTCTCCCATTAAATAGAGTTCAAACTCGTAGCAGCACAAGAAATGATCTCTACCTGTTATTAGTACAAAGAACATACCCTGGTTGCCAAGTTTCAACCACAAAGGCCATGTGGATTTTTAAAAGGGACAGATCTGTTCTTCAAAACCAGGGGTGAAGAACGTGTGGTCTTCCACATGTTGCTGTTCTTCAGTGGCCACCATACCTGACCATTGGCCATGTTGGTTGGGTCTGGTGGGAGTTGAAGTCCAATGACTCCCGGAGGACTATGGTTTCCCTCCACTGCCCTAAACATGTAGTACAAGCACTACAGATGAATCGGGGCTCTCTGACACATGACCATCAATGTTTAGCTTGAGATACTGTCTTTACTTTTTACTGAGCAGATCCAAAAGCATTTTTGGCTGAAGAATAGCTTAGAAATACTTTAAATAAGTACATTTTGTGACACAGGATTGCCCTTCACACATACCTTACTACTGGCAATACTGCTGTAACTATAATACGGAGCAGTGAGCATACACCAGACCCAGAGACCTGCGAGGAATATGCCTGAAATCCTTGGTATCTGAATACATGAATCCTCTCCCCAAGAATTTATTGTATTTTTGTTTTTTGCTTTTCAGACAAAAATTGTCTTCCAAAGTGGCTCACCCCAATCAAAAATAAAATAAGATACTTGTGGCAGATACTGTCTATAAAAAAGGGACACAGGCTCTCAGGCATACAAACAAAAAATACAAGACACACAAAGTAAGGTGGAGTAGATGGGAAAAGGTAGAGGAGGGAGATTGATTTGGTAATGCCAGAATGTATGTAGTTGTGATTGTAAGCAGGCATTTATTGCTATGTCGAGCTCAGCTGATCTGCCTTGCAAGTGTGTTTTCTTTCACAGAAGTACAAAAGCAAGTGGTCCTTGTTCCTCTGGGCACTGTGTCCTTTCTTTTACAGTCCTAGGGTAACTGGGAGTTGGAACAGTATTTTTTCTGGTGGGGTAAGGCAAGCTCCCTACTGCTACTTGTTTTCTGGTTGGTGCCTGGGGCAAGGTTGGTCTTTCCCTTAGCATGTGTTCTTCCTAGATGGAAAGGAAGGGATTCAACCTCCCAGAGTCCCTTGTTCCTCTGGGCAGTGACAAAAGCCATCAAGTTATTCCCCTCATTTCTGCAATCCCTGGGAGACAAGCATTCCTTCCTTTCCTTCTTGCTTCAAATTCTACAGAGACCCAATAAGTATAAATACTCCAGGAACAAACAAAATTGTGATACACAAATGAGCCGAGAATTATAAAACATATTCTACACTAAAGCATTACAGAAATGGCAACCTGTTATACTAAATACTGATAATAGCATTCCATGGCTACTTCCCATGGATTTAGCCCTCAGGGAAACAAAAACATAAAAAATCCCCGTTCCGCCCACAAGTATTCAATGAAAGAGTCACGGAAAGCTTATTCAGTTTCCATACTGTTGCTACCCATGTTATCTGGTGACAAGTATCTTAGAAAGGAATCGGAACAAGAAACAGCAGGCACTTTCTGTCTTTTCTCGCTCCCCCCTTTTACTTGTTTTGTTTGATTTATTGCTTTTTCTCCTTTTATTGTTTCTTGTGTGTACATGCTAGTAAAAGTGTGTGAGAATAGAAAGAGAGCACAAGGAGTTGTGTGTGTATCAGAAAGTATAATTGCTGTTAACAGAAGGCCTTGGAAAACCAATACACTTTTAAAATTAATTGACAGCTCCCCAAAGCCCCAACCACAGCTTTTTACCATTCTTTAAATCACAATGATGGGGAACACAAGAGTATGTTTGTTAAGCAATCTTTATGAAGTGAGTTTGTCTATCTGCTCCATATCTGTAAGCGGATTATTTGTACAAGTGTACAATCTGCCCCCTTCAAAAAGTACTGCATATATACTTGTGTGTAGAACCCAAGAAGAACAGGCAGAGGTATCCAAGTGCTGAGAACCAGGTACAACTTTCCATGAGCTCAGCAAGCTATTTTTATACAGTGCCCAAGGGCAATCTGAACAGGAGAGAGAGAGAGAGAGAGAGAGCGCTAGGCGAGGAGGAGTAACAGGCAAATGGAGACCATCAGGAAGATAAGAGAGAAATTAAAAGGCGAAGCAAAGGGCAAGGGTGGATTCTTGAGTTCGTCATCAGTGTAAGCAAAGCATGATCATTGTCTGCTAGACAGAGGAAACTATTACTCACTCATATTATTTGGTCACACAGAAACAACACACACTTTTTTCATGACACATTTTCTTGTAAAAACTGAACAAGAGCCTGTTGGATCAGGTCATTGGCCCATCGAGCCCAGTATCCTGTTCTCACAGTGGTCAGCTAAATGCCTGTGGCAAACTGCCAGCCAGCCCCATGCATGAGAGAACTCCAGTGGTTTCCAATAACCGGTCTTCCTAAGTTTACTGGATGTAAAATGTATAAAAAGGTAAAGGACCCCTGACAGTTATATCCAGTCGCAAACGATTCTGGGGTTGCAGCACTCATCTCGCTTTACTGGCCGAGGGAGCTGGTGTTTTGTCCGCAGACGGTTTTTCCGGGTCATGTAGCCAGCATGACTAACCCGCTTCTGGCGAAACCAGAGCAGCACACGGAAATGCCATTTACCTTCCCGCCGGAGTGGTACCTATTTATCTACTTTGACATGTTTTCGAACTGCTAGGTTGGCAGGAGCTGGGACCGAGCAACGGGAGCTCACCCCATCACAGGGATTCGAACCGGCGACCTTCCGATTGGCAAGCCCAAGAGACTCAGTGGTTTAGACCACAGCGCCACCCGCATCCCGCCTGCAAAATGTATACTGGATATAAAATATCCCAGGTTCAATTCATACTAGAGCTGCAGCTCCTCACTGACATGTGGCTGTGACCATCACAGCAACTGGGGAGAAAAGGCTGTGAGCAGACAGGCAGCTATAGCTGTTCCTGAGCCTCACCTGTGTGATGTAGATCGCTGCCTGCTCCCAGACCCAGAGCACTGAGTTCTAGGATGCACATAGGTCATGGCTAGGCAGCCCATGGTGCTCCTAATATCCCAGTGGTTTTTTTTCTACAAAAAGTAGTGCTGGTACTCACCATGAAGTTGTTCCAGTAAGTGCCACACTTTTTAACAACAACATAAAGAGTTTCTGGTACTGCGTACCCATGGATACCCCCTAAAAAAAGCACTGCTAATACCCAATCATATTTAAACTATTGAAAGAGATTAGAGAACAGCAATAATGTGAGCTTAAGGTAGTCCATGCCCAAGAGAACCCTTCTTACAACATACTTCTATTCCCCTCCCATAGAATTGTAATTTGACTGTTTGTGAGACCTTTCCTTGACACTGGTTTTGTTTTTGCTTTCCTGTAACTGTTGAATTGTCTTCTATTTTCCTTGTTGCAGTTGGTTGGATTTATATTCATACTCATTTTATTGTACCATTGTGTATTATAATAGGAAAGCAATGTATGTATTATTTATCAATAATAATAATAATAATGAATGAATGCTCTAATAAGGTCTATCAGGTTCACTTCCTTTAGTGGAAGAATCGGCAAGCTTTTGAGCTACCAGTAACTCTTTTCTAGGTTTGATGAACAGTTCTATATTAGTCAAATGTTTGCATAGTCTCCCAACAAAAACACCTCCATCTAATACAATACATGACTTAATCTCTCTCTCTTTTATTTGGTCTGCCCATTGACTGTATCCTGCTCAGTACTTAATATTTGCAGCATCCATTTATTCTTCTTGGTAGGGAATAACTATTCTGCACCACTTTGTTGCCAGGTTCATGCCCTCCCTAGGGAGTTATCTGGCAGCAGTAGCCAAACACTGGTCTGAAATTAGTCATGTATTTAGAACTGTAGCTTTAGCAGTAGTGTGGCTCCCAGAGGGAGAGGTGTGCTATTCCAATTTTTTTACAACAGAGAGCAGATAAAAAATAGTAACTGGAAAGCACACATGATGAAGTTGCCTGCCTGGCCAACTTCATTAGTATAAGCACATGTCCAGAGTTTGACATTGTGCCCCTCTCTGCCTGTAAATTTTGTCTCCATTTGAAATTTCCCTTTACTCCTTGTTGGGAAGAGGGCTGTTGTATTCAAGTCCTGCTGGCTGGGTTCCCATAGTCATGTGAGTGTGAGTTGATCAAGATGCCGGACTATGATGGATCTTTGGCACGGCTTTTCTTATATTCTTATGTCCTTTTAAGTAACCACTTTCTGGCTTCTCCCCAAGCATGCCTGCCTTGCGGATAACATGTGGTCTGTTCTGCTTCTTGATCTGATCCTCCAGCCTGCCCTGGGGCTACAACTCCCAAATTCAAACCTCTGAACTAACTAATCCTTTACTTTTTTGCTTGTCACTTGCTTCCATCCAGTTTTCCAGGATTCTTAATAATTTCTAGTCTGGAATTTATCCATTCCTGCTGCATTCCAGTTGACCTGCTCTTGCCTCATCGCACCATTAAGGGGGACGTTCTCCTTCACAAATCCTATGGAACTGACTGGAGGCAAGAGCACAGTTGCACTCCTATTCATTCCAATGGAGTTTGCAAAGGACTTTTCAGTGGATTTTGCCCTGAATGCACAACTTGGATCTTAATCTAAATTTACATGGGTAGGCAAACTAAGGCCCGGGGGCTGGATCCGACCCAATTGCCTTCTCATTACAGACTGCGGACGGTCCAGGAATCAGTGTGTTTTTACATGAGTAGAATGTGTCCTTCTATTTAAAACACATCTTTGGGTTATTTGTGGGGCATAGGAATTCATTCCCTCCCCCCAAAAAAGGTATAGTCCGCCCCCCCCCCCAAGGTCTGAGGGACAGCGGACCGGCCCCGTGCTGAAAAAGTTTGCTGATCTAAAAGGAACTGTACACATATATTCTCATGGCAATGTCTTACTCGTGCTTTGGCAATTTAGTACTAAAACGAGCAGCAGAACTCATTGCTTGCATATTATTATCAACAATACGTATTTACAGAACATGTTGCATTTCAACATGGTAGCTTAACAAGTTGAAACACAGCCACCAGCTCTATTCATACTCCTGAGTGTACAGGACTTTTGTGATAGCAATCTTTTCTGCTTCCTCTGATGATATGGTATGAGTCACTAAAGTCACTTTTGTGACCTGTTAAGAAGTGCACACCTACCCCTTCCTAAAATGTCCAGTATGAAAGTTCACATTGACTTAAGCATTGTCTTCTCAAAAGCAGACAAACAACATTCTTCATAAGAGTAAACATTCCACATAGGCATCACCAAACGTGCTGCAAAATGACATGCTTAGAAGGAGAAGAACTACCTTCGAAGTTGCATCTTGTAGTAAAGTCATAAAATTGTGTGAGAGAGATGGAGGGCCTGTCAGTACACAGGACTGTGGCTTTAATTCAAGTTTGCTGTGAATATGTCAACCGCTTACTGACAGAAGCAATTAAATAACCCCATGCCCTTGCTTTTTCATCTCACTTCAGGTTCTGGGTAATCCCTTCATTGTACTAAAACTGAGGAGGACTAAATACAAAGAACAGTTTTCTGAAAATAACCTATTTCGTAAAGATTCTCACTTAAAAAAATATCTGATGGGCTACTAGCTGGAATGACAAACACATTGGTTGTATGTTGCTCTGGAATTTTTACTAGGAGATTTACACAATTTTCTTGAACCAAAACTAAGAAGCAGATTTGTGTTGGGTTGCCAGACCATTAAAATATTATTGGGAACAATATATAAATTTATAAAGCTTCAAGTGAAGAACTCAAACTATTATCTTTATTCTGTCGTGTGTGTGAAAATGACCATGGAGATTCCTTCTGTGTCCATATATGGTGTTGTCTCTTTCACTTCCCAGCTGCTGTTTTCTCCCATCGTGGCTTCGGGCAGAACTGAATATCGAAGTTTCTCAGAGGTCTTATCTCTCCATCCCTCGCTTCGATGTCTCAGAACAGGCAACATTCTGCTAGAAACCATTCTGTCACAGATCTTCACCATTTCCCCCTCTTCCTAGGAAAAGGTGGGCAGTTTTCATACGTGCTGAAGATTTAATACTCCTTTCCAACTCCCATAATCTCTGCAGCATTCTTATCACAGCCCCCCAATTCTTTTCCTTCCAGCAAGATATTTATGCCCCAATTAAACTTTATCTTAGATTACATTCTGTCGGTAGCACCCACAAATCTCAGTCTCTTTTTCCTTGTCTGCTGTTTTTAAACAGAGGTGAGAGAAATTACTATGTCTTTCCAACACAGTCCTACTTGAGCTTCCTCTCCCCCTCCGTCCTTCATTTCAGATCACACACAGTTTCCATTTTTGCTTGTTAATATCAATACTACTCCAACATCACTTCCTCACTTGTAAATATATTTTAATCTTATATTCCGGAGAGGGTTGCTGAATCACAAATATATAAAAGAAACTTAGAATAAACAAACCATGGGCTTCCCTCTCCCCAAACGACCCTCACGCCGAATAAATTCTTATCTTAATTCAAACCTTTGATCCATGTAGCTGGCATATTCAGCAGTACGTTGTTGCAACCCTTTCCCATCACATGCCGGTAATTTAAAGCCAATTAAAGATCCAATTAAACAGAGAACCTGGGGGGAATTTGGTATCCTTGTTTTTGTTTGGCAATGATACCCTGCTGTCATGGGGGCTGCCTATACAGGTGAGACCGGGAGCCCTTTATAGGGAAGTTTTTTAATGTTTAATGTTATATTATGTTTTTATATATGTTGGAAGCTGCCCAGGGTGGCTGGGGCAACCCAGTCAGATGGGTGGGGTAATAATAATAATAATAATGGAATAGGATGTCCCTATTTTTATCAGAGAAATGTTGGAGGGTATGGAATTAAGTAGTAGTAATAAGTTTCCCTTGTAACAAATACATGGGACAAAATGTATAGTCCATGTGCATGATATTGCATTTCTCTTTCAGGCATCCTAAGAAAAGCAAAGAGCTACCTGGAGGTTATATTTAAGAAAGCGTATTAATTTTCTAGTGCCTCTGGTCTAGCGAACAGAGTGGCATCACCAAGAATGCAAAAATTGATCGCTAAAATCTCAGTTCAGTATATCCGCCTTATAGGAAGGAATACGTTATTGCACCAAGGAGTGTTTAAAGTTTAGCCAAACAATTGCTCTTCTGGGCTTGACTAAAATTTCTTAGGAGAAATGTTACTCATTTTCTGTGAGCACTACTTCATAGCACACTTTATTGCACCACCTAAGAATTCCCCAAATATATGTAGCAAGTTAAGTCTTGTTATTGTGGATAAATAAAGGTAGCAGTTGGGGTGGAATCCAGTTCAAAGAAAGCAAAATCCCACACCTTTCTGTATCGCAAGACAAACAAGCTTTCGTGTGTCATCAGCCTAAAGCTTACTTAAACCCTTGTTTAAATTTATAAGGAAAGTACAGACTCAAGCTTGATTAAGAGTCAAATACTTGAACAGAAGCAAAGTGTGACGATGACCCTCTGGTTTCTGTACATGCTCAGAGTTCTTCACTGCTGCAGCTTATATGCAACTGTCAAGAAAACAAAAACCAGCTAAGGCAGGAGGAGGAATCAAAGGAAATAAACATAAACAAAAAGGGTGAGTACTACCATGGCTCCTACTTTTTTCAACAAGAAAGGTATTTCTGGTGAACCGTATGCCCCACTTTCCTATAACTATTGTGCCTGTAGCGAAGGAGCCCTCTATATAGCAGAGACTCTCTGTTCACTTTCTAGTCGGTTTCTGTGGCTTTCCAGACTTCTCCCAGAACAGAAATATGTTGGAATTAGAATGCAGAAGTGTCTACTGCGGTGAACAGAATGTAGACGTGTTTTTCGGGGGGCAGGGGAAGCAGCAAAAATGCACACTTTCACATGCCAAAAATCTTGCGCAACACACAGACACAGACCACAGCATTCTTCTAGAACACGAGCTAAAATGCAAATATGTGTGATGGTATAGTGTACAGTGAATACAACCATCATTCACTGGGGACATGAAATCACTGGAATTAAGACACTAGCTGCAGAAACGATTCCTTCAGCTCTCTTTCGACACAGTGTTAAAAGTGCAATTTCAGCAACCAACAGTGCCAGCACCTGGAGTGCTAGGTTACATATGATAATAAAAGAAAACACTACGTTTTAAGTAGGGTATGGGGGCAGGATACAGTAGAAGTATCTGACATGCAAGTCCTTTTCTAGGTTTTGCATGGGTAGGTCCAAGGTTGATCATTTGATACAGAGTTTGTGGCTGAGGGGTGGAGGCAGGACCCAGCTGCTGTTCTGAAAGCCCCAGGTAACGTTCAGCAACCGTTGAGCCTTCTTGCTGATCTGGGTCTGTTGGGCAGTAGTGTATAAAATGTGTTCCACAAATCATGATTTGCACTTGCCAAGAGCTGAGTCAGCCAGGTCTGTGGTTTTAACAGGCGATAAACCAGTAAGATAAAGTGGAATTCTATAGGAGGTTAAATCTCTTATTTATATTGAATCATTGATATGCCCTGTTCGTCAAATATTGGACGAAGCAGATATAGGTTTGAAGTTTACAAAAAGAACACAAATAGAAAACAGGAGGGGTAAGAGAGGAGAAAAACAAAAGGAGGAGATGCTACATGACTCTTCCCATCCCTTTTGAGGGCAAGAAGCTAGCAACCACAGCAACAAGAATTTCCCTATGGTAACAGCAGTCACGAAATTAAAAGACGCCTGCTTCTTGGGAGAAAAGCAATGACAAACCTTGGGTATGCACTGGCTGAAGAATTTGTAGTGCTTCCTTTCGCCTAGATTGCCCTCTTGAACAAAACAGTCAGGATATCCCACCTACTCAGGGCACTGTTGGGATGCGTCCGGGGAGACGGGGGCATTTGGCAGGCCCCCAGCTGGCTCCAGCCACCGGCCGGCAGCCGGGCGAACTCCGGTACTCGGAACAGCATCAATCAGCGACTCGAGCCTCCGAACCCTTTGGAGACTGAGCACGCTCTTATCAGCAGATTGAATAAATCTCCACAACGGAAGTGGCGGACAGAGACATGTGTAGGCATTATTTACAGGCGTTTATTCAGCATAGCTCAGGAACAAAGGAAAAAACATGTCTGCTTCCCTTCGTGTCCAAGCAAACAGCAGTACAGCAAAAGCAATATACAATGGAAGTTCCCAGCAGACTGTGCTGGAAGTAAACAGACATGTGACATACAATGACTCCACATATCTGTTCCTCTTAAGGCGGAACAGAACATCAATATCCTAACAGGCACTAGCGCCCTCAGTGGTGCTTTATTTTCATGAAGCCATTTGGGGCCAAATGAGGGGAGAGACTCCATCAGGCAAGGCCTCCTTCCACCTGCCTTGCCCCACTCTCTACTTCTCATTGTGTATTGTATTGTTTTATGTACTGTGGACTTGCCGTTGTTTTATTGATTATAGTTTAGATATTATTGTAACTGTTGAGTGGATTTCTGTTTAACTTTAAATGTTGATATTATTTTATACTATTCTAATGATTGTCGAATGTTACTTTTTTGATGGAGGTTGCCTATTTTTAAGTTATGTTTTATTATCACATTTTTGTATTGCATTAGATTGTTATAAAATGTACATTTTTTGTTTCTTCAGCTTGTAAACCGCCTTGAGTATTGTAAGATGGAAAGGTGGTATACAAATTAAAAATGATGATGAATGATGAAATGTGCTGGCCTCCTGAAGCAAGGTCCTTCAGCATAGTTAACTGGCTGCCTTTGCTCTAAGGACGTTTGGATTCCCAAGGACCTGTTCTCTCCTGTGCAAGTGTGATTCACTTAATGTTTACCCAACGCTGGGTATTTGGCATCCGAAGGCTTGGACGGTTGTTGTTGGCATCTGTCGGTGTCGAGGGACAGTGGAGTGTGCCTCCAGTGGTGAAGTCAGAGCACTGTGCTAGCAGCACCAAAGTGACCTTACTAGGGCGCAAGCCTGGTCAGTGTGTATGGAGGTCCTGGACTGCCCAGACAAGACTCCCCTCTCAGCCTCGTTGATGTGGTCCAAAGGAAAGCAGAGAAAGACATTTGGCACCAGCTTGGCTGCAGGAGTTGCCTAAATGGCAAGAACGGACTGCACTGAAAAATACCATAGTTGTTTTGGTAACACGGAAATTAGAAGTCTCTGTTGGGCAAGGCTTTTTTGATAGATCATTCATATGTGGCTCTCACACAGTCAACGTTTGAGGAATATGCATGGGATAGTTAGCATTCTGGTGTACCTATTCTTGTTCAGTTACCAGAAAAGTTACTACGTTAAGGTGCGGCAGCATAAAAGAGAAAAAGGGCAGTGGCAACTTTGCCCCACCTTGCTGTTTGGCAGTTGCTAAATGGACTTTGCCTGCAGCCGTTGAGTTTCCTTTTACACACCCGACACTGCAGGCTTTATTGTATTGGCTTGGGTGGAAGGTGCTTTTTATGGGCTATGGTGCATGTCCCACCCACTATACGACAATTAACTGCTCAGTTCTCAGAAAATGAAAAGAATCTGCACCAAGCACTGAGCAAGCATTGACTGATTTAACTCACAGACTGTATTTTGCTGTTGCCAGACCTTGATGCATGCTTGCACAAGAAAAAATAAATCTAAACCTTCAGGAAACCCCATATTCTGGACAAAGGGAAACTTGGAAAAACAGGTGATAAATTATTACAAAGTTTGTAGTATGTAGGCTGGGTGTGTGTGTAGTTTATGGTGAACTTACCTGATGTGTTTGCACAGTTGGGCATTCTTTTGAGCGTGGAGCAATTTTGCTAAGAAAGGTGTTTTGATTTGCCTTTTTAATGGCACAGTGCCTCCTTTGTCTTTATCGTGTAGTTAAAAACAAATTCAGCAAAAAAGCTTTTTCTGGCATGAAGAGGAAACAATGGGAAAGAGGAGGAGGTTTCCTCTCCTACGTTTTTGCTTGTCCCAGTGTTAAAGACAAGCCTTGCTTAAAAACGGGGGGGGGGTTGGTACTTGCACAAATCAAGCACTTGTTCCTTCCCCCACCCCTTATTTTATTATAAATTTCTAGCCACAAAAGCATCATCATGCCTTTAAGATCTTTTGTAAGCTTTAAAATTGGCATCCACGTTGGCAAATCTTCCAAACACTCTGTCCCAGCTCCTGCCAACCTAGCAGTTCGAAAGCACACCAGTGCAAGTAGATAAATAGGTACTGCTGTGGCAGGCAGGTAAACGGTGTTTCCGTGCGCTCTGGCTTCCGTCGCGGTGTCCTGTTGCACCAGAAGTGGTTTAGTCATGCTGGCCACGTGACCCGGAAAGCTGTCTGTGGACAAACACCGGCTTCCTCGGCCTGAAAGCGAGATGAGTGCTGCAACCCCACAGTCGCCTTTGACGGGACTTAACTGTCCAGGGGTCCTTTACCTTTACCTTTTTTATATCCATAATACAGTACAAAAAGAACAAGAAGTTTTAATGAGCCATCAAGGACACTGAAGATCCCTTCTCTGTCTTGCCTGCTATCATCTTTTAAAACCATGGACAAGACTGATTCAAGTTGCAATCCAAACCCCTGATCCACTACATTAGGAAGGGAATTGGATGGGCAGGTTCCCCACCACCACTGCCACACCCAAAACAGTTCAACTGCTTCTATTATTCTCCAGCTTTCTAAAGGGGTAGGCAGAAGTACTGCCACAGCAGGATTCCTATTGAGGTAGCCAGTGGAATGTTCTAACACAGTGTTCCAGGGGTGAGGAAGGCTAGTGGCCAAGCTGGGCCAGAACCCATGGATCCTGAGCTGGTGCCACTGCTGTCATTTGAGCAGTGTTTTACCTGCCTTCCGCTGCAGGGGTGCAGTGCAACAGTGGCTCCACCACTGTGTCACAAGCCTTGGTTCCCTCCAGGTGCTTTGGATTGCACAGGTAACTCTTGGCCAATGCAGTTGCGGCTTGTGGAGTTTACATCCTGCCCCCAAAAGCCACTTAGAAGGACAAACATTCTGCCTGTCTTGCGGGTACTAAAGGCACAGGAGTGTTGTCAAAGGAAAAGTGGCAACGCTGCCTCTAGCTTGGGAAACGTGAAATTGCTTTGTGTAGAAACTCCTTTTCAGAAGGGGAAGTTGAGTTCCGGGTGGTGACTCATGAGTCCCGGAAGTCTGGCTGAATTTCCCAGGGGAATCACAGAGGAGGAGGTCCCTGGGAGCCTCTCTGTTTGCGGGAAGCTCACTAGTGCCACATACTGAGTAACTATTGTTCTTAGCAATTGGATGCATAAAGTGCGCATTCCAAAAGGCAAGAAAACAAGAGCGCTGCTGGATCAGAGCAAAGGTCCATATAGGTGGACTGCAATCCTACTTACGCACACTATAGATGCCAATAAAACTGCCAATATCACGAGACTTTCCTAAATATCCTTAGCACAAAATTTGCCTTTATTTTTTACAGTGCCACTGGCTCAGCATTTTCACTGAGCTATCTACTGTGCTCCAAAGATCCTTTTCCTGGTTAGTCACAATTAGCTCACGCCCCATCAAGGAATGCTTAGATTAGAATTCTGTTTGCCCCAGTGACTTCACTTTACACTTTCTGACTTACATCAAACCACAAATCCCTGGAGGAATAGATTGTTTGGCTTGTGCTGTCAACATTGCTCTAATACAAACCATAACAATTAATCGCAAATCCTCTGGATATATACTTTTCTTTTCTTGCAGTGTAATCTTGAACAAACATCTGTACCCTGTTCAAAATTTTGCTCCCCTAATCTAATGCCTTCATCTGCCTCAGCTGCAGCAAAACTTGTCTCTCTGGTATCAGTCTCTACAGCCACAGTAGCCGCAATAACTCTCCAACGGTTTGACTTCAACCCCAAAGGCGCAATCTCCCATTGTTTCCTGAGACAGACAGATGCCAACCAGTCTTTAGAATAGAGGTGTATGTACGTGCTTAATGATCATTTGCTGCCTGCATATTTGCAGCACTTGTACCTTCTGTTTTCATGTCCATGTAATAAACTGAACTTTACTGCTTCCTGTTGTGACATATACTTGATCTGGGTATACGTATAAGGGTTAAAGGTAAGCACACATTTTTATCAAAAGCACTGTGACTCCATGCAAAAGGTTCCTTTCTTCTAACCGCTGTACATATGAATTCATGCGTGACAAGCATGTGGGCTCAGATGTACATCTCTTAACAATACTTTCTGTCACAGCACTCAAAAGGTGTATTGCACAAGGGCAAGGGCAAATATATATAAAATACATGGCAGAATGCACAGGAATCATTTAGCAAAACACAATTTGAAAATCCATACATGTGGAATTTCCTGACAGGTAGTCCCGATTCCAATGGGTAGCTTAGAAAGTGAGCCGCACGCCTCCTAC
The DNA here is from genome assembly GCF_964106645.2 of Podarcis pityusensis. NCBI lineage: Eukaryota > Metazoa > Chordata > Lepidosauria > Squamata > Lacertidae > Podarcis > Podarcis pityusensis. Next base: position 107,380,014 of record NC_138026.1, on the reverse strand, counting down.
AAAATCTAATTTTAAATTGTCTCGTAATAAACTGCAGGAAACATGTCCATGCACACTCCGAAGCCAGACCTCTCTACAGCCAAGGAGAGCAGCATGCTTTCTCCTATTGCAATGAGCCAGCGTTCTTTGCCTGACAAAGCCGTTTCGCCTACCATAGAAACTTACTGCAGCTACATTATCAATAATTAATCCCAATGGAGGATGAATCACGAAGGAGCAGCTGACTGCAAAATGTGGTGTTTGCTTTCTTGCTGCGACGACTGAAGAGGAACAGAGTTGTCTAAGCTAGGGCTGAGAGACATCTTAAGGGACTGCCAAATGCAGAAATCACAAAGAACAAGACTAGTTATTTCTCAAGTTTCTAATACTTGGCGCACTATTGCTTTTTCTGGATTAAAAATAGAGATACTATATGAACGAGAAATATTTTTCTATTTTCTCCGAGCAGATAGGGGTCCTTGAAATTTCAGGACAGGACAGGTATAGACCGCTATCATTCTGCCCTCCCTTTTTAACCAGTTAGCAAAGGCTTAGGCATGGAACTTAATACCACAATTCATCTCCTTTCACTATGTCCAGAACCTAAGTGGATTGGGCCCTGAACATTTGGAGATAACTTTCGCACGCTTACTCTGAATAGACTGAGCTACCGATTAACTACCTTTTCAAAAAAGAAAACCGGATGTAAGGTAGGACCTAGAAACTCCCCTGAAATAATTGTACACTGCTTATGCGTTTCAAGTACACTGGGGCTGTATGCTGTTGAAATGTAGATACCAAAATATCTGAAAATGTACTTAGTTCAGAAAAGAACTTCCATAAGGTATTTTTTTATATGATCACAACAGCAAAACCTTTACATGCTAAATAAAAGATATATGGAATACCCCAGCTTAGAGATTGGCTTGTTAAGTTATAGAATTCAACAATTATCAATAAACTAAAATGGGTGTCTTTTGGGTAAAGGTAGGCAGCAGCAGAGTTGAGCAGGAATGATAATTTTTAAGAAAATACTGGAATACCGAGTGTAGTTTATGGTAATCCATTTTCTTTAATAAAATTTGAAGGTAATAATGGGCTGGATCCAGATTATGTTAATTGGACCTTAGATCCCATTAGAATCAATGGCAAGTTAATCACTAAATTAGTTCCCACTGATTTCAATGGGACATACATGCAACTTAACTCCATATGGATCCCACCCAGGGTTTATTATTTTTGAACTTTCAAAAAAAGCCAAATTACTTCCCTGCTGGATGTTTTTTTTTAAATACTTACAAAATCCCAGGAAGTTTCAAGGCAAGACATGCCCCTTGTAGAAGCCAAATTCTTTCTCATGCAGAATTTGTACTTCTACCCACCACATGCCTGCAAATTTAGTGCCCTGTACAGGTTTACTAGCAGCAATCTGTTTGCAACTGTACAGGTTTCCAAAGTGGCAATCTGTTTGCAACACATTGCATGCTAGTGCCTTAACATGGAGGGAGGAAAAATCAGTAAGACCAAACCAATCAGTGGCTTTAACTTGTAAAGACCTGCACAGCTTGGCTTAGGACAAGGGTCTCTCAAGGACCACCTGCAAATGTCTTGAGAAAATCTGGCAAAGCTGTTCTCCGGGTTCCTCTGCCTAGTGAACAGAGGTGGGTAATATAACTGGGGGACTGAACCTTTTCTGTGGTGGTGCTTCCTAGATGCTTATGCCTGGTTCCTCCGTTCACAAGTTTTCAGTATTGGACAAAAATTGTTTTACTTGACAAGGTATTTTAATTCGATGCCCTTGTTAAGCTTTTGTTGTCTTGAAGCTTTGAGTTTTAGCTGAAATGTTTATTTGCTACTGCCACTTTTTAGTTTTGTCCTTAACTTGTTGGTTTATTATGTTTAGCTTTATGTTCATAATTATCCAGTAAATTTCACAATCACTTTTTTAAAAAGGAAAGACAAGATATACATAATTAAGATACTGTACTACAATTATTGGATGATTTAATCATTTAATCTGTTGTTTCCATTGACAAATTATATTAAAGATTTTTAACATTTGTTTGTGTTATTTGAAATGCTGCCCAGATGTAAATCAGTAAGCCAGCAAAGCATTGGTTGGTTTTACTCTTAAAAACCTTATGCATATTAAATTCTTCTGACAAAATCTTGACATCTTAAAAAAACACCCCTGAACTACCCAAATAATAATAAAAGCACTTAACTTTATGAGTCAAAAACATAAAATAAAATAAAATATACTTTAAGTAACAAAATATCAGTTCTTATGTGCTTCAAAAAATTATTTCAATCATACAATTTATACATTTGAGTCAACCTTATGTTTATTACTATGTGAGTGCAGTTTTCAGTCAAATCCATACGAGAAATAAAGGCCTCAACGGATAGCTTGTACACCAGTCAGGTACAGGGTTTAAAGGCTTTTTCCTACATTGCAATCTAATGACATGAAAGCATTCCTATGACTGAAAAGATTGTGTTAGTGGTCAAATAATCTGTGCAGACACAAAATAAGACTCTGGAACAAGCTTCTTCCAAGTCAGTTGTATCTATTTACCATTCGGAGGATACATTTTCAAGTTTAGAGAGCCACACAGGAGTGATCTCATGTCTTTAAAATTACCCATGCAGAAAACAGCGGACAGAAAATAGAATTATACCTGTAATTTATTTGCTTATTAATACATCTATAAATGATAGCTTTTATAATGTGCATGCTTAGAAAAACATGCTTATAAAGACAAATCCAAGTTGGAAGCAAATGCATGCAAGACATCATTTTGGACTAGCAAGTAAAGTCCAAGGATGTAATTCCAGTATGTTATTTGAAGTGCAGACAGAATTATGTACATCTTTCACTAGTGGAAGCAGCTTCTAAAGAACATTATTAGATGTAGCAACTTTTGTTTTCATGAGGTAATTTTGTATTTATGTGTAAGTAAGTAAAGATACCAAAGATTGTATACAACTCACCAAGAACTTCTTCTATGCAAGGCCCATCAATTCAAATGGGAGTTGCACAAGACATTAGTGGATTGGGTTCACCGGTTTTATGGCATGGCATGCTTAATGTAAGAAACGCTCAAACTTTATTCCCTGCAAATTACTTAGGGCCTACAGTGCTCATGACTGACTGCAATTTCATTCTTCTTCCTGGGCCGTTTGCCCTTCTAGAGGAACTCAAGACAACAGCGGCAGTGCTTTTGGCTGAGAGAATTACACTTCCTCGAGGTTCAGTCTGCAAATAAAGGGAGACCGGAAGGAGCCCAAATAGAGATGTCCATCATGTTCATGTGCTTCACTTATGTACGTTGCCACCATTCCATTCGGATCATGGAAGCTTCTTCTGTAGGATCCGGTATCACTTAGTTCTAGAAGGAGGCTGTACTTGGGCACAAATTTTATCACCATTTCTTGACTGAGAAGCTGGGGGAAGAAAGTATTCATTTTAGGGATAACCACCTCAGTCATAAGCATTACGAGTACACTGAACAGTCAGTTAAAATATGTTAACCAATTCAGATTTTAAACCCCAGAACATCCAAAGTGTATCAACCATCCATAAGCTCTTTGAAGCACAATTTATTATTGGCCAGAATTAAAAATATGCTCAAGTATCTTCCCCAACCTGGTGCCCACGACCCAGATGTTTTAGATGACTTCTCCGCCATTCCTGACCATTGACCATGCAGGCTGGGGCTGACGGGAGCCATAGTCCAATGCTTTTGGAGGGCACTAGGTTGGGTAAGGGTGCACTAAATCAATGGGGAGTGTTAAAGCTTGCCTACAGTTTGCCCAAATTAAGCTTTTCGTGATGGGTGCTTTTTGTTTTTTTAAAAACTGCAAATGTAAGCATTTTAATCTTAAAGCATTTTTAATTTACTGTCTATTTGAGTGAATGTTGCAGTTTTAGTGCTTTTTAATTTGTTGCATCCATTTTATGCTTTGTTCTGCTACATAAAAATAAAAACTACTTTAATGTTTCATAAACTTGTAAACCACCCTGGGAACGTAAATTTATGTTGAAGGTGTGGGATATAAATATTGATGTGTTTCAATCTTCACACCAGTCCAACAAACACATAAGGTAATAAGCACCAGTGCTGGCAGCTGGGACACTTGTTGGACTGCTAAGAGGAATGAAGAACATCAGCCCTCGGAACTTCCGTTTGCCAGCACCACCAAAACGGAGGGAGGACTTCACAGGTGCCTCCAACAGCCATTGCCTCTCAAAGTCCTAGGGGTTGAAGTGGTTTCAATACCATCTGCCTAAAGCAGGAACAACTGCTTGACTAGGAAAAGGACTCTCAAGGGGAAAAAAATCCGTCCCCCAGAACTTCCTTTTGCTGCCACCATCTTTGAGACAGCACAACAAAAAGTCACACAATTTAAACATTTGATTGATATTGCCCGGTATTCTGGCTCTATCATTGTGAGGGCAATAGGATCTGTCCATAAATCGGCTATTTCAAATCACTTTTTGAGAAACATTAATATTAATATACTGCTTTTAAATGTCTTTTTTTAAACGAACCAATTGACTCTCAAGATAGGTTATGCAATTTATCATCAAAGCACAATTTGTTTTACCTTAAATATTATTCTTTTAATCCATGGTTTTTCAGATAAGAAATCCAACATAGAAAATCCAGGATTGGACCGAATAGCTGACATAGCCACCCAATAACCTCCAGAGCTGCTTGGACGTATGTTATCTGGAAAGCCGGGCATATTTTCTATAAACATGTCTTCTCCACCTTTCATTAGGCCAGATACGTAATATCTGCAAAATTAAAGTGCTTTAATATATTACAAGATAATAGCACATGTCAAGGAGGAACCATAGAAACCAACAAGTGCTTCCCAGGAGGAAGAAGAGCCAAGAAAAGACCTACTATATCACAAGTGGGCAAAATTCGTCAGAGCAAGTGAGTCTGCAGTTTGCATAGTAAAAGCAGTGAGTTCGCTTGCAGAACACAGTATTTAAAAAAGCCTCTTCAACAAGGATGATCAACAAACTTTGCATCGAATATATTCCTAAAAAGATAGGTAAAGGGACCCCTGACCATTAGGTCCAGTCGTGGCCAACTCTAGGGTTGTGGTGCTCATCTCGCTTTATTGGCCAAGGGAGCCGGCGTGCAGCTTCCGGGTCATGTGGCCAGCATGACTAAGCCGCTTCTGGCGAACCAGAGCCAGAGCAGCACACGGAAACGCCGTTTACCTTCCCGCCGGAGCAGTACCTATTTATCTACTTGCACTTTGATGTGCTTTTGAACTGCAGAAGAGTAACTAGTGGGGTGCCACAGGGTTCTGTCTTGGGCCCGGTCTTATTCAACATCTTTATCAACGACTTGGATGATGGACTCAAGGGCATCCTGATCAAATTTGCAGATGACACCAAACTGGGAGGGGTGGCTAACACCCCAGAGGACAGGATCACACTTCAAAACGACCTTGACAGATTAGAGAACTGGGCAAAAACAAACAAGATGAATTTTAACAGGGAGAAATGTAAAGTATTGCACTTGGGCAAAAAAAATGAGAGGCACAAATACAAGATGGGTGACACCTGGCTTGAGAGCAGTACATGTGAAAAGGATCTAGGAGTCTTGGTTGACCACAAACTTGACACGAGCCAACAGTGTGACGCGGCAGCTAAAAAAGCCAATGCAATTCTGGGCCTCATCAATAGGAGTATAGCATCTAGATCAAGGGAAGTGATAGTGCCACTGTATTCTGCTCTGGTCAGACCTCACCTGGAGTACTGTGTCCAGTTCTGGGCACCACAGTTCAAGAAGGACACTGACAAACTGGAACGTGTCCAGAGGAGGGCAACCAAAATGGTCAAAGGCCTGGAAACGATGCCTTATGAGGAACGGCTAAGGGAGCTGGGCGTGTTTAGCCTGGAGAAGAGGAGGTTCAGGGGTGATATGATAGCCATGTTCAAATATATAAAAGGATGTCACATAGAGGAGGGAGAAAGGTTGTTTTCTGCTGCTCCAGAGAAGCGGACACGGAGCAATGGATCCAAACTACAAGAAAGAAGATTCCACCTAAACATTAGGAAGAACTTCCTGACAGTAAGAGCTGTTCGACAGTGGAATTTGCTGCCAAGGAGTGTGGTGGAGTCTCTTTCTTTGGAGGTCTTTAAGCAGAGGCTTGACAACCATATGTCAGGAGTGCTCTGATGGTGTTTCCAGCTTGGCAGGGGGTTGGACTCGATGGCCCTTGTGGTCTCTTCCAACTCTATGATTCTATGATTCTATGCTAGGTTGGCAGGAGCAGGCACTGAGCAACAGGAGCTCACCCCATCGCGGGGATTCGAACCGCCGACCTTCTGATTGGCAAGTCCTAGGCTCTGTGGTTTAGACCACAGCGCCACCCGCGTCCCTAAAAAGATAGCTGAGCTTAAAACACTTGGCTAATGCTGTTGGTGCAAACTTTAATGTATAGCCACCTCGGGAGGCATCCCACATACCTTCGTATTCTTGCCATAGTTGTTTCGGCCACCAACACAAAGTCTTCAGCAGGTGAGAGCTGGACTCCATTTGGAAATCGGAGCCCTCCCATTAAGACTTTCACTTCCTTTGTGACAGTGTCATATTCAAGCAAGCTGAGGGCAAAACCATTAACACAGTCATTAATTTTTAAATTCATTTGTCATAAAGTTACGTGCAAACTAATACATAACCATGTAGACAATAACAGAACCAATACAAGGAGCACATATGTGTAAGAGACCCACAAGACAGAAGGGGTCTCAAGCACAGCAGTATTTATAGTCCAGTTTCCTAGAGATTTCAATACTCACAGGCTCATTTAACTTCTGTGAACCTACATGTTTCTTAGTTGCTTCATTCACAAATTTGCTTGTAATGCCGTATTTTTATTGGCTTGGTTTCCACGCAACTCTAAGCATAGTTTATTTTGAACTATGGTTTAACATAAACAAGCAGCCTGCTGCTGAAGGCTCCTCAAAAGTCTCACCACTCCTGTCTGGGCCGTTCTTGAGAGACACTAACCACAGCACTGGTTCACAGGTATGCATTAGTAGGAGCACAAGGAACCTAAACTCCAGCTCAAGGGTGGGGCTGCTCATTCAATTAAGCTATTACTATTACCTTTAATTAAGAATTAGCACATTGGCTAAGAGAAAATTCCACACCAGGCAGTCCCAGCCGTGCTACAGACCAGAAACTCACTAAGAAACCCAGTCGTACTGCTCTGTCAAAATTCTGCTTTCGCAACTGGCATCAAAACACTGCAAGGATTTTCCCCAGTTGGGACTTACCGTCCATCATCAGAAGCCTCCATGATTAATAAGGAATAGTCTTTTCTGTGCCATTTACTACTGGAGTCAGTAAAGTAGATTTTCCTTCCGTCTCGCGTCAGTGTAAGATCATTCACAAAGGACATGTTTTTTCCTTCAATGGGAATCTTGGAGGACACAAGTGGTTTCACTTCACCTGATCACAGAAAGGAGGACTTGGTTAACCCCTTGCTTTCCTACATGCTTTAAGTTTAGATTACAGTATTTTTCGCCCTATAGGGCGCACCTCGGTTTTTTTTGGGGGGGGAGGGAAATAAATAAATAATTATTTTCCCCCCAACCGCGAGGCTGGGGCGGGGGAAGCCCGAGCTTCCCCCGACCCCAGCCCCCAGAACAGGCTGTTTCCCGCAAGCCTTGCAAGCCCGCGGGAACTCCCGCCGGGCTCCCAAGGCTTGCGGATAGCTTCCAGAAGCCTGGAGAGAGAGAGGGGTCGGTGCGCACCGACGCCTCTCGCTCTCCAGGCTTCAGCGAAAGCCTGCATTTGCCCCATAGGACGCACACACATTTCCCCTTCATTTTTGGAGGGGAAAAAGTGCGTCCTATAGGGCAAAAAATACGGTAGTTAATAACTTTCCAATGATAAGAGCTTTCCTTATGCATCAAAATGGCAGGTAGAAAATAATTTACAAATATTTTCATTTACTTTGGCTAAGGAAGAGGAATCTGTGTTTGCACATAAGAGAGGTTTTTTGTTCTTAAAATGAACAGCTTGCATTTCAAGGTGTGCTTTTGTCGTATGTTATTTAAAGTAGATAGCTCCATCGGGCTGAGACTTTCCCAACTCCCTTCTTGCTGTATTGAAACTTTGCTTTAAACAGCCACCTTTTCCTGAGTGTTTCCTTCTCTCTGCTTGCTCTGCTTAAACCTGTGTCATTGTTTAAAACTGTAATTTTCCTCTTGTGTATGAGAGAAAAAGGATGTAGAGCCATGGAATATTACATAGTCCTTTCACACAACATGTTTCATTCCCAGTATTAGGGGTTGTTTTCAGCATGATTTCCCAGATTCAACACAGTAATTTAGAACAGGTATTTTATTAGCAAGCAAACACTCATGTATGTACAACATTCATCAGCTGATAATCTTCACTAACGGAACAAGACAGAACAGGATTGCTCATCTTAAAACAGTGACATATATCATCATGGTGTGTGGGCAAACGGCTGCAGAATAGGAAGGAGACATGAAAATGGGGGTGATCTGTATGCAAAGAGGAGTTGGAAAAGGAAGTGAAGGGGGGAAAGGGGGTGCAAAAAGGAGGGAGTAGGAGGCATGGGAAGGGGTTTAAGAAGAAAGCAGGGAAATGAAAGCATCTGAAGAATAGGAGATCATAGCGACTTCACAAGGAAGACAAAAGAAATGCCAGGCCAAAGCAAACATAAACAGGAAAAACAAGAGTGCAAGTTTACCTGAGACAGGATTGATTTCAAAGAGTCCATAGTATGCATCTGCCACAAAAAGGGTGTTCTCTGGTCCAACTCTGATTCCGAGAGGTCTCCCACATGTGGTTTCATCTTCTCTGGTTCCTTTTAAGACACATTTCCAGCAAGTTAACAGCAGCAGGTTTTATACAAATATTTCTATACTGCTTTAGGAAAAAATGCCATTACTTCAGAATTTAATCCAAAAACAAATATTCAGCAAAACTTTACTGATATCAACACCATTTTATGCTGACAAAATTCCAAAATGGTACCTTTAGTCTGTTGCAGGAAACAACAATGCAACTTGCAGACTATTGAGATTTTCTGGGCAACATTAAATTGTGCTAGTGCAAGGATTAGCATGAACACAACAAGACTTTCGCCCCTCTCCTCCTCCTGTGCGCGCCCTGTGCTATCCCTAAATCTGCTCCAGAGGGTGGGAGAACTCCCAGAACAGATTTAGGAGGCACACAAGAGGAAGAGAATGTTTACTTTCGCAAGGATAAATCCTTGCACTGATGGAACTATTTGTTTAGTGCTTCATGCCAGCAGGCACAACAAGACTTCCCCTTCCTTTCCTCCCACTTCTGCCCCCCCCCCCACAGCAAACAGGGAATTTCCCTCTTGCACAAGTAGGCTGACACTTCAATGTCACCCTAACATATTTATTGTGAAAATTTCATGGACAAATAACTAGTTGCCTTATAATAAATGTGATGTATAATCTCTTCTAATAGTGGATTTTTATTGCATTTATGTTTTTGTTGCCACTTTTAGGACAAGTTATTCTTTTTGCATGCAGAATGAAGATGTAGCCAAAGAAGCAGCAAATGTTTAAAACTTTTACGTTCACAGTGCCCTCTACTGGCTGTTCCAGAAAAGGAAATCAACACAAGCAGTATCAGTGCCTATAACAAAAGGAGAAATAATTTGAAGCTAGACGTTCATTCTGCAAGTTGCCAACAAGCAGTACTGAACAACAGTTAGTCTCTTTCTTGCCCCTTACTGACTTCACATGGCACAACCTGTGAAAAACATAGTAAGTGAAGTCATTTCCTTTTTCCAAAATACATTTCTCTTCCACTGTTCTATGTAGGAAAACACTTCTAGTCAGAACAATGCAGAGTTGCCTCTCTCAACTTTAACAGGCTAAAGCCAATCACTCCAAAAAGTTGGACCACTGCTATCCTATATTCTCTTAAGCACCTCTGTGTTTGAAGGGGATATCCTGAGTGTAAGTTATTGGACTGTGCTATATAACAAAATAAATGGATGGAAGCATTAGAGAAAAAGAAAAGCTACACAGAATTTTATAAAAACACAAAATCAAAGGATAGATGTTAAGGAAATGAGATCCTACAAGTAATGGTGCAAATCTGGATGCTGCAATGAGGCTTCTCATTCTGTCAGGGAACTGCCATCAATGCCGGAGGGAGAGAGCAAAATCCAGAGGGATTCCGGAGCGCGTCCCGGGAGTGGGAGAGGCAGCCCACCTTCTGGGGAAGAGAATCAGCGCAGCACCAGTGGAGAAGGGGGGCAGATGGGGGAAGCGGCGAGGCGGTCCCATGACTCCTTGCCGGGGACCAGCGGGGAGAGTAGAGGTCCTCCACTGCCTACGCCCTCCTTGCGCAGAAGGCTTTCGCGCAGAGAGTGTAGGAGGAGACTAGGCGTCAAAGAGCTTCTTTGCTGGAAGTAGTTTAAGAAACGCCCACTGACGGATTCTGCCAGCGATTGAGACAGCCACAGGTGAGTGGCTGTCCGGACAGGAAAGGTTCACTCAGGCAACCCAGCCAGGTGTTTGCACCGGCTTACGCACGAGCAACCCCTAGAACCACTACACATTCTTCATGTGCAATTTCAGATGTTGTAGTTCCTCATTTTTCATGTGCAATTTCAGATGTAGTTCCTCTATTTTTCTAGCTAAGCTAAAGTCAAAGATGGCATGATGTGCAGTACCAGAATGAGGGGCATGTTATCCATATTATATTGAGATACTGACTGTGCCTGGCTGCTATATGATTGAAATAAAAATTGAAATACTTTGTTGTCACTTGTACAACTTGTATACAGTGAGATTACACAAGCACCCCCACTCAGCTCTCTTAGTCTTAATTCCCCTCGTTTACTGACGCACACCCACCAAACCGAAAGTCAGTTGCCCTGTTGTTATCTTTTCATTCAGCAGCCTAACAGCCCACAGATAGAAGCTGTTCTTTACCCTGTTGGTGCAACTAATCATGCTTCTATATCTTCTATATCTATATCTTCTGCCTGATATCCTCAAGTGTAGCCAAACACCACCAGTCCTGGCTTCCCGTAAGCTACTGGGCCCAAATTATAAACTCCTGAACAGGTTAGGACTACTTGATGGAGTGCCTTTCCCAGCAGGTCCCAACCTGTCCAATGAGACTGGCAGGAGACTGGCTGGTGGTACAAGCAATGGGTGCTGTGCATTTGGCAGTGACATGGCAGGGATTGTAATGGTTTTTTTTTCCTTTCAGTAGTTTAATTTTTTTATACAGCATTGTACTAATTGGATGAAGGTTGGTTTGGAAATAAATAATTTCTTTTGAAGATTGCCAGAATATAGCTGTGTTAGTTCGGTAGCTTGGAATAAGGGAATCTGTATTTTCTTTCACTGGTAGCCATGAGTCTGGGAGAGCATCAATTTCCCAAGACCTTGCTGCATTCTCCCTTTCATTTACAGAACCTTATGACACATGGACCTTTACAAGTCCGCTCCTCTTAACCACTGCATGGTCAGTTTCCTGCTCCGAACATCCTCTCTGTTGCTGTCCCATGTCAAACTCAGCTAGGGTATTTTCAACCAAAGCCATTATATGGCAATCAGGGCTGCAGTTGAGCAGTTAGCTAGAATCATTGGCATGAAGGTTAAAAGAAGCACAAGAAGAGAACCATCAGGAAGTGTTGATACAGTTGCATACATAAAAAAATAACAAATGGTAGCGTGCGCTGAATTACTGACCATTACTCCACAGTGTTAGCAATATGTTTTTATTCCACAGGGGCATTCCTGTCTTCACACTTTCAAGTCAATTATTGGCACAGTTCTCAGACCAAACCTGTATAATAAGGCCCATGAAACTATATACCAAAAATAAACTGCCTGAAATGCACTGTGAAGAACATTATGAAATACTACTATTTTTCCGTTTAGGAAAAGAAAAATCATTAGTGCACCTTAAAATGAGTTAGATAATTTACAAGCAAATGACTTAGCAAAGCTTAAAATGTTGACAGTACAATCACTATACAATTCAGACTGAAATGCAATAGCAGCAATAAAATACGTGGTTCCTCTAACTTACCACAGGGGCCATGTCCAAGTCGGGCTAATGTGTGTATTTCGCCATTTTCAATCTTTAGAATTTTTCCATCCGCTGTACCAGTGAACAACACATCTAAGAGAGACAAGTTGTAAGATATGCTTTTTATGAATTCTGGAAACTGGAAGTACTGTATGAATTGTACATTGTTCCTTCATAAAAAAGCTCATGACCTTTAAATATTAAAACTAAAGTCAGCCTCAAATCATGTCCACAGTAGACTCAAAGCCACATGAACACACTCCAGTCAGCATCTGGCTCATAAACAGGACTCCAAATATACAACCTTTTGTAGGGATAACTTAGATCCTTTATATTGAGATACAATACTTGTTCAATTTTTACTTTCTTTAATGTTGGTATCTCTTGGATTTCTCGCCATCAGTGGACTTTTGTAGCTCTGGTGGCTGCTATTCACCAATTAAGATTCCAGTAGAAAGGGAAAGCATTGTTTTCATTTTCCATAATCCAAACTAATAGATGGCTTTTTATTTTGATGCATTTCCCATTAGTTAGAGTAATCAGAGATTGACCAGCCTTTAACTGTAACACTGGGACAACCTTAAGCATTCATGGTTATTTTCTTATTTCAGAATTTTGACATTCTCGGTATTGTCCTATTTTTGGTAGTATGTGTGTTTGGTTACATTTTCTGCAATTTATACGTTTGCTGTTTATTATTTTGATTATGAACTGTAAATAAATGGCGTTGCCTGTGAATCTATAGTGATTCTTGCCATTTGCTTCCTGGAAAGTTACAGAGGCCATGTTGGATCAGAAAAAAAGGACTTCTAGCCAGCATCTTGTTTCCCAGTGAGCAGCCAGATGCTTCTAGGAAGACCATAAGCAGGACATGAAGGCAATAGCCCTGTTCCATTGTTGCTCCTCAGCAACCATTGAGACATTTATCCACTTACAAGAGCAGGGACATCCAGGCACCTTGAGTATTAGACCCTGAGCACACCAGGTGGGGACCCAAGGTACACTAGCTCTCTGGATGTAGAAGATCAGCTCTCCCTGGCTCTTTCACATAACCCACAACAGCTACAGAAACCACACTGTTACAACTTATAGTATGTCATATCTTCTAACATGACATGCTCTTTCACTGTGTGCTTTATATAATTGAATTATTTCAGAAATCAATTGCAGAGTTATTTGGATCAATAACAGATGATCAATGGTTACACCAAGAGTTACCAACATGACTTATGGAGTAGTTATTATTATAAAGCAGGCTTCCTCAAACTTGGCCCTCCAGATGTTTTTTGCCTACAACTCTCATGATCCCTAGCTAGCAAGACCAGTGGTCAGGGATGATGGGAATTGTAGAAAAACATCTGGAGGGCCGAGTTTGAGGAAGCCTGCTATAAAGTATTTGGGGAAAAGAACAGAGCAAGAGAAAAAATGATTTTTTGCTAGGCTCAGAAGGTCTCATGTTTGACTCAAGTTCCAAGCATTAAGACCCTTCACAGTTTAGCATGCAGACATTATTGTGCTTACCGCCGATGTTTGCAATAGATTCTGGTCCAACAAGCTGATTTTCAAATAGCCTTTCTGCTTGTCGGAGCTTGAAGTTTGGCTCTAATGCGCCAGTGAGGAGAGGAGGTTCTTTGAAGCTAGGAGAGGGGAAGAAGGAGAAGCAATTTCATCGGTGGACTGAAAGAAAAGGGCAGGCAGCCAACCAATTTTGGAAGATTCTGGGTACAGATAAACCTAGTTTTCCTTTCTACCTCAGGCACTAAAAGGCAGGTGAGGCTGGACATGAGTTTCAAACACACTCTGCTCATACTGCATACGGAAGTCTGATCAAGGCATCAACATAAGATCCAAAATGTTACAATATCTTGATAGAAAATTTAAACTATAGTTTAACATAACATGCAAAATAAGCCAGCATCAGATAGAAAAGCCACAGAGAGGCCTGCAGATCTCTTTTAATTCAAAATAGGGGGGGAAAAACCAGGGCATTTGCAAGATCAGCATGATGGACACTATCACAAGGACATACAATGGACCACCTATTGGGGAAAATTCCACACTTACATCTTTTATACTAGTTTCCTATTCTAGTTTGGTGTCAAATGAACAAACACCAATTGTTCAAATGGCAATGCTTTCAGTTTTCAACATTGTACTCATTTCCAATGTTGAAGCATTTTAATACTGCATATTTGTAACTCAATTATTTCCATAGCTTTTCTGAAACAATTCTCCATTGCAAGTTAAAATGCTTCTTAATGAAGACTTGCTTTTATGGAACACCTTAAAGATCACTTCAAAATACACACCGTGATTACTTTGGCCAATAAGATGTAATCATCCAGAGAAATGATCATACCACCAGGTGGTCAGTAACACTACCAAACAGCTTAGGAAAGAATCTTACCTAAATGAAATAGTAGCCATTTCCCTGTTCTAGATCTGCTTAGTGCTACTTAATCCTGTATTTTGCTGTCAGGATAATGTAAGTTAAATGGACCAAAGCTGAATACAACATGAAAGGTTCTATGAAATGGAGGATTCTAAGGACAGAGATGTGATTATGAATGTTAAACTTGTCAATTCCTGAAACTTATCATGACAGTAAGATTTATAGGTTGATCTAACCTTATTTACTTGACAGTAAGCCCCACTTATTTCAGAGGGACCTGATTCACAGACGTATGCTTTGGACTGTAGCCTTAAAAACTTTTTTCATCTCAAAAAGATAAAGTATTTATTCTGACATATGTATGGCTCCTCATAAGAAAGTTATATGGATGGCCTCCATTATATAAGCAAAGAACACAATTGAAATATAATGCAAAAAACAAAAGCATTCAGCGGAAGGGAGAAACTGCATAAATACTACAAGACAGAACTTGTCACACCATACCCCCCCCCCCCCCGTTTCAAACATAAAATAAAAAAGGACGCAGGAGGCAGGGTGCCAAAGGCAGCAGGGAGTCATAATGATACATAACTTACAACAACCATGTTTGACTTAGTTTCAACCCCCCCCCCCCAAAAAAAGCCTTTGCCAATTTTTCTCTGAGCTTTCAAAGTCTAATGTGTAATCAAACATTTGTTTGCATTTGCTTCTCCAGCATACCTTTCTTTGTGTGTTTGTGGCAGCATTCAACGCTCAGCAGGTTTGGGTGCTTTTGACCAACGGGCAGCTTCCTCTTTCTACAGAGGTTTGCTCAACATACCACCACTGCATAACCTGTCACAAGAACAAGTCTAGTCTCCCATGCCTAACTGTATGTAACTGTCTCACATTATCACGGGAATGTAAGCTGTATTCCTGTAAAGCTGTGACTCAGGTGTTCACCTGGGCCCAAGTTTTCATGCGTGACTATTTTGATGAGCACCGTACACTTTTTGGCACCTGCTAAAAATATTCCTTTTTAGAAAATCCTACCCAGATGCTTTAAAAACTGAGGTAATCTTAATCTGTTTTAGTATTTTAACTTTTGTATGTTTTAAAGTAAGGTTGTAGATTTGTCTTGATTTTTCTGTTTTATCTTTTGTAAACCACTTCATTTTTAAAAATAATACAGTGGTGTATAAATTTTATGAAAAATAATAATAAAGTAAGTCAAATTTATTATCACTTCCTCAGATGCATGGAAGCGTTATCCTGAGTTTCAGGGGTGTGTACAAATTCACATGCAAGCATTTGTATAAGTTCCCTTAAGTCATGTGGGGGAACCCCTAAGAAAGGGTTAAACTGTTCCATAAACCAGGTGCCACTACTGAAAAGGCCTTCTCTCTGGTGGTGAAAATATGAAAGGTGGCATCCAACCAAGCCGTACTCAGAGAAGATCCACTGGAAAAAAATGAATTTAGTCAGTCATGACTAACTTGTCACTGATTTCAGTAGATCTACTCCAAATACGGTTAAAATATATATCATCCAAACATATATTCATTCTCAAAACCAATGCAGTAAAGCTTTAGTACTAACACCTGGCAAGACTGAAATGAGAACTGAATACTCTCATTTCAACAATATGGGATTTTATCAATCTGGAGTGTTCTCCTTGTTCTGAAATCTTTCCCAAATGAGAGATGTCACTTTTGGGTGCTCTCAGAGCCTCCAAAGTACAATTTCCTTCAAACACTTCTTGGTGAACTCCTGGCTCGCGGTACAAGAGAACTGGGCCTCTTATCATTAAGCTCTCTCCATGGCTACCATACAAATATCCTTCTTCCTTCCCTCAATATTCCTAAAAATGTGCTGAATCCACATTTGGCTTCATGTTTGCAGAGACCCTAGATGCAGAGAGACCATAGGCTCATTTTAGCTGAGCAATCTGCACAACCCATGAGCAAGGTATACTTATTGTGTTGGATCAAGTCCATGTAGGCACCTTTGCAAACATGTACGCAAGACAGGTGCGGAGCAGACTCACCAAGGGGAGTTGACACAATTCCCATAGTGCTAAACAAATGAATAACCAGCTCTAGCCAGATGAGAACACTTGCCAAAGAAGTCCTATTGTGCTTGAAGATCCTCTTCTTTGCTTGCAGTCTTAAAGGATGCACTGTTCATTTCACTTCAAAAATCAATTATCCATCTTCCTTATATTTGATTGCATTTATTTAAAAAATACATACGGCAACTGTTATTCATTTCTAAGATCTGAACTGAGACAGCAAATGTGAAATTTGTTGAGATACCAAAAGCAATCCAGCTTTCAATACGTCTTTCAATATCAGAATACTGTATATCTTAGCAGGCTGCACAGTCCTGTGTATACTACACATCACAGTTTAATCAGGTCTTACCCTACTAATACCTGCATTCTGAAGGAAAAAAATTAAACTTACTGGCGATAAAAAAAATCCTAATTAAGTATTCAGTTAAACACTTAAATTATATGCTACATTCTGATATCATACATACTTTGCAACTCACCTTATAGGCTGAGGGTCTATTGGACACTCCAGAAGAATTATTGCTCCAAATAAGGGAATAATTAGCGATACAGCCAAAGTCATGAAAGTCACACGGAATACTTTGTTGCTGTAAGTACTGTAACAAAAATACAAAACAGATTAGAAACTTAAATTGAAGCTCTGCACAATTTTAAACAATGATCACCAGTGGGTTAGTGTAAATCTGTACCAGCGATTTCAGGCCAAGATTATAATATTTTTTGAATGTGTAACTAGCAATACATCAATGTATGCCTAGTTTTTCCACATAAGCATGTTGTATGAAATCAATGATTACGTTATTCCACTAATCAAAGGGGAATCACTAGTCAAATGAAGAAAAAACTCCAAATATCCTTTTCAAACCCATTACAATTTACCAATGATGTTACAGCTGAGCTATACGTTAAGTATATCACAAAATGACATCTCAGGAATGTACCATTGCAAAATGCAGGTGTAAGATTACACATCCAAATGCTTCGTGTAGAAAAGCTCCCTGCACACGGAAATCATGTCTAAGAAGATTCTAGCCTACCCTTCTTCCCATTCTGTTAGTTATCCACAAGCAAGAATTTAAACATTTAGAGTTCATAATTAATATCCCACCTGCATTCTTAACAGTATAGTCCCAAGGAAGGATATAGCTTGTGATGCAGAAAGCTCAGGCAGCAGAAAGGGAGGGAAATCACCTCCTCTTTCTACTTCTCTCTTAACTGCAGAGATTTGTGTTTACTTGAACCTTTGCAGCTTATGCAAAGAATCTTTGTGGAGGGCATGTGGGAACAGGGGATTTGCCAATGGAGAACAGGTAAGTGGATTTAAGAACTCTGCATGTTAAATGTGACTGGTACTTTCCAGTATGTGTTAGAAGCTGCCCAGAGTGGTTGGAGCAACCCAGCTAGATGGGTGGGGTATTAATAATAAAATTGTTGAATATTATTATTATTATGTGTTTGAGGTAGTATCCACAATGCATGAATCTGACAGTTTAAATCCAAACCTTTTTATAGCCGCAAGAGAGATTAAGGGTAAGTAAGTGGGAGAAACAGAACTGAAGTTCTGTGGATGAAACCAGCTTAAGATTTTACTTTCTCAGGGTAAAGGTTGCATTTCTAACCCTTAGCAAGCTTTTTAATCACCATGATTTGTGAAAGGAAAACAAAGCAAAGAAAACTTGAAATCTCATTTTCTGTACCATTTCTCTTCAGTTATCTACAAAGATAGATACTGGAGTACATTTGGATACATGAAGACCTTTGTTATTAACAAATACAGTATGGTGTCCTTCATAAATCAAGGACAAAACCTCTGCTAAGAGGAATGTTACGCAGAATTTTTTTCTCTGATCAGCACATAAATGATTTTTTTTAAACAACTGCGAAGGGATAAGACAGGCTTAAAGGCCCTAGGAGCTGGCAAGGTCTGAACATCAACATTTCATCAAAGAAGTGAAGAAATGCTGAACATGGATAAAAATGAATTGTGCTGCTCAAAAACCTATTCATATACTTCTTTTTCATTTAACATGTCTAATTTGAAGACCACCAGCAACACAGAATTTGGTAAAGAAATTCAGCCATAGGAAATATGCCAATAGGACAGATAACAAACATCAGCCAACAGGCCCCACTGAAATGAATGGGATTACTTCTTGGTAGACAGGCAAAAAGAATTCCCCGTTAAATAATTAAAATAAAATCAGTTTCTCAAACTGCAGTTTTGATGACACCAACATGCAGCCTTCTTCCCAGTATAGAAATTCTGGGACATCTGAATTTGGCATTATCGTATTAGTTACACCTGAGAACTATTGTTGAAAGAGCTCTGCCCCACCCCAAACATGCAAGATTGCAATAGGTCTGTATGACTCAAGAGCTTACTACCAGAACCCGAAGCGCTGGAAGTTTATTGTTTTTGTTACATGTTTCTGCAATGTAGAAAGTATCCTAACTAAGTACAGTAATTTCTCTCCCAAATTTCTCTCTCCCAAATTTGGTGTGAAGGTAACATGTAGATTATAAACTGTTTTGCACACACACCAGATCAAGGATAGGTACATTCACTGAAAAGGACAACAAATTCAAGCAGGTTTACCCAAGAGGTTTACCCAACATTATGTCCCAAGGAGATGTGACATAATTATCCCCTTTTCTCTTCCATAGATTACCTCCAGGTACAGGTGTACAATGGAAACATGTGTTTACTGGAAGGTGAATCAGATATGTTAGCCATTGGGAAATAAGGAAATACTCCTCCAAGGAAGCATAAATGTAATTACAGTATTCTGCAGTCCAAATGCAAACTGAAATATGAACAGAGTGCTGGGTTTGCATGTACAGTCATAGCTCGTATTGCGTTAGGTTCATGTTGCGTCTTTTCAGCTTGCGAACGTGGCAAACCCGGAAGTGTATATACTTCTGGGTTTCGCCATGCGCACACGCGATCTGTGTGCTTCGTGCATGCACAGAAGCACTCAATAGTGCCACGCACATGCGCGGAAGAGGCACTCTAGTTGCGGACTTTTCGGGGTGCTAACAGCAACTCAGAACGGATCGTGTCCGCAACTAGAGGTACCACTGTAATGTAAAGCCAAAGTTAGAAGAAACCAAGGCTCATAAGTCAGCAAAAATCAAGGCTTCACATGATGATTTGTTGGCAGTAGAGAAACCAGAGTTTATTAACCATTGTTTAATAAACCATGATTGAAGTGTTAAGTGCAAACCAGGCTGTTCTTCGCAGTGGGTAGTGCTTCATTTAGACTCACTAAGCCACCACCCCCAAACCACACAGTAAGTCACATTAAGAACACAGTAAGAATAAGCAAACATACTCAGAAATGTACTTATGAAGGGGCTTGCCATGGATACTATTGCCATGATTGCCATGACTATTAGCATTTTTGAGTCATACTCTCGTATTTCAGCTGCTCACACAAATCCACCAAACTATCACTTATCTGAATTTAGTATTTGAACAATGTTGTCACCAGATAACTCCATATACTTCAACAGAGCTTGAAGATTTCGCCATGCTGGAAAGATGACTGAACTCTCCCCTAGTTAACCCTTGTCCTCTCTACATAATGCTTCCTTTGCAAATGAGCCTAACAGGCTTCAATGCTGGAACCAATTTTCAACACCAGAGTTCTGACCAGGGCATTTTATACAGAGTTTAATAAAAGAAGAGTTATTATTTTTATTGTACTTATTTACCACTTTTTTCTGCTATGAGCTCAAGTTAGCATACATGGTTCTCCCCCTCCTCATTTAACCTCCACAACAACCCTGTGGAGCAGGCTAGGCTGAGAGGGAGTGACTGGCCTAGTGAATTTCATGGTTCAACCCTGATCTCCTAGGTCCCAGTCTGACACACTAACCACACTGGATCTCACATTTCATGTGCATGTGCAGCACTCCCCAATTTCCATAACTAGTTACCACACATTTGGGATTTAGAAAGGTTTCGACTTAGGTCTCTCTTCTGGTGTTTTTTTTAATTACTGCCATTTCATTGCCTTTATTGCAGAATTATTCTTTTTGTTTATACAACCGGAGCACGTTTGACACTTTACAGCCTTGTATAATGGGTGGACGGGGGAGAGCTGGATTCCTCCTTTCCAAGCACTTTTCGATCTACATTTTGGTAGGTTAGAAATGAATGCCCAAATCTTTTTTGAGTGCACCATACGAGCAATGCTAATAAAATCCACATGTTGGTTTTTATGGCAGCTATACAGTACTGTGATCACAGAAGGGGCCCCGCGCGCGCGCGTGTATTTACTGTGGGGAGGTAGAAGAAAGCGTTGTAAACAGCAGGGCCAAAATACAATGCAATACGAGAGACACAATACACCGTGTTTGTGTTACATCGGGTTACATGCCTTGGCAGCACTGAGAGAGAAAAGAATCAAATTATTATTATTATATACGAATAAATGCCAGCAAATGAGAGGCCTTCCAAAAAGGTTTGAGCCCAGGAGCATCTCGTTGCAGAATTACGCGGCCCTCTCCACCTTCCACCCTGCCCTAGGCAGGGAGGCAGCTCAGCCTCTCCCCTCCCGCCCCAAAGCACCCTCGGGCCAGGCCAGACCCACTCCTTAAACCCGGGGTCTGGGGAGGAGGCCGAGGGGGAATGCCGCCTCACGCCGCCCACCCAACCCAGCTGCTCCCTCAAGGGCCGAGGCGGGGGCTCGCTTTCCGGCCCCCTCGCGCCCCGCGGAACAACAGGAAGGCACCCCTTTCCCTCAGGAGCAGGCGGGCGGGCGGGCGCCCACGAGGTCACCTCCCTGAGAAGCCGGCCGACGCCCCTCACGCACCTGCCATCCTTGGTCTCCTGAGCCGTGTTGTCCTCGGTGATCACCTGAGGGCGTATAGGGCGCCGCTGCCTCAGGCCTTCCGCCTCATTCATGTTGCCCCCGTCGACCCTCGGCGTGACTGAGGAGAAGCGCGCTCGCCCGCCGCCGCAGAACAAGCTCTCCACGCAGCGCCAAGAGGTGATGCCGCCCCGCCCCGGAGCTCCGCCCCCGCCTCCATGCTTGCCCAACGGCCTCCAGGCTGGGGCCCCGCAGGCCCCGCCCCCTACATACCCGCCCAACGGCTGCCAGAGCCACGCCTCCTCGTAACGGCCGCCCCGCCGAAGCCCCGCCCACTCGGCTATGCCCGCCCAACGGCGACCCAACGGCCCCGCCGAAGCCCCACCCCGCCGCCCAGGGTAGACCAATCGACGGCAGCCAGCTCTGAAGCCACTTCTCCCGTGACCAGAGAGCCGAATGGGCCGCCCTCAGCTTCCACGAAGCCAGCGCCTCGTCGCTCTTCGGGCAATGACTGGCTGAGGCGTTTCAGTGCTGCCCACAGACAAGACCCCTCTCTCTTTGTTCTCTAATGGGATCGACTTTCTCTCTGACACACACGCGCTTGACGCTTCGTAATTCGCAGCTCCGCCCACACAACGCGGCTGAACGTCGGTAAGCCCGTCCCCGCCCACACACTACCCACCACGCCCCCTCTCCCTGCGCCTGCCCAATCGGTGTTACAGTTGCATGCTTAGGGGGTGGAGTCAAAGGCGTATATCTTTCCCCGCGAGGAAAATGGAACTTAGAACGTCATTGTATTAGGAACGGGCAGTTGCAATGTGTTTAAATGTCCATATTGGTTTGTTTTTGTTCTTATTATGTCTTTTGTTTTTCTGTTTTGTATTTTTATGTCATGAAACGCCCTGCCTGTGATCTTTGGATGAAGGGTGGTGTACAAATGTAACGATGATGATGATGATGATGATATAAACAGGTGATTTGGGAGGGAATAACCTCTGGAGTTTACTGTACCTGAGCAAGTTGGGTATCTGAGCCCAAAGAATTAGTGGGTGTATATGCAACATCAGAAATAGAAATATTCACACATCGTCAGGGAAACATTTCAAGCTACCAGGACGCTGCCTGAATTACATTTCATCAAATAAATTCAGCTTAGGAGGATCTGAGTAGAGACAGGTTCTGCACCAATACAGATGTAACTCAGCTTTGTCAAGTTGAGCGCTGCTGCAATTGTAAATGGTATATATTACCAGTGCTTTTTTATGGGGGGACGCAGGGGCACGCATACCCCTGAACATTTTGTGAATCTAAGTTTTGCCTCATTGAGGGGCAGTATTTCAATACGAGTAGGAAAATAAGAGTACCCCTAAGCATTTTTATAAAAGCACTGTATATTACCTTACATATAACATTAGTTGCAAGAGGAATCTTAAGTGCACTTTCTGGCTTAAATGAGTATTCCATTACTTGATGCAGAAGTGGGTAGCTGCAGCCCCTGGGGAGCAAATGCAACGCCCTCCGTCAGACCCTCATCATTCTCCTGAGGAGGCCACACTCCTCACTTCCTCTGGTTCATACCCTCATGGTTTCTGATAGGCTGGAACACGTGCTTGAGTTTTGATCATGACTTTTGCTTATCTGGATGGAGGCTGGTGAAGAGTGTGTTTAGAACCCAGCCTACTGTACCAAAGGTAAGATTTCATTCACACTTTTGACTCTGGACCCACCCACTATTGGCATGCGGTTGTTGACCAGAAGGCTGCTCATCCCTGACAGAAAGCATTTTGATATTCTAGCACACCTGGGCATCCTAGAAAGGTTTCCAGAGACCAGCACCATCACTAACACCTGACCTGGGCTTCCAACTGCAGGGCCTATTAGTGACTAGTTACTGATTCCCATAATTCCCAGGAGCAACATTACGGCTGGACGCTCCAGGGCATTATGAAAAATTACTAATATGCTAGCTTTCAGTCACCCTCAGATTGCTGCGGCTACTACCAGCACTTTATATGTCTGAGGGGATCCATATACAAGGGACAGCCCACCAGCAAACTTTGTGTACCAGGAGATCCCTTAAACCAGTTGACCAGACTTTTTCAGCATTTCTTGGATAAACTTTTATCCTTAGCCTTATTAACTGTAATTGTTTTTAATTAGAATAGCACAATTTGGTTTTAAAACTGATAAACCGATTTGAATTTTTAAAATGATATTCAAATTTATTAATTGCATTTTTAATTAAATAATGCAAAATAGGTTTCAATTTCACGCAGAAGCTGCTGTTTTAATACAGAATATTTGTATGTAAAGCATATATTCCACAAAAATAGAGAGACTATCATTCATCTTGTTCTGTGGTGGGAGTGCTGGCTGCCCTTATCATTTCCCAAGTTTTGAGGGAGTGAAGCCATATTCAGGTGTTTGAGGAACATATGAGGGGACTATATAGACCTTCTGTAGGAAAATGTACATTAGACTGCCACAGTGGATATTTTTATAGATTACGAGCAGACTAGAAATCAGCAAAGATTTGTTTAATCAAGGGAGATTCCAATTCCCTTAAGATATGCTGCCTAGTGGCCATTAGATGGCACCAATTTTCTGTGTTGGTAGGATAAACTACTAGAAGTGAGCCTTCCAACGGTTACTTTTGGCTCCAAAATGCAACATTGTATAATTTATGCTACCTAATAAAAGGCAGAGATCGGAAAGAAGATTGCCTTGCATGCTTAAAAGCAAATGAAAAGAAGTCTCTTCCTGTTTTGAGGTTTTGGCCAAGAATTCTTCCAGTTCAAAAGCTGCAACCAAGCTAAAAAGCTCTTTGCTAAGACATACAGATCTGTATCCTAAATACTTCAACCACCTCATAAATGTTCCTGCCCTTTGGAATATAGGCAAAGTCCAATTAATATACTAACTCAGGTATTTTAATATATGTATTACTTAGCTGCAGCCCTTTGAATCCTAATATGGTTTTGATATTATATGCCTTTTTATAAACCTTGCATAAAGTATCAACAATAACTGGCTATAAAAACTATAGCAGATTTTTTCACATACAGACTGTTAACAAGGATCTTTCATGAAGATTTTCAGAAATATGCTATTTCCATTTTCTGTTTGTTAAAAGCAACACGGTTTGCAGGGCCGAAACTAGGCTTTCTGTCACTCGGGTCAAAGACCCATTTTGGCACCCTACACCCCCCCATGTGTGTTTGCGTACATACATACAAAGACACAAACCTCAACACATTTATTTGTAAAGGACATAAAAAGTAGGCAATATATTATTTGAATACAAAGGAATCCTAAGAGGTGTTATGACTGTATAATGAGCATCCCTTCCAGTAAAAGCAAATTGTGTCAAAAATAGAACTTCCATGTTCAGCAAGTGTCTATCCGAGGTCAGGATTTTTTGAATTGGATTTATTTGGTCACAGGATCAATAAAATACTGCATTTCCATAATATCAGCCAAGACCCTCTGGTTTCCTTTTAATATGTCCCCCCCCCCCCCCGAGGCTTTTTGTCTCCCACTCTTCTTCTTGGTTCTGTGCAAACCCTTTCAATGAGTTCAGACGTGTAAATTTACTCCCAGATAAGCTTCAACAGGATTCCTTTCAATTTTATTTTTGTTTGATTACTAATTTTAGGAAATGATAGTTTTGTAGTCATTTTAAGTTCCATGTAAGGTGAAGAAATGCTTTTTTTTTCTCTACACATTTTTCATCAAGCCATATATTATATATCCTTATTAAAATTTTATCTTTCAGTTATTCCTAATTAAAATTTGCTTTCACAAAATATGAAAAATAATTTATTCTACTTAAATGAATAATGTCCCTCTGCTTTTAATGAATGCAGTATCCAGAAAGATATCATGGGTTACTCAGAAGAGAGCATTTTCCCCAAGAGTAAGTTCAAAGAGTGATTAATATTTCCAAGGCACTGGTTTTAAGGTTGAATTAATGCTTTCTGTTTAGAGTTCCCACTCTGTGTGGTTTTAATAAAGTATTTTAAAAAGATAGGCAGGATATCCAAAATATCAGGATCTAACCTACATGCTGCATAGTTTCAAACAAAGGCAAAGTGCAGTGAAATACACACGAAGGGTATTGTAATATACGTATTTTTCAGAAGGAGAATCTTCTGAGCCTCACATGATTAAGCAGAATTCCATGAAAACTTGTGCGTATTTTATGGTTCCTTTCGTTTCTCGGCGTTTCTAATGGAACATATCCCCACAGCTTCTCATTACAAAGTAGGATGCTTAATTTTGTACTTCGCATATGCATCAAGTATTTCTTCAATGACACTGGAGTCATCCAGTGTGGTGATATCTCCCATATCGCTTACATTGCCTGTCACTATTTTCCGTAGCAACCTTCTCATTATTTTCCCTGAGCGAGTTTTAGGAAGGCGCTTCACTACCTGTTTGAGAAGGGGAAGAATTGTGTTATTGTGAAAGTGAACCACTATGGCAATAATATGTTAAATTAAGCCAGACACATACAGCCTTCAGCCTCTGGCCTGGTTCCCCCATTACAAGAACTGCAAATGGAAAAAGTTTAAGTGTTCTTTTGCAATTTGGAACAAACTGTGGTTTCCTACCATGTCCAAAAATGGCAAAACTGGTTTGCTCAAGAAAGTTACTTGGAAGACACCACAATCTGAAACTGTGGTTTGATCCAAGTATGTTTTAAGTATGGCTTGAAGATGCAACAGCTTTCCTGAATTTGGACATAACAAGAAACCAAGCAGCAAAAGGAAACTTTAAACTTCCTACCCTTGCATGCATAGAAGAAAGGAATGGGTCTGCTTAAGCCCAAGCCTGACGGCACATTCTTATAATAGGTTTTATTGTTGTTTAGTCGTTCAGTCGTGTCCAACTCTTCGTGACCCCATGGACCAGAGCACCTATAATAGGTTACCCTTTGCATCTTGACAGTGCCATTGTTTTGTGCCTATGTGATCTTTTAGCCATGTCCATGAAGTGGTAAATGTAAACATATGCCAAAAGACACCTCTGATACTACCTTTAAAAGAAAAGTGGTATATGTACAGAGGACAAAGAATAACGGTGGCACAAGTCAAGTAGGAGGAACTTAGGCTTCGAAAAACAACAACAGTCTAGTAATATGAAGCCAGGGTTTCGTACAAGGCTTAGTAATGTCATTTTATAAAAGGACTCTAAGGGAATTAATCATGAAGTAAGTTTTGTGTACAGCAGTAGCACTATAACAGAGGACAGTATATTTTGGAAGTAAAAGAAAGTCACCCCCTAGTTCAAGGGTCATCAGGCTAATGCAGTGCTTGCTAAATCAAGAAAAACCTGTCTGGCCATTACTAAACAAAGGCAACTGCATTCAAAGAAACATGACTGGAGTTATTCCTCTTAAAATTATGGATTCCCAAAATGAAAAAAGCCTATGAAAAATGTAGATCAATTGTACTGCCCAAGCACTTCTAGTCAATAATGGACAACCTGCCCCCACAAACAGCTGTCCCCATTTCACCATTAAAGAAGGAAGTGGGAAACAAGTGAGTACTGCTAAGTCCCTTTAACCAAACAAGGGGCAGGTACAAACTAGTCTGAGAGGAGTCTGGGAGATACTTGTTCCTCCTCTAGAAATTGTCCCCAGTGCCATAAGGAAGGTTAGTAGATGCATGTTGACCCCCTGTAGCCTGATATTATTAAAGACAAATTCTGATCCTGAAGAACTTACCAGAACATGATCAGGCACAGCATACTTGGCTATCTTGGAGGCAACTATTTCCCTTAGCTCTTTGGTAACCGTTTCTGGATGTGCTTTCTCATCTTTTAGAACTATGAAAGCAAATGCAGCTGGAAGAAAGGACCACAGTTCATTTACTATACATTAAACTACTCTCGACTCTTCCTTTTCACTACATAAGACATGTAGAATAGCCCATTACTCAGTGCAATGAAGCGTGAAAGTCTTGCCTAAAGCAATGGCTGTAAGGATATTCTTTTCTAGTTGAGTTAAGAAATTATGCTAAAATTCCTGTTCTGATCAATGTAGTTTTTCTTCATTGTTTAAAAATGTTTAAAATTCAAGTACCATTCTTAGATACAGTTGTGAAAATATTATTGCAGTGCAGACTTACACATGTCTACTTAAAGGGGAGTCATATGAGTTAAATGGGATTTAATCCCAAGTAAGTGTGTATAGCATTGCAGCCTTAAAGACCAAAAGCTTTAATGCCAAATCATGCCACATTTTGAGTAATGAATCCTCAAAATACTAAGGTGTTCAAAGTTCTTCTAGAATCATAGAACTAGGGAGTTGGAAGGGACCACAAGGGTTGTCTAGTCCAACCCCCTGCAAAGCAGGAATCTTTTGCCCAAAGTGGGCTCAAACCCATGACCCTGATATTAAGTGTCTCATGTTCTACATCGTGACGGGTAGGTAAGAAATCTTATAAATGCCTGATTATTCTACATGTGCTTCCTTATGTACAGAAAGAGAATCAAATATCAGAAATCAAAAGCACTACTCCTTGTGCGAGAATTCTTGGATCAAGGTACCATGAATTTAGTTTATAAGCTGACCCTGTTAAACTTCATATACAAATCCTGTTGCTAAATGTTTTAAGCAAAAGCATTTCAATTCAATGAAATACTATTAATCCGGCAGTATGTTTTAAAATTCTGATTCTGCACATCTGAACAAACTGGTAACAGGAGCACCTGAAATAGAATCTATTCTTTTTTTCTATTAAACCATACCTTTCCTTATCTGAACCTATAAAAAGCAATCATTAAACATGAAATTAAGTATTTGAATAATATCTTCAAAACATTTCATTTGCTTACCTTCCCCTTTGATATCATGCGGATAACTAATCACTGCTGTTTCAGGTACTGCAGGATGTTCATCCTTTAAAAAGACAAATAAAAAAAAATAAAGTTATGCTTCATACCTTCGTTTTACAAGCTGCATGAATAGATTCATATATACATGTATGCATGTCACTTGGGCCTAGTTCTTCAAACTGCCCCCAGCAGTTTCTGTAAGGGAGCGTTACTCCATGGAAAAAAGAAAAGAGATTCCTACACACACAAATCTGGCAGATCAGTGAGAAGGTTAGGCTAGAACACCACTTCACAATATACTGTTTTGTATATACAAGTGTATTTTCTTATATGTAGTCTGATGTGGTATTCCTGAGTTTACCCTCAAATCCATTTGAAAAGACTAGGCCTTGATCTCTCATCAGCCACTGACTCTTCACCAAATGTGTGAACCGTTTCCTTCTTAATAATTGTGTTTATGGTGATATCAGGTGGTAGACTGTCTGTGGTAACTAATCTGTAACCACATAAGCAAGTTATCTCTTAATGCCACAATGAAGATGTCAATGAATATCAATAGGTGAGCAAGCCCTAAAATGAAAATCTTGTGGATTAGTGTGATTCCCCGATGGTCAATTATGTTCCCACTGACTTAACTTAATTAGGGCCAACACTTTTCATTGCCCTAGTAATTACCATAGCATCTTCAATCTCTGCAGTTCCAAGTCTGTGCCCACTGATGTTGAGGACATCATCCATTCGCCCCGTTATCTGGTAATAGCCTTCTTTAGTTCTATAAGCACCATCACCTGTAAAATAATAACCTGTAACAACAAACAAGCAGTGTCAGTTAATGCCTTTGATGGCAGCACTAAAATTCAACATCAGAATGGGCACTGTCCATTAGTCCTTATAGAATAATTTGTATGTGTGAACATGATTCATAACCACTCACTGGTATTATTTTTTTAAAAAAATGGGAGGAAATGACCCATGTCATAGGTGACATTTTAGAAGTATGTACATAAAATAATGTATAAACAACACCAATTAGTAAATATGTTTCAGAACTTTTCATTTTTATCACTGTTGGCTTTACATATATACACACATATGCTTAACTGGCTGGGATAATACAAGGTGCAATATCCAGCTTGTACAGAAATTGCTGGTACAAAATTGATTTTTCTTTCTTTTTTGAAGTGTCACATATGCTATACAGTACTGTCAAAAGAAAAGAGTCTGCAGCTTATGCAAAAATTATGGTGCACTACTTGCACCAGTGTTTCCACTCTCACCTGGGTAAGCTTTGAAATAAGCTTCTACAAATCTCTGGTGGTCTCCATAGATGGTCCTTGCTATACCTGGCCAAGGCTGTGCTATGCAGAGAGCTCCAGAGACATCATTGCCTTCTACAACATTCCCCTGAGAGTCCAAAAAAAAGAAGCAACTGTCAATATAACAATTACTGTAAACAGAGATGTTGCAAAAGCTGAACTATATTGCCTAACTGTATGTTTCATTAATATTTACAATTTAGGACATCACCAGCAAGTGAACCACAACCTTCTATCAAAGTCCTAGACTAGAGAGCATTGATACAGTCAGCAATTTCCCTAACAAAAGTAAAGTCCTATCTAGATAGCAGTTCTGACCAGAAAGAAAATAATAAATGAGATAGGTAGGTAGGTAGATATGAGACAATGATTTGGGAGTTTAGGAACAATACATATACCAAAAAGGCACTATGTCTTTGAATGTTCTTTGGTCATATTTTAATAAATCTCACCCCTTCATCCATCAGAACTGGGGTAATCCCATAGAAAGGCCGCATTGCTATGGCAGGAATGATCTCAGCTCCTTTTTCTGAAGGCCGAGGAGCGATGCAAATGCCACCAGTTTCTGGAAGAAAAATGGTGGAAAGCAATTGAAATCTATTCATCCTCTGCTCTTCTGTAGGCTACGGTACAATGTAGCCCCAATAAAAACAATAGCAGGTTTATTATTCATTGCAATGGGAAGTGGATTGAATCCTTTAAAAATACGTAGAACAACCTTGCAAACAGTTCCAATATATAACAAATAATTCCAATCCACACCATCCATGCCTTGCAGGGAGCCTTTTCATCTGAGAGGCAGAATATCTGAAGGTATAAGATTTGACTGCCACCCCAGTCTCAAACCTCTGAAGGCAAACTCACACACATAAATATAAGCATTATTATATAGTGGGGCCTTACTTGCTTCTTTTCAATTTTCCAAATTTCCAGTTAGTGAAATCCCCATCAATAAAATGATCTGTGTTTATTTTAGCGGGGGGGGGGGGACTCTCCCATTCAGGCAGGCAGACGGGAGAGAGAACACTGGAAGGTAAGAAATAGAGCATTTCTAGATGCAACCCATCTGTCAGTGACAGTACAGAGGCTTCTAATCTAGTCTTCTCAGGCTGCCAGGAGAAACAAGCAATAATTGGTAGGGTGGCTCATGTAAAGGCATTACAAGAATGAACCCAAACTTCATTTTGTACTGCAAGTTGGTGGATTCCAACTAGACTAGACTTTGATGATGATGATAATGAGCAAGTATGAGTAAGGGCTCCTGAGAGGTTAACAAAAGCCCATGGATAGGCAATGGATCTATTTATGACATATATATATATTGTGCTTTTCTCCTATGATAAAACTCCAGGCAGCATACATGGGGCTCCCAGGCACTGACCAGAACTTTAGCTTCAACTAAACTGCTGTGCCATGTGTCTTCAGACCATGCTTTGTACATAGATGCCATCTCCCACAGGATACCCATCAATCTGGACTCCCAAGGGTGGGTATACT
Organism: Podarcis pityusensis; assembly: GCF_964106645.2. Taxonomy (NCBI): domain Eukaryota; kingdom Metazoa; phylum Chordata; class Lepidosauria; order Squamata; family Lacertidae; genus Podarcis; species Podarcis pityusensis. The sequence continues at coordinate 107,349,019 of NC_138026.1, read as the reverse complement.
ACACCAGAAGTCCAGCATTGTCAAGAGCCACAGAAATGATTATTCTCCCGGACATAAAATTTTCCTTGGCAAGCTCCTTTTTAACAAACTCAATTTTGTCTCTGTCCCTAGCCACACAATGGTTAAGAGCAAGGATGGACACCTGCAGATCCAGGTTAAAATTTAGATTTCTAGCCTACATTATATGGACTGCCAAACCATCCACAATGGAAAAAGATGGATGCTGCTGGGTGGGGGAGACAACCACATCTTAAAGGAGGGGCAAGTAACTATAGATTCCCATATGTTCTTGGACTACAGTTCCTATCATCCCTGACAACTGGCTATGCTGGTGCCAATGGGACTCTAGTTACTTCATGAAGCCACACTAAAGCATCTATAGTGGCATCTTTGGGGACAAGTTCTTAACATGTTGCAGTGACTGGTATAGGGAAGGTATCAGTTCCTGTGCAAAAATACAGGGACGCGGCTTGTTTTATTTCTCTCCCCAACATGAAGCTGCCAAGAAAATTGTATTCAACCCAATTTCATACACTTAGCAAGTAATTTCAACAGCAGTGATAGAAGTGCAAGGATATTAAGGAATGTGCTTCCTTGTGCTGTTTTCACAGCACTTCAAATGGTTTGCTTGAAAAGCGGTTTATGAGACTAAAATACTATTATTATATAGGATTAGATTCTCCCACCCATTATGGGCATTCTGCGATTATTTTCAATTCAGGACTGAGCCTCTTAATCATTCTTTCCTCATTTCTCTCAGGATAAATGTTAAATCAGATCAGAGATTTCAACCTTAATCAGATCTTTTATAGCCTAACACTACCAGATACACAAAAAGAAGCAAAAGTAATAAAACCACCGGAATATTAGGCCCTACAAATAAAGAAAGCCATATCCAACAGTTGTATTCAATTCCTTTGATAACTGTGATTTATTGCAAATGAAGAGCTACTGGTAAATGTGTAATTTTTGCTATTCATATCTAGGGATTTTGTCTCCTGATTGCCCTGTGAAGGTTGGAAAAGGAGAGGGTAGGGCTGTCCTAGTTGGCACAAAACAGCAATCCTTCATCTCCCTACCCCACCCCCTATTTATGGAGATCAGGGCTCAAACATGGCTTATATGCTAACAGGGAAATTATTTGGGATGTCTCAAAGGTAATGGATGTTTGCCCTAATTACAAATCATTGCAAAATACATTAAAGCTATTGTTACTATTTATCGTGCATATAGCACTTTTAAGGCATTAGTCCCTTTAGCCTGTTTGTCCGCTTAACTGGGGAAACAGAACACTCTACTCCTTTTATAAGAAAGGAAACAGAAATAAACTCACATGTAAAATAATCACAAGCACATCAACACTCAACAGGGAAAGGGTATGAAGTCTATAGTACTGACTTCCAAGACTTAAGTTTCAACTTGAGAATTGTTCCCATACAGTTATCATTATTTTCTCTCAAACTTAAGTGCTGCATTGGTAAGCATCTTAAACAACAGTTAATGGTTCTTGCTTTAGTTTTTTTAAAATTGGATTTGGGTACTAGGTGCTATTGGTTTGTTGGTTATCTTAAAAAGGTGCTTCAAAGAAAATTATATTGCAATGCTTCTCAATGACTACATTTTATTGTGTTAATGTAATTATTTTAGAACCGCTCTGGGATCTTGATGGATGAAGATCAGTTTAGAAATTGGCAGAATAGTAAAACTAGAAAAAGAACTGCGCAAGAGACATAGTGAATAGGGAAAAGGTTGAGCACCCCTTACCCAAGCCCATTGCTTCTCAACTAAAAACAGCAACAACTTTCTGAAGCTAGTGTCAGGCCTAAGGAACATGTATGTATGCGGCATGTGTAGTTAAACCCTAAGTTTCACATTCACCTAAAAAAAAACAACCCATAGACAATCCACTAAATTCTTAGCCACCTATCTGAAAAGGGAGATAATAATTCCTACTTTACAGGCTATTAAGATTAATAATACAATGTACACAAAATGCTTTGAATACTTGAAATTTGCTAGATTCATTAACCACAGTAGTATCTGAATATTCAAGCTGCATTTAGCACCAAGCCATATTCCATGCATCCTTTTGGCATCGTGACAAGCTTTTGTTTAGAATAATATATAACCTCAAAGGTCTTGTCAAAGCACCTTACAAAAAACTCTCAGAATAAAAATCAGATCCTAATATGGTGTCAGAAATGGTGAAAGGATTATGACTGTTTTTGCCCACATCCTTGGTCCTCCTTGGTGTCGGTTTTTGGCTTCTGTCGGCTAGACTGCAGAGCCTGTTCAGGGCTTCTGAGGCAAGGGAGTGGAGCTGAGCAGCTGGATCTTGCTCAGCCCACAATGCAGGCAAGTCTGCATTGTTTAATGTTCTGGAGTTTGCTGTTCCATGCTTAGGTTATTTCTGTGCTAACCTTGAATTAAATGCTGGTATTATTATGAGGCTTGGGACTAGATTACCTGAAGGGCAACCTGTTCCCACACAAGCCTGCTCAGCTGCTAAACTCTTACTACCTGAGGCTCAGGGACACTTGTTCAGGTTCCCCTGCCTTCATAGGTGAAGTAGATGGTTACCCGGAAAGGGCTATAGCTCTGGAATGTTGCCCCAGGGAAGCTCCCCTAGAACTGGCTGCTGTCTTTCTAGCATCAAATGATTTTTATTTTTATTTTACCAGACTTTTCAGATTCAATTTTGTGTAAGTCTCCAAAATAAATGGGGAAGAAACACAGTTCATCACCGGAGCACATGCTTTGCATACTGAAAATTATTGGCCTCTCCAGTTAAACATAGCAGGTGATCAGAAAGACTTCTGCCCAAGACTCTTGGCAGACACTCTCAGACACAATAGAAAATACTGGGTGAGATGGACAAACAATCTGACCTCCTATAAGGCAAGCTACCTCTGGTTTGAGGGCTGAAGGTTCATTGAACACTGGATCTGAAAATTATGCTACGGTGTAGAGCTTGATCAAACTTTGCAAATATATTAACACAAGATGTGCACAATGAGCTCCCTGTTACACACACACACACACACACACACACACACTCATAATCTCCCTCTCACTTATCCACTCATCCAAATGCTTTCAAATGGATTCGTAAAGCCTGATTTGTTAATCTTTATGCCTGTTCAAGTTGATTATCTTGTGGCATACTGCTGCTTCAGAGAGCTATGTTCCAGAGTGGATAAACAGCAATTAATGAGCTATTTTTAAATTGATTGTGAGATGTGCAATTGAGCTAACACGGTGGCAAATCAACTCACATTCTATATCCTCATAAACACTCCATGCGAATTATTCTTACCACTACCATTTATATCCAAAGGAAATAATAAATCCTCTCACAGGAATGTGTGCATTTGTTTTTGCATTGGGTATAAAGCTTTTGAGAGATTAAGGTTTCTGCTTCTGAGCATCAGCAATAATGGAAAAAATCATTCTATTTTCAAATAAATATTTAAACTAGATAGACTAACTTCAGGGGTGTTGTCACGAAACAGCTCAGGGGATCCGAACCCTAGGCTCTTTTGTAATGAGAGTTTATAATTTAGAGATATTCCGTTAGTATTAAGAAGTCAGTAGTTTGAAGACTCGCACCAAGGTCAGATGCCCCAGGCAGTTCCAAAGGCCTAGAGGCTGTTGCACAAGCCATTTCTTGTTCCTCTAGCCTGATAAGATGGCTTTAAACAGGATGCTAGCAGCTACCCAATAAACACACAATGTTTATTGTGCACAATGCTCTGTGTGTACATGTGTGAAGGGGGAGGGGTAGAAAGATTTTTAAAACTGTCATTTATTTTTACCTGTTTGCCACCAAGTGTCCACAAGAGAACAGCGTCCCTCTCCTACCACATTGTAGAACCACTGCCAAGCTTCATGGTTTATGGGTTCTCCCACTAAAATCCAAAATAGTAAAAGGAAGAATTGCAAGTTCTGCCAAAAGTATTTTATATTTGGTAACTGATCAACAATCATATTAAGAATGACTGAAGGAACTGGATATGTTTAGCAAAAAGAAGAACTGGTAGAGAAACATGCTAAAAATGTTCAGAATTGGTTGTCCTTTCTACTAAAAATAGGACATAAAGCAACAGGATGAAATTAAAAAGAAGATGCATTTTTGTAAACCTTTAAGTTACAAACGCGAATTAAAAATCATAAAACTTTGGAAGCTTTGAAAATGAAATGTGTGTATTTGCATCTACTGCAGATACTATAAAGAGTAAGGGGGCTGGGTGTCATGAACCAAATTTCCTAGGTTGTTTCTCCACAGCAACAAGCACTTGGGTGCACAAGACCAAGAACGGCAACAATCAAAAAGGTTCTTCAGATATTTGCAAAAGAGGCAGCTCACATCATCTTGTCAGTTAGATTACTACTGCTCAGGTATAAGAGTGGCCAGCCCTTGCAAATACAGCAGCCTATGAATTTGTGCTTTGACTGATTAATAAAGTATAATTTATTGGCTGGTGTACTCAGTGCTCAAATTGGAGCTTCTATAGCACTCTTGCCATACCATTTCATGGTTAGTCCACTCACAGCTCCAATGCGAGTGTGACACAGGACTAAACTGGCTATGTAAGTAGTCTTCTTCCTTATCATCTCCAGGATCCATCTTTAATCCCAAATGTTGAGATGGGTCCCAACTTCAATCATCGATTGCATATTTCTACTTTTTCTCTAAGCTGCGAACAGGGACAGCAAAGCCTCCTGCAATTTTAATAGTTGCAGAGATTCAAGGATGTTTCAGCTTGTCATGCCAGAGTGAGAAAAGCTTTACCTACTGAAAGCATCTCTAACCACTCAATTATTGGACTCTTGGGTGCTAGAAGTACTTTTCACAGGTAAATTAGAAATAATTAGTGGGGCAAAAGTCCTTGTGTTCCTTTTCCATCTGGTTATTATTTATCTCTCCCCTTTGTTTAGAAGATAAAGCTCCCACTGGTGCAATCCAGCTACTGTAAGGTCAGAGTGTGATCCACATATGGATCCTGACCTCCCAGTTGAAGAGTAATATGACATTTTCCACTGTCAACAAAATTTGCACTGTACTCTTCATGCTCTCAGATATTTCTAAGATTTAACTCATCTCTGACAAAATAAGAAGCTTCTCTCTCTCAAAATTATTACAGGACTGGGAAAATCTGCTTCCATAGAAATCAGCAGTACTGACTTCAAACGGAACAAAGCCTTAAATTGTGCATTCTCACCTGATCCAAGTGTAGTTAGGGAAGATCTGTCATACTTCTTTACATATTCATCTCCATACTTCAGCAGCAATCGCAATGCAGTGGGAGCACAATAAAATTGATTAATTTTTAACCTTTGAACAGTTTCCCAGTAGCGACCTGCAAAATTCCAAGTGGTCATCTTAAATTTTTCTGTGAACTCCATAAGCACTTTGTTGTTGCTGTTTAGTCGTTTAGTCGTGTCCGACTCTTTGTGACCCCATGGACCAGAGCACGCCAGGCACTCCTGTCTTCCCATAAGCACTACATGCTCAGAATAACTGGAGTACAATGAGAATACATACATTGTAATATGGGCACAAAGCACCTACTTTTTAAAGACTTTAAAAATATTTTTATAGATTCTCTGCCTGTCACACTAGCCCATCATTGTGCTTTGTGTTGTTGAGCTGATACCACTATTAGTATACCCCACCCAAAACACTTTGTACAGGCTTATGTTTAAGGCTGGAGCAGTTAAGTCCACTGATCTATACTAAAATCAACACCTACCTTTTAAATCGAGCCAAAACAGATAATTTGAGATACCATTTGTACTCCTTAAACACATAGCAAGATGGTGACTGGCAGGTGAATGTGGACAGTCTCTTCTTAACAATTAAGACCAAACCTTATCATATATCCATTGGTCTGCAGTCCTTATGCTACAGATTCACCAAATATATGCAGTGGAAGGTTGGCAGCTGCTACATCACCTCTGAAAATTCTCATTTCTAATATCTTAATACAAGTACATCAATAGAAGGTTACTAAGATATATAAATCAATATAAATTAATTTTACTTCCGACATTCCCTCCCTATCGGCCTCCAGGTTCTCACCCAGGGTCCAAACAAACTTTCAGCTCACCCACAAAAGTCTCACAACAAGAAGAATGCCTGGAAACAGCAGACATCACCCTAGTCTAGAACTGCCTTTTTATGGCCAGGCCCAAGGTGGATGGTGCTTCCTCAAGCTGCCACAGCTGTGTCCCATTCAGCTGCATTCTCCACACCCAGTTCCAGGTACAGCAGGTTTGTACCTGCTCTATGTTGCTATGATGCTCAGTTTCAGATTATGTGTGAACCAACACTCCTGATTTCTTTTTTTCAAATCACTAACAGCAAGACAACTCCACCTGTGGTTTGTTTGGAGAGAAACCAACCACAAGTGCCAAGTCACACGTAATGCCAAGCCGTACTTTATGGTATGTTTCTCCCAGAGGCATGCAGGGTGGAGCAAAGTGGGGGCAACTGAGCAGCATGGTTGTGCATTGTTCTTGTATGGTAATCTGTGGTTTACCATCATGTGCATACCAAGCAGTGTCTATACTGTAGCTCTCTGGGGATTATCGACAGGTATCTTTTCCCAGCCCTATACGGAGATGCCAGAGTTTGAAACTGGGAGTTGTTACATGAACAGCCCTTCTCTGTGCCCAGGAGTTAAACTTTTAAGTTTTTACTTAAGGCACCTGGATTAGGATAGACTGGAGTGCTTTCAAACAGAACTGTGGTGCTTCCATTGCAGAGTGGTCCATACACAACATAGCTGTGTCCCGTGATCCAACCAATATCAGCCATACAACCAAAAATGTCATCTTGCTTGTAGTCAAACACATGCTACAAAGATGAACAGTAAAGCAGGTTAGAGTTTACATGTTTATTTATTAATTATTCTCTCCATCATTCTTTAGCAGAATGGTACACTTCATGTGGTGAAACAGGTGTACAGCCACAGATTTCAGGCACTTTGCTCTTCACATTCATGGTTTCATGTGATGGCCGAGGGCAGATCCACACCATACACACATGCCTCCCCACAAGGAATTATGGGAACTGCATTTTGTTAAGGGTGCTGGGAACTGTAGCTTTGCGAGAGGAGAGCTACAGTTCCCAGAATTCTTTGGGGAAATGTCATTTATTTTGCTCCATCAAACCATTATCAGCAAGTCAAGAATAAACATTGCTGGAAGTGAAACAAACCATGATTCCCAATTCATATGTAAGACAGAGATCATGGGATGATTTGTCCCAGTGTGAGCAGGGAGGAGCAAAATGACCAAGGTAAGCACATTCATAGCAGAAAAAAGGAGAGCATTGGACTACTAACTAGGAAGTTGCTTTTAGGGAAACTCTAAGCCAGGCATCGGCAAACTTCAGCCCTCCAATGTTTGGAACTACAATTCCCATCATCCCCGACCACTGGTCCTGTTAGCTAGAGATGATGGGAATTGTAGTCCCAAACATCAGGAGGGCCGGAGTTTGCCTATGCCTGCTCTAAGCACTGTTCTTAAGCCCTTTTCAGCAGAACATGAATACCTCTCCATTCACCCAGGCTTTTTAATTGATGTAGTCTGTGCCTCTCAGTTTTAGCGTTTTGTTGGAGTGCAATGAGTTTTGATTTCTGTTGTGTTTATGTAGCTTTTCATTTTGTATGTTATTTTGTTTATTGCCTGTTTTTACTCATTTATTGTTAAGCCACCCAAAGAAATCTATTTTATGTAGCAGAATACAAATGCTGTAAATTAGTGAATGAAATATCTGGGAAGTGACCTTGCCCAATAGAATGTATAACCAGAATTATGGAGGGAATAAAATACTTTTCAATACTGAAGCTGAATAAATTATTTAGACATTTTAGGGCTAAAGTGTCAGCTTTTGGTGTGCATATAACTTAAGTCTAGCAGAAGGAATCAGAGAAATTTTTACCAGGCACCATTTCCAAAAATCATCAGTACATCTCCCCACCCCCAAACAAATTTATTTTTACTATCTGTTCTCCACAATTACTACAGATATAGTAAAACAACAAGTGTTATTTTCCAAGGGATATGATTTCTGATGTACCTTGTGCGTTAAGGCAGCATAAAGGAGATAGCCAGCTTGGGTGTGAACAATCCCTTTAGGTTTTCCTGTGCTCCCTGAGGTATAAAGCATAAAGAGCATATCTTCACTGTCCATTATTTCAGGGGAACAAACTGGCACCTCCTTAGCCATCTCCTAAATAAGGAAAAGAAAGAGGAAGTATAAGAAATATTATCATCATCATCATCATCATCATACCCCACCCATCTGGCTGGGTGGCTTACAGCACATATTAAAACATAAAAACATCCCCAAAAAAGGGCCATTTCATAAAAACTGAAGCAATGTTCTGGATTCATAGAGTTGTGGTTTTGTTTATTTAAATGCTTTCATGTTTCTGTGCAGAAACAGTGGCCCAAAGTCTATTGTGCTGCACTCTACTGACAGCTGCCATCTCCAGTAAACTCCAGGCACACCTGGGGTATGGATACAGTATTGTCCAAAGGCTGTGTACCAGCTAATTAGCTATTGGGTAACTCAGCCAGGAGCCACAAGTCCATTGCACTGTTTTTCACTGGGAGCTAATGCAACTGTTACACCATACATCCTCTTTTGTTTCAGTTATCTTGGAAGCAAGAACTTGGAGAAACAGTGGAAGTTCTTTACTGCTGTTTTGAGGGCAGTTTTGACCTGAATGAGAGTGAATCAACTGAAGTTTAATCCAGATAGGACAGGTACTGCTAAATGGGAGATCTGCTGATCTGGATGTACGTGCGCAACCTGTACTGATAGGGTTGCACGTCTCCTGAAACAGTAAGTTTGCTGGTTGAGAGTTCTCTTGGATGCTCAGGTGCAGGCACTGAGCAGGAACACCTTACCGTCTTCATTTAGTAAGTCAGCTGTGTCCTTACCAGGTGAAATCAGACCTGACCTCTGTTATACATACCGTATTTTTCGCTCTATAACATGCACCCGACCATAACACGCACGTAGTTTTTAGAGGAGGAAAACAAGAAAAAAAATATTCTAACCAGTGGATGTATGATTTTTGTGGTTCATGCTGTGGCCACAGACATGTGATCTGACAGTGAGTTTGGAGTAGCCCAATGCAAAAATCCTGAGGATCCATGTGGATCCATGCTTTGTAACTACGTTTTAAGTGGGGAGGGAAGGAAAAGCACTCAAGGGACAAGGAGCATATGTGGGGTGGGTGGAGAAGGATGCTGCTAATAATGCAGAAGAGGGGTTTAAGGGGAGAAGGCTCTTCTCCTCTCCCATTTTGCTCCTTTAAAGCAAGCAGGCTCTGCTTTTCTCCCTACTCCCCGCTCATCCCCGGCTTAGCGAGCTGAAAAACTTTGCTGCTATGTAGCGAGCTAAGTGGGGAGGAGAGAGGGACAGAGAGCCTGCTTGCTTTAAAGGAGCCAACCGGACAGGAGCCGCTTACACTCGTGTAAGCGGCTCCTCTCCTCTCCCGCTTTGCTCCTTTAAAGAAGCAGGCTCTCTGTCCCTCTCTCCTCCCCACTCAGCGGCTCTTCTCCCGCTTTGCTGTTTCAAAGCGAGCCACGGAGGAGGGAAGGAAGGGGAACCATGGATCCTCTGCTCACGACTGCAGCAGACCCCCCCCCTGCCACCCGTAGGCATTCCCTCCATAACACGCACAGACATTTCCCCTTACGTTCTAGGAGGAAAAAAGTGAGTGTTATGGTGCAAAAAATACGGTACCTTTGTCACTGCCTGGTTGGATACCTACAATGTGCTCTACACAGGGCTGTCCATGAAGACAGTTCAGGAACAGTTGGTTCAAAATGGAGCCACTAGGTCTTTTGCTAAGACCAGGAGATTTATACATATTGCTCAATCCTTGACCAACTTTCCTCGTTTGAAATCCGTTCAGACTCAACTGTGGTTGCTGCCATTGGTCTTTGAAACATCTTGGGACAATGATTATCTACAGAACCACATCCTCCTGGATGAACCTGCTCAAGAATAGAGTTTTTGGAGAGGCTCCTCCATGCTCCCACTTGCCATCTGAGGTGAGGAGTGGCACAAAAAGAGCACCTTTTCAGTTGTGGTCCCCCCACCCAAGGGAATAGATACTCCATCACTCCCCACCTTTTGATGACTGTTTTATTCCAACATGTTTTTAATTAATACACCTCCTCTTTCATAATATTTTACATTGCTACTATTTATTTATTTATTTATTTATTTATTTATTATTTTGCTTGCAATTTTTCATGATCCAAGATTGAACACAGACTCACCTAAGTCTTCCTGCTACACAGTTTAAAAAATCATTTTGGGAGAATATGAACACCTTGTCTTAAAAGTAATACTGAAGTAAAAGATTTCTTAATCCAAAAATGTGTCTAATTTTCAAAAACAAACACACAGCTTCAGAAAATAATGGGGATGGGGGGAAAGATGGGTTCCCCCCCAAATTTCCCCAGTTTGTCTGGACTCTCATCTCTAGATATGAAGCTGCAATCCAAGGATGCACTAACTTAACAATTCCAAGTTTCAGCCTGGCCTTTGATTCATTATAAAACTAGGCTCATCAACATTAATTTGTTCTAGACAAAACACCAGCATATAACCTGCTGTGATAAAATATTATTGCACCCTATAGAAATACCTGATTTAAAAGAAGTACCATGAACATCATGAACATACTTCTTCAAGGAGAATATCACGACTGCCCATGTGGATTTTGTTGGTAGTTCTCTGGGTCACAAAGACACACTTGACACTTGGACAATTCTTTACAGCTTCATCCACAGTCTTCTTCAGTTCTATGACTCGTCCGCCCCTGACTCCCTGGTTAGAGGTGATGACTGCTTTGCATTCAGCTAACAAGAAAAATCATTTGTGGACTTAGCAGTTTGTTTTCCTCCATTATTGTTCCGAGTAATATTGTAACCAAGACATTATATACTGTATAGTATAGCAGAACAGTAACTCATACACAGTTTCCAGAGGGGTAGCTGTGTTTTCTGTTGCAGCAGAAACAAAAGGTCTTGTAGCAAAACTAGAAACAGACTCTTGTCCACAAAAGATTACACCCCCTGATAAATTTGTTAGTTTGTAAGAAGCTTCAAGACTCTATAGTTAAGCAGAGGCTTAACTCTTATCATAGTGCTGTGATGCTTAGTCCGCAGATAACAAATCTCTGCATCTGATATCATATAACTGGCTGGTGGGTGTAATGAGGCCCATTGGCCAATGTTCCTCACAACATACTACAAAGGGCTCTAATGTACACACATGATTTTTTGTGCATACAGAGGCTAACACATTCTTTTCAATGATGGGGAATATTAGTCATGCATAATGGGAATGCCTGTTGTATGTGAAGAGAACTGCCCTGCAATATGAGGAAAAAGTCATACTGTACTATGAATGTTTATCAGCTACCCCTTCCCAGCATCTGAAAACTACTCACAGTCATTGATCCTCCCTGCCAATGAATCTGCACTGAATCCAGCAAAGACAACGGTATGAACAGCACCAATTCTGGCACAAGCCAACATGGCAGCCACTGCCATTGGGGACACAGGCATATAAATAGCAACTCGGTCCCCTTTTTTTATCCCATTCTTCTTTAATGTATTAGCAAGGCGGCAAGTCATATCCAGAAGCTCCCTGCAACACAGGAAAGAACCATGTCATTTCTGTATGCTCCAGTTTGTTAAATATGTATTTCTATAGCATAAGGCTAGTATAAAGCAATGCCAATCCCAGTAATTTGAGTTTTTAAGAAAATTTTGAATTGGAAGATATCGTAGAGTTAAAAATTTGAAACTGCCATGTTTGCCTAATATTGAACAGTACATGCAATTGGTACCCACTCATTGTTAGTAGTGAACTTATGAAATGAGGGAAATGATTTGGAAATTATTCACTGGCCAGTCTAAAGATCTATAACAGATAATTATTATTCCACCAAAGTCCCCATCTATGCAAGATTTAGTTATTTACTATGTATTAATTACCTGCCATTAAGACAGAATGAAGTATGTCATATAATGAAATATATGCACTGTTTTAACAGCTGAGAGCAACCATTTTAATACATGATCTAAAGTTCAGAGAAGTTGTTATCTGAATTATACCAAAAAATGGTATAACAATCCTTAGCTTTGTCTCTTGCTGGTCTTTTGGATAACATTTGCTGAACCACAGAAATCAATAGTGCTTTTGAAATATTGACATAATGAGGAATACTTGGCCTTCATCAACATTCTTAGCATTCAAGAGACACTTACAGTGTTCAAATATAAAAAAGAATGCTTTGTAGGAAGCTTGCCTCCTTGCTCAGCCTTAAAATCTGTAATTTGTTTCATATGCATTTGATTGTGTAATTGCTTCTTACCAACTAACGACCCAACCTGAAATCAACAAATCTATGAATAAGGCTATTTTTTTAAAAGTTGTTTTTACTCTTAGAATAGAGTCTAAAAATAATTAAATGGAGACTGGTATAAAGTTCGTATCTTTTCCAAAGCTACCTACAAGTTTTATGGCTAAACAAAAATGAGAAACTCGGATATCTGCCAAACCATAGCTGTCTTAGTAGACAACTATTCCATCCCACACTATCCAAATAATTCAGATATGTTTCAAGAATATGGTATCAAAGTCCTGCACAGGATCAGAACATTTCAGAAGGGACCATAAGGACAGAACTACACATTGTGAAGTAAATTCAAGGTTTCCAAGCTGAGGTTTGTCTCCTATTACTAACAAAGGGACCAGAAGACATTTACAAGTGAGAATTGACAGGTGGAGTTTAATCCTGCTCATATCCATGGATGAGTCTGGTGAAGGCTGGTCCACTAGGTCAAATGGGACACTGCTGCACCAACCTCAGCCGGCTCCACCTACCTGCTTTCAGTCTTGAGGGTGGCACTGGTTGTCAGTGCCTCCTCTCAGTCTCAGCATTGCCCTCGTGCAGCTCTCTGCCTTCTGCCCTACCAGTCCCTGTAGGCACAAGCCACCGCTGGATTATCCCCTGCAAACGCCCTTGGCTATTTTTCCTCCCAGTAGTGCTCTGTAACCAGATGAAGCACAGCAGGAAGAAACAGCCAGGAGAAATTTGCAGAATGATAAGAGCTGCAATCCAGCAACATCTGGAGGGCCACAAACTCCTCCCTCCCTGTATTGTGCTCAGAAAGAAAGCCAGCCAGCAACAAAAGCTAGAACTGTTTCCATTCCTATTAATGTATCTATATTGTTGTATAATATTTTCCATTCCTCCACTCAAGAAGTAGGCTGCAACGCTATCCAGGCATTCGCAATTCGACACCTCTAAAAAAAGGCAACAGCCTCTTGTGCTGACAGTTCCTATACAGTTATCAATATGCCAATGCTTCCATGCCTTCTCCTGAGATAAAGCAAATATTTTCATGGAAATATATTACATTTATCTATCCACTGGTAGCTGTAAATGGATCAGTTTTATGACTGTGTATTTTGCAAATATGCATCAAGATCGCACTGTGTATTTTGCAAATATGCATCAGGATCATGCTGAAAAAATCCAGAGCAAAACCTTAACTGATTATCACCAGTTCATTGTCACTGTATTATATATTTTCTGAATACATGTAGCTACAAGTCATAAAATAATAATAACACTAATTTTATTAATTATTATTATTATTGTTGTTACTACTACTACCACTACTACAGTATTATTATTATTATTACCCCACCCATCTGGATGGCTTACAACACATATGATACCACAAAAAAACCAACCATTAAAAACTTCCCTATAGAGGGCTGCCTTCAGATGTCTTCTAAAGGTTGTGTAGTTGTTTATCTCTTTGACATCTGATGGGAGGGCGTTCCACAGGGAGGGAAGCAAAGTGCCAAAACTTTTGAATGAGTGGCAAACAGCTTTTGACCTGCTTAAAAAAAAACTAGGGATATGAGAAACTCCCAATGAAAATATTTGCTTTATCTCCCAAGTTAAGGCCCAAGCTGAAAATGGCCTATCCTCCTAACACTATCTCAGTGTTTCCCAGACACTCCAAGTAGGAGGTACACATTATTTACTTTCAGATATGGAAGTATGTATGTATTCCACAAGTGCTCATGCCCAGCTTAGGTTGTTTCACCAGCTATGGTTCCTTCCTGGACTGGGATAGCCAGGCCTCTGTTGTCCTCTTGCTTAGACTACTGTAATGTGCTCTACATAGGGCTGCCCTTGAAGACAGTCCAGAGGCTACAGCTAGTGAAGAATGCAACTGCTGCATTGATAAGGGGTAGCTTGAAGGGACCATGTGATACTGGTGCTGCAATATAAAACCTTTAATGGCTTGGGTTCCAAGGACCCAAAAAAGCGCCTTCTCCAGCTCAGACCCTATCATCAGAAGGTGAGGCCTTGCTGATAGTGCCACTGCTGGGAGCTGCCCAGTTGGTTCGGCTGACTCATGACGGGGCCCTTTCAGTGGTACTTTGCCTGTTGTGGAAAGCCCTCCCTAGCAAGGGGCACCTGTCTCTATCATTATTAATTTGCAGGAGAAGTAGTATTCTTCAGTTGTGGAAAGCCCTCCCTAGCAAGGGGCACCTGTCTCTATCATTATTAATTTGCAGGAGAAATTTGAAAACATTCCTGTTTACCCAAGCATTTGGTGGCTGAAGAATACTGCTCCTGGCAACCTCAAGATCATTAACTGTCACTGTTAGGGCTTTTAAATGTTTTCAGTTGTAGCTGCCTTTAGAATGTTGACTGTTATAGAATGTTTTTTCCTCTGTTTGTTTTTAAATTGTGTATCTGTTTGCCATTCTGGTCTGCTTTGGGAGGAAGGGCAGGACGTAAATACAATAAATAATATGTGGATTTAACACAGGCTATAATAATAATCCCAGCTAAAATGTCCAGACCAGGGGTCATCAAACCTTTTCAGCAGGGGGCTGGTCCACTGTCCCTCAGACCTTGTGGGGGGCCAGACTATATTTGGGGGGGGGAAACCAAATGAATTCCTATGCCCCACAAATTTTAAATAAAAGCACACATTCTACTCATGTAAAAACACCAGGCAGGCCGCACAAATAACCCAGAGATGCGTTTTAAATAAAAGGACACATTCTACTCATGTAAAAACATGCTGATTCCCAGACAGTCTGGGGGCTGGATTTAGAAGGCGATTGGGCCAGATCCGGCTGCCAGGCTTTTGTTTGCCTACCCATGGTCCATACTATTTACTGATAAAGTACTCATGCCTCTTGACAACACACATATTTTTATTTTACTGGTCACCTACTTTCTGTGTGATACCTACATCTATCTATTTAAAGCAACAGCTGTGCATGGACAAAACTCCTTAGAGCAGTCAATACATTTTTATAGCAGCTTGGTTAATTAGCTGATAAGTCTACCAACAGCTTGCTATTATTAACAGATATCAGAACAGCTTGAAAGGAATCACTGTGTTTGCAGGCCTTGTCCCTACTGAGACAACCAAAGACCAGAGGATTGTCACAGCTCAGTTTCTTCAAACTCTTACTTGAAGGCAAACCTAACAAAATACCTAAAGGAACATACTGGTGTTTAAAATAGCCAATGAGCCTTATGCACAATTTGGGGGAGGGGAACCATGTCAGGATCAAGAATGCAACACATGGGGCTATCCGTTCCTCTTCCAGCCCCATGCTGTGGTATCAATGAAAACAACCCGAAGGCTTGCGGATAGCTGCCTGAAGCCTGGAGAGCAAGAGGGGTCGGTGCCAACTCCCGCTGCGCTCCCCGGGCTTCAGGCAGCTATCCGCAAGCCTTAGGAGTGCGCCCCCAGCCCTTGCCACTGCTCCCGGACCTGTTCTGGGGGCTGGGGTCAGGGGAAGCTCGGGCTTCCCCCGCCCCAGCCCCACGGCTAAAAATGAAGCCAAGACAGCGAGCAGGATCCATCCCGCTCGCTGTCTTGGCTTCTGCAAAAGCCGAGTGCAGCCTTTCCCAGCTGGAGAGGTTGCACGCGGCTAAAGAGGAAGTCAAGACAGGCAGCGGGATGGATCCCGCTCGCTGTCTTGGCTTCTTTGCTCTTTGGGGCTGGGGGGGGGAATATTTTTTTTTCTTTATTCCCCCCCCCCTAAAAACTAGGTGCGCCCTATGGTCCGGTGCGCCCTATGGAGCGAAAAATACGGTACATTAAATGTGATCAGACATTGAATGCAATGAATGGTTTGGCTAAGAGTTCCAATGTATTTAATTTCATAAATAAAACTAAATATGCTATTCATACGAATCTCAGACTAGAGTGGATATGACTCCATCATATTGAATATGAAACTAAATATTTGAGTATATTGTTAGAAGTTTGTGGATGCCTTGATTCCCCTAAATTTATTGGTGTCAGATGCTCCCCTAAATTCCTGGGTCTAGTGGGTATTGGAGTTTAATCAAGGCTTGGAGTATTAAAATGGGCTGCCAGATGCTGGTTTTAGCCAAACAGGCCAAATCAGTTTCCCATACAGGCAATCACCTGGGAGAAGAGCCAGTCTGGAAAACAAAGATCAAGGTGATGAGCCATTAAGAAGACAAGGTCTGTGCCAGCCAGTCTCCCTTTCCTACCTCCTTTTTTCAACTATCCCTTGAACACAGACACCCCCCCCCCTTACCGTTTTCATGCCTCATTCTCCCCCCTGTTCTGCAGCCCCCTCTGTGTGCACACCCCATGATAGTATATGTTGCTGTAGCTTTAAATTGAGTAGAATCTTAAGAGCAAGTCAGTCAGTTAGCTTGTTCAGTTAGAGAAGGTTAACTTCAGCTTATGGATGTTGTGTGCATGTGAGTGCTTGCTTGGTAATAACATATATTTTCTAAATTATTACTTTGCATCTGGAACATCATGTTGAAGATAGCAAATGGTTCCAGGAGTGAAATACACTGTGTTAAGGTACAATCTCTGCTGTTGTTTAAAACCACAATTTCCCTCCCATGACCAATTTACCCCTGCCATTGTTTAGAAGAGCCACTCATTTCCTTTCAGTATCCCCCCTTCTTGCTGTCCTGAAACTTCTTCCTCTTCCATTCCCTTGCTGTCTCATGTGAGACAGATAAAGAATGCACAGCTCTGAAATAATTCATAGCACTTCACTCATACTTCTGCCATTGTTCCAAACCACCACTCTCCCCTGTCAGTGTCACCCCCATGCCAAGGCCACCGCTGTTGTGCAACCAGCTTTCACTTTTGCTCCTCTACCCTAACTTGGTTTCTTGGCAATCCAGAATTGTGATGAGGCACTACAAATCCTCCAAGGTGGGTTGCACAGAGATATTCTTACATTTTTCTTAGACGCAGCCCATGTTCATTTGCAGAAAGACCTCACATCCATGTGGACTGGTTCCTTTTTCTTACACTAGCTTCAGTTTGATTGCAAACTATATTTCCTCTTCTGACACAGCTAGCTTCTTACTGTACATGTGTTGAAATAGCATTGTCAGGCAAATTTTTGTTACATTTCTATGTGCAACTATGTTTAGATGTAACTGTACTTTTGTAATATTTTGTAATAGATTAATTCATCCGTTGTTGTTTTTTTGTAGACATATTTTTAATATATTAAGTGGTTCAGAAATTATTTAATCATAATAATGAAATTCTGTCTTATTAAATACCTGTTAATGACAACTGAGCAGTTATGAATATTCTTTAGGCCACATTGCCATATGGTTTCCAGTAGCCCCTTTCTGACTGGCTGCTCAGCTACCGCCAAATGTCCCATCAATCTACTGCTGGGTTCTAACCCACTATTTGAATCATAGAATCATAGAGTTGGAAGAGACCACAAGGGCCATCGAGTCCAACCCCCTGCCAAGCAGGAAACACCATCAGAGCACTCCTGACATATGGTTGTCAAGCCTCTGCTTAAAGACCTCCAAAGAAGGAGACTCCACCACACTCCTTGGCAGCAAATTCCACTGTCGAACAGCTCTTACTGTCAGGAAGTTCTTCCTAATGTTTAGGTGGAATCTTCTTTCTTGTAGTTTGGATCCATTGCTCCGTGTCCGCTTCTCTGGAGCAGCAGAAAAATTGGGAACCGCTCTGCTAAAAAAACACTGGTTGTCTTTGCCATCTTGTTCACCACTACTCCTGGACTGATTCCTCTTCTTTAGGCTGGCCATCATCAAAGAATGGAAAAGATTTTGTACAAAAGCTCTTCTTGAAGTAGGCAGTAAGCACGCCCCAACTGCAATATAAGACACATTCTGAAGTCATACCTGTAGGTGACTTTCTCCTCAGTGCCAGGCTCATCTTTTTCCCAGATCAAAGCCACTCTCTCTGGAGAGTGTTGTGCATATCGGTCCAAGCAGTTAACTGCACAGAAACAAATTATAAAAAAGCAACATTTACAGTAGATTCTAAAGTGTCAGATTTGATAATCAACTTGTGCTGTTAATATTTTTAAAAGATAATGAACAAATATAATTTATTTAAAAAGCCTCTGATCATGCAAATCTACAATAATGTCCCAATGAAATAGTCAAGAGCATCAAAGTACAGTATTCAGAATCATTAAAATAAATGAAATTGCACTGTATATCAGTTTAGTTCATAAACATACACTACAGTCAAGCATCTACAATAATTCTGAGGCAGTAAATGTAAGGATGTCATTAGATACAGTTGCCATATACAATGGTACCTCGGGTTAAGTACTTAATTCGTTCCGGAGGTCCGTACTTAACCTGAAACTGTTCTTAACCTGAAGCACCACTTTAGCTAATGGGGCCTCCTGCTGCCGCCGGAGCCCGATTTCTGTTCTTATCCTGAAGCAAAGTTCTTAACCTGAAGCACTATTTCTGGCTTAGTGGAGTGTGTAACCTGAAGCGTATGTAACCTGAAGCATATGTAACCCGAGGTACCACTGTACAGTTGTTGAAACTTTGACAGTATGATTCTGTTTATAACACAAGATGGCCACAACTGACTAACTCCCTTCATGGGTTGTTGATGATCTTTGTAGTTTAGACCACCTACAGTCTAAAACCAGGCAAACAAGAGCTATGCGATTGGTATGTAAGCCAGGAATATATGCATAATATTTATTTATCTATCTATTTATATTTATTGAAAAATACAGCCTCTAACTAAGGCCTGCATAGGAAAGGCAAAGCAACAGGACATTGGAAAGGCAAGAGACTGAAAGTCATTTGGTTAATATAGCGCTCCCCCCCTGCACCCACTCTCTCTGCTAAATATTACAATTATGTGGAGGGATTGGAATGTGTATAACATACTGAAAGGAGTCCTGCCTCCTAAGCACAGGATGACTGATACACACAATTCTCCCTCAGCTTTGAGTTTACCAGGCCCTCTTTCCAGCGCTTAAAGGCCTTTTAAAATCAAAGTTGAAGTTTGGCCATCAGATTTTGCTGTAGATAGCTGTTGTGTAATTACTGTATGTTTCACCCTTCTAAAAATGCATATGTTTTGTAATTATAAGCTCATGTTTTGGAAACCTAATACTGTAGTGTTGTGCTCTTCAGCCAATCCCTTCAATGCCCTTGTTGGTGTCCTTTTCTTCTAATTGACCCTAAGGGAGTCCTCTATTTACAAATACTGTAATCAACAATCAAGGACAGTTCTTCACTGTACAAAGCTTAGAGAAACTTTACTGGGAAAATTATTCAGTAAAATACTTAATTTCACTGTATGTTCCCCACCCCCATGCCTGAGACCAACTATAACATCCTTGAAAATTAAGGCTTCTTCAATAAACAAAAGCAGCACTAGAGTCCTTTAATTATTCCAGCCACGTTCAAGTACCTTTTCAACTCTTATGTGTATGGCAATGGTAGCTTAACTAGGTCATTTAACTCTTCTCTTCCTTAATATTTAACATTTAAATGGTTTTCATGACCTTGATTATTTCTATACACTGGTGACTTGATTGCTTTTTAGCTAAATTCTACTTATTTTTAAATATTTTTATATTCCACCTTATAATCATTTTTTTCTTTTTACCCTTTTATTACAATGCAATTTGCTATCCTCTTCTATGAAACATGTATGACAAGATACATTCCCCCCATTAAACATTAACACATCAACTCTAAACCAATTTAAGCAAGTTATTCTCATCTTCTAAGTAAGAATGCATACAACAGTGATATGAAGATAAGAAGAGAAAGTGATAAGTAGAGCAAATGGAGTCAAAATATAATTAACAAAAGTGTGCATAATATAGAAAGCTCCATTAAAATAAATGAAAGTTGGCAGCTCTTCCTGTTGAATTTTGAACAATGTCACATGTAAGCTACAAAGAATTGGATCAAATGCTAGTCAATGATCAAATTGAAATGGATTCTAAAGCAGTTTCTTTCAGCATAATAAGCCATCTGTGAGTAACTTTAACACCCTCACCTTGTAGAATATTAACTTGTAAAAAGAAGCAGCTGAAGAAAATGTGGCATTTCTGGAAAATGTCATCTGTGACTTTACTGTAGATTTCTCCAGCATGTCAACTGCAATGATGAAACCTGATCACTGTGGTAATTGTTGAAAATAGGTAATGGTTGAAAATAGAAACTCACATCCAGAAAGTGTTAAAGAACTGATGTGCCTAGGTTTAAATCCCTTGAGTTTTATGAAGCTGTGTTGCACTTTGAATGAGAACAATTGGAATAATGAAGGATGCAATCCTAAGCACTGTGACTAGAGAGTTAAGGCCTACTGAACTCTGTGGAACTTAATTCTGAGTAAACATGATTAACAGAGCAGTGTAAGAGAAACAGCTGTATCTTTTTTATTAACTGAAATGAACTGTAAGTGTAAAAAGTGTAAATGAGTGCAACTGTATTTAAATTAACAGAGAGGAAGTGGGGAGAAAGATCCTAACATAACCTCTACTGTAATTGTTTCTAAAGAAAGCAAGCTTTTTTTATATGGAGAACAATCATGGGTGTAGCCAAGGGGGGCCAGTTGCCCCCCCCATCAAGTAATATCCTTAACTGACCAATCATGTCAGTCCTCCCTCCCCCCCCAAAAAAAAAACCTGGCTACACCCATGAGAACATTAATCATGCCACTTCCCACAACCACCCCACAGGTGGAACTGACTCTGACTGGCAATGGCTTTCCAGGATTTCAGGCAGGGAACATTCCCAACAGATGCTTGAACCTGGGACCTTCTGCATGCAAAGAAGATGCTCTACTACTGAGCTACAGCCCTTCCCCTATAAAGTAGTACTGTTCCAGGATTACTGTAGCCTGAGCTTTTGCTGAAAGTGTATCATCTCATGTGCCTCATTTGCTAAGGTTAGCACTCAACTTTAGTGGGGGTGGTGATAGCCACTGTTTATGCAATCACAGCTAGCAGCAAACAGCCATGGGGACACCAGTTCCTATAAGAGGGATTCAGAGCCACTTACTTTATAATGAACCACTGTGGATTTAAAATCTTATTACCTTGTTATTGCTAGTTAAAACAGTGATTACAATTAGAACCCTATTGATTGCACACAAATTCATTTGGCAGTGAGGGATCAGCACTCTGCATAGCACATGTTGAGAGGCACTTTCACCTATTCTTTAGTATTACTTAACACAACAAAAATTAAGATCCTGGTATTATAAACAACTTTACAGGAGAAAAGCAGCTATTAAAAAAGCATTTTTGGAATGCTAAAGCCAAAATGTTCAGTTCTCATCTACCAAAGCTGCACTAACACATACTTTATGACTTTGACAGCAGAATCAGTTGCCTCTAGGAAATTCACAAGCAAGGCACAAATGCAATAGCCCTCTCTCATTGTTGGTCCCCAACATTGTACAGTAAGAACCTCAAATAGCTTCATCTTTCACTATTTTTCCTTAATTTTTCAATATGTAATTGAATATGCTCGAAGTCTACAGTCACAGATTCATTATGTTTAGCATTAAACTTATAATTCTACTTTGAATAATCTTTGCCAAAGGAGAAAAAAGAAAATTACCAAGACAAATAGACAGGGAAAATCTTTGGTATATTCAGCTTCTTTCAAAGCAGGGCATGTGGGAGTAATAGTCTGTTCCAAATAAAAAATAAGGCAGGGACTGAGGGTGCATGGCTTGTCCATCCCATTAAAGTAACAGAATCAATGTTAAAGCTCATGGAACTGTTTTTCTGTTGGTTAATCTTCATTTTTGTTATTTATACTTCTGTAATTGCTGAAATATATGATAAACCATTATGACATGACAAAAAGGAAAAGGGATGCAGGAGCAAAAAAAAAAAATTCAGTCTCATGCTAAGTACATAATATTTGGAGAGGTTGTAGGTCATTTTTTCAATTGTCAACTGTGGTCAAGTTAGATTTTTATTTTTTAAAAAAATAATTGTCACAAAGCATTTTAGTATTACAGACCCTGCAGAAAACCAATAATAAAGAGAAATCACATCCTCATCTGCTAGCAGTTTCATTTACTATCCAAGTTTTAAAAGCAGGAGGGGTGGGAACAAATTGTGCTTTTACCACAAAGCCAAGTTCAACTTCCACAGATGAGGCTTCCTAGCAACAAGCATTCCATGTACCAGGAAAAATGTAGTGCCCATAGCAACTATTTAAGAGGAATTTGTGTTGAATTAAGTGGTTAGCACCATCACCAACTATAGCTCCTTGAGCTTTCCATGTTTCAGTATTGATACATTCACTCTTTCTGCAGAATCATGTAAAAGTACATACTGTACAGTATATGTCTTACAAGGCCTTTATTTATACATGTCTTATTTTTAACAGCAGGATTTTCAAAAATCTAACAATAGGTTCTTTTGCAAGGAAAGCTTCTGGAAGCTGTTTCATTTACAGTGGTACCTCGCAAGACGAATGCCTCGGAAGACGAAAAACTCGCAAGACGAAAGAGTTTTTTGTTTTTTGAGTTGCTTCGCAAGACGAATTTCCCTATGGGCTTGTTTCGCAAGACGAAAACGTCTTGCAAGTTTGTTTCCTTTTTCTTAAAACCACTTGAAGAGGTGCAGTTGCGACTTGACCGTGCTTCGCAAGACGAAAAATTCGCAAGACGAAAAAACTCACAGAACTAATTAATTTCGTCTTGCGAGGCACCACTGTACATTCTTATGGCATTGAATAGCTTTTTGATAGGACAACACCTTATTTTCTACTAGTCAAACTAAGCCCATCCTATATCTAGCTTGTTAATGCAACAGTTACAAAAGAATCAGCCCAAACTAGAAAAAATGGCCAATCTAGTTTTAAAACAGATGGTAGTTTCCAGAAGATCTGAGGTCAGCCAGGTGGTTAAAAGGTTGTGGAGCAGATGTGAAGAGTCTAAACAATGAAGGAAGCAAGTGGTGGTTTGTATTTTTAACAACTCTGTGGAAAAACAGGACAGCTAATTAAAGGGCTTTGGGGTCTAGTTTTCTTTTTAGTGGAGCACAGTAACCCTTGATGGGGTCAGAATTATGGATCTAACATGTTAATACTGTTATTTATTTGTGCTTAACTGTTTGAATATAACTGCAAAGTCTAATGCATGAAATGTTTGTAGGCCAATGTGAAATGACATGCACTTTGCAGCCAACATCCAGGGACTATGCTCATTCTCAGGGTTAATCAATAGAAAAAGCTGCCACCTGAAATAATAATAAATAAATCAATATAATCATGAGGTAAACCTATATGGCAATCTCAAATGTTGAAAGACATGCTTTTAGTATATATCCAACCTGTGTGCATCATAATCACACACACACGGCAAGGGTACTCATTTTATTCTGCTTCCCACACTCTCAATATGGTACACAGCAAGCAACCAGGAGTATGCAAAATTGCCACCCAAAAGAGCTCTCAGAGAGCTTTAAGTAATTATGACTTTTAAGTTCTTTGGTAAAAAAATATATATACCTGAAAAGTTCTTCGTAAGTTCTTTGGGACAGGGACCTGTTTTTTGTTCATATTACTTTGGAGGCAGTAATGTTTCCCACTACCAGTTGCTAGAAAACACAGGAGGGGAGAATGCTCTTGTGCTCATGTTCTGCTCCTTGGTTTCCCACAGGCATCTGGCTGGCCACTGTGAGAACAGGATGCTGGACTAGATGGGCAATTGGCCTGAGCCAGCAGGCTAGTCTTCTGTTCTTATAATCTGCCTTTTATGTTGATATATGACTATACAGTATAAATAAGGTAGGCCCTGCAATGCTTGCTCAACCGCATTCCATGTGGTATTTCCAAGCACCAATGGAAATGTCCACTGGAGGTAAAATGCTTCCCCCCCTCCCCGCAGCAAAGTATTTAAATGCTATTAATTTGTAAGATGAAAATGCTGCTTCCCTACCTCACAAAAACCACAGCAGCAAAAAAAATGTCATGAGAGAATGATAAGCCGCCTGTGACCGCAGACCCAATGAAATAAAAATAATGAGCAATTCACTTATTTGCATATTGCTTTCCCTCCCAGCATATCCTTAAGGAAGGACATCTGCATCACACAAAACAAAGGTTGCTTCCATTATGTGAGCTGACAATTCTGAAAAAGCTTGTTTGTCTACTTTGAACTCTATTTCCTGTACTCTATTCACAGGGCCACATTGGCTTTCACAAATGCACAGCAGATGGTGGGGAGAAAATGTGTTTTAAATATGAAGATGCATTATCCTAAGAGCCACAGCTAATTTTTTTCCTTTTTTAGGTTGACTCTTCGAGGTCTTATTGCAAAACTCTTTCCTATCCTAGGCACCCTATGAACTGCAGATGCCAAAGATATTTGAATTCGGGGCATTCTGCACTGGAGAACTTGTGTAGTCTTACAACTCATGCGGGCTTCTTGAGCTCAGCTCCAGAAAGCCACACCTCAGGCCCTAAAACTTGTTTTTCGCAGCAGGGCCGATCGAAAAGGCCCGACCTGACACAATGCAGGTGCCTCTGAGCATCTGCAGAGCGCATTCGACCCCTTATTTTCTTTCTCTTCGCCGCATTAACAGCCACCTCATCACTTTGCAGGCGCCTGGCTTTCCATATCACTTGGGTGGTGACTTCCAGGCACTGAATTAGATAAGCTTTCGAAACCTGAAGGACTCGAGGAATGAGAAGACGGACCGAGGAGAGAGAGAGATATATAGCTATATATATATATATATAAGATGTGTGCGCGCCAGGGGCAACTCCTCGCCCCTCCTGCCCAAGGAAGGCGCTCCTTACCCGCCACATTTAAGCGGCCGCCCAAGAACCAGCGGACGCGGCCCTGCGCGAAATCCCACTCGCAGTCGGTGTGGTGCGCGGCGTCCCACAGCAGCGCCTCCCGAGCCAGCGCCCCCCAGAAAGCCCCGGGCGCCTCGGCCGCCCTCCGGGACACCTCGCCATAGCTCCCCCTCCGGAAGGGGTCGCTCGCCTGAGAGAGGCAACGGCCGCCGCTGAGAAGGCGGCCGCACGAAGGCCGTCCCCAGGGGGCGCCCGGCCAGCTCCGGCTCCACCAGGGCAGCCTCCCTCGCCGCCTGCTCAGGGCGCTCCGCAAGCGGCTCAGGGCAGCAGCCGCGGACGGTGTGGCTGCCATAAGGCCGCCGGCGAAGGTTTGGCAGGTGTGTAGCGGCGGGGGGCGCTGAAACCGGCTCGGCGCCGCCTCCGAGGGGGCGAAGGAGGGGAAGCGGCTTTCGAAATCGGTCGCCTGAGGCTCTGAGTTGGCCCAGCCAAGTTGGCCCTGCGCGCTTCCTCCTTCTCCTCCTCCTTCGCCTCACCACGCCTTTCCCGCCCTTTTCCCCTGCGTCTCATGAGGCGAAAGAGGAACTGAGCGCTCGGCCTCTTTAGCAGAGGGGAAACTTAAAAAAAGAAGTCTGTGGAACAACTGAAAAGTTCCTGAGTTTCGGAAACTGCCGGAGCGGGTAGCGGTTAAGCCGTTAAACCGTGAGGCGGGATTCGAAAAAAGTTCAAAAATCGGCACTCAGCCGCGGCCGAAGCGAAGGGCGACCCCATTTGGGCTGGTTCTCTCTCTCTCGCTCAGCCTCACCTGCACCAATGGTTTGTTGAGGAGGAAAAGCATATTCTCTGTAAACCGCACGTTTTGATTTGCAGCTTCTCCCACAGCCGAAAAGCAAAACGACTCTTGCGGATGATCTCTCTTAGGATTGAGATCTGAATTTCTATTCGGAAACGCTAATTGCAAACGTTGGAAAGGTGGGTGTGTAAATAAATTTCGACTGGTGCGGTACCTTAAGGTTTGGCAAGGTGCTTTTTTTTTCAAAGAGAAATTGCCACAAAGCTAGGCGTAAGTAACCCGGGGGCAAAAGATAAAATATGGAAAGTATTTTTTCCTCATGTGTGAAGTATAATGTTTGCCCTCCGACCCCCAACATACGCCAACTATGGACCTTTTGAACTATTTGCCTCATCTGGAAATCTTGTGGAGAAAGTGTGCCAGCGTGTCTTCATCTCAGCCAAAGCACCCAAGAGATGTGTCACAGAAAAACCAAGTGATAGGTGGACAAAATATATTGTCATGCTTCTCTAGTAATGCATATACTGCCACCAAGCTTTGTACCCATTTCTCATCCAGATTATATTAGAAATAATTATCATGTTAGTGAGTTATGCTTATTTTTATTAAGCAGATAGGATTCCATGTCTATTCAGACTTAAATTACATCCACTTGCATTTTCTGCATATTAAATTAGTTTTTATTTAAAATCGGACTTAGTCCAATCCGCTGTTCATTAAGGAATTCCTGGTTAAAAAGGTAAAGGGACCCCTGACCATTAGGTCCAGTCGCGGACGACTCGCTTTATTGGCCGCGGGAGCCAGCTTCCGGGTCATGTGGCCAGCATGACAAAGCCGCTTCTGGCAAACCACACAAAAAGCCAAGAGCAGGGATGGGAAAGGGAACATGTAGCCCACCCAACATTATTTTACTACAGCTCCCATGATCCCTGACCATTGCCTATGCTGACTAGAAATGATGGGAGCTGGAGTTCAACAACATCTGGAAAGCCATAGGTTCCCTGCTTCTGCTCTAGGGGAATATACAGTGGTACCTTGGGTTACATATGCTTCAGGTTACAGACTCCGCTAACCCAGAAATAGTACCTCAGGTTAAGAACTTTGTTCAGGATGAGAACAGAAATCGTGCTCCGGCGGTGTGGCAGCAGCAGGAGGCCCCATTAGCTAAAGTTGTGCTTCAGGTTAAGTACAGTTTCAGGTTAAGAACGGACCTCTGGAACGAATTAAGTACTTAACTCGATCTGTTCCGGAGGCCCATTCGCAACATGAAAAGAGTGCAACCTGAAGCGCCGTATCTGCGCAGGTGCGCATGCGCAATTTGGCGCTTCTGCACATGCGCGAGCGGCGAAACCCAGAAGTAACCCTTTCCGGTACTTCCAGGTTGCTGCGGGACGTAACATGAAAGAACGTAACATGAAACAAACATAACATGAGGTATGACTGTATATTCAATGCTTTTTCTGTTTCTTCATTTTTTCCAGATCACGATTTCAGTTCTGTATCAACAGTGTTTAAGACTGAGTTTGAAAATGTAATATTGCCAATATATTTGGGGTGGTATGAAGGAGGAGGAGGATTAAATGCTACTTTCCCTCTACAGTTCTGGTAGGAACTCAGCTCTCACTGAATTGCTATTCCCATGCTAATCACTGAGATACTTAGGCTTCATTTGGAAACAATTTCCCATCTGTTGAGCCTTCGTTATTCATTCAAAAAAATCTGTTTGCAGGAAAATGTACGCTGGCTGCTGAAAGAATACTGTAATTATTTCTACTAACGGTGATAATTGGTTTCCTTTTGTGAACTGGGGAATGCTACCTTTACAGTTCTGTGTTTAAGAGGATTGTGTTTTCCACAGAAACAGATATAGCTAATTCATGTGTTTGCTTGAATGGAGCAGACCAACAGAAGACTAATCAGGGAAGGCTGTTTGGCACCACCCCTGCCTGGTCTACTCTCCCAGGCAGCAAGATAGTGTGCGTGTTTTGTTGCTTGCATCAGTTTGTCCACAGATATATTTGCCTGCAGGTAAGCGAGTGTTTATGCTGATTGCAGTACAAGGTATTGGCTGATTGTAGGCTGAGTGAATACAGTTGAGATGTGGCTGTGGTCTGGAGCCTGCCTTGCTATAAAAACAGGCTCTGCTGTGAGTGGCAGAGTTGACACCAAAGGGATTGCTGATTTAGTTCGAATCCACTCCACGGTGGTCAACTCCTATTGCTCTATCCCAGCTTCTGCCAGCCTAGCAGTTCAAAAGCACACTAGTAGATAAATAGTAGATAAATAGATATTGCTGCAGCAGGAAAGTAAACAGCGTTTCCATGTGCTCTGGCTTCCGTCACAGTGTTCTGTTGCAGCAGAAGCAGTTTAGTCATGCTGGCCACATGACCCAGAAAGCTGTCTGTGGACAAACGCTGACTCCCTCTGCCTGAAGTGAGATGAGTGCCGCACCCCATAGTCACATTTGACTGGACTTAACCATCCAGGGGTCCTTTACCTTTACCTTTTTTACCTGCTGATTTCGGGAGTCATGGGGCATCTCCTATCGTCAGTCGGGCTATGAAATTGTAGGCAGGCACTGTAGGAGGTAACCTGGGGTGAGAGTCTGGTAGAGGGGAAGTTTGGTTGGGTAGTGTTCCCACTCAGTAATGTGGGAAATGGACTGAGGATTAAATATGTAGATTTAGATCTAAACCTCCTCTCCCAATGTGCGTGGGAGAAATACAAAAATAAAAACTGGTTGTGAAGTCTTTTTAACAGAGTAAAACATTTGTAAGTTTTGCAGCTCATTAAAGCTTGGGAATTAGCCAATTACACATTTTAATCCCAATTATTTGTGGTCTGTTGACCTCCCCCTCTTCACCTCCATTCCAAATAATGAACTACATTTTTTAAGGAAGATAAATGAAAAAGGGTTTACTTACATTTCAATGCAGGCAGCAAATACAGCAAAGTAGTGAGCAAAAAGTACTTATAAGTTACAGTAAAATAAAAGTTGGTAGTCTTAGCTAACATGGCTTAATGCAAAATAAAAAAAATCCTTCCAGTAGCACCTTTAAGACCAACTAAGTTAGTTCTTGGTATGAGCTTTCGTGTGCAAGCACACTTCTTCAGATACACTGAAACAGAAGTTGCCAGATCCTTCTATATAGTGAGAAGGTGGGGAGGGGTATTACTCAGAAGGGTGGTGGGAATGGGAGATTGGCAGATAGCTGGGATGAGCCTGCTGACGACTCTTAACGACTGTAATGGGTCTTACAGGAAAAGGCAAGGGGTGAGAAGGTGCCTTTTCCTGTAAGACCCATTACAGTCGTTAAGAGTCGTCAGCAGGCTCATCCCAGCTATCTGCCAATCTCCCATTCCCACCACCCTTCTGAGTAATACCCCTCCCCACCTTCTCACTATATAGAAGGATCTGGCAACTTCTGTTTCAGTGTATCTGAAGAAGTGTGCTTGCACACGAAAGCTCATACCAAGAACTAACTTAGTTGGTCTTAAAGGTGCTACGGGAAGGATTTTTTTTATTTTGACTATGGCAGACCAACACGGCTACCTATCTGTAAATGGCTTAATGCAGGAACTTTAGTCATGCACATCTGGTCATCTTTGAGTCATGGTGGAAAGTGAAAGTCTCACAGGCAGAAGGAAGTAGAAAGGATTGTCTCCTTTGTTACAGAGTTCCCACCTGGAGGAGGTAAAGGAAGTTCCTCTCTAAGAAGAGTTCCTCTCTAAGAAGTTAAAGAACTCTCTGTCCACAAGCCCTGTGCTTGTCTAGCAAAACATGCATTTGTGATATTGACTGCAAACCTCACAAGTAAGATACAAGGGAAGGAGTGTTGAAATGGACTCAACATCTTCCTCTTGACATGTGGAATGTTATGTGCCTACTACTGGGCCTTAGTTTGTTATCTTGTGACCCTAATCTCCCAGTTGTACCTGGTGATATTGAATGATGGTTCTAAAACATGTCTGGGTAAGCAGGTAGCTGAAAAGCTCCATGATTTGTGGATGAGCGGGCCAACCAGGTGTGTATTGCTGGGGAGGCCAGATCTGACTCTGCTCTGCCTACCTGGGTATTCAGTATGACATCAGCCCAGACTGGAGGGGGTGAGGAGGTGTTGCTGTAGTGCATAGGGGCTTACTTCCCACCACCAGAAAACCTCTCTCTCAGAGTGGTACTGAATGACCTGCATCTGGTGTTGGGCCAAAGAGACAGGTTAGAGATGCTGTTGGTGTACCACCCACCCTGCTGTTCATCAGCTATCCTGACTTAGCTGATCTAGGCTGTCCTGGGTGTTGTGTTGGAGGAACCCAGAACTGTGGTTTGGGGTGACTTCAACATCCAATCTGAGGCTGTATCAGGCCTGGCTCAAATGGTCATTGGTCCAATGTAGGAGTCGAGGACCAGTTAGGAAGATCTGCCCGTGATGGAATCTGATAGATTCCTAACTGTTTGCAGGGGAGGGTGTCCAGTGGATAGAGCAGAGGATCTTGTTGAATCTCTAGTTTTGATATGGAATGGTGAGACCATATGGCCATTGACACAATCCCTCCTGAGGGCCCTCTCAAGTGTTGTGGAGTCTAGAATTTTTGGTTTGAAAGTGGAAAGCTAGCTTCAGATTTCTGTTCAGCAGAGCACTGTAACATGAGGAGTGAAGATATAGGCTAATATATAGGGGCATACAAATAATGCATTTCCCTCACCAGTGAGAATCCACAAAGACATATTTTTATGTCCATGTTTAAAGCCTTCCATGTTGATGGCCATTTCTGCCTCCTGTGGAAGCAAGTTCTATAGTTTAAATGCACTGTGTAAATAAGTAGTTTCTTTTATCTATCCTGAATCTTCCAATACAGTGGTACCTTGGGTTACATACACTTCAGGTTACAGACTCCGTTAACCCAGAAATAGTACCTCGGGTTAAGAACTTTGCTTCAGGATGAGAACAGAAATCGCACGGCAGCGGCAGAGCAGCAGTAGGAGGCCCCATTAGCTAAAGTGGTGCTTCAGGTTAAGAACAGACCTCCGGAACGAATTAAGTACTTAACCCGAGGTACCACTGTATTCAGCTTCATTGGATATCTATGAGTTGTAGTGCTATGAGAGAGAGAAATCCTTTTCTCTATCCACTCACATGCCATGTAAAAATTTATACACTTCTATCATGTAATCTTTTGTTTGACTTTTCTCTAAACTAAAAATTCCCAAGGGCTGCAACTTTTCTTCATAGGGGAGTTACTCCATTTCGTTGATCACTTTGGCCAAGGCAATCTCTGCTATAAAAGTCAGCTCCTATTGTGATATTATTTTCTGTTCTTATAACTATGGCTTGATACTGTATATTGGCTATGTACATGGCCTCCGTGGTTTTCTCAGGTTTTCTTGGTGAAAATACCTGTCACTGTGTGTGAAGAAAGATAATGTGTTATACTAGAAACCTAGAGGACAGGGTGTCCAGGATGTCTTCGTACCATAGAAAGGGGAGAAAAAAATGATAGCAATGGGCAGGTGTGAAGCTGAGTGGGAAGAAACCTGAGAAAGCAGGAAGGAAAACCATCTTGAGGTGTTGAGGAAGAGTGATCTAAGGGCAAAATTGATGGAGGAGGTATGAAGTTAAAAGCCTAAGTAGAAAGAGAGATGGTGTTGGTGGTGGAAACAAACACAGGGACAGATATATCTAGGTGCTATTGGCAGTATTGGGTGGCTGAGTTTTATATGTTTAAAGAAATGAGCCAGGCAAATTTTGGCTTTCAGTTTCTAGTAGCATACGTTCCCAAAGGGCATATGTAAAGCTACAGGCTTAAGCTAGGTTGAACAGTCATCTCCTCTATCCTGAGACCACTAGGAATGGTATTTTATGAGCTGGCTAGAGATTTCTATCACAGTTCTCAACACCCTCACCAAAGTATAATTCCCAGGATTTTTTGGCTATAAGGTAAAAAGGTAAAGGAGCCCTGGACTTCAGTCGAATTTGACTATGGGTCAAAGCTCCGTTTTCTCATCTCTGTTTTCAGGCCGAGGGAGCTGAATATTTGGCCACAGATAGCTTTTTTGGGTCATGTGGCCAGCATAACTAAACTGCTTCTGACGCACAGAATACTGTGACGAGTGCCAAAGCACATGGAAACGCTGTTTACCTTCCTGCCGCAGCTGTACCTATTTATCTATGCACACTGATATGCTTTCAAACTGGTAGGTTGGCAGGAGACAAATCAATGGGAGCTCACCCTGTCACACAGATTCAAACTGCCAACCTTACAACTAGCAAGCCTAAGAGGCTCAGGGGTTTAGACCACAGCGCCACCAGCGTCCCTTTGACTATAACAGTTATGTTGCTGTAAAACTGATATAATTTTGTAGCATTCAATATATCTCATTTTTCTTTTTCTTTTCTTTTTTACCGGAATCCTTATACAGTGGTACCTTGTTTTACGAACTTAATCCGTTCCAGAAGTCCATTCTTAAACTGAAACCGTTCTTAAACCGAAACACACTTTCCCTAATGAGGCCTCCCGCCGCTGGTGCCCTTCCACCGTTTGGATTCCATTCTTAGACCAAGGTAAAGTTCTCAAACCAAGACACTATTTCCGGTTTTGAGGAGTTTGTAAACCAAATTGTTCTTAAACCGGACTGTTCTTAAACCGAAGAACCACTGTAATCTACTTGCTTGTACTAAATAAACAGAAGACGAGTGTATATTCAATCTCTCTTAATAATTAAGGAATAGCTATAATTGCTGCTTAGTGATCCAGAGGGTTTAATGAAAATGGCCAATAATTCATTGGTGTACTGGACTTTCCTTCTTCAGCAGTTTTGTTGATAATCTACAAGTGAAAAATAATTGAAGAGTGCCCTCTTCTGTTTATTGCATGAATCACAAGTTTTGAAGCTGGACTGTACCTGACCTTTGCTACTGCAATGTAACAAGAATGTGAAATATATGTATCTGAAGAAGTGTGCATGCACACGAAAGCTTATACCAAGAACAAACTTAGTTGGTCTCTAAGGTGCTACTGGACAATTTTCTTATATCTTGTGAAATATATGGCTTATTGATGCACAAAGCAGAGACGTTGATAGGTGTATACAAATTCTGAGGTATATTGAAGGATAAGTAAAATTAACAAGGAGAGAAGTAAAGAAGTGTATACAAAATAAACAGCTGTTTGAGATTCATTTAATGATGGTGGTGGTGCAATGAATCCAATACAGCACACAGAGCAACCAGGCCTGTGCATGTAGATCCCTTTTAAGAAACCATCAATCACATGTTTAGCAGGAGTGTTTTAGTAGAAACCCTACTCCTTTACTAGCCAATCAGTGGGATCTTAGCCCTTTTCTTTCTTGTTAGCTTTACCAAAGTATTCTTTGCAAATTATATCATAAATGTTGCAGGGGAGAAGGCCATGCACATGTATTCCAGCATAGCTATATCTTAAGTGTCCAAAATGCCTGTTAGATCATAAGTGAAGATTGGCATGTCATGTGGCCTGGCACATCCATAGAGTATAGCATGAGAAGGATGGGCCTCAGCAGGTGTTCACAGATGTATGAAAGAGATAGCACAATGGTCCTGCTCTGAGTGACTGTGAAGTTTGTGAGTTTGGACCTGTCATGCCTAAAATCAGGTGAAGTCAAACCAAAGTCATGTTTTTGTCTGCCATGTTGATTCAAAATGGCACATGGTGTTAAAAAATCAACAAAGATGGTTGCTCACACTTCAGAAACCCTCATTCTGAGTTTGGCGATGATATCTCAAGAGGTGGCCAAACCTATGCCAAAAAATGGACAAAGTCACGTTACCATCTGCCATCTTGATTCAAGATGGCATTGGCATCCAAATGTCAATGAAAATTGCTACTCCCACCTTGGGAATCATTGTGCTCAGTTTGGCAATGACATAGGTTCTCAAGAACCTATAGAAAACAGGTGGATGAACGGACAAAGTATTTTCCAAAACATACAATAGATAAAGTGATCTGTCAAGTCACTTGAACTTGGCCCAATAGGAGATAGACAGCCAGTGTAAATACCGCAATAAAGGTTTTATATGCAGATGGTACTTTGCCCCCACAAGTAACCTAGCTGCTGCATTCTGCTAGTATTTCTGACCTCTGCTTGGTTTTAGTGCTTTCTGCCAGTTGTGGCCCCTCCCAGTCGCCACTGAGCAAGATTTGGATGCAGCATTGTTTGCACTGCCAGATTGTCAGCAGCCACACAAAATGTGCTTAACCATAGTTTGGACTGCTGTGCTCATGGAGAAGTGAAATAGGCATTAGTAATTGAATATATACACACTAAGGCCTCCAGTATAACTACATGCATGGGGGGGGGAGAAAATGGACAGAGCAGGAGGTTCAAGGCAAACTTGCTATCAGCAATGCAAATCAGAACTACGGAAAAAGGGATGTGGATCATAATCCCACAGTTAATCTGTGATTTTGGGGGCAGGCGGGGAACACAGCTTGTTTCTTCTATATGACTCACTGGATAGTAATGAACACTTCATGTTCTCTCTCATGTGCAATAACCTGTATTACCCTCTGGGGGGCAATCTCTTTAAACATCACATTTGCTTAATCTTTCAATCTGAAACTCTTATCAAGCAGCAAGATGGGATAAACCTAGATAAAATGCCAGTTAAAAATTAATATTCCTAAGTCATTCAGTAATGGCAGAATACAGATGTTTCTGCAACAAATGCACACAGCCTTCCCTTTTATGTGAACATGAGTCATTCATTATTAAAAAGAATGGGGGAAAGTCTTATGAAAGCCAAAGAAACATATAATCCAGTCAATCTCGTAACCCCCTCCACAAATTAAAATCTAAATAATCTCATTTTTTTCACATTTCATTTTTTATGTCCTCCCTACCCCCACACCTCTCATCATTAATTCAGCAAATACTCTTAAATCCTAGGATCTAACTGTCCATATGGCAAAGTGAAAAGATGTAAATATGAAAGAAAATGTTGTTGTAACCCAGATAAATTAAAAAGAATGTGGAATTACTTACAGCATTATGCATGTTTCTATTTTAAACATTCCAGATGGAGAGAGATGGTTGTTTCTAGAAAAGCATTTGTACTGTTTATTCTTGCTGCTTACTAGCCCCGTTCAGATCACTTCAACCAACCTACTAATGGTTCAGCATCATCACAATAATTGGTAGTAGTGATAATCATTAGGGTAATGTTTATATGAAAGAGGTTGGCTTGTAAATACCATTTTATTTTATTATATTTCTATTGCAACACAATCAAAATTTGTCCCCCTTGAAATGAGATGCAGTGCCACCCTCTAATACTTACATAACCTTATTTGAGGTTTTCCCTGTCAAGAATTGGTTAATCGTTTTGGTTTAGATAGCAAAAACCAAGGCTACATATCGCGAGCCCTTTTTGTGTTATTCATCAATGTGTTTTGTATTAGAAGAATCCACAAAATACCTCCTCTCTATTCAGACATACATAGTTAGGATTGTGTTGGGACATCTGTAGAGTAGAAAGCTGTGTGTGAAGGGCTTGTTCAGAGAGATGTCAAAGCAATAGAAATACAGGTTCTAGGTATAACAGCATAGCCTGAATAATGGGGTGGGTCATAGCAGAGGTGCCTAAAAGGGAGAGGGTTGAAAAACTGAAGCTTAGAAATTCCTGCTTTTAATATGTATGTTTTCTCTGCTTTTATTGTTTCCAATGATATCTGGCTTCTGTTTTCCAATGTGACAAGCAAAGAGATGTGCCATCTGTGTCATGTAAGGGGTGTGGTCATAAATGCAACAAAATGCTAGTGCCAGCACTGCACGGCACAGATAAATTTGTTTGCAAATGCTGCCGAATCAGGATTAGGCTTTAAATGTGCCAAACCTCGGCTCTTGTAAAGCCTAATTTCTGATTAAATAAGCCTTTACCCATCATTATTTATCATGGTCACTGCAAATTCACTTTTAGGAACTCAGCGTTTGAGTCACTCACAAATAATTACTTACTCGCCAATCTCTTTTCATCCTTTCCTGTTTATTCCAGCCAAACCTAGTTATTTTGAGAGTGTTTCAAAACATGCATTAGGATAACAATCCGGAGCATCTGTTGATCATAGTGTTTGCATTACTATGATGTTCTGAACAATATTTTCCTAAAATTTTCATAGCTCATGTTTTTGTTAGAGTTCTCTCTACATTTTCTTGCTGTGTAGACAACCTACCAGTCCTGCTCCAGGTGGGAATATCATTACGTGTTTGTTCACATGTTGATCTCTATTAGGAATCTTTCCAGACTGGAATTACCTAGATTTTAATAAAACCTTTACATCATTTTCAGATAAAATTTGTCTGGCAGAAAAAATTGGAAACATTTCAATATGTCTGTTAGAATGTGATTTGGGGCCAATTCTGTCTTACACAGAAGATGAAAATGTACTACGAGTTTATCAAATGGTATGAAGTGTAGCCATTTTTAAAATACTATTTTACTTTCTGGATTACAACCCACAGCCACTGTCCCCAAAGCCACCTGTAATTTATATCTTTAAAAATTATGTATTTACTAACAATTTTTTTTTAGGAAGACTAAAAAGCTACATCAAAAAAATTATCTAGTTAAGAAAATCAATGTATGAAATTGAGCCCTGTCTCTTTATACCACCACCACCCTCATGGATAACTTCTTGGTCAATGATTGAAGCTTGTGAAAAGCACCTTTCTAGTCTGTAGTACCAGTGGTCCACTGTCTCTGGGAAGTCCTAAGCTCACGGGTTACCTAGTAACTGAGGCTCCTGTAACTACTTCTCTTTACTGTCCTGAGACATAGTAAAAACTGCTTTCAGCCCTGCTGTGGCATCTTTGTCTCCCTTGTTGTCAAGCACTGAAATCCAGGACTCTCAGGTGCTCAAAAGCAGGAAATCAAAACCCTGATCTGACACTGAGATGGGGATATGTATCAATGCCTTAATATGAGAAGCTAGAACCAGTGCTGCTGGGTGGGGGAATTGTTATTACCAGCAGGATATTGCTATCAGGTAAACATCAGAGGGCAAGGCAATGCTAAGCCCAATGTGCCCAGTGTGTCATCACATTTTGCTTGATACCTCTAGGTGACAGTGGGACCCCCACACTGCCTGTTCAGCTCTTCATGTTGTCTAAGAAGCTGTTTCTAAAGGACATTCAGACAGTGTCTGGGGCTATGGCATGTCACCTAAAGATCCGTCATGTGCATGAATTTTATTTATTTAAATTGCTGTGAAAACAAAATTATTTCTCCCTTTCTCAATATCGGTTTCTTTAGAGGAAAAAGTAGGAGAAATTTTCTAATAATCTTAATGTAGGCAGAAACTGAATCATTCTAAATGCTCCTATATTGAGGGATTATATCTACCGTATCTAGCTAGCTATATTCAGATACTTTGGACGTTCTATTGAACCCAGTATGTATGGTTCCTTATCATCCTGAGAAAAAGTGACGACAAGCGGGGTGCCGCAGGGTTCTGTACTGGGCCTTTGTTGTCCAACATCTTTATAAATGACTCGGATGAAGGAATTAAGGGGATGCTCATCAAATTTGCAGATGACACCAAACAGGAAGAGGTACCTAATGCAGCAGAAGACAGAATTAGAATTCAAAATGACCTTAACAGATTGGAGAACTGGGCGCAAGCTAACAAAATGAATTTCAATAAGGACAAATGTAAGGTTCTGCACCTAGGCAGGAAGAACCAGGTGCACCGATATAGGATGGAGGACATCTGGCTTACTAGCAGTACATGTGAAAAGGATCTAGAGGTCTTGGTGGACCACAAGCTTAACCTGAGTCAACTGTGTGATGCAGGAACAAAAACAGCTAATGTTATTCTAGGCTGCATCAACAGTAGTGTCCATATCAAGGCAAGTCATAGCACCACTCTGTTCTGCCTTGGTCAAACCACACCTTGAATTCTGGACACCACAGTTTAAGAAGGATGTTAACAAGCTGGAACATGTGCAGAGAAGGTCAACCAAGATGATCAAGGGTCTGTAGACCAAGTCTTATGACGAACAGTTGAAGGAGCTGGGTTTGTTTAGCCTGGAAAATAGACTGAGAGGAGATACAGCCATCTTCAGGTATCTCAGGGGCTGTCACATGGAAGAGGGAACAAGTTTTCTCCTGCTCTGGAGGGTCGGACTTGAACCAAGTTACAGAAAAATAGATTCCAAGTAAACATCAGGAAAAACTTTGTTAGTAAGAGCTGTTTGACAGTGGAACAGACTCCCTTGGAGGCTTTTAAGTAGAGGTTGGATGGCAATCTGTCGTGGATGCTTTAGCTGAGATTCCTGCATTGCGAAGGGTTGGACTAGATGACCCTTGGCACCCTTTCAGCTCTACAATTCTATGATTCTATGACAGCTTATAGGAAGTAATGAAGCATTGTATTGTCTTAGTGCCCTGTGAAGATTTATTCTGCACATTGCACACAGAGAGTGACTGCAGATTTTGAAACAGGCTACCCCACAAGCTCACACATTTGCTCTATGTTCATACATAGCTTTGAGTACAGTAGGCTGATGTCAAATCAGCAATGTAGTCTTTGCAGCAGGGGGGCCGTTTGCTGAAAAATGTAGGCCACCTAAATCTCACTCTTTCATCAACAAAGGTTTTTGTAACCAAAATAGGACTTGCTTAGAAGCTGTATTCTCAAAATCAAGCCGCTAATATATATATATCTTCAAAAGCCACAAACAAACACAGAACTTTATTTGTGAATGCATAATAATAAATAAGTGGCAAACAAAACAAGTAGGGGAACATTCAGAAAATGGAGGTATCTAAAGTGCTTTCAGACAAATATAAAAAGACAAAGGAAATAAGATTAAACATTAACACTTTTACAGACATAATTACAAAATATTTTTCCTATGGCATTTTACAAAATAGGATTTTTTATTTCTGGGTTCTATGGCTTGATATTTTAATACAAGTGTGAATTCTATGCATAGCATGTCAAATAACATTCAAAAATGTAGAGTTATTGCATATGTTTTCCCAAATACAAATTTGTACAAATGCACAGTGTAATTCCATTTATTATGCTCAAATCATGGTAAAAGGGACAGATTCCTTATCAAGTAGAATTTGCTGCAGCTCAAGGTGAAATCATTGAGTCAAGAACAAGGAGATAGTCCACAGTGTTCCCAGGTACCATTTCCCTGCATCAGTTCCCAGGTACCATTTCCCTGCATCAGTTGGACCTACTGCATATTGTAAACACAGGTACCCTGATGTAGCATTTTCTAAACAAAGAGGGTTGATACACAGCTTTGTGCAGGGAAGATCTAACTGTTTTCTTCAGGGTCAGGAAATGGTCTTTGTGTGCAGAGAGAATTTGTTCAGCACAGTGTTTGTTATAGACTGAGATTCTCATTTTCTAGAGCTGTGCACAGCATTCTCTGACACAAAAGAAAACAGCGCATGTGTTCCACAGAACTCTCTATCTGGGCAAGAGGATTCAATTCAGCATGTGGTGGTGGAGTGAATTCTGGTGAAATTAAAGGGGATGCTGTCAGAACAGATTCCGGTGGCCTTCAGAGTTTGGTATAAGTATACCTTGTTTACTAAAGAATGAAAGGTCAACAGATAGTCTACCCCCTGTAGGACTCAAGATGTGCACAAACACTTTTTGCTGACAGTTTCACTTGTAAGGAAAAGAAACCATGGTTCTCCATACACATTCCAACATCATGTCTTCGATACATGTTAAGCCCTTAAATCGCTAGGCATTGCTTGTCAAGGCTGGTTTGTTGTGCCCCTCCCCTCCCTAGTCTTTGTAATGTCACCCGAAATATAGAAAATAACCATTCCTGTCCTATAGTAGCATGTAATCTAAAATAAAGTTTCCCTAAGGTTTATCACTTCTGAAAACAACACCCAAAGCATTTTTGTCAATACCACACCTTGGATTAGCTTAGATGGAGTGTCTTCCGTTTCTTTTTCTACTATAGCAGGTGTGGCTAACCAGTTGCTTTTGGTCTGCAACTCCCATTGGCCTCAGCCAGCTTGGCCAATCATCAGGAATGATGGGAGTTGTAGTCCAGCATCCGGAGGGCCACAGGTTAATCTCTCCCATGTTATAGAATGAGGATGCCCTGATGTTTTTTCTGGAGCTGCTAATAAAAGGTGACTTAGTGAAACATTTTTAAGGAAAAAAACAGTAACCCCAATTTATCTTGTTTACGTATAAACAACTTTAATGTTGAAAAAATAAATTTTATATTTTGGATGGGCAGCATCTAAAAAAGGTCCCACTTTTATGTAAAATGTACTAGTTAGTTGAAAAATACTAATAAATATTAATTAAACATTAATAAATATATTTTCCCATAGCATTGAAGAGGTTTCTTCATTTATTTATTTTCTATTGTACCACATCTCTCCTCTTTCTGATTCTTAGTGCTCACTGTCCTTCATTTTGGGCTGGGGGCCTCCACTGAGACACTGTCTCAAAGTGTCGTGCTTTTTCTCATGCTTTGCTGTGCTGGAGAGATCCATTGCAATGTCATCCGAATTGTCCATTGAGGTAAATTTGTCAGTGGAGCTTCTTTCCTGCTCTACCTGCTTAATTTTTAATTCCTCTTCAGGGCGTTGAGATTTCCAGTCACTGTTCCCCTTTTCCTCGCTTTCGGGCTTAGTTGTAACATCCATTGATTTTTTATGCATTCCTTTAAAGAAAAGCAAAGACCAGAGAGAGTACTGAGAGAGAATACTGATTAAACCTAACAGTGACTGAGAAAGCTAGCACACTCTAGCTTGACTGAAACTCATTGGGGTAAACTCATAGCAGCCCACTGAAATCAGTAGACCTGCAAGATAACCTTATCCCATATATGCCCGCTCAATTGCTTCAATCTGCAGAACTAGTACTAATACAGGGGCCGCACAATACTCATTATGCATTTGTAAGAAATTTACCTTTTAGTGCAGCAGCACCCATATTTCAGAACTCCTTGTCTACTGACATCAGGAGTACATCACTCTACTTTTCTGGGTGTCAGGTTAAAAGCATTTTTGCTTAGGCAAGCCTGTCCAGACATGTTAAATATTGACATGTGTTTTAATACAGTTTTTAGTTTATCATTGCTTTTAATTATTTTTTGAATGTTTTAAATGGTTAACTTTTTTTAACTGATAATTTTATCGTTTTATTCTTGTTGTACACCACTTTGAAGTTTCATTACAATCAAAGAGTATATAAATATTGTGAAATAAAAATAAATAATAGTCATCAACGGCTGCATCCATTGCAGTACCACACGTGCCATAGCTTGCTCATGTAAAACACATAAGCAGATCTGCCCTCCCCATCCACATGGTCCCATCATTAGCCATGCATACTAAGATATCATACAACTGGATTCATGGAAGACAGGTCAGTAGCTCTGCTTCTGATATTCAAGCATGGCGGGATCTCCATAGGGGATTTCACAAGCAAGGCAGCTGTTTTCTCCATGCAATGTCCCTGTCGTACAAGGAGGAAGTTTGAAGGACTAGGAAGAAAGCTGTTCTATCAGCTCTGATAAAATTCTTAACCAAAGAACAAAATGTCACTTTATGTAATTAAATCTAAATTTCACTCTAGTGCTTTATAAAAGTGATGACAAGTCAGCTAACAATCACTTCCTTATTTCTCAGTTAATGAAGTGAGAAGGGCTTTCAAAATGGCAAGCATTACTGGGGTAGAGAGCAGGTGTATAGGGTGTAACTAGAGAATGGATATGTATATTATAAGAAGTTGTATGTGTGCAAGCATGAGCAAACACATGAGTGCGCACCCACCCCAACACAGTGGGATCCTTAACAGTGAGGGTTGGAAGGTAGATTTCACCAGCATTGCAGCAGTGCCCACAAATGCACTCAGCAACACAATTGGGATGAAGGCTGTGAAGCCTAAGTCTGCTCTCTACCCCAGTAGTGGCTTTCATTTTGAAAGCCCTCCCCACTTAATTAACTGAGTTTCAGCCCAACCAGCGAATGCAGAGCACTATATGTTTGCTTACCGAGCAGCCAGGGGGCACAGGAGCCCACAAGCCCACTTTTGGCAGAGTTGATGATTGATTCAGGTAGTGGGATGGAGTGTCTCACCATAGCACCATAGAGACCATATTCTGCCATCACGCTGCTGCGGCCCCAGCACTTCTCACGCTTTCGCCACTTGGCTCTTCGGTTTTGAAACCAAACCTTTTGGATGTACATCAAGAAGTATATATTTAGCAAAAGTATCCATATTTGTGTGGAGGACTGATGGGGAGGGGGGAGGAAAGAATATCAAATAAAACATGTCAGATCAAGAAAGCATATGCTCTAAGTAATTTTTGAGTTCTCTGTTGGCATAAATAAGATGGAAAACACACACAACCAAATTAACAGTTTCTCAATCTTATTCCTGCACTAAATAAGCAATAGAAATTCTTTTTCCTTTCATTGTGTTCAGTGCTATTTTTCTAGAAACAGAAGTGCTGGAAGCCACCATGAACACCTCCTTTGTTCTCTTATAATGGCAATGGTGCCCACCTGAGAGGTGCCAGAACTGAGTTCCTGCTGAAAAAAACTCTTTGTTCCAGGTGAAGATGATACTACATAAATTAACTGATAAGGTTAACCTTCACTCCTTTTGCTATTATTTTTCTTTCTTAATACTACATAACACTGCCTTACTTGTAAAATACTACCTGGTCTGGGATTATGTCACTTCTACATTTTGTACAGTACCAGCACCCTGTTGGTGCATATTTACAGTGGCAGGAGAGTCATAATATTGGAAAGTGCAGGCTAGATATTGCAACTAACATCAGTTATTTTTTACTTATTTCAATGG
The DNA here is from genome assembly GCF_964106645.2 of Podarcis pityusensis. Classification (NCBI taxonomy): domain Eukaryota; kingdom Metazoa; phylum Chordata; class Lepidosauria; order Squamata; family Lacertidae; genus Podarcis; species Podarcis pityusensis. The sequence goes on along the minus strand of NC_138026.1, from coordinate 107,306,203 downwards.
ACCATTCCTGTCCATCTATATACAATGGTACCTTGGGTTAAGAATTTAATTCGTTCTGGAGGTCCGTTCTTAACCTGAAACTATTCTTAACCTGAAGCACCACTTTAGCTAATGCCTCCCGCTGCTGCTGCGCCGCTGCTGCGTGATTTCTGTTCTCATCCTGAAGCAAAGTTCTTAACCTGAGGTACCATTTCTGGGTTAGCGAGGTCTGTAACCTGAAGCGTCTGTAACCCGAGGTACCATTGTACATTTTTATAGAGCTGAATTAGAATCAGATGGCTGGAAGATTATACAGCCTAGCCTCCTGCACTGTTGCACAATTTGCTAGGAAAAAATAATTCCTTACAGCTATTTACCCAAAATAAAAAAAATCCTTCCAGTAGCACCTTTAAGACCAACTAAGTTAGTTCTTGGTATGAGCTTTCGTGTGCAAGCAGAAGTTGCCAGATCCTTCTATATAGTGAGAAGGTGGGGAGGGGTATTACTCAGAAGGGTGGTGGGAATGGGAGATTGGCAGATAGCTGGGATGAGCCTGCTGACGACTCTTAACGACTGTAATGGGTCTTACAGGAAAAGGCAAGGGGTGAGAAGGTGAGAAATGGCTTAGTCATGTATAATGGGATAAGATAGCTCATCCCAGCTATCTGCCAATCTCCCATTCCCACCACCCTTCTGAGTAATACCCCTCCCCACCTTCTCACTATATAGAAGGATCTGGCAACTTCTGTTTCAGTGTATCTGAAGAAGTGTGCTTGCACACGAAAGCTCATACCAAGAACTAACTTAGTTGGTCTTAAAGGTGCTACTGGAAGGATTTTTTTTATTTTGACTATGGCAGACCAACACGGCTACCTATCTGTAGCTATTTACCCAGCCACTCCTTAATCCAAAGATGTCAAAGTCAGATGGGCTAGAGTACCAAATTCCCCATCAGGCAGATACTCAACATTTTTTTTAACTGAAAATAAAAGATGCTGTTGGTCTTCAACTTCCTTCAGCCTCAGCCAACATGGTCAATGGTCAGGCATGATAGGAATTGTAGTCCAGGAACATATCCATTCCTACCTGCCCTGAGGGTCTAGTAAGCTCTCATGACTTGTGTTTGATCAGTGCTTTAAATGAATGTGTTGACACTCAATACAGGCAGCCTTTACTGAGGACTGTAAATAATAATAATAATTATTATTATTATCATTATTTATAGCCCACCCATGTGGCTGGGTTTCCCCAGCCACTTTGAGAGGCTCCCAACAGAATATTAAACAGGATAAAACTTCAAACATTAAAAACTTCCCTAAATAAACTTTCCATTTCCACACTTTATGGTGGCTTAACAATAACAAACAACATACCTGTATCCTATCCTCAGGGAGCTCTGTTTTCATGGCTAACATTTCTCTGGCATACACATCCGGGTAGTGGGCTTCATTGAAAGCCTTTTCCAATTCCTCCAGCTGATGGGCAGTAAACACAGTCCTACAGGGACAATAAACTCAGTAATTCATAGATGGCCGTGTCACATCCTTTAGAAACAACTTTCTGCTCTAGTAGCAGATGTGTAGTTGGAATTATACAGTCCAGAGTGAGAAATACCAAGTGAACTTGTTAAACTCCTGTATTTGCTATTTGCCTGGAACTGCAAGTGTGTGTGTTTGCATGTGTGTGTGATGGAGTACATGGTTGATGGACTTCATTCATCCTGCAGGCCTCAGACAATATTTGGTGGTCCCCAGTATTATTGAACTCCACCTCCCATAAGCCTCAGTCAGCATGGCTAATGGTCAGGGATGATGGGAATTATATAGCCCAGGAACATTTGGAGAAATGAGAAATTAACATATGAGCTGTATTTTTTGGCATTGCTTTCTATGGGAAAAGTGCCCACAATGTTCTCACTAATATAAAAGCACGGTTATTTGTGACTTTTAATCTTTGATGCCTTAGGCAGGGTTGGGAAACTAGTAGCCACCAGCTGTTGATGGACTCCAGCTCCCATCATCCTTGACCATTGGGTTTACTGACGGGCTGATTGGAGTTGTTCCAACCTGGTCTGAGACCTTGATGTCTAAATTACCGTATTTTTTGCTCTATAAGACTCACTTTTCCCCTCCTAAAAAGTAAGGGGAAATGTGTGTGCGTCTTATGGAGCGAATGCAGGCTGTGCAACTATCCCTGAAGCCAGAACAGCAAGAGGGATTGCTGCTTTCACTGCTCAGCGATCCCTCTTGCTGTTCTGGCTTCTGAGATTCAGAATATTTTTTTTCTTGTTTTCCTCCTCCAAAAACTAGGTGCGTCTTGTGGTCTGGTGCGTCTTATAGAGCGAAAAATACGGTACCTTGCTCTTGTGCAAGGTAATGGGAATGAACAAGAGGGAGCTAGAGTCCACCCCAAGCTCTGCTGCTCAGACAAGCAGGCAGAGCGCAAACTATAACTTCCAGAATGCTGTACAAAATAAGAACTGGCATAGAAGGGTGTCCCTTTGTGTTTCCATCTGCCTAGGAATTTATTTTTTTCTGTAAAATCCAGAAATATTACCAGGTCTTCCAAGTCTAAAACGGAAGAAAAATCCTTTCATTACCAACCTGTGATTTAAATTAACTCAGAATCTCCTAGCTCAATCAGATTTCATGCTGCCTAGAAGTTTACTGTTGTGCTTTCAAGACAGTGCAACCTTAGATATGCATAGGTTTACAACCCCACTTACCTGGGAGTAAGCCCCCTTGAATTAAATAGGCCTTGCTTCTGAGTAGACATGGTTAGGATGGCTCAGTTAATCTGGGAACACGGAGAGCAACCTTTATACTAAGTCAGGCTACTTGTCCATCCAGCCCAGTACTCCCTACACTGGCTGGCATTAGCTCTTCAAGGTCTCAGGCTTTTCCCATCACTTGCTAATCCTTTTTTCAACTGGAGATGCTGGGGATTGAACCTGGGACCTTCTGTGTGGAAAACATGGGTTTTACTACTGAGCTATGTCTCTGTTGTGCCTTCAGGGCTTACTTTGAGTCAGGTTTTCCCCAATATATTTTCACTGCTGAGGCTTAGCACTGAGCATATAAAAAAAGAAAAAGATTCTGACCATGTGCAAAGTGTCTTTCCTTTGCCACTGAGTAACCACAACTAACCATTAGGACTTCAGGTTAAATGGTGTGATTTCTGTCTTGTCCCAAGCCCCAGAATTCTCTAGCAAAAATTCACATGTCTGATCAAGTGGCAGTTTCTTTCTCCAACATCTACAAACCAGATAACTCATTTTAAAAAGTTATACAGTACTGTCCAATACAATGCAGAAATGCTAACAGTGAAATCCTATTGTGTGTGTCTACTCAGAGGTAAGCCCTATTGAGTTCAATGATCCTCACTCCCAGGTGGGTGAATATAAGATTGCAGCTTAAGTGAGATTTTAAAGAGAGAGAATGTAGCGTACTTACAAAGTTTAACTTTGGGATGTAATGCTACAAGCTGTGTCTGGGAAGACTCCAGTTATATTTATCTGTCATACCTGTGCCGCCGTTTCTTTCTCTTGATCTGAGAATCGGATGCCTTGAGGTTGTTCTTGTCCCCCGACAAACTGTCTTCATCTAATATTTGGGTTGGGGAGAAAAACATATAGATCAAAAGTTTCCCCCATATAAGCATTGTTCTATTCAACTTATTTATATGCACTGTTTAAAACAGATTTTTTTCCCCAAAGCCATTTCCAAATTGTAAAAGAGCAATAAAAATTACTGTGAAGAAAATCAACATTAGTGTAAAAATCCAACAAGACAGCTTTCAGAAGTAGAATTTGTTAATGGCAACTCTGCTTTTAAGGCCCACCTAAAAATGGGAGAGGGAGCTCTGTAGACTTCCCCAGGGAGGGCATTTCACAGCTGCAGTGCCAACTAATATTCTACTTAGTACAGCATCTTCAGTGTCAAGAAATAGCCACTGATGAGCATATATTGACTGTTACCTACCACATATGCCACCTTTGAACCAGCCTATGTCCAATAGTCCCTGTTGTGGCAAGCACCAAGGAGGGGGGCAGGTAGCTGCCAACCAGGACTACAAACAGGGCTGGCAAGTGGCCAGAGCTGATTGAAACTGCTCTCCTCAGTCATTAGGAATATAGGTCAACTCCAGCCATCTCCACTGCCTGGCAAAATAAATGGGAGGGAAGCTGCCACAAACACCAGCTTTTCAGCACTAGCAGAGCAACTAGAGCAGGTGGGCAGAAGGCTAAGGCAGGAATAGAATCAGAGGAAGTCAAATTCTTCTATCAAGGGACCAACAGAATAGGGGGCTCCAAAGTAAACCTAGTTGGTCCTAGATGGAGCCTTCTCTGAATCACAATAAAAGTTATCAAACAGCCTTTATTTTTCCATTTCAATATTTTATTAATGCATAAGATATACAGAATCAAATATTATATGAGATTGCTTGTTTAAGCAAATTACTTTGAAACGCCTCCGTTCTCCCATAGTGCATAGGACAGTTTTTATTCCAATGTATACTGTTTTGCAGAACCCTTAAAAAACCCAAGAGAACTCTAGCTGAGCAAAATTCTGTAAGAACCAACACCTTCAAACAGCCGCTGAAATTTTCAGCTCAATAGTATTTTAGTGCCCTTTCCCTCCTTCAGTTTTATGCTGACCTCTCAGCTGGCAGCCGTGCTGCCTCTGAGATTACTAACTCAAGCAGGCATTCCTTTAATCTCTTCCCTGGAAAGACAGAGGCTGCCATCACACGCTTGCACAGCAGTGATTGAATCCCATGGGAAACCTGAGGAAGCCCAGTGCCATGGTGTTTCCTACCTGGTTAGAACCCCACCGTGGTGGAGGGTTTCAATCAAGTGAGAAAGGCCTACCTTTGATTGCCATTGGCCATGCTGATGTTCAACACTGCAGCTAAATGAACTATAACCATTGAAGAGAAACTCAAGCATGGTTTTGTATGTGTTGTATGAAAAGGATTTGAGTGAAAACATGCATGAGTGAAAATGTGCATATAACTTCCAAGTCCTAGTGTTCACCCACAGAGATAATTACCAAAATCACACACTGGAAAACACCGTGCCACAATATTTGACCCATGCTCCTCACCCAATAATAGTGCTGTAAGATGCAAGACTGTTAGATTCTTCCCATGGACTCACCTGTCCCAACAAGCTGTTTGCCTAATATTTCCACACCTATTTACATCTGCACATCCAAAAGTGATCCCTTATAAACAGAATGTCACAGAAATGGTCCTTGGTGAATCTGTCTGAACATTTGCACATGTGAAAATATTTGTACATGTGTGTTCCCACATGCAGAAGCTTGTCATCCAAATGGCCCATCCATATAAGGATTGTTTCAGATCTTTTTGGAGTTCTCTCATGAGCACTTTTATTTGCAGAAATTATTTAATGTCTGCCAACAGTTAATGGTTCTGAAATAGCCGTCTGGTGCTCCAAATCATCTCCTTCCAAATCTTTCCCCCAGCAGATCAGGTCACCAGGATTTCATGTAAAGCATTAGCATATCCATGTAGCTCTGCCTTTGGCTAGAACAGGGGCTAGAGTATTGGTGACAGATATGATAAACTTCCTGCTCAGTCATGAAGCTCACTGGCTGGGTATGGGCTCACTTTGGGAAGGGCCGTAGCTCAGTGGTAAAACATGTACTTTGTGCATAGAAGGTTTCAGGTTCAATCCTCAGCATCTCCAGGAAGGGCTAGCAGTGACTCGTGTCTTAAATTCTGGAGAGCTGCTGCCAGTCAAGGTTGACAAAATTTGACTAGATTGACTAGTGGTCTGATTCTTTCTATGTTTCCAAGTTACTGTTTCTCAACACACCGTAGGGTGTTAAAATGTTGTGAAGCTGTAATGTGGGTTATTGGAAGGACAGGATGCAAACACCTTTTTCATGGACACAGACAGGTCCTGTTTAACAGCTACATGATCTCCAGGATTCAACAGGTGGCACTTTTGCCTGTACAGAGATGTAGTGAGAGTTGAGGAAACCTCATGTTGTGGTGGTTCATATTATACTGCTTTTAAAAGGCACAGGATATCTGTTAGGAACTACAGTGGTACCTCGGGTTAAGTTCCGGAGGTCCATTCTTAACCTGAAACTGTTCTTAACCTGAAGCACCACTTTAGCTAATGGGGCCTCCTGCTGCCGCCGCTGCACAATTTCTGTTCTCATCCTGAAGCAAAGTTCTTAACCCGAGGTACTATTTCTGGGTTAGCGTAGTCTGTAACCTGAAGCATATGTAACCCGAGGTACCACTGTATATTAAACTTAAGATTGTTATCAGCTTTAGATATGGGAATCAAATTTGCATGTTGCGCTGGAAAATAAAGATTGGTGATAGCCCATTAATGCAAGACCCATGCAGTGTGAAGACCTAACGGGTTGGTTGGTTTGTTCGTTTGTCTATCTATGGCGTGCAGTGCACGCACCTACCAACTGAGGATATTTCCCGCATCTGGTAAGTAGACTCCAGCCCGCTGACCCTACCAAAAGATCTCTCGGTCCGTAAGGTGGCACACAGCAACTCTTTCAAAGTGCTCTTGGAACTTCGGAGGTGTCCAAAAGGAACTGATCGGCGCCTGCCTGCCAGCCAGCCTCTCAGCGGCTCTGTGCTGTCTGTGCGCCCTGCGGAAAGCAGCGCTGTTCCGAAGCAGCCACGCTGCGCAAAGGTCGGGCTCCTGCCCTGCTTGGTGCGCCGCTTCCTCCGGCCGCTCACTGCTCGATCTAACCCGGCCTGCGCTCCTCCACCCCTCCCGGCCTCTCGCCCCACGGCAGTCGCTCTCCTGGGTTCCCCTCCCTCCGGAGAGGACCTGCCCCAAGCGGGATCTCGCTTACCGGAGATGTTCTCCTTGTGCTTTTCGGCCCCGGGGCCGTATTGGTGCGGGTGGTGGCTCGGGTGGTGGTGCGAGTGGTGATGGTGCTCCGGGCGCGCTTGCAGAAAGGGCAGGTGCGCCGGCAGGAGGCAATGCGCCCCGGCCGGCTGCTGCGTGGCGAAGCCGCACAAGAAGCCCAAGCCCATGGGCAAGGGACCTCCGCCGCCTCCTGCCAGTCCCGCTGCTGCCCCTCCGCCGCCTTCGCAGCCCGAGCCGGTCACGGAGGAGGTGGCGGGCGGCTGCAGCTCCGCCTCCAAGCCCAGCAGGTCGGTGATGGCGAAGCCCTTGGAGCGCAGGCTGCCGCCCGACGGGCTCCCTAAGCGCGCCTTCTCGGGGCCGCCGCCTCCTCCGCTGGGCGTCAGCGCTTTCCCCTTGGCTTTGCCCTCCGCGATCTCTTCGCGGCCCGTCATGCTGCTGCTGCTGCCGCCTCCGCTCGCCTCTCCTCGGCAGCCGGGCGCCTACACACAAGCGCCGAGAGACTCTCCGAGGCTTTTTATCCTGCGCGCCCCAAGCCGCCCGGCGCCAATCAGCTGCAGGGAAAGTGTGCGCGGGACGGAGGGGGGGGGTCACTCCCTGAGAATTAATTGCCACCAATTTCCTCGCGGTCCTATCACTCTTTCCCCTGCTCCCCCTCCCTCGTTTCCCTCTCCGCTTTCTGACTTGGGTATTATTTGCTCAGGGTAACAATAAAAGAAGCCTGCTTCTTGGGAGAAAAGCGATGACAAACCTAGACAGCATCTTAAAAAGCAGAGACATCGCCTCGCCAACAAAGGTCCGTATAGTTAAAGCCATGGTTTTCCCAGTAGTGATGTATGGAGGTGAGAGCTGGACCATAAAGAAGGCTGATTGCCGAAGAATTGATGCTTTTGAATTATGGTGCTGGAGGAGACTCTTGAGAGTCCCGTGGACTGCAAGAAGATCAAACCTATCCATTATTAAGGAAATCAGCCCTGAGTGCTCACTTGAAGGACAAATCCTGAAGCTGAGGCTCCAATACTTTGGCCACCTCATGAGAAGAGAAGACTCCCTGGAAAAGACCCTGATGTTGGGAAAGATGGAGGGCACAAGGAGAAGGGGACGACAGAGGACGAGATGGTTGGACAGTGTTGTCGAAGCTACCAACATGAGTTTGACCAAACTGCGGGAGGCAGTGGAAGACAGGAGTGCCTGGCATGCTCTGGTCCATGGGGTCATGAAGAGTCGAACAAGACTAAACGACTAATCAACAACAGATTTCACTACGAGGTGCGCAAGCCCCATCGGCTTCGGCGTGTGTCCCCCATCTCCCTGCCCTCAACACCGTCCACCCCCACCCCACCCCACCCCCGTCCCTGGCACACAAGAAGAGGCTGCAGGCCACCCAGATCCCTGCGAGAACCTGCAAGCAGGACCTCACTGCAACGACACCCTCCTTTCCTGCAGTTTCCAGCAACTGGCATTCAGAAACATACTGCCATGAATTTGTCTAATCCTCTTTTGAAGCCATCCAAGTTGGTGGCCATCACTGCCTCTTGTGGAAGAGAGTTCCATGTGCTGCATTAAAAAGTATGTTATCTGTCCAAAATCCTCCACCATTGGGTGCCTACGAATTCCAGTGTTATACAAACTTCTATCCTGTCACCTTACTCTCCTTTTCTCTAAACCTAGAAGTCCCAAAAGCTGCAACCCTTCCTCATAGAAGAGTAGCTCCACCCCCCTGGATCATTTTGGTTGCCCTTTTGTGAATTCTCAAGGCATAGCCCATAGGAAGCTATATCAAGTCAGACAGGTGGTCCATTTAGCTCAGTACTGCCTACACTGATTGGCAGCAGCTCTCCTGCGTTTCAGATGGGGTTCTCTCCCAACCCCACCTACAGATGCCAGGGATTGGACATGGGACCCTCTACATGCAAAACAGATGTTTTGCCACAGAGCTACGGTCTTCCCCTCAGGACCACTGGATATTGTCACCCCTTAACCCCCTCTTCATTCTGTCATAGTGATATGGCGACAGATAGTAATAAAGAATGCTAAAGACAACCACTAGCAAGATAGCAGGGTGTCTGTTCAGAGATACTAATGCAGCATAACTGTAAGTGGGGGTCTAAAGGTAAAGGGACCCCTGACCATTAGGTCCAGTCACGGACGACTCTGGGGTTGTGGTGCTCATCTCGCTTTATTGGCCGAGGGAGCCGGCGTACAGCTTCCGGGTCATGTGGCCAGCATGACTAAGCCGCTTCTGGCGAACCAGAGCAGAGCACGGAAACACCGTTTACCTTCCCGCCAGAGTGGTACCTATTTATCTACTTGCACTTTGACATGCTTTTGAACTGCTAGGTTGGCAGGAGCCGGGACCGAGCAATGGGAGCTCACCCCGTTGTGGGGATTCGAACCGCCGACCTTCTGATCGGCAAGCCCAAGGCTCAGTGGTTTAGACCACAGTGCCACCCGCGTCCCATAAGTGGGGGTCTACACTGTAGCATATTTAGCATAACCATTAATTAGACAGTGAAGGGATCCCAATAATCATCTGCAGCCATTCGGACCTGGAAAATCAAGAACCATCAGATTTCTTGGCAATGAACCCTTGGATACCTTTAATTGCCTGTTCTGTCTTAATTCTCCATGTACTGAGGGAGTGCTGATGGCACAGGAGGAACAGATGATTTATTAAAAACACAGCATGCTTTACAAAACATCCCATTAGAAGTAATATATATTGTAAGCCATGGCAGCCAGACTGTATCTGCAAAGCTGCCTTACAGAAGTTCAAGCCATTTGTTCATCATTCTAGCCCCAAATTCTGTACTCTGGCTGGCAGCAGCTCTCAGGCTTTCTCATTACCCACAACTTGAGCCTTTTAGCTGGAAATGCCAGAGACTGAGCCTGAGGCCTTTTGCATGGGAAGCATGTGCTCTGCCACTGAACTATGGCATCTTCCAATAGAGGTACCATTGTCTTCTCCCCCAGACAGGGAAAAACCCTTTTCCAATTAAGGCAAGGATGAGTCCATGGGAGTCTGAAGGAAGAAAGTTAGGCAGGAGTTTATGGTAGACTCACAGAGCAGGGGACTAACAGGCAGGAAAGTTACAACTCTAAGGACTCTTAAGGACGGGGGAAAAAATTAAAAAGCACATGCAATCAGAAACAAATCCTTCAGAACCCTGGACAGGTCCCATGAGCAAGGTTATTTGTTGCATGAATGCCAAAATCCATATTAAGACAATACCTTTAATAGGACAACTAAACTATCACAAGGGACGCGGGTGGTGCTGTGGGTTGGACCACAGAGCCTAGGACTTGCCGATCAGAAGGTCAGCGGTTCGAATCCCTGCAATGGGGTGAACTCCCATTGCTCAGTTCCTGCTCCTGCCAACCTAGCAGTTCAAAAGCATGTCAAAGTGCAAGTTGATAAATAGGTACCACTCTGGTGGGAAGGTAAACAGCGTTTCCGTGCGCTGCTCTGGTTCGCCAGAAGCGGCTTAGTCATGCTGGCCACATGACCCGGAAGCTGTATGCCGGCTCCCTCGGCCAATAAAGTGAGATGAGCGCCGCAACCCCAGAGTCAGCCACGACTGGACCTAATGGTCAGGGGTCCCTTTACCTTAACCTTAAACTATCACAAAGCAATGTGTAAGCTTTTGAGTTCTCCATAGTTCTTCATCAGACAAGATGGTAAACAATGGGATGGGGGCAAACAAAGCAACACAGATGGAGAAAACCAAGGAGTCTGTCTCTCTTCATATCAATCCCCCTGCCCCCCCAAATGCAGCCCTCCAAGCCTCTCAGTCTGGGTACTCTCCCTAATGACATTATTTTTTTCCAGGCTGTACCCCTTACTGGCTTGCTTCACACCCTCCATGAGCATGAAATGTGTCCTTGAACTCTAGTTGTGCCTCCTGCTAGCCTAGCTAAAGACTAGGGTCTGTGAGCAACATGTGTAGAAACTAGCCTACTGCACATAGGTAAAATATACATTTGTTGCTCCACCTATTTGTGCCTCTGATCCCCACTCACTATTGGCATATGGCCCCTGGAAGGTTGCCTAGAAGGAAATGTGGCCCTCAACTTTAAAAAAAGCTCTTCACTGGCACATGTGCTCATAGACACATTGTCCTTTTCGCTTAGGATCTTAGACAATATCTGTCTGTTCACTGGTGTTTTGGTGTTCCATTAGTAAGCTGCACAAAAAGAAATGGGAAATGGATTTTTGTTTTTGGGGAGGGGGGCAGGAATCAGTGTCAGGTGTACAAATGACTCTCAGCTGCTGCACTCTACAAGCTGCTTTTGTGATTATACCAAAGGGAAGAGGGAGTTGCTTCTCAGTCCATCTACAATTGATAGCATGGGCAGCATTGGGGGCAGGTGGAAGCTGTGGGGTGGTACAGAAGAGGCAAGTGTATTTCTGGGGAGGGGGCAAGGCTTGTCCCACATTTTAGATATCCGAAAGAGAAATAATGGACCCTACGACATGAATTCTCCCACACCAAATCTCCAGCAAATCCCACTGATCTTTTTAAAGTTAACTTTCAAATAAACATGTCTAAGATTGTAGCCTTATCTTAATTTCCAGTTTATGATTTAAACTTCCCCAAAACATCCAGCACTTCTTGGGAGCAAGCCTCCCTTTACCCTCCTTTCAATGCTCCCTATTCTGTAAATGATAGTCCTAGGATTGCAGCAATCTAGTCTGTAAGAATTAATCTGGAATAATTGCTACCCTTTAGCCCCTCAAAATTATTGATACAGAATAGAAACTTCCACTTCACATGTGAGCAGAAAAGAAGAGATAAACTGACACACACACACATACCCCCCCCTCTCTCTCTCTCTCTCTCTCTCACACACACACACACACACTTCTCATTTATTGTTTATTTTGGCAATTACTGGGAGGGGAAAGGACACCTGAGAGCAACTTGCTCCAAATCTGTGTTGTATCAGGGGAGATTGTAAGGTATCTCTCAGGAACACACTCCATGTTGAAATTCCACCATAAAACCTACATTGGTTAGCATGTACAATTGGTTTTAAACTGGCTTTCTCCCCTCTCAGTTTCTATTCTGCATTAGCAGTGATCACAAAAGAAATATATCCTCACTAAAATGCATTCTTAAGGAAAGAAAGAAAAACTGCAAATTCCACACTGTTTCTGGGTGGTTTGTTATTTGGCTGACCAACAAAGCCAGCTTGCCAGCTCTTCAGTGTGTCTTTTGGACACTGGCATCAGGCTTGGTCAAATTCAAGCTGTGATTCCAGGTCAACTTTATTTTTAGCATCCGTCAAATCCATCAGTAAAGCTAAAATCTGCTAGGTTTCAGGCTCTCTCTTTTAAATTGAGAGAGTTGTTGCGTTTAACCACAAGCCACGTGTCACCAAACAAAAACAGGAAAGCGGGAGAGGGGAGACTGCAGCTATTTGTACCTCTGATTCCATTTCTTGCACCTGGATTGCATTTCCCCGCTTCATCTGTTTATGCAAACGATTTACAAACAGCTTACATCAAGTGCTCTAAAGCAGATCACTTTTTGATTTGGTCCTTTTCTGCTAAACATGCAGATTAAACAGGGGTCTTCTGATAAAGATAATTACAAGAGGACTGCGTATTAACTTTACATTATTAAAGAAAGACCCAAATCTCCCCTTGCAAGCTGTTCCTGGGATTAGCAAAACAATAACTTTCATTTAGGGTAATTGTGATGTGAATGGCTTGGGTTTTATGGTTTTGCTTTTGACGATTGCTTTTTGATCATTATTATTCTTGGTTTATAAGAAAAAGCTGGAATCTCGTTTTGAATTAGTCAGGTGTGAAGGAAAAGAAAAGAAAAGAAGGAGTTAGTAGTTTCAGACTGACTCATTAATGACAATGCTATTAGGGCTGCTGGTAATTTTGCTAGCAGCTCTGCTTACCCCAAACCAGGAAAGGGGAAATAGCTGTAGATTTTTAAGAAGCAACATTGGCTGCTTTGTATCCACTTATCAAAGAGTAAGCCCCATTGAACTTATTGGGGGATATATACTGTATAGGATTGCACTGTTTGGAAGAGCAAAATATTGATGACTACAGAATATAAACACGATTCATGCCTGAGATTTGTAGCCTATATTGTTCCATGGTCTCAAGACAGGTAACACTGTTAAAAGCACACACACACACAAACTGATGTGTAAAGACATTTTATAACAGCTGTCATCTAACTACAGAATTTTGTTTGATTCATCTGCCTTTGATTTACGTTACTGATTATATTTAAATATATCTGCAGATTACCAGCATCTTAAATTTTTTCTATCTTAAATAGATAAATTAAACTATGAAGCTACCTGACCATTTCAAACAATAAATAACTACCCTTATTTGTTCAAAGGAAAGTAAATCTTTATTACCATATTTAACCTTTTCAATCCCTAGTATATTACACACAAATCAAAATCCCTAGTATATTACACACAAAACAATTCCCAAATTTAACCTGTGTGCTGCACAACATGGTCTGTAGATCAAAATTGGTCCCATTGAACCACTGAAATCTTTAGGTGACTGATCTACTAGTTGGAAAGCAGGGAACAAAAATTAAAGTTAAGAATTACATTAAAAGTTGAATGCATTTTGGAACAGTAGTTGTATTCAGAACATCCTAATGAAAATATTAGCATGTTAAAAATTGTTCTTAATTTAAGTAAATAAAGTAGGGGGTTCTCTTTTTTAAAGATGTGGGAGGTTGAAAGGATATGCTTAGGAATTTTAGTTCATATTAACAATACTGAGTTTAGTGTACCTATAAGAGATTAATTTGTGTATTATAATTGATAGTTGAAATCCTATGCAGACTGATTTGGGAAAAAGCTCCTTTGGCTACAGCGGGTAACAATGGGACACATAGTGCCTTACTAAATACTAAACATTTTTGGAAACAAAACTCTCTCTCTCTCAAAACTTTGATCGCAGCAAAATGGAAGAGTAATGAAATCCCCTCTATACAAGATTGGATCCAAAAGCTGACAGAATATGCCGAATTAGATGGTTTATCAGAAAAAATAAAGAATAAATCAAAACAGGAATTTGTTTCTAAGTGGGAGGTTTTCAAAGAATATCTGAAAAATAAATATAGTAGTTTAAATTCTGTTGCAGCATTCGAGGAACTTCAGTGATAGTTGCTAGGTAGATAGAAGAAATTAGATTTATTGAGAATAAGTTTAATTATGAAAAAAAATGTGTATTGGCAATACGTAATATGAATTTGAAATATGGAATAGACGGGAAGTTGGGTCTTTAGTGTTAAGACCAATAGATGTTTTATTGTTTGCCAAGAAAATTATGTGTCTATGGTTATTTTTGTAATTGGTGTGTAATTTGGTATTTGTGTTTTTTTGTGTGTGTTTTTTTCTTGTTGTATAAATAAATAATTAAATGTAGAAGGTAAAAAAAAAAAAAAAATTTTTTTTGGAAACATGAATTCTATTCCTAAGTTATTTAACACTTGGGTGGCGATTCTAGCACCAGAAATGTCTCTGCTTATCACTGTAACATTACCCACCCTTCAAAAAATAAAAGCAGGATATATAACAATGACTCCTGGCAAACTTGTAAATTGTTCCTCTTGCTGGATTTTTATAAATAAGACACTCCCTTAACCACTGTGGCAATGAAAACTTGTTTGGGGGATAAACCCCTTCACGGGCTTTTAGGTTGTCAATTAAGAGCATTTCTTCCCTGCCGATCAGTTTAAAAAGATGTCACTAGACAGTTAACCCCAGTCGAGAGAATTATTGTTGACTCTTCAGAGTGTATAAAGGAGCTGGTTTCACTGCGTACAACATTTTGTTAAAGGCCACTTTTAATTTAAACCAGAATCATAGGCCTTGGTGGGAACATCCTAGAGAACTCTCATTGGAAATAGAACATGGCTGATATTAAAGGTCACAATCTTTCTCTTTTATACACTAGAGCGCCATCCCATTATACTGGAGGGAGTGCCAGGAAAATGAGACTTTTTTTGAAATGTGGTGGAATTGTCCCAAAATTAATAATAATAATAATAATTTATATCCCACCCATCTGGCTGGGTTTCCCAGGGGTTTTGGGAAAAGGTATCATTGAGAACATAAATGCCCTCTCAACTGCTTAGATCTGTACCACTGTTACAGGTATCACATAACACCCGTTCCATATTTGTAAGAAATTGATCTTATGGTGTGGCAGTACCTACAGTTTGGAACTCCCTACTGGCATCAGGCTGGCACCTTCACTGTATTCTTTTAGGCACCTAAAACAAAACAAATTTTTTTAATACAAGCCTATCCAGATATGTAGAAAGTTGATTAGTGTTTTTAGTCTATCACTGCCTTTAATTTTTTATAAAATGTTTTAAATAGCTGTTTTAAACTGTTTTTACCAATAATTTTGTTTCACTCCTTTTGTAAACCATGTTGAGGGTGTGTGCGTTTTTTCAATCAAGTGGTATATAAATTTTATGAAATAAATAAAATAAATAAATAACTGAGTAAACAGTCCACTCTTCCCCTTATTTGGCACTTTCAAATTGATTTGTGAACACTGATCAGGATTTGAAGAACAGAGAATTGGCACTTTCAAATTGATTTGTGAACACTGATCAGGATTTGAAGAACAGAGAATCTGTTTCACATCTCCTTACAGCAGAACAGGCTACAATTGCAAAGTTTTGGAAGATTTTCAGTCTTGATAATTTGGATTGTTGGTATACCAAGACTTGGCAATTTGCCTTCCTTGAAATTATTTTGCGTAAGTTAAAAGTATCCAGAGGCCAAAGTGCCCAATATTGCTTTATTGTCATTAGGTTTGATTTTATTTTCTGTGTGAATCAGGGCCGGCCCACACATGGGACAAGGTGAGGTGAGTGCCTCTGGTGGCAGGATTCACTGGGGCAGCAGATCCCAATGTCAACCTTCCGTCCCCCAACTTGTCCCTGATGTAGATTTTCCTTCACCTCTACTTCCCCAGTGGGGAGGACTACCCCCCCCCAATTTTGGGGTCCACCTCAGGTGCCAAAATGTATTGGGCTGGCCCTGATGTGAATGTAGCAGCTGAAGGACCCCAAGTCTCACTGGTTTAGGCAAATGTCTGGATTTAGTAAAATTCTAGCTTGTCATCTGTACTTTATTTTTGGAATTACTGTCTGTTACTATGTAGTCACAAGCTGCAAAATCTTTTACTGATGGCATGTCTTGGTACTGCCTTTGCGAGTTTTACATTTATTTTATTTATGATCTCCAAGTGACGACAACTGCATTATTTATTTGTACTCTTTTTTACTTTGTTATTATTAAAACCTGCTTAAAACTGTAAACACAGTAAAAATACTGAGGTGGGGTGGGGAGGAAGACTTTCACTGGTAGTGCGAGGGAGCAAATCTGATGTAGTAATTAGAGAAGCAGTAATCCGACCACCACCCACAACAAATTTCCTGTCCGACTAGATATTAATGGATAAACCCCTAATTTCCCCCTCCCCTCCCCCCACCCTTTTTTTGACGTGGCACCAGAATCAGCTTAATTTCAGCAGTTTTACGTTAAAGGCTGAGCTCCTGGCGGGGATGAGGAAGCCTTAAATATGCATATGGCCAAGTCATTTGGAAAGTTTAGGGATAAAGCATATATAATTGCTCCTAATCAGTTTATGAAACATAAAAGCTCAAAAGCGAGAGAAAGCCGATAGACAGAGGAGAGGAAATAAGAGTTTTAAATCTCCTGCACTTTACAGAGAGAGATGTGATTACTTACACAGAAGCAGACAAAAACAACCAGCTAGACATAAAGACGGGCTTTCTGCAGTGTACCTGGGGATTTTGCAGGAATATGTGCCTGTTGCGTGCTCTAGCTTGCGTATTTTCTACGCATCTTCTACTCTGAACCCTTTGTCAGTGTACTTTTTTGCTCCTGGGCTTTGCTTTGCACAGACATGGCATTTGCACTTCCACACTGCGTTCTCCCATGATTTGCACACTTTCTTTCTTGCAAGAGGGAGGAGGTGGGGGCAAAGAAGAACCCAAGTAGAGCATGCTCTGGACTGAGCCTTTTGACAGTAAATCAGTTAAAGGATCTCTTGATATATGCTCATCAGATAGGATTATCTGGAATTAAACTAATCAGTAAATGTTTCTCTGCTCATTATTTTGCAAGGGAAGATTTTTGGCCTATTCCCCGGCGCCAAAAGATTATTAATCCCTTAAAGAGCAGGACATCAAACATCGCTCCTCGCTCTAATTTTCTAGCATCCCCTCCCTCCAGGGCACATGGAGACTCTACAGTCACGTGTAAGGCAATCCTGGGGATTGCGTTTGCATTGGGAGCGCAGAAAGTAGATCGAGATGTACTGATAGATCTCTGGGTGACTTGCAGAAGATCAGCGAGGATTTCTGTCTCCCAGCTGTTTAACCATAGCAGCAACAAAATGTAAGACTTGTCAAAACGTTGCCAGAGGGCATTCCAAAAAGAGCAATATCACCTTTCTAGTGTGTCCTCAGCAGTTAGGAAGTAAATGATTATGGATTTGCTCATCTCCATGCAGGTCTCCCCTTCTGGGTCAAGTGTCATGCACCAAAGCTAGACATACCTGTTGATCAGACACAAGGTAATGGTTGCTTCCATAGCAGTCTGCTGCCTGAAGCAGCTGCATCATAAAGCTCTATGGGAAAGCATGTGACTTTAACACAAACTTACCTTATAGTGTTGCTGTAATACTCCAGACCAATTTAGCATCTACAAACACATAAGACAGAAAGATGAATGTATCCTTGACAAATCAGTTCTGTGCATTGGCCCCATTGTATGGACTACAAGGAAGAACAAACTCCTTAACATTCCTCCAGTCTCTGCCTAGTTGTCTGGCACAGGTTTATGTCCCTATGGACTGCAAGAAGATCAAACCTATCCATTCTTAAGGAAATCAGCCCTGAGTGCTCACTGGAAGGACAGATCCTGAAGCTGAGGCTCCAATACTTTGGCCACCTCATGAGAAGAGAAGACTCCCTGGAAAAGACCCTGATGTTGGGAAAGATTGAGGGCACAAGGAGAAGGGGATGACAGAGGACGAGATGGTTGGACAGTGTTCTCGAAGCTACCAGCATGAGTTTGACCAAACTGTGGGAGGCAGTGGAAGACAGGAGTGCCTGGCGTGCTCTGGTCCATGGGGTCACGAAGAGTAGGAAACGACTAAACAACAACAACAATAGTTGCACCTGATATCTCCTTAGTCCTCTGAAGTGACCGATCAAATCAATGCCTGCCTTTAGCTTTTAATTGATAGGATCCTACTTCCTGCATGTTTATCAAGTAACCACACTTACCTTTGTGGACAGCAGAATCTAGGCAACACTCCCAATTCTCAGACTTGGGAACCATTCACCTACAGTACCTTTGTCAGCTCCCATCTACTGATCTGCACCTAGCGTACCTTCAGCTTCAGCTTCTGCACAGCCTCTTCTGACTCAGATTTAATGGAGAAATAGAACTGGGTGTTAGTATACCGAAGACACCGAAGACTTCCTGATGACGGTTCTCAATGGCTTCATATAGATGTTTAATAACATTGGGGACAAAACAATGCCTTGTGGTAACCCACAACTGAGTTGCCAGGGTGTAGACACCCCAGTTCTGTTCTCTAAGATCATCTATGCCGGTAGGAGTGAAACCATTGTAAAAACTGCCTTCGGCTCCCAGCCCATAAAAATAGTCCAGCAGTACACCACAGCCAATGGTGTCAAAATCCACTGACAGCCCCAATGGGAGCAGCAGGGTCACACTCCCCATTCTATCCCTCAAGCAGCATGACAAGAGCCGATTCTGTACCAAAGCCAGACCTGAACCCAGACTGGAATGGGTCCAGATTATTGGTTTCCTCCAAAAGTACCTGGAGCTGAACTGCAACCACCCTCTCAAGCACCTTGCCTCAAAAGGGGTTCTTGTGTAGGTGTCACATATGAATTTCAGATACAGGAATGATGTATTAGTATCATCTGGGGGGAAGGGAGAGGCTAAAAGTCCTTTATAATTAATATATATCTGAAGCCACACCCATTCAATTGGTGGCATGCTCCAATTCTGGTTCTGCAATATATTCCTGTTAGCCTCATCTGCAGGGTGCCCAGTCAACATCCTTGCTAATTCCTGGTAATAGATTTCTTTCTTAAGGCGTTCCTCTTTGATTAAAAACAGAAGAGCAGTCATGATTTAAATGGACTTTAAGATAAGAGCAAAGCGTGTGTTGACACACTCGACTTTTGCATCTGGAGTGTCACAGATTAATCAAACTGCTGGAAAGTGGAAGAGCAAGACAGCTGTCAGAGCAGTCCTGGCTAGATCTTTTAATTAATTCATGGAGAAATACACAGTGGGTGCGGGGAGAAAAGTAAATGAACATCCAGTTCCTAATGTGGCAAGATACAAAATATATCCATTAAAAAAAACCAGTTATTTCGGTAACTTGAAATGGCACCTGCCTCATACACTTACAGTTGCAATCCTATACATGTCTACTCAGAAATAAGCCCACTGAGTTCATTGAGACTTATTCCCAGACAATACTGGATTGCAGCCTAATACACACTTACCTGGGAGCATGGTCTATTAGACTTAGCAGGACTTACCTCTGAGCTGACATATATAGGATTGCACCCCATGTGCCTCTATTCACAGCAACAACAAATTCATTTTAAGGGCATTTCTCCCACCCAATGCTGTGCAAAGTTTACATTAGTTAAAGATGCATGTGGCGATCACACAGGGTCCCCGGACGTTTGACGGTCTATTGGCCCTGTGCCACCACTGTAATTGCTTTTCTTCGCTGCCACCAACCCATTTCTCATGGGTACACACGGAGTCCAGACAGTTGTTAACATTAACAAATAATCAAGTTTATTTTTATAAGCATGAACAAGCTAATGGTTTCAGTTAATTTTTCTTGGCAGTTTCTTAATCTTAGTTCCTTAACTGTCCTATTCGTTCCTAACAACTTCAAACTGATTATCCCAACTATCTATCTATCTGACTCCACCTAACAGTTCCTCTCACTCTCTCACCACACAACTTGACCAACCCACAGACTTATATCCTCCCTCGTCCTTCTCCAACTCCCAACTCTCAACTGACTTTCACACAACTCCAACTCTCACTCTAACTCCTCCCCTGGGGTTCTCACTGGCCAATCACATCACACTCATTTTAACCCTTTCCTTATGACCCACCTAGGAGGCAAATGCCACAATGCAAAATATGTCCTTTTGTGTCCAGATTCCTCACTGGCCTTCTAGAATCATGGACAAAATTGCATTTTCTGCTCCATTAATTCCATAGGCTCCAACTCTCCCTACTTACCAAGGAAGTCCCTGTTTTCTGCACTCAATAGATTACTTTCTGTGTTTTGCTTTGCTCCTATTTTGTCCTTTGGATGTTAACAATCCAGAAGGCTTCAACCCCATACTGCCTACAAGTATTTAGAGCAGGAGTGAAGAACAACATTAAGTGTGTGACAAAAAGAATGTTTAGTTTACACTGGCAACAGACTAAACCAATAAAATTAAAATTAAAGATAAGCGAATGTGCCTAGTTTCTATGTAACACCGGACGTGGGTGGTGCTGTGGTTTAAACCACTGACCCTCTTGGGCTTGCCAATCGGAAGGTCAGTTTGAATCCGTGCAGCAGAGTGAGCTCCTGTTGCTCTGTCCCAGCTCCTGCCAACCTAGAAGTTCAAAAGCACACCAGTGCAAGTAGATAAATAGGTACTGCTGTGGCGGGAAGGTAAATGGCATTTCTGTGTGCCCTGGCTTCCATCACAATGTCCCATTGTACCCGAAGCAGTTTAGTCATGCTGGCCACATGACCTGGAAATCTGTCTGTGGACAAACCCCGGCTCCCTTGACCTGAAACGAGATGACTGCCACACCCATAGTCACCTTTGACTGGATTTAACCGTCCAGGGGTCCTTTACCTTTTACCTTACCACGTAGCACCCTTTTCAGCTACTTCACAGAACACAGGCCCAGTGGGGCATTTAGGTAGCTTTGGAAACAGTTGGGTGGTGAAGTTATTATTTGAAATAATATGTGAAGTTCCTCAGGTTTAGAGGTTTCTGTATATTTATAGGGGTTTTTTTTTAATAAGGGCCTGCCATTATTTTTCTGGCACTTATTTGAAGATTACATTGGAGGCTGAGGTGGAGAAGGTACAGCTAAATCCGACAAGACCAAATTTAAGAGTCGAATTGTTTCGCTACAGCTGAGAATTTGGTGGTGCCTCATATGTTACTACAGTGGTACCTCGGGTTAAGAACTTAATTCGTTCTGGATGTCCGCTCTTAACCTGAAACTGTTCTTAACCTGAAGCACCACTTTAGCTAATGGGGCCTCCTGCTGCCGCCGCTGCGCAATTTCTGTTCTCATCCTGAAGCAAAGTTCTTAACCCGAGGTACTATTTCTGGGTTAGCAGAGTCTGTAACCTGAAGCGTATGTAACCTGAAGCGTCTATAACCCAAGGTACCACTGTATGTGATAATGATTTAATTTTAGTAATGTATAAAAATCATTTTATTTAGACAAAACACTATTAATGGTTTATGTGTATATATTACTTGTCTCTGCCACTGCCTTTGCCATGAGTCCCTTCAGAGACACTTAGTAATGACCATTGGCATATAAACAAACATTAAGAATCATATCAAAAATACTTACATAAGCACAACCTGAAATGATGTATGCTATCTTGCAAATTGCACAGTGAAAGAAATCCACTGTGGCCAACCAGATGCCTCTGGGAAGCCTGCAAGATGGACATGGATGCCACAGTACACTGCCCATCTGCCTTTCCCAGCAAGTGGTGTTCAAAGGCATAACAATGTCTCTGACAGTTCAGGTACAATATAGCCATAATGATTAGAAGCCACTGAATGTAAATTCAAAGTCCCCCTTGTAGGATTAATTATGTACAGCACTTCATAAGTCATATATCCAACTCCTTAAATCATTTGATAATCCAAGTGTTTTGCCAGCCATTGTAAATTCTGCTTGCTTAAAATAAACAGCTGGTGAGCCAAATTATTTAACCACCTGAAACCCTTCAAAATTGCCTTCCTGAATTCAGTCTCTATTTACCAAGGGACCCTCTACAAAATACTCTGAAGTCGATGGAGGGATCTCCATTAGTCTTTCAGTCAAAGTCCAGCATCACTTGTAAATTAAATATAGCACAAGTACTAAATTAGCTGCGGACACAGCAATTATTTGCACTTGCTTATACCTAATTAGAGTTAATTGAAAGGACAACAGGAGCTGCAACTTGGTGGGCTGGTGGGAAGACCTGGCCACACGGCAGAACTGAGTAGTGGAACTCCAGCTGTGATAAGCTGCAAACTAGCTAAAAGGATGTCCACTTCAGTTCTCTCTGCAAAAGAGCTATTATTTTAGTGCACTATGCTTGTCCAATTGCCTCAACTTATTATTTTGATCACTCTTTCCAAATGTGCTAATTTAAACAGAAACCATCAAGCTCATTAGTGAGCCTCTCATTAAAATGGAAAAAAGAAAATATAAGCACCAAAGAAGGAAGTCTGAGCCACATACAATAGCTGCCATATTCATTAAATCAACATCCTCCAAAAGGAGCAAAACTGCTTCAGAAACACAGAAACTCTGCACAAGAAGGGTGTTCTGTGTCAGTCCCAGGTGACTCTGAGGCAACATATCTCTTGAACGAGAGCTTTCCAAGGTCCTGAAAATCAGGACCTTGCCTTGCTATTTGGCACTAGCCAGCCTGCCCTCCAAGCTTTTAGTCTTCATCCCTTCCTTGTTTGCCCATTTTAGACTGTGAACAAAACTGTTGCTATTGTGACATTCCTGCTTCTTCCAGTAAATTTAGCAGCACAAGCTAATAGTCAGTTTAGCTGTTAAGTGCAGGAAATTTAGAGATAGTATTAGATACAGAGAAAGATGATAATTAAAGAAGGAAATAAAAGAACATGTTCAAGACTTTGACAAAGCAGAGAATCCTTAAAGCTCTCTTTCCAGAGATAGTGCAAGAATTTGTACAGTTCTCTTGGGCAAGCACATAAATTATACTTTAAAATGTTTAAACTCTCAAAAGAGAGGAAAACATACGTATTTTTCCTATTGCCATGTCCCCTTTTAGTGAACATCTGTCACCAAATACATTTCAGAATAATATCATAACAGTGGCTTATAATTAATCAATTAAAAAAATGGAACAGATAATTGTACAGTATGCAGTGATGAGATGCTAATGGTTGCTAATCCAGTGTAAGCTCTGGCCAACATTTTTAATGAAATTAATCAAAAGAGTGAAATATCAGCCTATAAAGCAGCCTCCACCAATCTGGTGCCCTCCAGATGTTTTAGACTACAACTCCCATCAGCCCCAGCCGCTAACGCTGGCAAATCACAGCCTACGAGGCCACCCACGACAGATATGCTAAAAGAAGATTTCAGGTGGCTAAAATGGGAAAGATTGTAGTAAGACATCCATGGCACAGCAGAAAGCAACACTTTTGTGTTACCTTATACAGTGGTACCTCGGGTTACAGACGCTTCAGGTTACTGACCCTTCAGGTTACAGACTCTGCTAACCCAGAAATAGTACCTCGGGTTAAGAACTTTGCTTCAGGATGAGAACAGAAATCGTGCGGCAGCGCGGTGGCAGCAGGAGGCCCCATTAGCTAAAGTGGTACCTCAGGTTAAGAACAGTTTCAGGTTAAGAACAGACCTCCAGAACGAATTAAGCTCTTAACCTGAGGTACCACTGTATCCTGATGTGACTACAGCTCTTTTGATGAGTGAATTTTAAACCAGCCTCAGAATTGCTGCAAAAAAATTCCCTCTCCCAGACTTCAGTGGGAGGGAAGGAAATAGCTTCTCCTCATTCATGACCACCCTGCCCACATCACCACAAGAGGGCATAGGGAATGGTGTAACTCAACACCCAGTCACAGAACACCACCACAAGTATATAACCCCTTACCCAGGGAAACAGTAATACAGATGATCAGGCATGCGGCATCAGACTATATATCTCTGGCCTCTATCTAATTCTCTTTTATACTCCCTTCTCTTGCGGGGGCCCAATTAGTGCCATTGCCTTCCGTTAAGAGTTTGGGTGTAATCCTTGATGCCTCCCTTTGCATGGAGGCGCAGGTTACAGCAACAGCCAAGGCGACATTTTTCCACCTTCGCCGCATCAAGCAGTTGGTCCCTTACCTTTCCCGCCCCGACCTGGCCACAGTGATCCATGCGATGGTCATCTCCAGGCTTGACTACTGTAATTCGCTCCAAGCAGGGCTGCCCTTGAAGCTGTCCCAGAAACTCCAGCGGGTACAGAATGCTGCAGCGAGGCTCCTCACAGGGTCTCTGCCATGGGAGCATATTCACCCAGTGCTTTTCAAGCTGCACTGGCTCCCGGTGGAGTACAGGGCCAGATTTAAGGTGCTGCTTTTTACCTTTAAAGCCCTTCATGGCCTAGGACCCTCGTACCTGCGGGACCTCCTCTCCCAGTATGCCCCACGGAGAGCCTCAAGGTCCATAAATAGCAACACTCTAGTGGTCCTGGGCCCTAAGGAAGTTAGATTAGCTTCAACCAGAGCCAGGGCCTTTTCAACACTGGCTCTGGCCTGGTGGAACGCTCTGCCTCATGAGACCAGGGCCCTGCAGGATCTGGTATCTTTCTGCAGGGCCTGTAAGACAGAGTTGTTCCGCCTGGCCTTTGGCTTGGAGCCAATTTGATTCCCCCCCCCTTTCTTTTTCCTTTTTCCTTTCTCCTCCTGTGAAGAGGCTGCAATTAAATATTTTAATGTTTCAGTATTTTAATTGTTGTATTTTAATCTTGTTTTTAAGTTGTATTCATTCAACTTGTTTTTATTATTGCTTGTTAGCCGCCCTGAGCCCGGCCTTGGCTGGGGAGGGCGGGGTATAAATAAAAATTATTATTATTATTTTACAGCCATCCAAGTTGGTGGCCATCAGAAACAGTGTTGAGGAATCTCACACGGCGCGTTCTGGGGGACTTCAACATCCATGCCAAGGCGACATTTTTTCGCCGCATCAAGCAGTTGATCCCTTACCTTTCCCTCCCCTCTGGGGTGGCTCAGGACTTCATAACCATGGGGCTGTCCCAACATGTCATCAGTCCAACGCATCTGGACCATGTTTTCTCAACTGGGCAGGAAGAGGGTGATCTGGAGGCTCTTCTTTGTGTGCCTCCTCCATGAGAGGTCCGGAGGGTGGCTCCCCGCTTGTGGAATGCACTCTCCAGGGAAGCATACCTGGCAACTTCATTGCATATCTTTAGGCATCAGGCAAAAGTATTCCTCTTCTCCGTCTTTTGGCTAACTAAAGTATGGCCTTTTAAACGGGTGTGTGTGTGTGTGTGTGTGTGTGTGTGTGTGTTTGTTCATTAGTATAGCATGTGTGTGTTTGTTTGTTCATTAGTATAGCATGCATTTTTTCCTGTTTTTATATTGTAAGCTGCCCTCTGATCCTTCGATGAAGAGAAGTATAGAAATTTAATAAATAATAAAGGGCCCTTCTTAGCCTGGCCCAGGGCCTCATTATGATGATGCTGCTGCTGATGTTGATGATGCCAGCACCAAAGGACAAAGTTTAGTAAGTGGTGTGTTGAGATACCCAGCAATTTAAGTGGTCTGGAGTACGGGTTGAAAACCATTTGCCATACTCAATTGAGTTTACCCTGAGTAATGGGCAGGGGGATTAAGAGGCACAGATCTGCGCTTTCTAAGAGCTGCCTGGCACAGAATTCAGCACAGTTAGAAATCTGGGTTAAAGCATGTCTGATCCTTTACTATTTCCAGGCCAGTTCACCCATCTCTAATTGGCACACACTGGGTTACAAAGCATCCACAGAAGTATTTCTATATTAATTACTATCCAAGTTTGATAGCTTGAATAGCTTACCATATGGTATTAATTTTCAGAGGGAAGCCCCCTGTTGCAAAGTATGGCTTGGAGTGGGGGGGAAAGTTAACCCATCTAAAAATTAAAATAGACATATGACCATAAGATAAAGAAGCACCCTGTCGCATTTAGAATTCACCAATGGCTGTCATCTTCTTCCAAATGCAGACTGACACCCAAACTTGAGTTAACAGTTGTGCATCATTGCTTTCAAGGACTAAACTCCTTCTGGTACTACAGCTATATAGGTGCCATCTTTAATTATTTTCAGTGGGAAAAATATCCTTCCTAATTATGGGAGACAAGAAGTTAAGGAGGTTTACTTGATTTCATCCTGTGCCTGCTTTCAACTTCATTGATAGTTTTCATAGAAAAGTTAAAATCTCTTCGCCTCAGCTGATCAATCTCTAAAATGGATATAACACAAGACTTACAACACCCCCCTCACAAACCATGTATGTCAGCCCACCAAAGGCTCAATAGATGTCCTGTTTCATTGCCTGCTTGGGACTGCAGAAATTACTGAGGGGTTCGAGCACATGTTAGGGCCCAATCCAAGGCGGAGAAGTTGCCACGTTCAGAGTTGGATTTAGGCATGGGTTCAAATTCCCATTCAACCATTAATCTTTCTGGCTGGTGTTCAGGCCAGCTGCTAAATCTCAGCCTAAGCAACCTCACATGGTTGTTGTGAGGGTAAAATGGGAGGGGCACTGTAAAAAGAGTAGCCAAATAAACATGTGAAATGAACAGCAGCTGTACAGGATTATACCCAACTCAAGAAAGAATGAGCCCACAGGAAACTTTACAAGATCTGGAGGGTACAGACCCAGGCCATGGGTCATCCAGCATCCAAAAACCAAGTAAGGAGAACGGGTTTCAAGTAGCCAAGGATGGCTTAGATTGTGTAGAGCCTTGGACAGCTCCCAAGAAAGACGAATAGTGCTTTGACTTCATCAAAATAACATAAATGTAGACTACTGCAGACTGCTGAAAGCTAACAACATTTTCAAAAGCCAGAACCCTATAACACAATCTCACACTAACATCTGTGGGTAACCACCCTCCATGTTCATCCTATATTTGTTTACAGTGGAGAATGGAGCCTTAAATGGTTGTTGAGGTGAGGGAGAAGTCAAAACGATGCCAGAGTGGCAGAAGCAGACTTTAGCTACATTCACACAGCAGTTTATTCTGTTTCCCCAACATATCTATAACTGTTAATTTCTACATTAAATGTGAGCTTTCACACAATGTAAAAGCCACTTCCATAAATCTAGCAGAATAGAGTAGAAGTTTAGTGCTCATTTCCATGTTAATTCCTTCCAGGAAGAAAACCATTTGCAACCCCCATTAATGCAGAATATCATGGGTGTACAGAGATGGAATTTGAGGTGGTATACCTGCATACAGTTCATTCCTGCTGTTTTCATGGGTGACTCACAGGGGAACAGAAGCAGGTGTGTGCAGGAAGCATAGGGGAGTTGCAATATTGTCAATGTGGTGTAGTGGTTAAGAGCGGTAGACTCATAATCTGGGGAACCGGGTTCGCGTCTCCGCTCCTCCATATGCAGCTGCTGGGTGACCTTGAGCTAGTCACACTTCTTTGAAGTCTCTCAGCCCCACTCACCTCACGGAGTGTTTGTTGTGAGGGAGGAAGGGAAAGGAGAACGTTAGCCGCTTTGAGACTCCTTTGGGTAGTGATAAAGCGGGATATCAAATCCAAACTCCTCTTCTTCTTCTTCTTCTTCTTCCAATAATATTCATTGTTGTGCCACACCACACCCACTGGTATGAATGGAACTTAGTATAGCATGCTCATATACCAGTCAAAAAGCCACAGTTCTATAACCCAGCAGGTACTACAGTCTGAAAGAAACATGAGAAAGCAGGGCAGAAGCACTAATAATATAATCAGGAAAACTAGTGGACTGTTTTCCATATCCGAGGCTACATTCACATGGCAGTTTATTCTGTTTTCGCAATGTTTCTCTGACTGTTAAGTTCCACATTACGTTTGAGCTTTCACACAATGTAAAAGCCATTTCTAGAACAATAGTGCAAAATAGTGCAAGTTTGGTGCTAACTTCCATATTATTTGCTTTGGGGGGGGGGATCCATTTGCAAATAATATGGAATGGTGTGGTAAACTTGTCATATATTCCGCTATAATGCCAGAAGTGGCCTTTACTCTTATGTGGGGCTGTCCCTGAAGTTGACTCAGAAGCTGCAGCTAATGCAAAATGCAGCAGCCGAATTGCTCGCTGGAGTCACCATTATGTTATGCTGCTACTGAAAGAATTGCAGATAGCGACTGGGCTAAGTTCAAAGTGCTGGTACTGGCATGCTTGGGACGGTGCTGTGGTCTAAACCACTGAGCCTCTTGGGCTTGCCGATTGGAAGGTCAGCGGTTAAAATCCCTGCGACAGAGTGAGCTCCCGTTGCTCTGTCCCAGCTCCTGCCAACCTAGAAGTTTGAAAGCACACCAATGCAAGTAGATAAATAGGTACCACTGCAGCGGGAAGGTAAACGGCATTTCCATGCGCTCTGGTTTCCATCACGGTGTTCCATTGCACCAGAAGTGGTTTAGTCATACTGGCCACATGAACCGGAAAGCTGTCTGTGGACAAACACCGGCTACCTCGGCCTGAAAGCAAGATGAGTGCCGCAACCCCATACTCGTCTTAGACTGGATTTAACTGTCCAGGGGTCCTTTACCTTTACCTGAAATTTCATTTTACCTCATTCATAGTCAACTGAATGAAGCATTCTGCAGGAGAGGGCCTCCTATAGACACCATTTCACCAGGTGGTTTGTTCCATACAATGTAGGAACTGGGCCTTTAATGTAACAGCACCTACCCTCTGGAACTTCCTCCCACTGCTTTTTTGATAGGGGTCATCTCAAAGCCTACCTGTTGAAGACCTGGCTTTCCCAACAAGTTTTTTAAAGTGGAGATTTTTATCCAAGTCTGCACCTGTATTGGATTTGAAAATGTTTTGATATATGTTTCCATTGTTAAACTGCGTTCAGAAATGAAACAAATAAATAATACACACCTGTAGCACTGTTAGTAGCGGCAGGGGGGCCTCATTCAAGGAATACAGTCATGAGAATATTTCGATGACACATGCATCAGTGTGCTTTTTGATGGAGAATGCATAGGATGAAGTCACAAGACTCGCAGTATAGTAGCTGTACCTACAGTATGCTACTAAATAACTGGAATGTTCTCAGAAATTTATGTACCAGCCTACACCATCTGGGGAGCAAAGTTAATTCAGAAACCTCTCAGAACATGTCTTTTCTAAAGCTGTTGTTCTTAACTGGGCTTGTATCCATCTCATTTTACTTCTGTGCTTGAATCCATAAAATATCAAAATTTCACAATCTTCTATTTTTAAGGCATCATTTATTTTGAACCTTTTCGATTATGTGTTTTATGGTCTTGTTTTCTGTCACTTGCCTAAGCTTTCTTATTAGGACTGTATTTTAGGTGTTGTTATTTTTAAAGAGTATTTTGGTCATTATACACGCACATTCTGTACGCTGCCTTGAGTACACATCACCATAGAAAGGTGGTATATGAATATTGAAATAAACAAGCAAACACACACATAACAATTTAAATTACAGAATGAGACATTTCAGGGGGAGGAATTAAGAATCAAGGATTTGGGGGGAAACTGAAACATGTATTGAAAACAATAATAAAAATATGTAGGCATTTATTTTGGTTCCTTGTTCATACCATTTGAGATCAGCATGATTATTCGGGGATTCATCTGTTATTGCTTTTTTGTTATTTAACAGCTGCACATTAATAACAGCTCCATTTATTGAAGGATTTGAGTTGGGATTGCTATAATAAAATATACAGATTTATACTGTTCGCTTAAGAGAACTCTTTGCAAAAGTAGAATTTCCCCTCAAGTGATTATGAGGTCCAGAACATATTGTTTTTGCTCCAAGCTGCAGCAAAGCCCCATCACTGCTGAGCATGGTGACAGATGTCTTGTGTTAATGTTGAATGATTAAATATCTCTGTAGCCACTCCCTATCTATGTAGCACCACAGCACATCATCCGTGCAATCTGTCTTCAATCTGTTCTTTTTGCTGAAAGCTTCGAGTGTCACCGATTGTCAAGGAACTGACACTGCGGCACAATCTGCATGCTGTTTCTTAGGGCCAAACCTCCGCTCACAAAATCCTTCCAAGGAGGGAAGGGCATCCCATTTACTTTTCAGGCAGCTGCTGAGACCTCTGGTCAGTGATGATCATTGCAGACTTTTTAAGAAGCTGGAAGAAGCACGAGGAAGTCTGTGCACCTTATAGTCTTGCTGCCTGCCATCCTTGTTCTAAAATTGGTACCAGCTTTACCGCTCCAGTACGCTAATGGTATCGCACACATCCTGCAGAATATGATCACAAAGGTCTCTGCTAACGTGTGTCATGACTCAGAAGTGATCCAAGCACAAATCAGTAGAACCAAAGTTCCCAAGGATTTAGTATCACCACTTTTTGTGCAAGTCAGACATTATCTGGAGCACTTTAAGGAGGATATTTTTTTTAAAAAGGTTAAAGGACCCCTGGATGGTTAAGTCCAGTCAGAGGTGACTATGGGGTGTGACGTTCATCTTGCTTCAGGTCGAGAGAGCCAGAATTTGTCCACAGACAGTTTTCCGGGTCATGGCCAGCATGACCAAACCACTTCTGGCGCAACGGGACATTGTGATGGAAGCCGGGGCACACGGAAATGCCAATTACCTTCCTGCCACAGTGGTACCTAATTATCTACTTGCAGCAGTGTGCTTTCAAACTTCTAGGTTGGCAGGAGCTGGGACAGAGCAACAGGAGCTCACCCCATCATGTGGATTCGAACTGCTGACCTTCCGACAGGCAAGCCCAAGAGGCTCAATGGTTTGGACCACAGCGCCACCCGCCACCCTTCAAGGAGGATATAGACAAATTGCAATGGGCTCAGAAGAGCGCAATGGAGATGGCCAGCACTATGCAAACCAAGGCTGAAGATGCTGGGAATGTTTAGCTTGGAGGAGAAGAATGTAGAGGGACGCAATAGTACTTTTTAAATACACAAAGGACTATCATATAAAATAGGGCAAAGACATGTTCTCTGCTGCCCCAGAGGACGGGACTAGATCTAAAGGGCTTAAGTAACAGGATGGTAGATGTCAGTTGAATATTAGGAGAAACTCCTTGATGGTCAGTGGAATAATAGAAACAGTTACCTAGAAGGATGGTGGCTCTTCAAGCAAAAGCTGGCTAGCCATCTTTTAGGTATGCTCTGCATTACGCACGGGATTGACCTAGAGGTAACTCCAGGCTGTTAGTATGTTGCAGGAGGGATTCAAGCACACACCAGAACTTTAGGTTTGTGCATTTACAGTGGATTAAACTGTTCTGTGGCCTTAAAGGAACAAACCTACTTTTTAAAAGACAGAATCCTTGCGTCTTGAAAAGTGACAGAGAAATGCACTGAAAAGCATAGGACGAATGGGTGATTAGTGGGAAGATGTGTAAACGCCCCATAAGCAAATCAAGATGAAAGCCTGCTGTCATATAACCACCCCACAAACAAATCAGAATGGCTGCTCAATAAAGATCAGACATAGTTTAACCACCACATAAAGAGATCAGGATAGCTGCTGAATAAACCAGTCATCCTAAGTAGCCTGCAAGACCCCTTCCAACTATGTGATCGTGGGGCAGCTGCATCAGCTGGCAGTTTTTGAATGCCATTAAAGGTAGGAGAAAACGAGACTGAGAATGGTCCTGGGCAAGCCCAGTTGAAATGACCCAAATGTAGGCAAGAACGTTATTCTTTCTTGTGCAATCCCTTCCCATTCATTTCAGTGTGGCTTGATGGTATATATCACATGTAGATTGCAGGGGTGGGGGGAGTAGTACTATTTGCATGTTCCACAGGACTCTTCTTATGTTCTTAAGGCCAATGGCCCATCCAGTCCACCATTCTCTCCTCACGTTGGAAACCTGCAAGCAGGGTCCAAGCACAAGAGCACTCTCCCCTCCTGTGGTTTCTAGCAATTGGTATTTAGCTGCATTACTAACTTCAACTTTCTTGGGCTCCATGATCACTGCAGATGTTGACAGCAGTCGCGAAATTAAAAGACGCCTGATTCTTGGGAGAAAAGCAATGGCAAACCTAGACAGCATCTTAAAAAACAGAGACATCACCTTGCCAACAAAGGTCCATAGAGTTAAAGCTATGGTTTTCCCAGTAGTGATGTATGGAGGTGAGAGCTGGACCATAAAGAAGGCTTATCACCAAAGAATTGATGCTTTTGAGAGTCCCATGGACTGCAAGAAGATCAAACCTATCCATCCTAAAGGAAATCAGCCCTGAGTGCTCACTGGAAGGACAGATCCTGAAGCTGAGGCTCCAATACTTTGGCCACCTCATGAGAAGAGAAGACTCCCTGGAAAAGACCCTGATGTTGGGAAAGATGGAGGGCACAAGGAGAAGGGGACGACAGAGGACGAGATGGTTGGACAGTGTTCTCAAAGCTATGAACATGAGTTTGACCAAGCTGTGGGAGGCAGTAGAAGACAGGAGTGCCTGGCGTGCTCTGGTCCATGGGGTCATGAAGAGTCGGACATGACTAAACGACTAAACAGCTACAACAACTAACTTCAACTATATACATTTTATGAAATAAAATATAAAATGCAGTGGCAGAACACTTCTCAGAACACTTGGTCCCTCCCCTGGATCCAGCTCCTTACTCTCTAGCTCACTACCTGCCTCCTCGGGTTCTGACATTTTGGGGGGATGAGGGCTGATTTTGCCTCCTGCAAGCCGCTGCCACCCTCCCTGGAGTCCTCAAGCCCCAGCTCTCTGAGATCCTTCTACCCTTTCCCCATGATCAGACCATTCCCTCTATGGCATCTCCACGGGACTTACGACATCGGAGGATTTCATCCCTTACATTGTGCTTCCCACTCTTTTGTCCCCATTTGACACAAACAGCTTGGTGTTTATGCATTCCAGAGGAAAGGCAGCTTCGAATAATCAGATTGATTCTATTTCCTAGCCCCAGATAATGGCTTCTTCGTCCAGCTTTCTAATCAAGTAAACCAATCAGTTAGCGAAGAGATTTGCAAAATGAATGGTGTCTCCTGGTCAACTGAAATGCCAGTTTTTCACCCCATGGGTGGCGCCGTGATTTTCACACACTGTGTGACAGCAGGAATGCCTACACTGAAAGAGCCAGTGATAATGGCTTCTAGTTTCAGAACATTGATACACAAAGGGTCTTCGGACCTCTAACGACTATTGA
Organism: Podarcis pityusensis; assembly: GCF_964106645.2. Classification (NCBI taxonomy): domain Eukaryota; kingdom Metazoa; phylum Chordata; class Lepidosauria; order Squamata; family Lacertidae; genus Podarcis; species Podarcis pityusensis. The sequence continues at coordinate 107,273,082 of NC_138026.1, read as the reverse complement.
TAATGAAATTTACAAAGGCTTGTGAGAATGTTTCAGTTTCCAACCCCTTAGGAGGAGGAGGAGCCAGTGTGGTGTAGTGGTTAAGAGTGTTGGAATTCTGCCTGGGTCAGAGGAATGTGCCACAAGCGTAGGCACCGGCAGATATTCCTGTCGACCTCCCTGCGTCTCCCAACCTCTGCTGATAAGCAGGCGAGGTCCGGCGATTCTTCTCAGATGTATGAGCGGAACACACCGTTCTTCCTCTCTCCCCTTTGGTGTCCCCAGGGAGGGGAAAGAAGCAGACAGAAAACTATTTACATCATTTATTTCTGCCTCTTACATCAGTACAGAGAATCATGTCTGCACTCAACAACAGCAAGAAGAAAAACTCCTCCCAAGAACATCCAGTACGGGTCATATGACACACACACACACTGAGCTAACATCCGGTGCTCAGTACAGAATGGACTGCCCCTTTGTTCCCATGGCAACAGTCACAAACATCCTGTCTGGCTTTCCAGCCACAAGCAGCCGGCTGAGCTGCTAGAGCCTTTGCTTGCTGCAGCATTGGTGCTTTATGGTAACATACTCCCCCTAAAGTATCAATGTGTGCTGCGAGCAAAGCGTCATCCAGAGAAGAAAACAAACAGTTGTTATATTTATAACATTCCCCTGTTGTTTCAGTTCCACCCTTGGAACTACCCGCCACTGGTTTAACCAATGTACCTCTCTGGTTGTGTGACTTCGCATTACCTCGGTTAACAACTCTCTGTTGTGCCTTTGTCTCTGACTCAGACACAGCCTCAATCTGTCCTTGGGCGTTTACAATAGCAACATATGCAAGGTTAGCAAACTCCTTTGAATACCTCTTGGGTGGTACACCCTTCGTTGCTCTCTCAGACCTACGTATGAGGTTCTGATCCTCTGTGCTCACCGGTTCAACCTTTGAACTCTCTGGAGAACCAGTACTAAGCTTAATCAATGGTTCATCCTCCTCTTCTGAGGGTCTAGTCATTATGTGAGATTTCCTCTCAATGACTGTGACAACTGAGCTGTCTGAGCTATCGCTGTCATCATCAGTACTACTGAACTCAATAAGATCAAACTCATCATCATCATCATCATCGTTTCCTGTGGGAAATGTCTGTACTACCCGCTCTTGCTTTGGAGCACTCTCTAGGAACTTTGTGAGAATCACCTGACCAGATTCAGACAAAATTACTCTGTAGAGACCCTTTTCATAACCCACAAAAATGCCTCTGGCATTCTTTACTCCACCTGGAGCTTCTGTTCTCACATGAGACCCGAAAACCTTAAAATAGGCAACAGAAGGTTTTCTATTGAACAGCTTCTCAAAAGGAGAACATCCCAACTCTGTTGAGACTTTTCTCAACCACACATGAAGATAGGACGCTAGCGATTCGGCCCAATATTCATGTGGCAAATGTGAACTCAGCAATTGCGCATTCATCCCCTTTTGCAATTCTTTGTTCACTTTTACACAGACCCCCCTGTTCCACGCTTCTTGCGAAACTGCAACTTTGCGGTCTATCCCTTTTCCATCCAGGAACTTCTGAAACTTCTGTAACAGAAAAATTTGCTTCTCATCTGTGAAAAGACAATCAATGTTAGCATCATGCATACTTTTAACCTTGTCACAAAACTCCTGAAACTTTTCTAAAGTTTCTTGCGGTTTCTCCATCATATAAACCCAAGAATAATTAGTGAAACAATCCACACACAAAAGGTAATATCGTGCACCGCCTCTAGATGGTTCTAGAGGACCAATCACATCAGCATACACCCGCTGAAATGCTCTGTCGACCTTCTTCGTCACCTTCCTGGTGCTCACACTGGTCTTGGTCACCCCTGCAAGAGAGATTTCGTTAGAATCAGAAGAATTACATTTCATGTAATCACTTTGATCAAAAGTCAACAAATACAGTCCATCTTTCTCTTTGGCAGTAAGAAACAGTTCTCCATCTTTGTAGATCTTGCAGCTTTTAGCATCATAGGACAGTTTCAGTCCTTTCTTTGCAATCTGCGACACGCTCAGCAGATTAAATCTCAGTTCTGGAACCAGGTAAACATCATTTATAGTCAAGTTCAGACTCTCAAGATACACAGTCCCAATTCCAGTCGCTTCCAACTCCTGACCGTTGGCCTGTTTCACAGTGAAGCTTTGCTTCTTCAACGTCGAAAATAGTCCTCTGTGCGGGCACAAATGTTTTGTACAGCCCGTGTCGATTATGAATGCGTTCCCAACATCTGGCGTGGTTCCTTTCGCCATCATAGCCTTTGCAGGTTTCACCTGGCACTTGGTACGGCTTTTGCCTGACGCCTGAGGCTTCGTAGAGCTGCTCTTTGCTCCTCTTGACTGGCGCGGCTTCTTACAGTTTCGCTGTAGATGCCCAGTCTGTCCACAATTGTAGCATCGGACAGCACTCAATGCTACACCATGCTCTCCAGTAGCATCAGCAGTGGGGGAATTAGAACTCTGTTCTTCCCTCCCCCTGTCTTTTTCTTCCAGTGCAGCAAGTCTGTCGTGTTCATTCAGGACCACAGCACAAACTCTCTCCGCGGTCAGCTGCGCGGCCGGTAGGGAACCAAGCTGACTGGCAACAACCTTGTAGGTGCGGCTAAGGCTGTTTATCATCATGAAGCAAAACACTTCCTCCTGAAGACGAAATTGCGTTCCACCATCTGTTGACGCAGAAACTTCATTTCTGTCAGGTGCGCTTGAACATCTCCATCAGGCGCAAGTCTCAGATTGGTCAATTTCTCAAAATACAGCAACGCTGAAGAACCAGCATCTCTCTGATGCGTTGTACGCAGCGTGTCCCAAACCTCTTTCGCATTTTCTAAATGCTGAACATGCACCAACTGATCATCTGAGACACACAGAATTATAGCAGTCCTGGCCCTTACATTCCGTGATTCCCAACCTCCGGTTGGTGCTGCAGGGATGGGGTTTTCAATTACATCAAAAAGCCTCTGATTCTGCAGCAGGGCCTTCATCTTTACAGACCAAGATGAATAATTGTCATCGGTCAAGGGAGGTGGGCAAGGCAAACCTCCCCCTTTCTTGGCATCCATCTTGAAGCCAAGCCTCCAGCTCACAATGTCAAACAAACTGTAAAATCCAACAGTCGTTTTTTTCCTTTCTCACGCAGGCAAACTGCAAATTGTTTACGCTCTTTGCACCTGGCAGCTAAACTCAGGCTGCTATTGAAAAGTCCCTTCCAAGAGCTCGTAAACCTTGTAGCCAAAACATTCTCTGATTTTGTTTCGCTTTCCCAGGCTTACACTCACAGTCCAGCCCCTTTGCCAGTAACTTTCCGTTACCTAGCAACAATGCATTTCAATAGGACTTCTTATCTACCACAAAAATTTGTGGAATGCAGGCTTCAGCCTCCAAGCTGCAGGCCTCTTCTCCCGGAGCTTTTGTTTTCTCTGAAACGCAGCTCCGTGAACCAGGGAATTAATCTTCCTGCGTTCACACTTTTAGCCCGAAATGCAGCATACCTTGAACTTTGTTGCTCTGGAAAACACCTCTTCTTTCCACCAGCTGTCTGTGGAGCCTCTGGCTGTTCTCAGACGCTTTTCTCCCTCCTTGGAGCAGAGGAGGACAATCCACCAGCCTCTCATGCAGATGTCCGATGAATCGCAACCATCCGAAGGCTGCCACTGTTGGAATTCTGCCTGGGTCAGAGGAATGTGCCACAAGCGTAGGCACCGGCAGATATTCCTGTCGACCTCCCTGCGTCTCCCAACCTCTGCTGATAAGCAGGCGAGGTCCGGCGATTCTTCTCAGATGTATGAGCGGAACACACCGTTCTTCCTCTCTCCCCTTTGGTGTCCCCAGGGAGGGGAAAGAAGCAGACAGAAAACTATTTACATCATTTATTTCTGCCTCTTACATCAGTACAGAGAATCATGTCTGCACTCAACAACAGCAAGAAGAAAAACTCCTCCCAAGAACATCCAGTACGGGTCATATGACACACACACACACTGAGCTAACATCCGGTGCTCAGTACAGAATGGACTGCCCCTTTGTTCCCATGGCAACAGTCACAAACATCCTGTCTGGCTTTCCAGCCACAAGCAGCCGGCTGAGCTGCTAGAGCCTTTGCTTGCTGCAGCATTGGTGCTTTATGGTAACAAAGAGCGGTAGACTCGTAATCTGGGGAACCAGGTTCGCGTCTCCTCTCCTCCACATGCAGCTGCTGGGTGACCTTGAGCTAGTCACACTTCTTTGAAGTCTCTCAGCCCCACTCACCTCACAGAGTGTTTGTTGTGGGGGAGGAAGGGAAAGGAGAATGTTAGCCGCTTTGAGACTCCTTCGGGTAGTGATAAAGCGGGATATCAAATCCAAACTCCTCCTCCTCCTCCTCCTCCTCTTCTTCTTCTTCTTCTTCTTCTTCTTATGCCAAAGTTCGAAAGCACGTCAAAATACAAGTAGATAAATAGGTACCACTCCAGCGGGAAGGTAAACGGCGTTTCCGTGCGCTGCTCTGGTTCGCCACATGACCCAGAAGCTGTATGCCAGCTCCCTCGGCCAATAAAGCAAGATGAATGCCGCAACCCCAGAGTTGATCACGACTGGACCTAAATGGTCAGGGGTCCCTTTACCTTTACCTTTACCTTTACCTATGCCAAAGCTGATACTACAAGCCGCCATTGCTGGACACCTGACGACGTCCATCCCCAGCAGAAGTCCATCCGCAGCAACCTCATGGCGCTGCTCTTCCTCTTCCTCGCTGGTACGGCCCGTTCACTTGCCCTCTCCAAGCAGGGAAAAGACCAACTTCCAGTGTCAGAGGCAGAATGCCTTGGAATAACAGTTACTGGAAATTGCAACTTGGGGAGAATGTTGCTGAGCTCAGGTTCTGTTTGCGGGCTCCCCAAGGGCATCTAGTTGGTCACTATGGAAACAGAGAGCTGGACCGGTTTGACTTTCAGCCTGATCCAGTAGGGCTCTTCTTATGTGCAACAGCTGCCCCTCACCTTGCACTCTCCCTCTGAGTAGTAGATTGTGTAGATTGCCGCCGGAGGAAAACAGCAAGCGAATGGTCAGTGGGGAGAGTGGTGTTGAGAGGCCAGCCCCCCACCCAAAAAAAGTCCGGCAGGAAATGCTGCTTTATGCTAAAGGGCAATCATGACATCACTAGCGGAGGTCTGTATAACCTTCAGTATCAAACTGTGTGCTATCAACAGAACACAGTGATTAATAATAATAATAATAATAATGATGATGATGATGATAATGTGCCTAAAAGTTCCTAAAAACAATACAAACTATGCATGTTTATCCAGATGTAAAGGTAAAGGGATCCCTGACCGTTAGGTCCAGTCGTGGATGACTCTGGGGTTGCGGTGCTCATCTCGCTTTATTGGCAGAGGGAGCCGGCATACAGTTTCCAGGTCATGTGGCCAGCATGACTAAGCCACTTCTGGCGAACCAGTGCAGTGCACAGAAACGCCATTTACCTTCCCGCCGGAGCGGTACCCATTTATCTACTTGCACTTTGTGCTTTCAAACTGCTAGGTTGGCAGGAGCAGGGACCAAGCAATGGGAGCTCACCCCATCGCAGGGATTCGAACCGCCGACCTTCTGATCGGCAAGCCCTAGACTATGTGGTTTAACCCACAGCGCCACCCGCATCCCTTTTACCCAGATGTAAGTCCCACTATACATAGTAGGGCATTTTCCCTGGTAAGTGTGTTCAAGATACAAGCAAGTTAATTCCTGACCACAGGTTCACAACCTAAAGGACACAACATGAAAGGAAAAAGGAATGCGCAGGGAAGGAGAAGACAAGAAAATTCTGGCATCCGTTCATCAACTTTCCAAACTGTAACTCAGCAAAGAGGGGAAGGGTTTCTTGCTTTTTGGCCCTGAATGGAACTGGTGCATACATTTTCACTGATGATATGGTGGTTCTTGCTTGTCTTACAAATGATTGAGTGAGGTTCCACATGTATAAAAAACCTTCGGAATCCTGAAACATATCAGCTCCATGAACCACTTCCAGGCACCTTGAGCTATCTGTTAGCCTCTTGCAGTACCTGAATTTTCTGGAGGTAAGAACAAGGAGGCTGCTCCCTGCTGTTTCCCAGCCCTTGCTGTTTCTGATATAGCTTGTTGTTCCTGCTCAACATAAGCATGAATAGCTTAAAGAATCAAAGAAGAAAACAGTCAGAAATTCCTTCCTTGCTCCTCTCTTCCAAAACAAAACAAAACAAAACAAAACAAAACACAACACTTCCAGAGTAGGCATGTAGCAGCATGTCTCTCCTTGCCTGCTGTATGGGACAAGGAGAGGACTAGACAAGGCTCTTAAGTCACAGGTGCCTGTAGTTGTGGGTAAGGATCAAATATGGGAAATTTTGTATGTGAAGAATGCATTCCACCTTCTAGGACGGCAGCTCAGCTCTTGAAAGGTTCTCTTGGAGCAAGCTTCAGTGAAGCAAATAGGCGTGTGTAGCCAGAGAGCAACAATTTTTTATTTATTTTTTTTGCAAATGCAAGCTCATCTCCCTTGTACAGAACATCTGTATAATCTGGAAGTATATTGTCTTCCCAAAACTATTATCTGTTTGGCATCTGGTTGCAATGACCTACTCCAATGACAAGTCGCACGCGTTGTTCACACACACACACACACACACACACACACGAGCCATATGCAAAGGACAGATGAGGCTGTTTTTATCAAAAGGGGCCAACATGGGGAGGGGAAGCTGGTGAAGCTGGGATCAATTCACATGCTTTTACACATGCCACTTTAACTCCCACAACAACAAAAAAGAAAGAAACCTGTTATGAGGGCACTTAACCATGTCAGAAGACAGGACAGATTGTAATAAGGGCTCGTCTACCCCCCTCCTCCCCGAACATTAAGTCTTCCTTGCTTTACAGCATCGAGCATTACATGTGGTGTTTAGCATTACTAGGCTAGCCCAGAGCACAATCGCTTCTGTCATTCTCCAGCAGAATTTTTCATAGCTATTTATACAGAACAGTCTCAATACTCATGGGTCTTCTATTTCATTTTCATTTCACCTTTCCTTCAGGAAGCTCCTCTCGTTTTATTTTCTCAGTCGGCTGAGTGGCCATTTGTGCCTTGGGGTGGAATCCTACTTGGCACTAATTATTTCATCGAGCAAGAATTTCTGCTTGCCACTCTCTGTCCCCCTAAATCTGTAATAGGGGGTCCCCCATCCCTCTGAAGCAAAGACGTCCCACCATCACACTTCCTGGACTTCTTAGAATAACACCACCCTAAATCTCTTCAGTTCTAGTCCAACTTTCCTTGGCACTACAGCAAAGTGAAATAATATTTATATATAGCACATGATGAGTGTTCAAAGTGATCTGTTTGCCTCTTAGTAATCTTTACAATAGGTAGGCCAATATTACTCCCCCTCTACAGTGGTACCTCGGGTTACATATGCCTCGGGTTACATACGCTTCAGGTTACAGACTCTGCTAACCCAGAAATAGTGCTTCGGGTTAAGAACTTTGCTTCAAGGTGAGAACAGAAATTGTGCTCCGGCGGTGCGGCGGCAGCAGGAGGCCCCATTAGCTAAAGTGGTGCTTCAGGTTAAGAACAGTTTCAGGTTAAGTACGGACCTCCAGAACGAATTAAGTACTTAACCCGAGGTACCACTGTATTGCCATATTCATTCTAAGAGCGAAACAAGGCTGCTTATGGCTCAGGTTTTCTTCCCACGTTTCCCAGCAAAGTTTAGTGAAAGCAGGAGCACAATGTGACACCATCACACTCAGCATTGTTATTATTTATTAATGTATACACTGCAAAATATTTAAAAATATTTAAAAAGTCATACAAAGAGTAAAATGTAAATTTCTATAATTAAAATATGCAGTAATGCAATCCCATTAAAACAATGCAGCAATTTCAAAAAAGGAGAGATTGAGCAATCAAGGGATTGCCTGGGCAAAGAGGTGTGTCTTCAAAAGCTGGAAGAACGTCAACACAGATGTGATGTCTTGTATTTCAGCAGGGAGTGCATTCCATAACACCTGTGCTGCCGATGAAAAAGTCTGCCTCTTGTGTTACCGCAAGCCAATAATCACCGGGTCCTGGTCAGATTTATTTCCCTCCCTGCCTCAAGTGGCAGCCAGACTAGCAGAGCTGGGACAAGGAAACACTCAGCATGATGACATGATATTGTAATCCTCTTCCAATTTAAAACACTTCCAGGAGCCATGAGATGATGTAGGGTGGCAGCAGGTGATGCATTTATGGTAATATACAATCTGGCCTTCAGAGAATGTCTGAAATTAGCCAGTGGCCAAGATGAGAAGTGAGCCAGCGACCTTCTGGTTTGCAGCACTTTCCCCTGCATGTTTTCCAATAAGGCTCCCCTAATTGCGCACATTCATTCAGATACCAGCACCAAGCACCCTTAGGCAGCTGCCAGGTCCCCAGCATCCTGGTAGGGCCTTCTGGTGCTGATGCCTGCCCTAGGCCCTGACCGTTGGCTTTAGGTGTAAGGATTTCCCACAATACTCCCCAACATAGCATTGCTTTGGAGCAATCTTGGGTATTTAAACAGCTACCTGCCACTGCCAGGGGAGCCTGCGGATGAAGACCCACCAGTCTAAGAGGGGACCCACCAGAGGAAACTTAGCCAAAGGCCCATCAAATCTGGAGCTGAGCCTACATTCAGAAAAGCAAAAGCGTCTATTATTATTGGATGCTTGACCATTCTCTCATGATCAAGCATCCAATGAAAATGTGTTATATTAAAAGTACTGGGAATTGAGACACTCCAAAAATTGAACAAAGTTAAAAACAGGCGTTTAAAATATTCAAAAGTAAAACTTCGCAGCTAAGCTAAAAACAGATTAAAACATGTATCATCTTCTACCTGTCTGGATAGCCTTGTCTGGACAAAAATACGCCAATAAGTATGCGGAGGAGGTGCTTGTCTGATGTCAACAGCAGGGAGTTCCAAAGGGTGGATTAAAATATGGGTTTCTTAGAAGAGCAGAATGAATATTATGTGGCCCCTGTAAGCATGCCAGTTCCACATTTTTAACTGTGTACAGTGGTACCTCGGGTTACATACGCTTCAGGTTACAGACTCTGCTAACCCAGAAATAGTGCTTCAGGTTAAGAACTTTGCTTCAGGATGAGAACAGAAATTGTGCTCCGGTGGCACGGCGGCAGCAGGAGGCCCCATTAGCTAAAGTGGTGCTTCAGGTTAAGAACAGTTACAGGTTAAGAACGGACCTCCGGAACGAATTAAGTACTTAACCCAAGGTACCACTGTATTTGCAAAAGAAGCCAGGCATAACTTGCATGTTCTTCCATCCCTCATTAGCAAATATGAAGAACTGAGAAGTTTCAAGAGCAGCTGTAAGAGGGTGGCCAGAAATAAATTTTGGCTTATTGACAGCAACCCCTGTCCCACCCCAAAAAGCCTACCTGAAGTTAAATCCATTTTCAGACAATTTGTGGGACTTTTAAAATTACACACACACATACACATTTTAAAATAGGTTGGTTTTTTTTTAGTGTTTGTCAGCCAACCTAGTACAGTGGCTTTTTCACTTAGTCAATTGGCTTGAATACAGAGCCTATATATCTTTCCATACATCCCCATGAGTAAAAGGCCTAGAGACTTATCTTTCTCTTAAAAAATGAAAGCTGAATATTCAGGGAAAGGGTCTACAACAGCCTGAAGGGGTCCAGCATCTCGCTGCCCCTCCTCCTCGCCTACAGTGCTGTTTGGAGTTTATCCATCTAATAGGTCACGCTAAAACAGGGCAGTCCATTTTTTTCCTTCACTTTCCCTACACCTAAATTTACAAGTTAATAACAGGTTTCCATTAATTATTGATTTTCCTGATAATTCTTGTTAGAGTGGAATTAACACTATTGTTCCTGAACAAACACTCTGCCCAAATGCTGTGTTTAGTGGGCTTGTAATCAGCTTTACCCACTTTTCTTCTAATCTGATTGAAACAGATTTCCTACCCAAATCTTTTTTATTATTTTGTTGATATTAAAAGGTCACATATTCACGATCCTGCCTTCAACTTTAATTTAAGTCGCAGAGGCTGAGTTATCATGATGGGCAGATGAAGAGAAAATTCCAAATAGCTCACTTTAAATTAAAATTGGGGGGGGGGGAGGAAGCAAAGGAAGAGTTTAATGATAAAAATAAAATATAAAATGGAAGAACGCCCCATCTGATGGAATCCAAAGGTGGGTATTTAGAATTATTACTAGATATGTTTTAGCCAGTTTCCCAAGCGGTATGTTATGTAGCTGTTCATCATAATGCTTTTTGACCCTCTGCATTTACTCCATCATAATTATCCTTTAATACTCTTATAAATGAACTTTTAGCTTATCTTTCATTAATTCTCAGAACAAGCAAAGCACTATAACGTAACCAACAAACCCATCTAAATAAAGTGCTTAACCCTTTGGAGAAGAGAGGGAGGTATGTTTTGAAAAAGGCAGCAGCACACTTTTAAAAGTTAGAGGGCGTTAGGGTGCTTGCAGCTTGCAGCAGAAGATCAAGTGCTCTTCCAAACAGAAAGCAATCAAAGGGTGAAGACAAACATTTCATTTTGGGGGATTGCTCTGGAAATGCCCACACTGTAAATCAATCCAAGCAAATTTTAACTTGTGGGTTGTGGGGTTAGGGAAGGATTCTGGATGTCTGAAACCAGAAAACTGTTGTACATAACACTGGCTGGCTGCCCTGCTCTTAAAAAAAGCCCAAATAGTAGTTTTGTACCTTTAAAAATAAATAAAAATCAGAGACTTCCGGGGTAGCGCCATCGGCAATGGCAGATTCCCTCTGAACTGGAGGGACCAGCTCCACGGGAATTGGGTCTTTTCCGCTACGGCGAAGCGGGGACCCATTCAAAAATCACAGGCGGATGAAGCCTGTGACCATGGGACTCGGCGGGCACCTTTAGCACCCCCCCAACCCGCAAAGGAACCCACTAACGGGCTCCGGAGCGAAGAGGGGGAAGTGGCGCGGTGCTGAGAGTCAACTGCTTCTTCTGTGGAGCGAAGCCGCACAGCCGTTGCCGGAGAGCGCTGCCTTTTTCCTGGGACAATTTGGCTTTTAAAACAACCACCCGGGAGTACTTAAGTTTCGGACAATTGGACTCTAAATAAGGATTTGGGAGCAGAAAGGAAAACTGGACTTAAAAGTTTAATTTAATTTGGCACTGAAACGGGAAGGTCTAAACAGGAAGTCAGCCTTCCGTTTCTTTGTAGATAGATTAAAGCAAAGACACTGCAAACTAAAGTTCTGAAAATCGCTTCTAAAGGATTAACTTTCATCATTTAAAATTGTGGAACCCCCTTCGGAAGCAGGAGAAGAGGGGGCATTTTTTCTGGACTGTTTAAACCTGCAGAACTGAGTGTAAAGTAAAGTAACTTTCCACCGTCTTGATCCTGGAGCGGGGTGTCAGGACTGACGTTCTTTGAAGCTCATTGACCAGAGACAAACGTTTTTGACAGATAGCTAAAGGAAGAGATACATAGTGATTCCAGTGTTCCCCTTCGCATTTTAAAGGAACAAATATTGACAAAATATCTGAAAAAGGAAACTTTGTTGTTAGATTTGTTTTTAAAAGAAAAGAACAAGCAGAAGTTTTTCCCCTAGAGGGAGCCTGTGAAACTGTAACCAATTTTGAATTGGGAAGCTCGCAGCTGTTACAGATTACGATCGTGGGAATAGACTTCTGACCTTGCAGGACAATGTATTCAGAAGCTCTGTTGAGTGCTTTCTGCAAAACAAGTGCCCTACTGGAACAGCTACATGAGAAGACGGATTTTATGACTGATGCGATTAGAAATTTTGGACAAGCAGTGGGATATTATATAGAGCCCACCCAGGAATCAGATCAGGAGTGTGCCCTGACAGAACAGATGAGGGAAGAGGATGTTGCTGAATCTTGGGCGCCAGAGATGGAGGGAGCTGCGGCCCAGCAGGAACATGAATTCTTGGATTTGACAAATGAACTTGGAAAAAGCCAGATTTGGAAAGATAAAGTTTGGTTTGGTTTGGAAATTGGGGGTTGGATAGACCCCCCTATGCAGGGAGGTTTGGACTTTTCGAGTCTGGCAATGGGCCGTGAGATGTTTGGGGTTGTGGGGGCTCTCAATTTAAGTTTTAAGGTTTTCATAGTAAGATAAGATTAAAATAGATTAAGGTAAAGTAATGACAGAATATTATGAAATATGGAAAGGATTTGCTGTAACAATTAATAACCAGGATACAAAAAAAGGGAGGAGGAGGAGGAGGTCAAAGAAAGAAGGTAATGACAGTTAAAGATTATGAGAATATTGGATTTGTTTTTAAATGTTTGTGGTATATTTTTGTCTTTTAATTGTGTCGTGTTATTTTTTGATTTTGATTTTTATTAATCTGTATTGTTTGACTGTGGTTTGTCTTTTCTTCGTTTTTTCTTTCTTTTTTCTTTTTTGTTCTCTTTTGTAATTTTAAAATTTTCAATAAATATCATTTAAAATAAAAATAAAAATAAATAAATCAAATTTTCAGTGAAAAGGGGGATGAGTGAAGGGAGAAATGTTCAGGCAGTACTTTTATAAATTAAAAAATGAAGGCAGACCACTTGCGGCACAGAAAGAAGGTCCAAAACTGATGGCTGAGCCACTGAGGCAGTTGTATATGTACCTATTTCTAGTTCAGTTGTGAAGCCCAGAGGAAGCTGAGCCTGAGCTGTATCTTAGGCACCTATACTATGTCTTCCCCTAAGGGTGATGCTCAACTCTGCCATCCTGGTAACATGAGTGAAGGCACACACAGGAGGAGAATATACGGTACTTAAAAAAACAGAATTGGATACTCCTAAGAAGCGAGAATTTAAAGAGATGTGAATTAACTGGAGAGATGTCCATCATGATATGACACATGGCAGCAGGTACTATGAAAGAAAGAAAGAAAGAAAGAAAGAAAGAAAGAAAGAAAGAAAGAAATTTGTATGCCACCCATCATTTGGAGATCACAGGGCGGTTCACAACATAAAAGACACAAAATGAGAACAGAGGGACAGAGGCATAGACCAGGTGGGGAGCTGTCCAGCAGGAACCAAGTCTGCAGGACTCAGCAAGCGAGTGTCTTCATGAGTCATTTATTCATTTATTTTCCATACTTGTATACTGCAATTACATTTTTTAAAGAAATCAAAGCGGTTTGCAACAATTATATATATATAAAGTAAAGGTAAAGGGACCCCTTACCATTAGGTCCAGTCGTGGATGACTCTGGGGTTGCAGCGCTCATCTTGCTTTATTGGCCGAGGGAGCCAGCGTACAGCTTCCAGGTCATGTGGCCAGCATGACTAAGCCACTTCTGGCAAACCAGAGCAGCGCACGGAAACGCCGTTTACCTTCCCGCTGGAATGGTACCTATTTATCTACTTGCACTTTGACATGCTTTCGAACTGCTAGGTTGGCAGGAAAATGTATGTAAGGCTGTTTCTGCCTGGTTTCGAACCGGGGACCTTTCGCATGTGAGGCGAACGTGATAACCACTACACTACAGAAACCCAGCTGTATACAGAAACCCAGCTGTATATATATAACTTCCATAAGTCAGTAACTTGTTTTTAAAATAGAAGCAATTTCTAAGGCTGCACCCAGGGTTGTCCCCAACTAAATTCTACTTTGAGTAGGACTAGTATTGAACACCGCTCAGTTTTTTCTTGAATAGCAAATCCATTCACCCCTTTTTTATAAAGTAAAGAGATTGTGGTGCTGTTGGCATACATACCTAAAACATATGTCAGTTTAATTACTTAGGAAAATTGTTATTCTGTAGAACTAAAGGTGGGCCAGACAGACACGTGCTCCTAAGTAATAATCACATGGAGTCTGAAATGTAGTGGGAAATACTTCTTCTGTCCTCCTTAAATAATGCCTCTGCATCCCAGTCTCTAGCTAAATTGACAGGAGTCAGAATCGTAGCTGTCAAGCGTCCCTTATTTGGCGGGACAGTCCCTTATCCCAGCGCCATGTCCCGCTGCTGTCCCTTATTGATGATGTCCCTTAAATAAGCTACTGAAGGTAATGGGGCCCTTTCTATGTCCAGCTGTCCTTTGTCAACAACAAATTGTTGCTTTTTTTGTGTTGAATATATGCTATATGGTAATTTATGGACCTAATAGGTATCTAAAGCCATTTGCACGCAACAAAATATGTATTTTATCAAAGTAATTGTTGATCCCTTATTTTGGCTGCTGGTCCCTTATTTTCAAATCTGTAAGTTGACAGCTATGGTCAGAATACCAACCCACTCCCAAATATTGCAGTCAAAGAAGTTGCTGGGTACCACTGTTTTCTGGTTTGATGATCAATATGACTATCACCCGTTATTCTGACCAGTTTTTTTATTTAGGGGGGCAGTAAAGTAAACAGGGGTGTTTACTCTTCCCATGCACTTCTCCCTTTCTCAAGAAAAACAGCATCATCCTGCTAGAAACCAATCCAGTTTTCATGGAAACTTCTTTTGTGACATTCTCTGAAAAGGTATTGCATTCATAATAAGGAAAATACCTAATTCTCTTGGAGAAGAGTTTATGCCCATAAGGGCATTGACATTAACCTGGGAGGGTTAGATTATATCTGGTAATGCCCTGCAGAGCTTTAAAGAAGATTAGGCCAAGAGTATTGCTAGGCCAGGTGTACGCCTCCTGATTTTCTGTAGTAAATAGAAATAATATCAGTAATAAAAAATGTAGATAATCATAAAAAGATTAGCAGCTCTGTCCTGAGTTTCAAACTGACTTGACAAATTGGTAGCTTTTCAGATATTAAAACGTTCATAAGATGACAAATTAAATAGTCTCTCTCTCCCTCTCACATGTCCCTAACCTACCTTATTTGCTCTTTAATATGATTGGCTTTCATCAAATCCTGTTATATGATTTCCCATGATTCTGATAGCAAGGTGATGGTTTGCAAGGAATCACATGGCTTTATCTTCAGCATAAAACTATCATATGAAACAGAGTTGCTCTGATTTACACCAGGAGAAACCTTTACACCAGCTGAATGCCTGATCCCCAACAGTGCTTGACTTGGAAGACCCAGATAAAGAAACAATGTTATTATTTAGCTTTGACATTATTAACTTTTTATTGTAAAGAAATCACATTGAAAGCTTTTTTTTTTTTCAAATCAGTTTTGAATAACCCAATCCTCTCTTTTGTCTTAAAGGCATAATAACAGTTTCAATCCCATTTACCCCCAGCAGCCTAGCATAGTGCAAATGGCAAAACGTCTATTTATTTCCTGACAGCAATAATCCCCTCATCCTAGAGAATTTGCCATGATAAACATACCACTTTTTCTATTGCCAAAGTGTTAATGGCACAGAATAAAGACACAAAGCTGGTTTGGAACTAAGGGAAAGGGTGCAATATGGCACAAGGCTCCTACATGAACAAACAGCAATAAGTTAATTGCTTCTTTGGTCAGCTGATGTTGTTTTCCACATTTCACTAACAGGGCAGTAGCAAGTCCTCTCAAAGAATTGAGCCACAACCCAATCTGAAGAAATTAAACCCTACCAACAACCATCCATTCTACAAATTAGGAGCATTCATACATTACAGGGAAGCCAATCTGGGGTTTGCCACCAAGTGTGTACACTCAGCAGGGAGCTGCAGCCAAGAACATATGAGCATGTGTTTCCAAACCTGTCTTTTTTTGTACTCATGTGTTCCATTTCTGGGTGCACACCTATTCATTTAGAGAGAGGTTTCCTGTGTCGCTCAATAGGAAATAAGAATAAGAATAACTACCCACAGACTGCCGTTGTTTTCTACAACACAAATAGATTTGCATCAATGCATATCTGTAATATGTGTGTGTGTCATATATGTATATGCATATAATATATTAGGGAAATGTAACATCTTCCCTTGTCAAGGAAGAGAATCAGAAGCTCCCACTTCCAATTTTCAACAAACCACACCTCCCATGGTATCTGTTCTAAAGGGAATGTGTGTTTTTCACCACTATTTAGTGAACAAACTAGGATCTGAAACCACAGTTTGATCTGGTTTATCCCCACTAACTAGGGTTTAAAGAAACCATAGTTTCCCAAACTTAGATGTCACAGTGAACTGATATTTGTTTAAACTCAGAAGTTTCTAATCTGCTCCTCTGATAGAAGGTGAAGAGTTTGCTGCAGTTCATTCACAAAGGCAGAAACCTTTGTTTTCCATTACAGGCAAAACAGAGCATTGTCCTTCAATATATTCAAGCTGGAGACAATTTTTTTCAGCATTAAATGTTGTGTGAGGAAGCATCATCCCACGTGGCTTGAACACTCCTCTATTATATTGCTTGTTTGCAAATTCTTTGCAGCACTTCAAAAACCTGCAAAACTTACTTGACTAGAAACAATAGCCAGTCAAAGGAAAATATTGTAATACAAGAGGAATGGTGGGTGAATCATACCATCTTCAAATCACTTCAAAAATTATTCTCCGACTCCAGCCTAAGATACAAGCAGAAAGTGTTATGTATATAGTCCCCCCCCATTCCAGCCCCCCTTAAAGCCAGTGCTTTTTTCTTTAAAAAAATGTTTATGGGTATTCTCATTTTGACTCAAGAAAATCACCATTTTCTAGTTCAAATCAGGGAAAATAAATACAGTAAATGGACAAAAGTACAGAGATTCACAAAATGTTTAGGGGTATGCGTACCCCTGTGTCCCCCCCAGAAAAAAAGCTCTGCTTAAAGCTGTTTCTTCTTCCACTTGTCAAGGCAGAAACAATTACTCTTTTTGTTCAGTGCTCCTCATCAGATTACCCTACTTATTCATGGGACTTCCTTTTATGAAGGGAGGGGAGAAACAACAACAATCGTAATTGAAAATGAAAGCACGCTTTGGGGAGAGGAAGGTAACTGATTCAGGCCTGGATTTACAAACAGGCAATTTGCAAATTAATTGCCCCCTAACAATATGTTCAGCAGACAGGTTGTCCACACAGAGGCTGCATCCTTTTTGTTGTCTGGCGGCTGCCTGGTAATGGGCAGTTGAAATGCCCTTTTAAAAGGAGACAATGGGCCTGCTCATGTGTGCAACAATTTAGTGGAGAAGCTGTAACGCCCACCCCGGGTGGCAAAGGCTTGTTCTGTTTGTGTCCAGCTGCTGTAGCCTGGTCCCGGGAATACAGAAGCCATGTGTATGCAAAAAAAAGCACGCTTGCCTTATTGCCCCTTCTGGCCTGGAAATGCCGATCCGCAGATGGGCCTTAAGGGAATCTGCTCATTTAACAAACCTTGCATTCTCCCTAACAAAATGAAAATGTTATTGGGCCTTCGATCAACCAAGTAGCTCCAATTAAATTCTCCAGAGAGCCACAAACGGGATGCTAATTGGCTTGGCTCATAGATTTTCCACGCACCTCCCCGTGAAACAGATTGGGGCATTTTTCAGGCGACTGATTGTTAATTGAAGTAATGAATAGAGAGCTGGAGGGGCATATCACTTTGGTTTGGTAAATTTCAAACCCAAGCTACTTGTGGGAGCATTCTAGCAATGGGAATGCTTTTCATGGGAGATGGGTCAGCAATAGGTTAGCTGGAGGCAGTCTCCAGCCTAGCTTGGTCTTTTTCGGACAATCCAACTCTACCTATTTACTATTACCTAGTGTGGCTTCATCCTTGGGGAATAAGAGAGGGAGAGTTTACATTTGATCAGGCTTTTCTTGACAACTGTTGCTCTTTGGGAGGATCAAAGGAGCTCTTCCCAAACCAAGAGCTATCTGCACTGTAACGCTCCTGCTTCTGAGATTATCACTGTCCAATTTCCATACGGCAACTAAATTGAACTATCACTGGTTTATTGCAGTAAAAAAAAGTTTTTTGTTGATACCAATGTTCTGGTCAGTAAACGCATATGCCTCGCCTTGGTGGATAAGGGTTTTGTCATTTTAAATTTTATTAATATCTAATTGTTTGTTGTTATTATTATTTAACAGAAGTTGAAAATATAAAGTCTTGTTAGCCCTTGCATTTGTTAGCAAAGAGCCTAGTAACAAGTAGGATTAATTCTTGGTGAACGAAAGACCAGAATGCTGTATGCCTATTATTTATTTTATCTTTGAAAGCAAAAGATACTATCTTTTAAAGAAGAACTGAAAGAGAGGGAGCCTAAATTATTAGTATTGGCACCTCCAATAGAATGACTATAGCCTTGTTCAGAGGAAAACGTCAGGCCTTGGAAGAGCCCACACAAATCACATCAAGATCTTCCCGCTGTCAAAGCTGGAAAAGACGAGGTTCCAGTTCATCGCAACAACAACCGACCAAATCCTCAGACCCAATTCACTCTAAATTAAAGCCAATGTTTCTCCCCTCATCAACAGGTCTGCTTGGTGGATAAATCAAATTGCAGCAGCTGTGCCTGACTCTTCAGTTCTGTCATCTTAATGATTAATTGAGGGCCAGAGCTTAATTGGAGAAGCGTGTTAAAAGTTAAAGAGGCAAAGGCTAGCTAAGAAGCTGAAGGTTTTGCTGGACAAACACCATAACACTCTATTCTGCTGCTTAGGGACTTTGATCCAGCTTGCTTTTTAAGGGAGGGGAGGCCGGCTCAGCCTTAATCCTGATGTCAGTCTATTTATGTTTTGCCAGCCTGCTTTACACATTTTGCACTCTGATCACATGCTTATTCAAACGTAAGCTCTTCTGAGTTCAAAAGAACTCATTCCTAAAGTGTTCACAGGACTGCAGCAGAGCACCACCCATCTCTACTTGCTTCACTGAACTGATTTCTGTGTAAATGTGCATGGGATTTGGTTGCCTGTTACAAAAAGCCACACTGACTTCCATTTACTCCTTTAAATGTTTACTCAGTAGTGAGTATCACTGATTCCACATGGATGTATTGCTGTTGCCTAATCTACATGTTTCAGTCTCCATTTGAAACTCATGAGACTTGAAAGTGCTGAATCATGCCCACCCTTCATCTTATCAAAAGGCACACTCCTTATGTTTTCCCTGTTTAGCAAGCTCAGAAAACCTGACGTGTAATTCAGTGGAATAGGTGCCCAGTTCCCCAGGTGTAGATGGTCTATCACACTCCCATTCTGAGTGACTATTGCCTGCAGAGATTGCTCTAGCCATTTCTGTCTGTATGGTCTCTCTCTCCTCTTTAGGAATCAGTTCTATCACAAGCCTTTTTCATCCCTTTATATCAGATTGAGGTTGAATCCTGACAAGACAGAAGTACTGTTTTTGGGGGGACAGGAGGCGGGTGGGTGTGGAGGACTCCCTGGTCCTGAATGGGGTAACTGTGCCCCTGAAGGACCAGGTGCGCAGCCTGGGAGTCATTTTGGACTCACAACTGTCCATGGAGGCACAGGTGAATTCTGGGTCCAGGGCAGCTGTTTACCAGCTCCATCTGGTACACAGGCTGAGACCCTATCTGCCCGCAGACTGCCTCACCAGAGTAGTGCATGCTCTGGCTATCTCCCGCTTGGACTACTGCAATGCGCTCTATGTGGGGCTACCTTTGAAGGTGACCCGGAAACTACAACTAATCCAGAATGCGGCAGCTAGACTGGTGACTGGGAGCGGCTGCCGAGACCACATAACACCGGTCTTGAAAGACCTACATTGGCTCCCAGTACGTTTCCAGGCACAATTCAAAGTGTTGATGCTGACCTTTAAAGCCCTAAATGGCCTCAGTCCAGTATACCTGAAGGAGCGTCTCCACCCCCATCGTTCTGCCCGGACCCCCTCCACACCTGCCCGCCTCCTGTCCCCCAAAAACAGTACTTCTGTCTTGTCAGGATTCAACCTCAATCTGTTAGCCGCCATCCATCCTCCAAGTTAGAAGTTAGAAGTCGCAAATGTGTCCTCTTTTCTGCTCTTCAAAATATGGCAACCCTGCAGTGTAAATGGGCTGAAGGGGCAAGGAGTATTGAGCTCTTTCTCTACACACAATCATCCCAATGATTCCCCCCACCCACAATTTGTCCCTGATGCTATTTAACATCTCTACATGAAGCGGATAGAAATGGCTGTTATGAGTTTTGGAGCAGTGTTAGCAATATGCTGATGACATGCTGCTTGGTTTCTTCATAATATTTGAATGTGGCTGTGCAAGTTCTGGACCAATGCCTGAATGCAGTGGTGGACTGGATGAGGGTCAATAAACTTAGGCTAGAGCCTGTGAAGATGAAGGCTCTGTGGGGAGGTGGTCCCTGGGTCTGGAAGACAGGCCAGTTGCCTGTTCTGAATGGGGTTGCACTCCTCTGAGGGAATATACCACCTTGATGTTTTATGAGTGGGCAATATATACATTTATATTTTTGTAAATAAATAAAAAAATAGGGTGTCCAGATGCAAAAGAAAACAGGACTCCTGCATTTTTAATAGATGTGTAGAAGAGATAATCTCAGCAGGTGTAACTGTCATTTGAAGTCTAATTGGGAATGTTAAGAACTTAACCTGATACCTGTGTTCTCCACTGAGCTACAGACCTTCCCAACCTGCACTATGAAAGGCAGTCTGAAAGCGCTAGCAGCTTGGTTCGCACACACAAATGTGAAGATAATTCTGTTCCAAATAAAAGGACTCAGCCTACGCACTTAATAACAAGCAGGAGTCGAAATGCAAGTTTGCGTAGCAAAATGTTGCCCCCTGTTGGTTAAAAACTGTTTTATTGGTTAAAAAACCTTAAAGAATAGAACAATTAGCACTTTGACATCACATTTCATGATTTCAAGTTAAGAATGACCCGTGAACACTGACTTGGTAGGAAGGTCCACTGAAGCTCAGTTGGTCCAAGTCACAAACCAACAAAATTGGTATTTAGTTAGGAACTCCAAAACCAACATAGTTCTGTATCTTGAATTGCTCTACCCATATGCACCCCACTATACAAGAAGGGGCTTGTTTTCCTGTGACTGAACAATAATTTTCTGCATTTCGAATGTGTAAGGATGAGACATGTAGCCAAAGAAGCATAAATGAGACCTTGGGGTTGTAGTGGACAGCTCAATGAAGATGTCAACCCAATGTATGGCAGGGCAAAATCTAGCTTAGGCATCATAAGGTAACAGATTGAAAATAAAACTGCCAATATCATGAAGCTGTTATACAAATCTATGGTGTAGCCACATTTGGAATACCAGAATAGGTTCAACCAAAAGGACCAAGAGAGTAGAGTAACTCCTCAATGGAGAAAGGTTACAACATCTGGAACTTTTTACTTTAGAAAAAAGGCAAGTAAGTGGGGAACTGACAGAAATGTTTAAAGTTACCACTATGTTGAGAAAGTGGATGAGAGAAAATTCTCTGCATCTCTCATAATATTAGATCACAGTACCATTCAATGATTCAGGACAGACAAAATAAACTATTTATTTACACAATGCATAGTTAAAACTCTTGAATTAAGTCCCACAACATGTAGTGAAGGCAACAAACTTGGATAGCTTTGAAAAAGGATTACACACATTTGCTCTGCTTGCCTTTGGACCACATCAGTGAGGTCAAGAGGGGGTCTTGGCATCTGGGCAGTCCAGGACCTCCATACACACTGCCCAGGCCTGTACCCTGGGGAGGTCACTTTGGTGATGCTAATGCCTAACTTCAACCCCAGAGGCACACTCCATTGTCTCTTGACACAGATTCCAGTGAAATTATCAATGAAATTACTAGGCATGATAGCTCCAAATTAGAGATGGTGTGCCTCTGTACACCAGTAGCTGGGGAATCACACTTGGGAAGAGTACTGGTTGCCTAATATGGGAAGAGGTTGCTGGACTAGATCTCTTTTGGTGTGATCCAGCTGGGATCTTATATTCTCACTGGCAAATTTTCTAGTGGTTATTTCCAGTTATAGCCACTAGATGTCATAATACCACAGGCAATATCAGATACTGTACTGTACTTGTTTAGTTGTGTCCGACTCTTCATGACCCCATGGACCAGAGCACGCTAGGCACTCCTGTCTTCCACTGCCTCCCGCACTTGATCAAACTCATGCTGGTAGCTTCGAAAACACTGTCCAACCATCTCGTCCTCTGTCGTCCCCTTCTCCTTGTGCCCTCCATCTTTCCCAACATCAGGATCTTTTCCAGGGAGTCTTCTCTTCTCATGAGGTGGCCAAAGTATTGGAGCCTCAGCTTCAGGATCTGTCCTTCCAGTGAGCACTCAGGGCTGATTTCCTTAAGAATGGAGAGGTTTGATCTTCTTGCAGTCCATGGGACTCTCAAGAGTCTTCTCCAGCACCATAATTCAAAAGCATCAATTCTTCAGAGATCAGCCTTCTTTATGGTCCAGCTCTCACTTCCATACATCACTACTGGGAAAACCATGGCTTTAACTATACGTACCTTTGTTGGCAAGGTGGTGTCTCTGCTTTTTAAGGGGACGACAGAGGACAAGATGGTTGGACAGTGTTCTCGAAGCTACCAGCATGAGTTTAACCAAACTGCGGGGGGCAGTGGAAGACAGGAGTGCCTGGCATGCTCTGGTCCATGGGGTCATGAAGAGTCGGACACAACTAAACGACTAAACAACAACAAAGGAAGCAGGCGCCAGACCTTTCGATGGGGGGAAGATTAGCCGATTCTGAACCGATTTCCAACAATGTGTTTTTCGCTCCCCACTTAATAATCAATATCCTCGTGTCATCCTCCAGCGCCTGAGGAGGAGTTCTGTGAGACCCAAAAGTTCGCTCCCAATGGGGTGACTTCCAGATCCTACTACACTACAGGCCATAGCTGTCAAGTGTCCCTTATTTGAAGGGACAGTCCCTTATTCCAGTGCCATGTCCTGCTGCTGTCCCTTATTGATGGATGTCCCTTAAATGATGTCCCTTAAATTTCAAAGGAAGCAGCTCCTCTCCCTCCCTCCCTGCCGGCTAGGGAGGAGGGAAGCTCCAACTGTGTTGCTTGGCTGTGTTGCTCACCCAATAAGGAGTAAGGATGACTGGGGGGTGGAGCTTTCATGCCTTGTGCTGATCAAATCAGCTGTGTTGCCTGGGGACTCGCCTTTGCTCAGCACTTCCCAGCGGAGAGGTGACAGTGCTTTTCCTTGAGGCTTCGTTTGGCTGCTGGCTGGGCTTTCTGCCTTTGGCTCAGAGGGGCTCAGAAGTTGAACATACCTGTGCTGAGTGCTCGGATCGGAATCGGATGGATACGTCATCGACGGCCCACTCACCCTTGCCGGTGAAAAGGTCTGTCTGGAGCGGGGTCACATGGTGGGGGAAAAGGAAAGGAGATCTCATGGGAGAGGAGGAGGCTGTGTGTGTGTGGCTAGTTAATGCAAGCTGAGGGGTTTTTTGAATGCTGGACGCCATTTTGTTGCACCTGCTGCTGCAAAGTTTGCAGTGCAAAGCCAGGCCAGGGAGCCATCTTAAATTGAGGCTGCATAGGCCTTGTGGTGCATGTGATTCAGATTCTATTCAGTTGAACCTCTGGTTACAAAGTTGGTTGGACAATGTTCTTGAAGCTACCAGCATGAGTTTGACCAGACTACAGGAGGACAGGAAGACTGGAGTGCCTGGAACAGGTGAGGCTGCAGGTCCCTTATTTTGGCTGCTGGTCCCTTATTTTCAAATCTGTAAATTGACAGCTATGCTACAGGCACTCTCGCCTGTTGGCGGGCGGACGCCTGCCTGCCCTGAAGGCAGCTCCGTCACCTCGCGATAGGACCGGGAGGCGTGAGACGACAGGACCTCCCCCTCTTGAGCCCCAAAGCCGACTGAGGAGGCGAAGGACACGACGTAGTTTTAAGCGCGCGCATGCGTGGCTCCCTTCGGCCTGCCCCGCCCACTAAGCTCCCCTCGCGCCAAACGGGCAACCGTCGAGTGCGAGGGCAGGATGGGAAATGGAGGCCTCAGTTAGCGAGAGCGGCCGGGGAGCCGAAGGGGCTTCCGAAAGGCTGAGCCGCCAGCTTGAGGTGAGTCGGGCGCGTCTCCCCCCCCTTCCTCCGACTGAGGCGAGGCCGGGGAAGGGGCTTCCAGTCCGTGCGGGCTGGCGGACGGGGCGCAGCGGCCCCTCCCATAATGCGTCTTGCGAGAAGGCTGAGAGAAAGCCGGCGACAGCTGCCGGCACGTACTTTGCAATAGGCTAGTCCTCATGGAGCCGCGTCGCATACTCTCTCGGAGGGCGCTAAATTCGGTGGGGGGGGTTAAGGGTGCGGGGGGGGGGAAGGTTCAGGAGGAGAGAGGACTCCTTCCGAGCCCCCTTTTTAAAAAAGTAACTGGCTGTGAAGGAGGGCGGGGTAGGTCGGTGGGATGAGGAGGATGTGCTGGCAGGTGCAGCTTGTCGCTAGGAAGCTGCTCCACTGTGGAACTCCCTGCCACAAGATGTGGCGGTGACCCCGTGCTGCAGGTGGCTTTCAGTGGGTAGGTTTCTTGCAGGCAGCAAAAGGGAAGGTCGCAGCGTTTGCGGCTTGTTAATTCAGAGAGAAGGCGAGTAAGAGGCAGCGCGAAAGGAGATCATGAAGAAAGTGGGTTTCTCTGCCTCTCCAAAAACCAGGACTCGCGTGGACAGAGAAAAGAAAGTACCTCACGCCGTGTGTTGCTAAATTACAGAATTCCCTCCCTCAGGATGTCGTGTTTGCCACCAACTCGGATGGCTTTAAAAGAGAATTAGACAAATTCATGGAGGAGGAGGAGGCTATCAATGGCTACTAGCTATGGTGGCTGTATTCTGCCTCTATGGTTAGAGGTACGGTAGTAATGCTTCTGAATATCAGTGGCTTGTAGATTTCCCACAGGCACCTGGTTGGCTGCTGTGAGAACAGGATGCTGGACTAGATAACCCTTGACTCTATGCTAATTTAGCATATTGGCCTCAAAAACGTGTTTTCTCCTTGGTTATTCATTTGCAGTGAAAGACTTATGTTTTACTTGGTACTTAATAAGGTAAAGGTAAAGGGGCCCCTGACCATTGGTACTTAATAGTGGGCTGTTAAATTCAGTTTTTAAGAAATCAGATTTAGCATGCTTGAATTCAACTTTAATTTTAAACCGTCTGTTTTTAATTGATATTAAATTAAAATAATTAGTTAAATTGTTAATTTTGTTCCATTCTAACTTGACAGGATTTTTACATGCTAAGAATGCTTTCCAGTCTGCAGTGTGCTGGTTAATGCAGCACAGAGAGCAGAAGAGAAGCATTTTTCAACAGAACGTGCATCTTAGGCATCATAGGTTTTGCATTCCAATTGCAGGTGCAGAAAATGCAAGCAGCAGTTCAGTGGTAACTTAAATAAAGTCTGACCTAGAGCTTTGATGCAAGTATGCATGTGCAACTTCCATATTTGCATGTCCATGCTGTTGATGGTTATTTTAATTCCTCTGTAAGGCAAGAGCACAGATTTCATTTCAGACAAGGATTTAATTCTTGGGGCCCTACAATCTTCAAGTCACCTTAATAGACTGTTAAACATTACTTTTAATCATATTTTCCAGTTTCTTTCCCGGACCTTGTTAAATTGACTTTGCCATAGCCTTGAGTAAACAATTTACACCACACCTGACAATTAGTTTTACAACTAGTTCTCAAAGAGAATTGAATTGCTCTGTTTGGGTGGGGAGGAGGGTTGCCCTCCCTTTATTTCTGAATTGGGCTCCTCAAATGGCGCAGGCTAAAAATCTAAATTTAGTAGCCATGTTTTGCTCTTTCATGAAAAGGCCTGTGTTCTTGGAGATGAACTGTACCAGAATACACAACGTCCTTAGGCAAAACACACAGGTTCCTTTCAAGGTGCAGAACAAGTATAAAGATAAACAGTCCTTATGTAAACAGAGGAAGGAACTTGTAAACCTGAAGGAAATGACCCTCATAATATACCCACAATGTTCTAACTGAAACCTTACCCAAGTTAAGCAGCAGATTGTGAAACCTTTATTCTGAATGTGGTTGGTTAATTGTTGATGCAGGAGAAGTGTTTCAAGTTGTAGTGACCCCTCAAAAGGGCATAAATTCAAAGGGTGGATTTCAAGTTTGTACTAATACACTTGTTCTGTCAGCAAAAGTGTTTCTGCTTGCTGGATGGAGCACTCTCCCATTTCCTCCCCCCCACCATGCTGGGGTTTTTTCTGACATTTTGGAGCATATTTGGCACAGAAGGAGTGGGTGGGTGGGGAAGTCCCTTTGCATTAGCGGGAGTCTTTGTGCTGGCTTCCACTAGCAGCACAACAGGTTAGTTGAATCTAGCCCAGAGTGTTGGGCCAGTATAACTTTGTATCCACATCATTTTTTAAGATGCTTTGATAATTAATTTAAAAAAAAAAACTTTAACATACTGTTTGGCCAGTACGGAAGACTTTTCAAAGACTTGTAATAACCTGTCTTAATAAGCTAGCTTCATTACCTTAACCACATACACTTGTGTTCATATTGGTATTCTACCATGTTCTCTTGCACCCCCTCACTTTCAAGCCAATGTGTTGAAAACTTTTAGTGTATTATTTTTAAAAATAAGGTTTCAGGCATTTCCATTTTCAGTTAGCTCACAGGTTCCTAGCCCTAGAGTTCTTACAGTTAAATATAGGTGACATTTCTGTGTAGATCTTAATTGTCCTTTTCCCTTCTAATAAATTAATTATCGGTCTAATAATATTGGTCTAATTGCAAAATATGACCTTGTTCTTTCATCAGTATTTTGTGTAATTCTATAGTATAAACAAGTTTTTGAAGACCAGTCTTCGTAGTATTAAAAAATTAAATGGTCTATCTTTAGGGATATCTTCATAATTCTAAATATTAAGGCACTTTTTAATCAGTGGGCATCTTTATGTCACACCTGTAACTTTTTAATATGGCAAATGATTCTTCAAGACTAAAGACACAAGGAAAATATCAAAATTTTGTGCTGTATCAAGACTATAGGATGGATGATTCCCACATATTTTCAGGTTAAGCAGTCTTTCAGGATACTTTGCATTTAACAAATAGGTTCTGGTAACTTTTTCTTAGCGAGCAGGAACTTCCAGCAGTTTCAGTTTGATAGATATTTTTGAGTAAATATTGAAAAAGAGCAGTGGATGGAACTCGCCACATCATACATCAGCTTTCTCAGTATTTGTCTGTTAAGTTTACGTTGGTGTTACTTTAGTGTATAATTATTTGTTTTTCAATGCAGAGGCATCATGCGTAACTCCAGTTTTAAGTGAATCAAGAAAGATTAATGGACGCTATGAAGATACCAAAACCATTCTACACTTTCGCAGTTTTTACATGTGCTGCTATTTATGTGGTATATGTAAAATGGCATTTGGACTTTAAAACAAAAGCTGCTGTCAATGATTTGGAAAGCCAGCTCAAAAGTGAAACGTCAAGAACAGATCAGGAAGTTCTTTATGGAATCATGTTTGATGCTGGAAGCACTGGGACTCGAATACACATATTCAAATTCACACAAAAGCCAAAAGGTAGGGTAACATGTTTCAGTTAAGCTGCAAAATTTGTATTGGGACAGTACCTTTATTAGAGCAACTGAAATGTGGCAGGACAGCATGCAAGTTTTTGAGTTCTCAACAGTTCTTCATCAGGCTAGATAAAGTGGGGGCAAGGAGGGAGAACAAATGGTTGCTGATAAAGCCAGGAGCCTGCATTTTGTAAGAGTCTTAAGATAAAATGTGTGAGTAGGCACAAGAGGCTCTGTAAGTGCTATGCAGATTTTAGGTGTGAAGACATAGGTCCTCAGACCAGTTCTGTTGTGTTATCTGTATTATGGCAACATAGTTTGCAAGGCTTCATTACTTCAGGATGAAAGGGATGTGTTGCTAGTGAAACATAGCCAATAGCTAGTTCTTTATCTTAATTTTTATTCTATACACCTAACCTGGAGCCACTGATATCTGTGGGGATGGAGGAGCTTAGCTGAGATCTAATTCAAAGGCTGAATTTGAACATTGCCTTCAGATGATGCAGCCTAATTACAGTGTTCATATGAGCCGTTAATGTTAACCATATTGTGTAGCAGGGTTTCATGTTAATCCCTGGACAGTGGCGTTATCTTGGCCTTCAGTGTATAAATTTTTTAAATTGTAGATTAACTCAATTCTATTGTACTTCTTTAACAGAAATTCCTAAATTAATCCATACCACATTCAGAGCACTAACGCCAGGACTTTCTGCATATGCTGACAGTGTTGATAAGGTAATTTGAACTTTACTCGTCAAGAGAATATGTCTGTGATTCTCACTTTCTGTAATGTGAAAATTCAGCAATTTATGTTACAATCCTATCCATACTTTCCTGGGAGTAAGCACCACTGAGCACACAGACACTTACTGTGTAAACATATAGGCAGTGGCACTATGCAGTTGACACTTTTCCAGTCACTAGGTTACAGAAATACTGTGCGTACATTCTGTTAAATAGCAGTACACTTGGTACTTCAACAAGATGCCCAATCTTGTGGATTTGCAGCTTTGAAAGGCATGTCCTACCAGTTTGTAGAACATTGTGAAGTTCCACTGTGAAGGCTGTTGTGATGTTGTGCTAAAGGACCAAGTTATAAGTTAGAGGTTCTTTTAGCTTCAAAATGTCACTGCTGAGCGGTAAGAACGGAGTCTGACCTTGGCACTCAGGACTACTCATGTCAAACAGCTGGAACCAAAGTACTTAACACAGATTGACGTGTCTATAACTTCCCTGCACCTTTAGCCCTCAGGCCAGAGGCTCTGCACCCTTGCTTTATTTTGGCTAAAGACTGACGCAGGATCTCAGAATGGTGGTGGCAAAAAAGATATTCATGTATCTCGAACTGGAAAATGGGAAGTGATGAGCAAAACATGAATACTAGTGTGTGCGTATCTCTACCAAAGTCTTCATTTTTTAAGTGCTAAAATAGAAGCACATTTATTTATTTATTTATCTATCTATCTATCTCTCCAGAGTGCTCAAGGAATAAATGAACTACTGACAGTTGCTAAAGAAGATGTTCCTCTGGAATTGTGGAAGTCCACTCCTTTGGTCCTTAAAGCAACAGCCGGCTTAAGACTGCTGCCAAAAGAAAAGGCACAGAAATTGCTGGATAAGGTACTTTGCTTCTGCTGTTTTTTTGTAACTAAGTTAGCTGCACATATTATATACACTATGCTATCGGTCTTGCCAAAATAATCCAACATCCATTCTTCTGTCCACTAGCTAATAAACTTTGAGGCATAAAAGTGAACAGCACAGTCTCAAAGAATGGCTGCATCATAAATGAGTTGTTATCTGACAGGGTGCAGTTAACATTCTGGAGACTGAAATATAAAATACATAGATGAACTGTGTTTCCTCATTATGCACTTTGGAAAGGGTATATCTATAAATGCCAAACATGCAGGATGGATTACAACAGCAGACTTGCAAAGTTGGCAACAACCTTCTTTAAACCTTGGAGGGGGGAGTCTGTGACATGACAGCTAAATGAAGAAAATCCAGAGTATCAAGATAAAATCCAGGATAACATAGCTCACCAAAAATAAAAGTGAACAGAAGCTAGTCTATGTTTTCTGGTGAGGAACTCATGAAAGAAATGAAGGGAGTCATCATACTAAAAATTCTAAGGTAACACCCTCCTAACTACTCTGCAAATGCTGTGTTATTTTGTCTACAAATGCAAGCTTCCAAACCCTATCATAGCAGTTTTGCATGGTTAATCTCCACTTCTCCATAAGAATGTGATCTTCATCTGGACTGCTACCAGGAAATGGTTTATAAATGCTGTACGTGTTTTTTTGTGGGTGTGGAAGGATGCTTTTTTAAAACACTAAAAAAATTAGTCTTATTTCAAATTTAGGTAAAGGACATCTTTCAAGAATCTCCATTCCTTGTAAGGAATGACTGTGTCTCTGTAATGGATGGAACAGATGAAGGTAGGGATCTTGCTTTTGTCCGCAATTAAGCAAATTTTCTTTTCAGCGGTTTCATAAAATTACTTTTAATTCGGCAATAAACCTCTGTGAAACTCAGGGAAGTTGTTGTTGTTGCTAAATAGTTACACAGCACTGTATCTCCATGTGGCAAGTACAGAGCAAAACAAACAAATAAGCAAGTCCATGTCTCAGTGAACTTGCAATCGAAGACCAGCAAAGGCAAGGCAATTTCCATTCCTCCTCCAGCTTTGTTGTCAGTTTTTTTCCATTCAGCCAGACAGCACTCCCTGCCACTGAGTTCTTACAGGTCTGTTTTGAGAGGTCCTCCTTAGGTTTTTTTCTTAAGACTTGTACTTTTTTAAACCTCAGGGTCCACCCGAATCTGCCAATTCCTCCCACGTGTGGGCAAGTGCTGCAATTTTGGCTGCATAATAGGATGCATTCTCCCCTGAAGATAAGCTATTTGTTGCAGCATGCATCACTTCCATTTGCTTACACTAATGAATCTCCTCTGCCATTCTCTTGCTCATTTGTTCAGTTTGGAGAGACCCTAACTGAGCAAACATGTCCTGTTTATGCATTCATGTATTATGTATATTGATTACTAGAAGTGGAAAACCACTTTGTGTCTATTCACATAATTTCAATTTTTTTAAACCAGGTATTTCAGCATGGATCACTGTCAACTTCTTAACAGGTATCTATAGAAGTAAATTGTGATCTGTTAATGATGAGCCTTATGTTTTATAATTATTTATGTATCAAATATATATTCTGCCCTTCCTTCCAAAGGAGTCCAGGGCAGCAATTTTGTGGCAATATATGCCATGCTGTGACCCTTAGTTTGTTCTGTAAAACTACAAGATTCTCAGTGTAATTTCATGCATTTTTACTTGGAAGTACAGCTGTGTTCAATGCGGCTTACTCCCAGAAAAGTTCAAATATGATTGTAACTTCCTGAAGACGGTCTGCTTTCAAACCCTATCTGCATTTATAAACTAATATGTTGGCAATAGAGCTAAATAAAACAACTGTATGTTATGACCTTGTAATACAAAAAATACACTTCTTGCATTTGCACCATAAGTACAAATATTTAGCAGTGTTTCAGAGCAGGGTGGCACATAACACATTGCTCACTCAGCAGCTAGTTATTTTGAGTTGTTGAAAAAAGTAATATTTGCAAATGTATTTTTAAAAGATGCCCATTTAAAATTCATAGACAGTAACCCTTATCTACTTCTGAGTAGGTGTGGTTAGGGTTGTTTTTTTAAAAGAAATTATTTAATAGGATCTCACATTTTGTTCATAGAGCATAATTCCATGCAGATGCTTTGCCTGAGGTATAATGACTAAACACGCTATTAACTTTGTTTTTTTAAATAATACATTTCAGATAGCTTGAATACTCCAAGAAAGAGGTGTGTAGGAATGCTGGATTTAGGAGGTGGCTCAATTCAGATCACATTTCGCCCAAGCACTAAGGTAACAAGAACACGGGTCCCCTTAGTCATGTCAGTTGTAATGAACGACCAATTGATGTGTTGCTTTTTTCCCTTTGCTCTGCTTCCAGTTTGATTTTTGAGTGTCAAACATATTGCTTGGAGTGTATATTCAGAACTTTGTGCTTGAGAAGAAGCAGGTTGACCTTTCATTCCGGCTTTTTCCCCCTCAAGGCAACACTTTGCCCTGGGCTTTAAGGCTATAGAGCTGAACATACGAACTTTTACCCTAGTATGATTCAGTAACTTTGTGATATGGACTGTTCGGTGCTATTTATCCATGCAAGTTTTTCCACAGAGTTCACGCAATGCCCTCATCAAAACGCCACCCCTTATCCCTGCCACCCACCACTTCATCTGGACTTACTGTTTCTGTGTTATTGTTGTTGTTTGGGGGAGGAAACGTAGAACATCATTTTGTTGAGGAGGGTGTCATGTGGCTGCTGTGTAAAACATATGGGCGTGAGCACCACCAGCTCCACAAGAAACAGTCATACTTTATCATAAGTGCTCTGATGGTGTTTCCTGCTTGGCAGGGGGTTGGACTCGATGGCCCTTGTGGTCTCTTCCAACTCTATGATTCTATGATATTCCTAAACTGACCTACCTCATAGGGTGGTTGTGAGGGTAAAATGGGGAAAGGGATGGAACTTCCCCTGAGTCCCTGTCATGGGAAAACGGAAAGATATAAATTAATTAATTAAAAACAACAATAATATATGAGCTCCTTAAAGGAAAGGTGAGAGAGAGATGTAATAAACTTTCAGATATTTCAGATCTACTACCAGTTCTAAACATGTATGTGCCACACTTTGTCATTTATTTGAAATGGAAAGTGCCATTAAAAGGGGTTGGTATTTCATCAGGTTTCCAAACACACACAATAACCTGCACATTCTTTTTTCTACATTCAACCTGATAGGATGCTCAAAGCCAAGTTTTCCAGCTTATTTTTTTTTTATGGTATTTACGATGCCTGGCTACATAAAGACCATAAAGTTCTAAACCCTTCAGAACACTCTTGTTCAACACTCCTGAAATCATTGAGTTTATTATTCTGCTTTGCTTTGTATGGAGCATTCATGGAGTGTTCAATTTCTTTCTCTTTATAGACCGCCCTGGAGAGCTCCCCTGCTGGTCGCATCACTTCATTTCAGATGTTTAACACCACATACCAGCTGTATTCACACAGGTTAGTTGTGAGTAGGAATGGGCAATTCTATCCATTTTAGTTTCTCATTTTTCCAATCTAAAATTCCATTCAACACATTTCCCCATTTTTAAAGGTCCTTGTGAAAATTCACCTGCATTTCAGTTGTGAATTTCTCCTATTATCTTCTTTGGCGATCACGCGTAGCTGAGTAAGATTGTCTTCCATGAACACTGTCTTAACAGTGAGTCCGTAAGTGACTGTGGAGGCCAATTCTGGACCCACGCGTCCTTCCACAGTGGGGACATGGGTTTCCAGGTGGGAGTTGTTCATGGCAAGGGTTTGCCAAACATGCCTTCCTTTTAGCACATTTCTCCCTTAGATCCTGAGTTTGAGTATCTTCAAAGTCCATGACGCCTTTGGTAAAGGCTGTTCTCCAATTGAAGCACTTGCAGGCCAGTGTTTCCCAGTTGTCAGTGTTTATACTACTTTTTAAAAATTTGCCTAATACACACATTTATACAAAGTGATAATCCCTAATATTTCTGGTTTTGTACAATACTTTCACTAATACATGCGTTTTTTGCACACTTTACCCTGGTATATCCTAAGAGATCACTTTTTTTCATATAAAACATAGTTTCTATCTCTGGCGCAAAAATCAATTGTTCATATTTTCTGACAGTTTAAAACCCTAATAGCTGCCAACCTAATTGCCAACTTAATAGCTGCCAATAGCAGATTCTGTTTCTGTGTGTGTATTATTTACAGTGGTACCTCAGGTTACGTACTTAATTCGTTCCAGAGGTCCGTTCTTAAGCTGAAACTGTTCTTAACCTAAAGCGCCACTTTAGCTAATGTGGCCTCCCGCTGCTGCGCCGCCGCCACCGCTGCCGCGCAATTTCTGTTCTCATCCTGAAGCAAAGTTCTTAACCAGAGGTACTATTTCTGGGTTAGCGAAGTCTGTAACCTGAAGCGTATGTAACCTGAAGCGTATGTAACCCGAGGTACCACTGTATTTAGAGACGACCCTTAGCGGATACCATGTAACAATAAAAATGAACTCTGCCTCAGTGCCAAGAGTGTTGAGTTTGATCATGTTTTACCTCCTCCCCAGTTACTTGGGACTTGGGTTAATGTCGGCAAGGCTGGCGATTTTAGGAGGAGTTGAAGGTCAAGCCTGTAAGTATTGCACATTAAGCTTGAGTGATGGGGATTTTAGATTTTTAGATGCTTCTGTTTAACCTGAGCTTTGTGCTATATAGGTAACTTAACCAAATAGCAACCCATCTTTGTAGATAAGGGATCTTGCCAGTTTTTCTTTATTCTGTGTCTGCTTGATAGCTAGAAAATTGATGCTAAAATTATATCTATTTAGATCATTTTGTCTGAAAAGGATAAGATTCCTGCTGCCTCTCAAGTAAAGGATGAAGGTTGTGCAGTTGTAGGAACAGGATTTAAATGTTCTGAGATTTGTGTGGCTGAATAGAGGGACAGGGAAATGCTTTGTGGATGGGGAAGATCAAGATCTCCATATGAACTCTTTCCCCTTGTGTCAGTGCATTTCTTTCCCTTTTACAGTAAAGGAAGGTGAAGATCTTACAAGTTCCTGCTTATCGCCTGGTTCCCAGGGTGAATGGGAGCATGCCAAGATAATATACAAAATTAAAGGGCAGAAGGCAGGTATAGTAACTGGTCATCTCTTCATTTGGTAATGCACATTTCCCGTCAGTATCTCCATTAACTTCAATCGGGAATCGCCAGAGTGGCATGGGAAAGGAGAGAATTTGAAAGTGGAAGGGGAGAATTTACTGAATTCTGTGCCCCTGCCAGTGATTACACTTTCGAGATATTGGGTCCTTATTTAATCAGAATGCTCTATACTGGGATTTCGTACTTATGTTAAGTAATATTAGATATGTACTGTTGCCTTATAACTTCACTTGTTTACAATTGAACAATGTTCTAAAACTGTTTACTCGGCGAATCTCACATACTTGAATGTCGTCACCAAAGTTGAATTATTAAGGGTGTTTCCCCCCTGCTTTTAGGAAAACCTCTCTTCGAATCATGTTCTGATGAAATAGCAAAACTGATCAGCACGAAGGTTCATAGGACAGATGAAATAAAGGATTTGGATTTTTATGCCTTTTCCTACTATTACGATTTGGCAGTGGATGCTGGCTTAATAGGTAAAATTGCTTTTGATTTCACTAGTAATATAAAGGTGATTGACAGTAGTGTTCTTGTTTGAGATTTAGGGACATGCGAAACTGCCTTATACAGAGACCATTTGGTCCATCTAGCTCAGTACTGTCTACACTGGCTGGCAGCGACCCTCCAGGATTTTAGGCAGGAGTATTTTCCAGACTTACCTGGAGATGCCAGTGGGAATTGAACCTGGAACTTTCTGCTTGCAAGGCAGACAATGAGCCACTGAGCTATGGCCCTTCCCAAAGTGAGACAAACTCCCATATGAAATTGCTGAGCTAAAGTTCATGTGTAGATATGACACAGTGGTCTGAAGAGAGATTGGGAGTGACTAGCTTGCTACAGAAAGCAGCTATTCTTTGTTAGGTGTTAATGTACTCTCTATAAATTTTAATGCAGTTGGAACTGAGTCACTCCCAGATTTAGCTGGCTCTTTTACTTTTCCCACTGGGTTTTTGCTTTCATTCAACACTGCATAGTAATGGTGATCACATTTAGACTTTGTATTGCTGACTCCACTTTGTAATAATACTCCTGTCCTATACTGTACTCTTCTATACTGCGCTATTATACTGTATGAGAGCCAGTCTGGTATAGTGGTTAGTGTGTTTGACAAGGACCCCGGAGACCAGGGTTCAAAAACCCACTTGGCCATGAAGCTCATGGGTGACCTTGGGCCACTTACTGCCTCTCAGCCTAACCTTCACAGGGTTGTTGTGGAGATTAAATGAGGAGGATTAACTGTGTACACAGCCTTGAGCTCCTTGGAGAAAAAAAGTAGAATATAAATGCAGAAATAAATACTCCATCTAAGCCTGGCCGTCAATTGCAGATAACACACTTTTGCATCTCTGAGATAGGTTTTGGCCCATGATGAAATTTTAAGCCCCAACCAATTTTTTAGTGTGTATGGCACTACAGGACACCTTATGGGCTGCAACAGAGTCGAGACCAGTTCTGAAATTTGTCACCATTAACCCTACTAGCTAATTTTCTAAAAGCAAGTATAGTGGAAGAGGATTGAATTCAATAGACTTCTCATTCTTTCTGTTCCTACAAGTCAGCTTTATATAAACTGACTTCCTCCTGCTTCTGACTCCCAAGAAGCATTAAACTTCCTGAATTTACCAGGGACCTCCTTCGATCTCTCTCTGGAGTCCCATTGTCAGTGACAGATTATTATTATTAGTAGTAGTAGTAGTAGTAGTAGTTTAAATTTGTATACCACCCTTCATCCAAAGACCCCAGGTCTGTTCATAACAGAAAAATACAAAATGAGAATGCAAAAATGATCCCAGGAAGGCTTGCTTTATGCTTCATATTTTGTGCTCTTCACCGTTCACTGCAGTCCTTATTGCATCACATTACAATGAAAGAGCATAATGTGGTTCTCTAGCACAACTGGGATGGCTGTAAACATAGCCTCTTTGTTGCCAGCATACTGTTACAACTGAACACAAAACTGTTAAGAGGTGTATTTTGCGGCATCACTTCCAGAGGCCAAAGTCTGCTGTTTTTCCCGTCATTCTTAGGAGCATTAGCAGTGATGCATCCAGGCAGCTCTGCTCTGTCTCAGTACTTCCCATCCCCACAGTCAAGGTATGTAGGGTGCTTTGACTCATGTTGTTCCACACCCCAAAACTGGTCCACATGGCTGGCAGAGATTGAGACAGGATTAGTGTGACCAGTACTGTTGACATAGCTGGCTTCTTGAGGTGGGATGTAAAGAGAAGTACCTGCCTTCTTCAGAACTGCGTCTTTCCTGGATGTGCACTCTAGCAATTTAATTAGGAGAACAGAAAACCTCTTAACCTGTGCTTGCATGCATTCTTTCTTTCCTTTTTATGTGGGGTCATTCTGGCTAGATAGTTGTGCCATGGTGGGAGAGGAAAAAAGCTATCGCTGCACCAAACACAACCTGCAGACCATAATTTATTCAGTCTCAATACAAGACAAACTATGTAGATTCTGCCTCTAGTAAGGGCCTGGATCTCACTGATGATAAACTTGAGTCTCGTCTGTTCCACAATGGACTACAACTGAGGACTCAAAGAAAGGAATGTTCATCCATGTAGAAGGCTAGATCTTGGAAGGAAGACCTCACTATATACCAGTGTACATCTTTGCCCCTCCCCCCCCCAGCATGCTAGTTTTCTGTGTGCATTTTTCTGAATGGAGGAGCATTTAATTATGTTCAGTCTGAAAGCCAGACGGGTTTGCCTCCCTCACTGAGCCCTAAGCTAAAAAGTTCAGTTTGAAATGCACAGAGCAATTACTGCTTAAATTATGCATTTAGACTACCTGTAGGCTGGGTATTGTTCCAGCACAACTCTTCCTTCTCTTCCTCTACAACTGAAGAGCCCCTTTTTTCTCTTTAGATAATGAAAAAGGAGGGACCCTAGCAGTTGGTGAATTTGAAGCTGTTGCAAAGAATGGTGAGCCACTTCGTCTTTCTATTTGCTTGCTTATGTGTGAACAAGGAATGCATCATTAAAAGGTTGACAGTTAAAACTGTAGCCCACCTGAGGACCAGCACTGAAAACATCATTGTTGCTATTATTTATTACCCACCCTTCAACCTAAGATTCCAGGGTGGGTTGCAACATTAAAACACAGTATTGAAAACAGTATAAAAAAACTTACCATCAGAAAAATAAGGTGGGTCCTAAAACTGTACACCTCAAGTGGCAAAAGTATTGTGGAAATACAATCTGCTTTTTACAGCTCATTTTTCTGTTTCTATCCCCAAAGTGTGTAAAACCATGGAAGATCAAGAAGGAGAGCATCCTTTTCTCTGCATGGATCTCACATATGTCAGTTTGCTTTTGGAAGAACTAGGCTTTCCAAAGAGCCACGTTCTTAAGGTAATCATTCTTAGCCACTGTATTTAGAGCTAAATGTGAGAAGAGGCTATCTCACAAAACAAGCATTAATTCTGCAGGTTTTGAAAAGGGAGGCACATACGGCAGTATTCAACTAACATGTCTTGTGAGTGCAAGGATTTCTGCTTGCATAATAGAATCTCCCCTCTTCTTTTCCTCCTGCTCATGCCTCACACCCTCCCCAAATCTGCTGCAGAGGGCTGGGAAACCCCTAGAACAGATTAAGGTAACAGGAGAATTCCATTGTGCAAGCAGAAATCCTTGTGTTGATGGAACATTCACGTAGTGCTACTTTGAATACAGCCCTACTTGCAAATTTCCTCATTTAGAGTTGCCTGTGCAGAATCTTGAAATCTCGGTTTTGCTTTTTAAAAATATTTTTCATCTTGTGACAACAAGGGCTTCAGTTAGTAGACCGCAAAGAGCTGGGGGTGGGAGTGGTGGAAGAGAGAGAGACTGAGGACTCTGCAGGAAGGAGGGAGTTTTGCCCAGAACCAACTGCACACCAAGTTCTTAAACTACGAATCACACTGCTATTTGCAAACTAATTTTTAACACATGCAGAACTTATTTTGAACACTCAATTGACTTTCCCCTTTTCCCATTATGTAAGCTAGGTGTGTACTGGATTACATGACCGTGTTGATTTAGAGAGCTAGTACACACATGCATATTCATCATTTAACTGAAATGTCAAGTGATAGCTTGTACTTCTGAATGAGCCATCATGGCTCCTACAAACTCGGAGAACTTACATATCACCGGAGGCAAAACACATTTTTAATAGAGTTGGCTTGCATATACAGCTGCAAATCATGAAGTACAGAGGGGCCAAGTGACGAATGTGTGACGCAGGCAAGAGAAACAATCATTTCCAATATCTTTGTCCACTTTTCATTTTAGCTTGCTCGAAAAATCAACAACACTGAAACCAGCTGGGCTCTGGGAGCTATACTTCACTATATGGATTCACTTCACAAACTGCAATATTAGGGCTTTGGGAGCCTTGGGGATGCAGTGAGTCTGGGAGGATGTGATGTGGCAGCATTGTGGAAGCTAAGCAGGTGTGGACCTGGTCAGTTCCTTGGACCGGAGACTACTGGAAGCTGCACTACTGGAAGACTACTACTGTAAAAGCTATACATATGTGTGTGTGTATATTTCATAAATACATTTCAAAAGGCCTTGACCTCTTTCAGCAGGGAACTCAGGTGCTAGTTTTTGGTAGCTTAACATACCACTACTCTGAAATTGTGTACCTTTCTAAAAGTGTCACTTAAAGTCGGGGATGGTGGTTCCGAAAAGGACTAGGCCATGGCAGCTGAGATCCAAGTCTTGGGCAACATACCTGAGCTGAAATGGAATGAATGCAAAAATCACCCTGGGATTCATGATGAGAATATAGTCATGTTCTTCAGACTGCCAGGGGTACCTCCTTTCTCCTCCTCTGTCCACATTTGCCTAGTTTTCTATATTTTGGGGACAGTTCATTCCCTCCATGGCAGAATTTCTACAGTGTTTGTCATCAGGGATGACAAACTGACTCTACCTCCAGGAGGAGTTAACTCTTTCTTGAATGCTTCGCTCCCCCACTGACCAGGAGGAAACTTCACAGCAAGCCAAACCTGCCATTCTCTATCATGTTCTACAGTCTCTATGAGAAAAGCACATCATCCTCAGGCAGGCTTTTTGCCTTTCCAGCAAGCATTCTGAACCTAGTCTCAGAAACAAGTGTGACTTTTATATTGCAGTGTGTGCGTGCACATTTGGGGGAATTGCTTTGCTTTATTTAAATGTATAGAAACTAACAAATGGTGTCTTTTAAAAAATATTTTGCTTTGTCCAAGTTTACCAGTAGGCATTGAGATTTATCTTCTGAAACTCAGCATTTCTGTTCTTCATAGTCTGTACCATACTGGGTTATTTTGGCGGTGTTCTGGTGGTTTTAAGGCCTTTCTCACAATCTGAAGCCAGTTGGTGTCTCACTTGCTAGCAGCACACTGAATTCTTATTGCTGAAATTGAGTTGATTTTTAAATGAAAGGTTAATAGCAAACTTCTGCCCTCTCCTTAATGTTGATGGCAGAAAGAAAGGTGGTTAAAATGGCATGTTGGTGTCTCTCTGCTGGAAGGTGGGTTTTGTCATGATGGAGACCCCAGTTGTGACCCAACCATTGGTTGTCCTACCAATGATAGCAAGCAGCCCCCAAACCTGTCTTTCTTAAAAATCTCGTTTATTTGAAAATATTAAAACCAGCCTGTGACCGTTCTTGCTATTTCTTCCTTTTTCCAATCTTATAGAACCCTCTTTAAATTCAAGAAGATCTCTGTATATTCCCCAGTTCTTTTTCCATATTTAGTTTTTTTACAGCAACTGCCTCCATTGGGGATATCCAGCATGGAGTCTTACTTCTAGGAGATCCTTATGCCTTACTCAGACACGATACATACTCTTTCTGATCATGTTAGAGAATCCCTTGTGAACTTCAGCTTTATCATAATACAGATAACATTGCCACCCATACACTAGATCAAATCATTTTAAGTCCAAGATACCCGCATCTTTCAAATCCATCTACTCCTTCATCCGGCCCAGACAGGCTGCCTCATAATACATTTTTAGGTCCAGCAGGGCAAACCCCCCTCTATTCTTTGTGCCAATTAAAATTTTGTATTTAACCCTAGGTTTTTTTCTCTTGCCAGACAAAATGTGTTATATCTTTTTTCCATTGTTTAAAGCAGTTGGTATTTCTGATCACAGGCAGGGGTTGAAATAGGAAGATCATTTTTGATGACACATTCATTTTAATTGCAAAGATTCTTCCTAACTTTGCGAGGTTAACTCAGTTCCATTTCTCCATGTCTTTCTTAACTTCAATCCAAGTTTTATTATACTTGTCTTGGACGAGGTTTAATTTTTTAGAGGCGAGCCATACCTCCAGATACTTAACTTTCATTTGAACATGGATTACAGAAAACAGGGCTACAACTTAAGGGTGAAACTGCACATTATGAAGCACGTTTGATTTAAATAAGAAGAAGAAGAAGCATGAGGAGAGGGGCACTTATTTTCATTTGGATTGTGGTGTACAGGGAAAAGGAGTTTAGCCTTTTCTTTCCCCACCACAATTCCAGTTAAAAACTGCCTTTCCTCCCTGCAACAAGCTGCTGTTAGCCTGAGAGGGAAACACTTGCACTGTTGTCAATGGGGAACTTTCCCCTCTGGGCTAAAAGGGGTGGGTGGAGGTGCAGTTTTAGTCTGCAGAGGAAGAAACAGTTAAACTTCTGCTCCCCTGCATACTGCAGTCCTGACAAAAATTGCACTTGCTGCTGTATAGTTACTTTTTAAAAAACCTGACTTGGTTCCTAATGATGTACAGTGGTGCCTCGCAAGACGAAATTAATTCATTCCGCGAGTTTTTTCGTCTAGTGAATTTTTCGTCTTGCGAAGCACGGTGTCGGAAAAGTTTTGGAAAAGCTTCAAAAATCACCAAAAAACCTCAAAAAAGGCTACCACACCGCGCTCTATGAGTTGCTCCTCGAAGTCAAGTCGCAACTGTATTAACGGTGTTAAGAAAAAGGAAACAAACTTGCAAAAAACGCAAGACGTTTTCGTCTTGCGAAGCAAGCCCATAGGGAAATTCGTCTTGCGAAGCAGCTCAAAAACCGCAAAACCCTTTCGTCTAGCGAGTTTTTCGTCTTGCGAGGCATTCGTCTTGCGGGGCACCACTGTATTCGCAGAACATATTTTATTCAAAAATTGTC
This sequence comes from Podarcis pityusensis, assembly GCF_964106645.2. Taxonomy (NCBI): domain Eukaryota; kingdom Metazoa; phylum Chordata; class Lepidosauria; order Squamata; family Lacertidae; genus Podarcis; species Podarcis pityusensis. The sequence goes on along the minus strand of NC_138026.1, from coordinate 107,231,707 downwards.
ATTTCTCACCTGCAAGCTGAAATGGGGCAGTTTGTTCTGTTGCCATGCTCTGCTTCTGAGGTAGAAAAAGCCTTGGCTTCTTCAGAACTCTGCCTCTATCAAAAGAGGCAGAACCCACAGTCAAAGATCACTTTCTGGAAGCTCTAGTCACAAATCAAGCACACTTGAGCACTTTCCTCCACACCAGCAAGTTCTCATTATACCACTGAAGAAGCATGCAGCCATGTACCCGCCAGTGCTAGCTAAACTTAAACTGGTAAATAATTCCCACAGAGTCCACTAGGACTCATTTCAAGTAAACATGGTTAGGATTAGCTTGCAAAGTGAACAGACAAAAACCAGTCATAAAGCTGCCTGGATATAGTTTTTAAGAACCTTAAGAGTACTGGGGAAGTTCCCCAGGGCAATAAATGTTCTGCTTATTGTTTAAAAAGGGAAAATGGGACAACCCAATTGGCATAGGATGACTGGAAGAAAGAACAAGGGTTAAGCTAGATCAAATAGCCTAGAATGAGCGAAGATAGGGATCGCCTTGAAAAGTGGGTTATTGGACTGATTACAGAAGGTGCCTTCAATGTGTTTTGGGTCAATATTTTCAGAAAACTATTACCTTGAAGCTGAAGGTTCTAAGCAAGGTGGTCAAAGTCAAATTAATGCCTTCATTAAGAGTTACGATATTCGTGTCAGTAGCAAACTATTTGTTTATGTAGTTCCATCATAGTGCATAGTGCTTTGCAAAGTACAACAGGAAGGATCCTGGTCCTAGAGGACTTATGTTGTTGTTTAGTCGTGTCCGACTCTTCGTGACCCCATGGACCAGAGCACACCAGGCACTGCTGTCTTCCACTGCCTCCCGGCAAGCCACTCCAGCATCCCTGCCAAGAAAACTCCATGGATAAAGACAACAGAGGACTTATAGGCTATATAATTGAGCGCAGGAAGACGGCAGAGGAAAGGGAGCTAAATTAACACTAATAGGTATACCTGGGACTTGCACCTTTTTGCTCCCTGCACCTGTAAGAAAAGTGGAGATTGCTTGCTTAATGTTCTTGGAAGAAATTTCTGATGGCTCAGAGCTGTTAAAAACAAGCTGTCCCACCACATAAAACATAGGAAAGGAAATAGAACCCAAGGTTAAGGGGGTTATTCAGTTGCTTCTGTTTTTATTTTGATTACACATTTTGTGTTCTTATATCGTGATTTTATCCTGTGAACCGCCCTGAGACCTCCAGGTGTAGGGCAGTATATAAATTTAATAACTAATAAAATAATCATAATAGCTGGTTTATTCCTAATTGTTTATCTCCATTTGCAAAACAATTCCCTCACCGCAGTTGTTCCACTGTCCCGTGTAAGTAGAAGCATAGAATTGTAGAGCTGGAAGGTACCCCAAGGGTCATCTAGTCCAACCCCCTGCAGTGCAGAGATCACACTAAATAATCCCTGACAGATGGCCATCCAACTTCTGTTTAGAGACCTCCAAGGAAGGAAAAGCCACCACCTTCCGAGGGAATCTGTTTCACTGTCAAATGGCTCTTGCCACCAGAAAGTCCCTCCTAATGTTTGGTTCGAATATCCTTCATTTGAATCCATGGGTTTGGGTCCTACTCTCTGGAGCGGCAGAAAACAATATTGCTCAGTCTTCCGTGTGGCAGCCCTTGATGTATCTGAAGATGGCTGTCAGTTGAGTTTCATGTGCATTTGATGCAATACATTCTCCCCCTGGCAAATGCCACTTTAGAAAGCTGCCTCACTGACTGCTTTTTGTGTACTTGTCCAAGTGGGTTCTAGTCTGCGAAGGTTTATGCTACAATAAATCAATTAGACCAGCCTTTGCCAACCTGGTGCCCTCCAGATGTTTTGGCCTTTAACTCCCATCAGAATGGCACAGCACAGGGCTCCAGGTTGGATTAAGACTTGAAGGTGCCACAGAACTCTTGGGGGGGGTCTGCTTATTCATAAGGTTGTTAAAAGGGCTGTGCCAAGTCAGATCAATCATAGCTTACCTCTCCACACGCTCTTCTCAGACAACGGCCAAGTCAGTCACAGAAGCTACAAGAGACAGAGTGGTGGGATTTTCCATTCTCTGCCATCGACTCCCAGCTTCTGGCCATCTCAAAGGTACAGGGAATGTTTGTGTCTTACATATGTCTTTTTTCCATTAATGAAAATGGCTGGGGTGGCACTTTGCCACTTAGCACATTCAAGGCCTTTGGGCGATGATCCAGAGGCTCAGCGCCATGAGTCTCACTGTCTGGTGTGAGATGGCTTCCATTTAGGCTTTGCCTCCTTGCTTTTGATAATTGGCAGGGATGAGGAGACCTTATCGTCTGCATTTCATAAATTCCAGTTGCTAGAAACCAGAGGAGGGGAGAGGGCTCTTGTGCTCCTACTCTGCTCCCTGGTTTCCCACAGGCATCTGGCTGGCCATTGTGAGAACAGGATGCTGGATTAGATGGGCCAATGGCCTGATCCTGCAGGCTATCCTTACCTTCTTTTCTTTTCTTTTGCTAATGCAGTTTTTATTCATTTTCATCTTTGAAGATGGTTGCACTCAGCTATATCCCTGCTTACATTAGAACATATGACATGCAACAATTACAAAAATAAAACACTTAGATAAATATTTCTGAATATATTAACACAGTTGTTTTGAAGTGTATATACCAAAAGTAGCATTTATTACAGATGTGAAATGATGCAAAGTAACAGGGCTTAGATTGGGGACCGCGAGCAAAAGTCATTTTGTATCAATAGCAATTAGAATGAATAGGAATCTATAGGAAAGGGAGTGAAAAAAATTAAAAACTGCACTTCGTGCATGCCAGACTATGCTGCAAACTACGGGTACCGTTCTGCCGTGTTCCTCACTATTTATGTCATCAATATGGCAGAAAGTGAGGAATTTTGTTGTTGTTGTTGTTTAGTCGTTTAGTCGTGTCCGACTCTTCGTGACTCCATGGACCAGAGCACGCCAGGCACTCCTGTCTTCCACTGCCTCCTGCAGTTTGGTCAAACTCATGCTGGTAGCTTCGAGAACACTGTCCAACCATCTCGTCCTCTGTCGTCCCCTTCTCCTTGTGCCCTCCATCTTTCCCAACATCAGGGTCTTTTCCAGGGAGTCTTCTCTTCTCATGAGGTAGCCAAAGAATTGGAGCCTCAGCTTCACGATCTGTCCTTCCTTTTAGTGAGGGTAAAAGAGGAGAGCGCAAAATATGGTCTGAAGCTCAATATCAAAAAAACCAAGATAATGGCCACTGGGCCCATCACCTCCTGGCAAATAGAAGGGGAAGAAATGAAGGCAGTGAAAGATTTTACTTTCTTGGGCTCCATGATCACTGCAGATGGTGACAACAGTCACGAAATTAAAAGACGCCTGCTTCTTGGAAGAAAACAATGACAAACCTAGACAGCATCTTAAAAAGCAGAGACATCACCTTTCCAACAAAGGTCCGTATAGTTAAAGCTATGGTTTAACCAGTAGTGATGTATGGAAGTGAGAGCTGGACCATGAAGATGGCTGATTGCCGAAAGCGCTACGAGTTCTTAGACTAGTCTTATACTCCCGCGTCTCCCGCGCAAAGGAAGCTGGATGCCTCCGTCTTGTTTTTGAAAGCAGCTCAGCCTCCCTCCGCACCGCGCAGGCGCTGCCGCAGCGAGTCCCGGTCCCAGTGGGCGGAGGATAGGCGCTTGCTCGCTGCTTCCCTTGCATCCCACCCCCTCTGATGCTCTCAGCCAGGGCGCCTCCCCACGCAGCAGCCGCGGCAGGAGGAAAGCCGAGGAGAGAGGAGGGAGGGGAAAAAGAAGGAAAACACTTCTGCCTCCAGGCCCGCCTTTGCCCGGGAAACTGAAGCCGGCGCTGCGCCATCATCGGCCAGCGAGCAAAGCTTCCCCAAGCGAGCGACTCTCCCTTTGCAGCAGCGGGCGCCTATACGAGCCAGGATGGCCGTCCCCTTGACCGACAGCGAGAAAAGAAAGCAGATCAGCGTGCGGGGCATCGCCGGCCTGGGCGACGTGGCCGAGATCAGGAAGAGCTTCAACCGGCACCTACATTTCACCCTGGTCAAGGACAGGAACGTGGCCACCCCGCGGGACTACTACTTCGCCTTGGCGCACACGGTCCGCGATCACTTGGTGGGGCGCTGGATCCGGACCCAGCAGTATTACTACGAGAAGGATCCCAAGGTAAGGAGCTGCGGGGTTGCCTCCCCTCCGGCGCCGCCGCAGCTTGCACTGCAGGCAGGAATGCATTGGATTCCTCGCCCTCTCCAAAAACCAGGCGCAGCCTCTCTTTCGCTTCCACCCGCGCGCTAACCGCGCAAATCTTTCCCCGTTTCGCAGAGCCGAAGGCAGGCCTTGCCGGCTCTGGAAATGCCCCCCTCTGCTGGCCGACGGTTGCCTGCGCGTGTGTTTTGCGTTTTTGCCCGCGCTGCTGCGCTTTCCTTGCAGGGAGATGGTGCGCCAAGAAGCCGCTGGAGCGTGGCGCGGAGAAGGAATCCCATTTCCCATAGGCAGCAAAGCGGAAGTCTAGCAAATAAGGGCAGGGCCCGTCGCAAAGTCCAGGTCCGCATTGCAATCAATGGGAAATCTCTCTCTTCCACCGTGTGTGTGTGTGTGTGTGTGTGTGTGTGTGTGTGTTTAGCAGCCGTGGATTTGCGGCAGTGGATCTCCAACCATAGTGATGTCGACTTTAGCCAGTGTCTCTTTGGAAAAGGAGGGGTATTTCTGGGCAGCAAAACGCACCGAAATTAAGGGCGCAGCGAAAGAAGATGCTGCCTGTTCATTAAGGGAGGGGCCCTCCGAGATTCGTTTTGTTTCCTTTTGATTGCTGGCCCCGGGGGCTTCAAAGCTTTCCTTCCAACTGCTCTTCAATCCTACACTGAGCAGCATTACATGGGGAGATCCCTTCTGCTGAGTCAGACCTTTGGTCCGTCTGGCTCAGCATCTCCTCTGAGTGGCAGCGGCTTTCCAGGATTCAGCTAGATAGAGGCTTTTCCTGCCCTACATAGAGATGCTGGGGATTGAGCTGTAGGCAAAGGAGGTGCTCTGTTGCTTGTGTTACCTAGTCTTGCTCTGATAAAAACAGGAAATTCAGATCCCGTTCTGATAAGAGAGGATGAGCTCGTTTGGGGGCTGTACTACTTCATAATCTAGACAGATATTATTGAATGCTTTCCCCCCCACCCTGGTGGCGAGGACAACAGCAACACTATGCATGGGAAACTAGCGGCTGAACGTGCAGTTTATACAGGTCTTCTCAGAAGTAAACTCCCCAGAGTGCAATGGGATTTATTTCTAGGCAAGTGTGTATAGGACTGCAGCCTAAGCTCCTTGCTTTGTGCTGCCTTTCTGTGTGGAGGTGGGGACCCTCTTGTTTGGGCGAGTATTGCATTCTGGAGTGGTGCCAACCAGACACAGGTTCACCGTGTCCTTGAGAAATAAGCCTACATGATCAAGAGTTAGGAACATAAGGAGCTGCCTTATATCATGTCAGAACATTGCTCCATCTAGCTCAGTAATATTGTCAACACGGACTGGAAGAAGCCTCTGGGGTTTCAGCCCTAGCTGGAGACGGCGGCCATTGAACCCGGAGTTAACTGAATCTGCATGTAAAGCAGATTGACTGCCACTGAACTGCAGCCCTTCTCCAGAACACTATCATTTTAATGTGTAATGCTTGTTGCGTCGACAATGCCTTCCTTTTTGCAAGTTTTCCTATGTCCTGGGCAGCAGCCAACAACAATCTGAAAGCTCTTGGTTGTGTAGGTGATATCAACCAGCTCACAAGAGCTGCTAAACTGCCTCTGTCTGGGCTCACAAGTAATGCTAAACAATAGTTTAGCTATCAAACCATAGCCAATAACTGATACTTAAGGCTCTCGGCTCGGTTTGCATGTCACACGACTACTTAGTTGGCACCCATCTGTCTTGGGATATGCCAGCCCATGGTTTATTAACTATGATTTATTTAAGCTAAAGCGGAGCCATAGTTACCAGTGGGGGGGTGTTCTAGCCAGGGGGTTTTCCCCCGGGTGAAGCCTCCAGAGGGGTGCTATTGAGGCTCCCAGCCTGTGTGTGCCAAACTGGGTCTTTGACCCAGGTGAAATAAAGCCTGGTTTCACCCCGGCTAAAGGCTAAACCACAGTTTAGGCTTCTAAGGCTTCATTCAACAAGGGATGGGGGAACCCCGCACCTGCAGGCCATCCAGCAACTGGTATTCTGTGGAGGCAGAGCATAGCGTTTTCAGAACTTCTGTGTTTTTTGCTCTACTGTGCCGACATACGTTTTGTTGTTCCTGGTTTTATGAATATATGCATGTGTGTGTTTTTGAGCTGTGAGTGGTTTCATTCTGCTCATTTTTATAGCTCTTGTTGATTCTTCTCAAAAGGCTTTTGTCTTTTATTGCTAACCACCCAAAGGACTTTGTTTTAACTGGGTAGCATCCAAATGATGTTAAGAAACAAAGAAGGAGTTCCCTCATAGTCCAGCATCTTTGGATCGTTCAGAATCATCAGTGATCGAGGAAATTCATTTGAAGCTGACAAAAGCGATGAAGGGCAAAGCTGTGGCAGGCAGGAAACATCCAAGCAGGTTATAACCAAGGGACCCGTTATTTTGTGTTGGTCCACAGAGTCTAGAAATCAAAGGCATGCCACTTCTAGCGTGAAACAGAACTTCATTGTCAGCCATAGGTTGAATTGTCCTTTGTGAATTTTGTCACATCTACATCGTTCATTTAAAGCTCTCTTGTGCCACTTTAACAGTCATGGCTTCCCACAAATAAACCTAGGAACTTATTTGTTAAAAGTGCTGGGAATTGTAGCTCTGGGGAAGATCTCCTACCAGCGCTCAGCAACCTTAACCAGTGATTCTTTGGGAGATGCCATGGCTCTTGAAAGAGATAGGAGATGTAAGGATATGACCAGAATCTCTTCTTTCCCCCCCTGAAACGATCTCTGATGAAAATGTCTTCATTGGTCCTGAGCTTACCAGGGCAGCCATTTTGTTTCTTGAGGTGACCCTGAGTTCCAGTGTTCCGAGAGAGAATAATTTTGCTCGTGTCACCCTTTCCACACAGCTAGTTTTTATTGCCCTTTTCTCTGCCTTCTCCAGCTCTGCATTAATGGGAACATAATTCGTTGTTTGACAAGCCACCACCGCAGTCTCTGCCATCCTTCAGCAACAGGCAATTCCAGAATGACAGGAATAAAATTAGGTTCCAGTCACGACATCTCTAGCAAAATGAGCCTCGTGCAGATCAGCAAATGGCACATATACCCACCCCAAGTCAAGGTGCATAACACCCAAAGCCAACCAAAGTTATTTTGGAACCTGAGGCAGAAAATCCCACAGATATATGCCTCCTCTGTCACATGGCAAGAAGTACTTAGCTTTCAGGTTTTGAACCAGAGGGTACTTATTCCGGAAGCACTACAAGACCACTTTAAACAGACATGGCTTCTCCACAAATAATCCTGGGAACTGTAGTTTGTGAAAGGTGCCTAGAGTTGCTAGGAGACTCCTGTTCCCCTCACAGACCTACAATTCTCAGAGTGGTTTCTGGCCAAGGATTTCAGACAGAGGTGTTCTAACAACAAGAGGATGCCATTTTGTCTATGGCTTCATTCTCCAAAGATGTCTCTTAAGTGGTTATTAAAATATCACCAAAAATACCAGGGGGGAAATCCACATTTTTACAGCAGCACAGAAAGATTAGATAAGATCCTCTTAAACATCAGTGTAAATCCAAAGTAACTAATGCATGAGGACTATATTAACTACTGGCAAACTGAAATACAGCAGAGGCAACCTGCCCCACCTCACAGATATCCAAGCATTTATTTATAGGTAGCCTCAGCACTCTCATCTCTGCTGCTATCTTGGTGACTTAAGCTCACTATGTGATAAAGAGTGAGGCCTCCCATTGCCCATCTTTGATGAAGGCTAACTTGGCATCTGTGGGGTTTTGTGGCCTCTCACCTTCATGTCTTCCTGTCGTGTACCTTGCTCAGAGCTCTGAGTTTCGAAGTGGCATCTGCTGTCCACAGACCATAGCAGAACAGAGTCCTAAGTAGTCATGGAAACCGTTGCAGCTTTCCTAGCACGCTCCATTTAAGCATGGTCCGTGTACAGCCTGATCCTAGGGATGTTTGCACAAGAAAATACCTGGGGTTACCAGCTGATCAGAAGGAAAAAGACAGAACAGAACATCCTGGCCTGCATTTGACCCTTCAAGGGAAGCTTTTTTGAGCTGTACATCAGGCGTGGGAAACATCAGACCCAGGGACCCTCCAAGTTTCTCTCTCTGGCCTTTGGGTCTCTGGCCACACCACAAACCCCTCCCCAAAGCTGCATCCTCTCACCCCAGGCCTCAGTCCAGCCCTCCATCACACCCTCCTTTTTGCCTGGCTGGGATTTATCATTGAACTCTGATAATGCCTCTTGCGTGCCCGGATAGTGGATAATGGATTGGGTGAGAGAGGGGGGAATAGAACAGGGGCCACCAACCTGGCACAAGTGAGTCTTTCATGGGCACCCTCAGCCAGGGTCCCCAAGCTAAATGCCTCTCTCTCTCTCTCTTTTTAAACTAAGTCTCTAGTGTTCCTAGAAAAAAAGTTATGAAGCAAAAGGTGCAGGTACCCTTCTAAGTGATTTCTATGAAATGACCCCAGGAAAGTGGGTATAGGTTTGCAGCTGCCAGCTAGGCTTTGCTTTAGGGGTAAAACAGAGTTCTTGTGCCTTTAACGGCTGTGTGGCAGGCAGAAATTCAACAGGCTAGGCCTTTTCTAGTATGGAAATACCATGGCGGAAAAAGCTGCACCTGTTCACATTCTTTGCAGGCGTTCTACACGCGTGGACACTGATTTATTTTTGCACCCTCCACTTGTAAAAGAGGATACAACTTTGCATGTCAGGAAGCATATGCAGATTTTGCAAGTGGGGCAGAGAGCTCAATCCACATGCAGAAAACCCTGTAGGCATCCCTGAGTATGTGTGTGCATGAGAGAGAGAGACAGAGAGAGATCTGAGGGAGAGGGGTTGGGGTTGGGGTGGGGTGTATCACCTTGTATATTTTTCCTAGTCCTCAGGAATGCTCTCTGTTGTTAGATAGCACCAGCATCTTTGTGTGAAAGATTGATTTCCACAATTGGGACTAGCAGGAAATGGCAGCCATTTTGTATTATGTCATTCCCCCATGCCAGCCATTTTGTGGGAGGTACCCACAGCACTCTCTCAAAATATGCCCGCTGGTCCAAAAAGGTAGCTTGGTAACTCTTTGTGTAGAAAACAACTGGCTGTAGAAAGAGGGGGGAAATATTTGTTGCCCTGCCCATTCCCCCCCCCCCCCGGCTCTGCCCACCACTGAAATGTGGCCCCTGGGAGGTTGCCCAGAAGGGAATCTGGCCCTCTGGGTGAAAAAAGGTTCCCCAACTGCTGTATTTGATCATCTGCAAATGGGTGTAGACCGAACTGCTTTCCACAGGCTGGTTCAAAGGTTGACAAAACTCCTGAGTAACAGTGCAGTCCTAGCCATCTCTCTAGCAGAGAGGAGAATTCAAAGGGACTTACTTCCAGGTAAGTGGGGCTAGGGTTGCAGCTTTAGAAACATAATTTGGTACCATTATCGGTCTCCATGCCTCAGTGGCAGAGCATCTCTTTGTATGCAGAAGGTCTCATTTGCCTCCATCTCCAGGAAGGGCTGGGAGAGAGTCCCTGCTGCTCAGCATAGACAAAGCTGAGTTAGATGGACTCCGTATAAGGGAGCTTTCTGTGCTGTGCTTGAAATCTGCCTGACATATATGGATCACAAAGTCTGCAGTGAAAAAATTGTCTTAGATCTGCTACCCTGCAGAGAGTTCTTTTGCATTGACCTGTCACTAGAGCAATTCAGGCCATCGTTGTTGTTTTCACACAACAGAGAATAAAACAGCAAACGGATGGATGAATCCTTTCCTCTGAGGTATACAAAGGACCTATGACAGCCTGGTCCCTGGGCGTCCTGGATCAATTTCCTATTTGTGCCATTGGATACCATCTGGCAGACATGAACAGCACTGCAAAAACTGAAGTCGTCATGGTGGCTCTACCCTTGCAGAAAGAAGCCAGATTTGTCAGTTGAAATAATCTGGAATTCACGGCTGGGAGGTTTTCGAACCACGTTCCAGAAAAACACTGGATTTCACCAGCAGAGACGAAGCTCTATGGTACAGCATCTACATTTGCATGCAGAAGTTCCCACATTCAATCCCCAAGTAGGGATTAGGGAAAAATTCCTGTCTGAAATCCTGGCATTGCTGCTGCCAGTCTGTGTAAGCAATACTGAGCTTGACTGACCCAAGCTTCCTATGAAAGCTTCCTATGTTCCTAGATATTCAGGGGGTCCTTGTTGAGCTGATCAGGAATGGCAAATGAGTTTCGTACTTGCTGCCTGTTAATCTTCCTTTACGATGCGCACCCAGGAGGGAATGTCTGGCTGTACTCCAAAGTGCACACTTGGTTCATACACAAAACGTTTTGCTGCCTGAGGCAAAGGACAAGACGGCGACTCCTCTCCAATCCACATACCAAACCTGGACAGGACTGGTAGCTGAATGACTGGGACCTGGAAGATCAAGGTTCAAGTCCCCACTCAGTCATGAAGCTCGTTGAGTGTCCTTGAGTCAGTCACTGTTTCTCAGCCTAGCCCTACCTCCCAGGGCTGTTGTGAGGAGAAAATGGAGAGCGGTAGAACCATGCATGAGCTCCATAGGGGAAATGTGGAATATAAATTTAATAATAATAACATTGGGGGAGGGTAGCTTGCTGCACCTTATCTGAGGCAGCAGGGCAACTAAGGGCCCCCATGAGAGGTTATGCAACACCAGAGCAGATTGCTTGGGATGTTCAAGAGATACAGTTGGAGTCAGCTGCTGCTTGAGGTGGTACCAGGGTCATCTTAAGCATTTTCAGTGCCAGGGTGCAAAGGTCTGCCTGGCGCGCCCCCCGGTTGCCCAAAGTTGTTGACCTTTTTTTAAGGCGGGCCGGCAACGCATGCATGGCAGAGCTAGCCTCAGCAGCAACAGAGGAGCCCCAAGGCGCTGGCGGCAGTAGAGCAAGGCTGGGCCAGGCGCCTGGGGAGGGGTGGGCAAGCAGAGCCCCAGCGCAACAACAGTCGAGCCCGAGGCGGCTGCTAAGCAAAGCCAGGCGCCTCGTGTGAGCAGCATGTGGTGGGCGGGCCTCTCGACGGCCCGCCAATCCCAAGCACGTAGGAGGGCGGAGCCGGCCGGCTGCCTCAGTGCTTCGCTCGCCCGCAGCAGAAGAGCTGTGGCGCTCCGGCGGGCTCTGCTCCACTCGGCAGCAGCTGTCAGCTCTTCCCAATCCCCAGACTCCAAATCTCGGCCCCGGACTCTTGGCCTGGCGCCTCTGAGAGCCCGGCGCCCGGGTGCCCCGCACCCCTAGTGCCTATGGGTAAGACAGCCCTGGGTGGTACCTTGCCTCCCTAATGGTAGGGCCAGCCCTGTTTCTATATAACGCCGTGGCCAGAGACAATGTCAGCAGACGGCGTTCTTGGGCAACTCCTGAGGAACCTGCCGCTGCAATGCAGCCCCTTTTCTGGTGCTCCTCTGATGTCTGCCTGGCAGCTACCATTGTAGTTACCCACAATGCCCTGCTGTAATACCATAGTGCCAAACTTTTCCTCAGGTATGCCCCAACTGTCCCATGCACCCAGAAAAATAAATAGGAGGAGGAGAGGGTTTGCCTGCCCTCATGAGGGAATCCCCACTAGCGGGCCTTGTGCTGAGGCGCCCATTGGAGAATGTGCACCGGCCCTGGCCGTATTAGTAGTTCCCAACAGGACAAATTAGGCCCCATCTGCATTATACATTTAAAGCAGCATCATGCCACTTGATAGAGTCATGGCTTCCTCCAAAGAATCCTGGGAAGGGTGGTTTGTTAAGGGTGCTGAGAGTTGCTAGGAACTACAGTTCCCAGAACTCATTGGGAAGAGAGATTGGCTGTCAAACTACTTTGGGAATTGTGGTTCTCTGGGGCCTAGGTTTCCTGTGTTAACTGAGTGTTTACTATAGAATGCACCTTCAAATCCTGTACCATTGTTCCCTCTTTACTCACACTCCCCCTGCCAATAAAGATTTACACCAGTTTAGGTCCCATTATGCAGCTGTCTTTTTATAAAAACAGAAGGCGAGCTCTGCTGGAACAGGTACAAATTCTGTCTAATCCTGCATCCTGCTCCTCACGGTGACCAAACAGATGCATTTCCTGTAGCAGGAAACACTTGTTTAAAAAGTTAAAAATCCTTGTGTTCTGCAGTTGTTTTTAGATTGCTAATATAGATGGTGTTTACAACTGCCTGGTACTTTTTGAAAGTATTATACTGAGGCTTAATATCACTTGGTATCAACGGGCCACTCTCGGGCTAATTGGCTCTATAAGGTTGTTTTGAGGCAAAGAGCCACTGCAGTTTTGAGGAAGTTTTTTCCTCTGTGTGGTTGGTTAAATGTCTCCTTGCTGTGTACAAGGTCTGAAGAAAGACAAAAACCTCTTTGTTTACTTCTCAAATTACATGCTGTGTTTGTTCAGTTTTGCTCAGTGAAGTGTTGCCAAGATCTTTTTGCCTTCTGGACTCCGTCTGTGTCATGCAAATGACTTTGCTAATGCGGAAGATTGCAAGACTAGCCCAAGGTCACCTAATGAGCTTCATGGCTGAGTGGAGATTTGAACCAAGGTCTCTGCAGCCCTGGTCCAATACTCACACCACCATATGCAAGTCACCTCTTGACATTATAATCATCTTGGGGATGAATAATTTGATTTTATTTAAATAATAAAGTGATGAAACATGCATGTGCAATCTCCCCTTTAGCAAGGAACAGATAGTTTTTAAATGTGTATACTTATGTGTCATTAAGGGATGCGGGTGGCGCTGTGGGTAAAACCTCAGTGCCTAGGACTTGCCGATCGTATGGTCGGCGGTTCGAATCCCCGCGGCGGGGTGAGCTCCTGTCGTTCGGTCCCAGCTCCTGCCCACCTAGCAGTTCGAAAGCACTCTTAAGTGCAAGTAGATAAATAGGTACCGCTTTATAGCGGGAAGGTAAACGGCGTTTCCGTGTGCTGCGCTGGTGCTGGTTCGCCAGCTGCAGCTTCGTCACGCTGGCCACGTGACCCGGAAGTGTCTTCGGACGGCAACGGCTCACGGCCTCTTGAGCGAGATGAGCACGCAACCCTATAGTCGGACACGACTGGCCCGTACGGGCAGGGGTACCTTTACCTTTACCTTTTTATGTGTCATTGGGAGTCCATTCTTTGGGGGAAGCCATCCATCATGGATGCTTTAGTTGAGATTCCTGCATTGCAGGGGGTTGGACTAGATGACCCTCACGGTCCCTTCCAACTCTACAATTCTATGATTCTATGAATCTAGAACCTGTGGCCCCCCAGCTGCTGTTGGACACTATTCCATCAGCCATAGATAGCAGAATCATTGCTTGGGGATGATGGGTGTTGTAGTGCAATAACCTCTGGAGGGCCACAGATTACTCATTCCTGACTCAAGTTGTTCATTTAACTATCAAATGAAAAAGAGTTATGTTGCCGGGGGGGGGGGTGTCAAGAAATGTGGAAGGCTGTGGTGCCTATTTTCAGGAACAATTCCTCCTGCAATTTTCCAAGTAGATGAGAGTCTGCTAAAAGTAAACCCCTTTTTCTCCTTTATGCAAATGTTAGAGAGGCACTTAACATTATCTACATGGATTCAGCAGAACAGTGCTATTAATATTTTTGGAGCTGGCAACTGGTTATCTCAAGGGAACAAATATGCTTCACCATTCCTCTCACAGGAGTATTGCCAGGAAAAGAAGTTAAGAAAGGGTGTCCAACCGCATTCTTTTTCCAGAAAGTTCTGTAGAAGTGTCAGAGTGCAGGGAAACATACAGCAAATGTGTGAGGAAGAAGAAAGCCCCATAGTTTTCAGAATAATAAAAACCAATCCATTAAAAGAAAAATGATCTGGAAAGTTTCCAAGAGAGATCTTGTCTAGCTCTCTGTGGTAGGGTGAGGGTCTGGACCATGGAAGGACTACTTAAAATTAGGGATGGGCAACCTGTGGCCCGCCATTTGTTGTTGGACTCCAATTCCCATGAGCTCCAGACAGCATGGCCAGTGGTCAGGGGTTATGGGAGCTGTAGTCCAGCAACAGCAACCTCTGGCAGGCCACAGTTTCTCCACCCTTGGCTTAAGTGGTCTATCCTGCCAAACCGGTCTGGCTTTGTTACATAAAGTAGCAACCAAATACCCTTCTTTTTGTTAAATCTCCTGCAGCTGGACTTTTCTGGAAGGAAAGAGCCATTTGGGAACTTAGCTCTCTTCCTCCCTGTGGGTGATGATGCCATGAGCTTCCTTTTATGAGGAAGCAAGTTTAGATTTAGGAGAGAGCCTAATAGAAGGGTTGAAAGCTGTACGATGCGCTAGGACAGGGGAGGCAACCTAAGGCCCGGGGGCTGGATGCCTTCTCAATCCTGCCCATGGACAGTCTGGGAACCAGCGTGTTTTTACATAACTAGAATGTGTCCTTTTATTTAAAATGCATCTCTGGGTTATTTGTCGGGCATAGGAATTCATTCATTACCCCCCCCCCCAAAATATAATCTGTCCCCCCACAAGGTCTGAGGGATGGTGGACTGGCCCACGACTGAAAAAGGTTGCTGACCCCTGCGCTAGGACCTCTGAAGGACCTGGGTGCCTCCTCCAACCTAATGGGGGAGCAGGATCAATTGGAGTGTTAATACTGTGAAGATTCAATTATGCTTAGTCTGTGTCATGGTTACTGGCCTGAATCTTCTCCTGGCTCAGAGCTAGCCTCAGAAAGGGAGGAGACATTGTCTTGGAGAATGGTTGTCCTGTGCTCCAGGACTGTCAAGGCCAGAGGGTGTGGCTTTGCCCAACTTCTCAGACCCAGAGGGCATGCCCCAATGCAGCCCTCACTGCATCCGTGCTATAGGAACCAGATGCTGCACAACCAGGCAAGTGTCCCTTTAACAGAGAGCTCCACAGAGGGAATGGAATTAACAGTAGATCCGGATCAGCCAACAACCTTCAGAAGCCCTCAACATGCCGCTAAGACAACAGCTCTCCTTAGGTGAGTTCCAACTAGAACTTGCTACAGAGACCTGTCCAGGGTCCTGACGGATTGTGCTCTACCTTGTCTGTTGTGATCGGGGAGAACCTCCCTTCACTCTTCTCTATAGGTCTTGGCTTTGATCTCTTGGATGTGACTCTGCTCTTCCAGATGTTACCCTATTCTTAGAGTGATTCACTGCATCGCCCATCCTTCCCTGGGTCCCTTGAGCCAAACTAGGGCACAGCAGCCTGTATATATCAGCAGAGGATTCTTCCCCCACTATTTTTGGGTCCAGTCACCAACCCACCAACGTTCCTGGTCTGTATGTTGCATTTACGGCAAGATGGAAAAACAGGAAGAAGGCATGTTGGAAAGAAGGAGACTCATGGCAACCAGTGCTAGGAAACGGTCGCTAGGAGAGAGGGAAGGTGGTTGGAAAAGGACAGGAAGGGAGGAGAACAGTCCAAGGTGATTATTTTTGGGAGAAATGAAAGGGCAGGGAGAGCCCTATCAGCCTTGAGACTGGATGAGGAACCCGTGGTTTCATAAGTCACACAGTCTGCTGGAAATTCTTGGTTTGCTGCCTAGCAACCACAGGGCCTGTGTCTTGATCTCTTAAAAGAGGGCCTTCCTCAGGATCAGCCATCTCAGACACTACAGTCAGCAGGAGAGGCCCTCTGAATACATGACCCATAGCAGTGCCTTCTTGGTGGTGGTTGCCTATTTGTGGAATGCCCTCCTTGGTGAGGTGCACCTGTCTCCCCTGTTGCCAACATCCACAAGGAATTTAAAAGCATACCTGTTCACCCAGGCATTTGATGGCTCAAAGATACAGGTCCAGGAGCTGAGGATAATCACACAGCCTGTGATAACCTGCTGGTGTTTAGTGGCCTCGAGACGGTTAACAGAATAAAGTGGGTTAACAATATTTTGTTTTGTTTTTAAATGGAACGGACTGCCACTTAGATCAGCTACAAAGCCGGATTCAAGATCACTGGAGCAAGAACAAGCCTTTTGTTCCTGCTGTTCCCCCAAACCTGTCTGTTCAAGTGAATGATGACTCATCTTCACCCTTCTATTCTTTCACTCAGCTCTTTCACCTTGGACAATGAGGTTTGCCTCTCTTGGCTTCCATCAGCTTTGCAATCAAACACTCTTCCAGCTTCCCGGACCTTTATTTAAGTACAAGGTGGCGTCAGTATTGTTGCAATGCCAGGCCTTTCTCAAAAATCACAAAAATGCTTTGGGGAAAAGTAAACGTACACATTCAGACACACACTAGTGTGAGCAAAGGCTTGTTCTGTTGCAACATGCTTGTTGCGTTAGTTCATAGAATTGTCATCCAGTCCAATCCCTTGGACTGCAACTGACAGCTGCCAGTTTGTGCCAATCGTGAGGGACAGGACCGTGGCAGGGGGGCAGAAGCATGAAGTGCAGGCCCCAGTTCATCTTTAAAAGCCATGGGAAAACCCACACTACTGTGTTGTGCATTAGGAATTCAAGAGGTTGTTGGCCACCCTGCCAGATCCACATTCCTCTGTCTATGCTTCAGCAACGGTGAAGATTTTGGGGGACATGGGGCCAAATTCCAACCTTGGAGCAAGAGGGAGAGTTGCCCCCTTTCAGTGTTGTTTGGATGTTCTCTCTGGACCCTACGCTCCACTTGGGGGCTTTCTGGAGGCACCTGGTTGTTCTCTGCATGGGAACAGGATGTTCCTACTAGCTGATGCTTTGGGCTTAGCTAAATAGGGCTTCTCTTACGTTCTGATAGGGCAGAACCCACAATCCATTTCCTTCGGAACAGTCCTATTAAAATCATAAGCATTGCTGCAGAACTAGTGGAGCGTGGGTTCTGTGGTCATTTATCTTTTTTAAAGCAACTTACGCTGAAGTTTCTTAAAGAGACCTACATGGTACAAAACTTTAATGCATCCATTTTGGCGCTGGGCAGTGTACTCATTTCCTGACCTGAGACAAACCAGACCTCTCGGTAATAGTCCTAAATCCTCTTTTGTGTCTGGAGTCTCCCATTACTTCAGACTTGGTCTGCTGCTGCTCAGTGTACAAAGGGGCCAACAAACATGGCCATCACAACAGAATTGCAGAGGATCATCTAGTCCAACTCTCCCTGCAATGCAAGGAATCTTTTTGCCCAGTGTGGGACTTGAACCCTTAACCCTGAGATTAAGAGTCTCAGGGCTCTACCAACATCACAATTGACTGATTGATTTTACAATGGCAGTGCCTAGGCTACAAGGGAGAAATGTGCCATTTGCTACTATCTCTGCTGCCCAGTAGTTTATCAGCAACGGTATCCAAATAAACCTTACAGTAGGATTTTCATCAGAGTATATTTGTGTGATTTGGACTATCTAGCGTATGTACTTGGCCACTGTTTCCTCCTTATACAGAGACAGGCACTGACTGCCAGTGGCACTCCAAGACAGCCTTTCCAATGTGGTGCCCTCCAGTTGCTTTGAACTACAACTCCTATCAGCCCCGGCCAGCGCTGCTGGGGCGGTTGTTACTTCGTACAAATCACAAGGGTGATCAGCATGCCTCACAGCAAAGACGTGTGCAGACATCAGTCTTGCAAGCTGGGCATGTAAAAGAAACACTTAAGAACTAAGAAGAGCCCTTCTAGACTAAACAAAGATTCTGTTCAGCAACTTATTTCTAGCTATACTTGATCCAGTGATGCCTATGAGATGCTCACAAGCAGGGTGTGATGCTCCCATTTAGTGGTCATGACTAATAGCTGCTGATAGGCCTTTGTTCTTCATGGGATGGTAAAACTATTGCCTAACAGTAGGGACCCTGAACCGCAATTCTGTGCATGTTTACTCAGCGGTCCGGCTGTGTTCGGTGAATCTTACTTGCAGGGAAGTGTGTGTATAGGATTGCAGCCTTCGCTCTTGGAAATGGGAGCATTCATGGAGCAAGAGACCAGACCCAAGTGCAGGCTAAACAATGTGAGCCAACACTGCCATTCCTTTTGGTGCGAGGTAATTGCTAGTGTAACTTGCACCAAACACTGACATGTCACAGAAGGTAATCAAAAAGTGTGACAGTGAGCGAGCAACAGAAAGGGATTTTCACTCTCAGGCTCCCCCTCCCTCCCCCTTTTGTCTTGGTTGAAAGCAAGACTGAGAGGTAATAAATATTTCAGAATTGCTTAAGTGTTGTTCTACTTCCATTGATTTCCCTCCCCTAAAGAGGGATTTCTGCTTAGTCACTTATATCCTCATCCTCCAAGGACTCTCCTAAAATAAGATCCATTAAAATGAGTGGACAAGGCTGTCAGAACTCTTAAGTACCAGAAACACCAATTATTGAAGTTTTTCCCCCACAACTGACTATTCTGATCCTTCGAGCCAAATCTCCCTCCCGTGAAACGGTACCTTCTGGTGGTAGCAACATAAGAATGGCTGCCTTTTACTGAATCAGCCCCATTGGTCCATCTAGCTCAATGCTGTCCACACTGACTGGCAGGGTCTATCCAGGATTTCAGGCAGGGTTCTCTCCCAGCCATACCTGGAAGTGCTGGGGGTCAAAGCAGATGCATGCAAAGCAGATGTTCTGCCACTGAGCTGTGGCCCCTTCCCCTTTGTAAAGAGGAGGCTGCCAGATATATTGCCAAGGGAAAGAGAATTGTCACAGGTTGCAATGTGATGAGTACTGTTTTCATGTTTTCCTGCTTTTGTGTCCGTCCGTCCCCCCCGTGAGTCTATGTGTGTGTGTGTTTTTTAAACTTGTGTACTCAGACTTTGGTGTTAAGGTAAGCATTTGGGGGGGGGGGAACCTGGAGTTCAGGCAACTTCTTTGTCAGTGATTCCCACCTGGAAAGATCCATGTTAGAGCTACCAACTCACCTCCTTTTTCTGACCTCTGGATTACCCTGTCAGCTATACTTTGCCATCTGGGCACATTGCCAGTCAGTGTGGAAAAAACAACCACCCAATCCTGATCCAGGGCAGTGTGTTTACAAAAAAATAAAGTTGTGCAGGTTTTGTTACTACATTTTTTTACCTGTCTTTTCTCAAAGAAGGTTAGGGCAGTGTGAATAATTCACACTAACACCATTTGATTTCACACAACAATTTTATGAAGTAGATTGTGCAAAGAGCCTCAAGGCTGTTGTATGGATTAAAACTTGTCTCTCGTCATTCCTAGTCCAACACTCTTCGACCACTAAGCCACCCTGCAGAGTTTGCTTTGTGTTTTGTCATTTGCTCTGTTCCTTCTAAACACAGGGAGTGCTGGTCAAGGCAGCCGTTCTGGGCATTCAAAGCTAGGAGGATAGGAAGATGTTTATACCAAGTCACACTCTTGGCCCATCTATGGTAGCTGAAGAGTATTGACATCCTGATGACAGGACGTCTCCTAGATTTCATGCAGGGGACATTCCCGGCCCTACCTGGGACCTTCTGCATGCAAATCAGGTCTTCTGCAAATGAGCTCTGGCCTTTGCCCCGGAAAGCTCTTGTCTCCTGACAACTGGAAACATTATTTTATCCTCTCGA
This sequence comes from Podarcis pityusensis, assembly GCF_964106645.2. Taxonomy (NCBI): domain Eukaryota; kingdom Metazoa; phylum Chordata; class Lepidosauria; order Squamata; family Lacertidae; genus Podarcis; species Podarcis pityusensis. The sequence goes on along the minus strand of NC_138026.1, from coordinate 107,212,066 downwards.
ATTTTGCTTTACATTCTTCCTGTTGTCCAGCCTAACTTTGCCTTTGCAAGGCCTAGAAACTTGCTTTTAAAAAAAGGAAAGATAAGATGGTTTTGGTGCTTTTGTGGAAATGTGCAGACACAGCGGCCTTGCCATGTCCGCCAGAATTCATTATCACTGTCACCATTACTCTAGTCTAGAAGCAGGTGAGGTGTGGTTAAAGTGTTGGACTAGGATTGAGAAGACCCCAATTAAGAGCGATGAAGCTCCCTGGGTGACCTTAGGCTGTTCACTCTAAGCTACCTCACCTAACCAACCTCATAGGGTTGTTGAAATGGCAAATCAGCCTAGGACCCTCATACCTACGGGACCGCCTCTCCCGGTATGCCCCACGGAAAGCCTCAAGGTCCATAAATAGCAACACCCTAGTGGTCCCGGGCCCTAAGGAGGTCAGATTAGCCTCAACCAGAGCCAGGGCCTTTTCAACACTGGCTCTGGCCTGGTCGCTTTTGGCCTGGAATTAACTTGATCCCCTCCCCCTCTCTCTTTTCCCCTTTTTCCTTCTGTGACGGATATCCTGCTTGGGGACTTCCCTGGCTTTCTTCTGGCCCACGTAGGACCAGTTTGGGTAGTTAGCCTTGGTGAAGACGACGTTTTTATCCCCAAAAAAGTTTTTGAGTTTCTGCTGAAATGAGGCTGCATTTTAATGTTTTAATGTTGTATTTTAATCTTGTTTTTAAGTTGTATTTCAATCAATTTGTTTTATATTTGGTGTTAGCCGCCCTGAACCCAGTCTTGGCTGGGGAGGGCGGGTATTAAAAATAAATTAATTTTATTATTATTATTATTGAGGAGGAGAACTATGTTTGCTGGTGTGAGCTTGCTAAAATATAAAATCCAGCTTTTCTTTCTCACTTCTTTCCTAGCGCATTTACTACCTGTCTTTGGAATTCTACATGGGACGGACCCTTCAGAACACAATGGTGAACTTGGGTCTGCAGAATGGCTGTGATGAAGCCATTTACCAGGTATGTTCATTCCTCCTTTGGGGGCTGATGCTTTTTGTGGGTTCATCACCAGTCCTGTCCTTTTTCTGATGCAAAAATTGTGGCACTCTGCCTAGGGGAATCTCACGTTGCAGCAGGGTCAATTTAGTCTGAAAGCTTTCAGATTCTGAGAAAAACTAGGCAATGGAACAAGTTGCTAATGGGAGCCGTGGAATCGCCACTGGCAATCACATCCGTTAGATCAGATCCATCTTTTTTTTAGGACTACAATTCCCATCATCCTTTACCACTGGTCTTGCTAGCTAGGGATGATGATAGTTGTAGTCCAAAAACAGCTGGCTGGTAAACTAGCCTAAGACTGTGGTTTCAGAGTCTGTTTTTATAGTCATTTGCAAACCATGGTTTGCCAGATGGTATTGGTTCAGACATCAGAATGAACTGTGGTTCTGCTGTGCAAACCATGGTTGGCTTTACATCACTGTGGAGATGCACCATTTCTCTCCTCCTGCTCCTCCCTCTCTTTGTTTTTAATAAGTTTTTTCTTCCAAAATAGCTGAATCTATTCTTTTTTGGCACCTGGGCCCAAACTACAATAATAGAGAGCCCATTAATTTTTATGGCCTACTTAAGTTTCGCTCTTAGCCCCATGGCATTGCTCTGAATGTTTATTGCTAAAAGGAGCATGACTCAAGGATTCCATTCCTTTTGGCAGAGCTATCAATGTGTTTTGTCCCCTGGGCAGTTACCTTATTATCAGAGTCTGGAATATTATGAAAGCTTTGGAGGGAGTGTGGAGGAGCGGGAGAGAGAAAGAGACTTGCTTTGCTTGGACAACTACCAAGTCAGTTGGCTTTGAAGCTCAGATTTATCTCTGATCGGAACTCCTGACATTTCTGTTTTCAGTTACAACCAATGGCAGTGGGTTCCGATTCTGATCAGAGAAGCTATGGGGGCTGGGTTAGCACGTGCGCACACACACACACACTTCCCAAATCAGAATTGCTCCTGAAGCCACAGTTCTCCTTGTTGGGGAATAGGGTGGGTGAGATGCACGTATAAAAACACGCTTCAAGTCCAGATGCACATGTTGGCAAGAGTGATGGAGATAAACCATTGATTCTCCAGCCATGGGTGGCTACCACTGACAAAGATGTAGAGGTAACAACGGAACTGAATGGAGGCCCCATTCCCCCCCCCAATCCGTTGAGCTGCATACTTTCTTCCCACCAACCTTACTCAGAAGTAAGTCCTATTGAATTCAATGGAGTGTTTTCATTGCTGTTTCTGCTTTTCACTATAGCTTGGGTTGGACTTGGAAGAACTGGAGGAGATTGAGGAAGACGCTGGCCTGGGCAATGGAGGACTGGGGCGTCTGGCAGGTGAGCCCTTTCTGGGCGGGCCTGGGAACACCTCGCTGTCCTACAGTGTAGCGTAGTGGTTAGAGTGTTAGACTGAGTTCAAATCCCCGCTTAGCCAAGAATGCTCACTGGATGGCCTTAGGCCAGTCGCAGTCTCTCAGCCTAACCTACCTCACAGGGTTGTTGTGGCGATAAAATGGGGTGGAAGGGGACCAAGCACACCACCTTGAACTAACTGGAAGAAAGATGGGATATAAATGTGTTTAAATAAAGGGAAAGTATACCTGCACCAACCGCCGCCACTGCTTTGGCTTTGTACTGTGCTAGGTCTTGATTTGTTTCTGTTTTTATTTTTATTAGGCATTCTGTGTTTTTTATGTTGCATTTTTATGTTGCGAACCACCCACAGATCTACGGGTAGAGGGTAGTGTACAAATTTTAAAAATAATAATAATAATAATTAATAATAATGTCTTAAACATGAGTCCCAGTGAGTGGCATTGGTAGATTGGCTTTCCTGGACATTTGCTTCTGTCTACTAATGAAATAGTTTGGGCCCTTCCTCTTTTAGCTTGCTTTCTGGACTCTATGGCGACGCTGGGGCTCGCAGCCTACGGTTACGGAATCCGCTACGAATTTGGCATTTTCAACCAGAAAATCGTCAATGGCTGGCAGGTGCGTTGGTGAGAGAATTCTCGTTCCTTTTGGGGTGCTGCCATTGCCTCCATCGTTCCTAGAGATCACCATGCTTGGGAGGGCGAAAGATGCTTTATCGCTTAGGGTGAGGCCTAACCAAGTGTTTTGAGAGGCAGAGAAAATAGGTATCTGTGTCCCGGCCCTCCCTGAGGAGGGATCTTGTGGCACAAGCATCAAGGACGTTTTGGAAGGGACGCTGCAGGTGTGGGAGAGTACAAAATCAGCCAATAACGGTGAAGGAGTGGAAGAGGCTGTACCCATACAGAGATCAAAGGCAGTCGGCTGGGTAGATCACAGTTAAATATAGACAGCAGCTTTATACCTTTGGTTCTTTTAACTGAGATCCTTTGTTGCTGAAGATACAGGGAATCAAACCTGGGACCTTCTGCACGCAAAGCCTGTGCTCTACCATTGAGCTATGATTCTACCGGGTGTAAAGTGCATTGCTGGTCAGATGACCTGCAATGAAAGCAAGTTTCACATCCCATTTTTCCTTCTTTCAGGTGGAAGAAGCCGACGATTGGCTGCGTTATGGCAACCCTTGGGAAAAAGCCCGCCCAGAGTACATGCTTCCTGTACACTTCTATGGCCGGGTGGACCGCACTCCGGATGGTGTGAAATGGGTTGATACTCAGGTACAGCAGTAGAAACCTACCTGTGGGGATGCCACGAATAATATTATAATAATTTATGACTTCTGCTTTGCCCATCTGACTGGGTTGTCCCAGCCACTCTAGGCAGCTTGCAACAGAATAATACAGGACACAGGGTAACACCAGACATTAAAAGCGTCACAATACAGGGCTGCAGAAGGTCATATGATTGTTTGACATCTGATGGGAGAGTGTTCCACCTGGGGGAGCCACTACCGAGAAAGCCCTGTTTCCCTGTAACTTCACTTCTTGCAGTGAGGGAACCACCAGAAGGCCCTTGGAAGTGGACCTCAGTGTCTGAATGATGAGGGAGATGGGTGTGAGTCCGTGATGAAGTGGAGGTGTCAGGTTTGGAGACGTTGACTGTAGTAGCAAATATTTATACAGCTTTCCTCAGTGCAGTGTGTTGCAGGCACAATAATAAGGCTTTCCTCCCTATGAGAGGAAGCTTGATGGGTTGATGAAATAAGTAAATAAATTCGTAAATAAAAGTCATGCAGATTAGAAACAAAAGGGTTCAAATGGCAAGTTCTGAGGTAAGATAAGCTCTTCTACAGGAAGCTGGGAAACGAATAGGACACACAAATAGTACACGCCTGCCTCGCTCAACCAGGGGCTGATGGGAATTGTAGTCCAAGACTTCTGGAAGGCAGCACTGAAGCACATTTGCACTCGTCTGCAATTGAAGTCTCACATTTTTCTTTTGAAAGAGCCGTAATTAGGCCTGGTGCCTGACTCACTGAACAACAGCATGTGGTGGAGGAGAAAAGAAATACATTGCGTGGGGAGAAAGAAACAGGGGGCTTGATCCACCAAGAATTTCTTCTGTCGGTGCTCCACTGGCAATAAACGGGAATTGGTTCAAGAACAGCAGAACCTTCAAAGCCCAGAGGCTTAGATATATTTCTTTCTTTCTTTGTCCCTCCCTCAGTATTTTTTTCCCACACTTCTGATGCCCATACTCAGGTTGGTTTACAACAGTTTAAAAATCACAGTGCCATAAAAATGCATGCAAACTAAATTTATCTGTAATGTTCTGAACCTAAGAAACTGAATGCGAGTTGCAATATAGACAGTTTTGGGAATGGAAATAAATAAATAGGATACAACACCAAACTACAATGCATTAAAAAAGAGACAAAGCACCCCACTCCTCCCTGTCCTTACCCCCAACTGAGCGGCAGGCTAGGTATCCTGTGGGACCTTAAAGGCATGAGCTTTTTAAAGCTTAGATCCGATGTATTAATTTCTGTTGCTGCCTTTGCAGGCCATATTTGGGCCTGCTCTGCCAGCTTGCCCTTTCCATGTTTTGATCACTTCCACATACGCCGAGTCTCTGGTGTTCCACATTTGTTGCTTGGAAGCCCGTAATTGGTTTAAACAGCGGCATTCCTCTGGGAAGTTGGCTAGGCCAGCTATTATTCTTCGGTAGAGAGAGGCTCAATAATAATGCCAGCTTCTGGCTGTTTTGGAGGATATACAGTGGACGCTCGGGTTGCGAATGTGATCCATGCGGGAGGCATGTTCGCAACCCGCAGCGCCACATATGCACACACGCGGGTCGCGTTTCGGCACTTCTGCGCATGCATAAAGCGCAATTTAGAGCTTCTGCGCATGCGCAAGCGCTGAAACCCGGAAGTAGCCCGTTCTGGTACTTCCGGGTTCGGCACAGTGCGCAACCCAAAAACACACAACCTGAAGTGTCGGTAATCGAGATATGACTGTATAGCCCTGGATTGTGAATTTTCTGTAGCTATTGCAGTTGTACAGGCATAGGCAAACTCGGCCCTCCAGATGTTTTGGGACTGCAACTCCCATCATCCCAAGCTAACAGGACCAGTGGTCAGGGATGATGGGGGTTGTAGTCCCAAAACATCTGGAGGGCCGAGTTTGCCTATGCCTGCAGTAGTACATAGGTGATTGACCCACCTGCCAATCACCAATGTCATTGTGATGTCTGATGATTGACAGTTGCATTGCCCTACCCACCTGCCAATGCCTGATGCACAGCACTTTCCCAACAGCCCACAGGGTGCCGAGTGCGAGGGGCTTTGCTGTTCCTGCAACCCCAAGTGGGTTGCCTTGAAACCTCTTCTGAAACAGAGGGGCACTCTCATTGGAAATGTCTTGCTGCCATTGTCGGAAGGGGCTTTCTCCCCACACACCAGCTGATTGACAAGGGGAACACACTTTGCTCCAGCAAAGGAACAATTGGCAGCTCATTTCAAGCTCCCAGTTGTTGCTTGGTAACCATGCCAGTACCCGCCCCATCCCAGGTGTCACATATCACATCAGGTGGGTGCAGTTTAGGGACAACAGCCTCCCGAGCCAAATGGGGAGGCCTGGTGGGCTCAGCCTTTGCCCACAGACTATTGGGTGTAATCTTTGACACCTCCCTCTCCATGGAGGCGCAGATTGCAGCTATAACAAAGGCGGCATTTTTTCATCTCCGCCAAGCTAAGCAGTTGGCTCCTTGCCTCTCTCGCCCTGACCTAGCCACTGTGATCCATGCGATGGTCACCTCCAGACTGGATTATTGTAACTCACTCTACGTGGGGCTGCCCTTGAGACTGACCCAGAAACTCCAGCAGGTGCAGAATGCCGCGGCGAGACTCCTTACTGGTCCTCGCATTCACCCAGTGCTATACCAGCTGCATTGGCTCCCGGTGGAGTACAGGATCAGGTTTAAGGTGCTGGTTTTAACCTTTAAAGCCCTACACGACCTAGGACCCTCGTACCTACGGGACTGCCTCTCCTGGTATGTCCCACGGAGGACCTTACAGTCTTCAAATAAAAATACCTTGGAGGTCCCGGGCCACAGGGAGGTTAGGCTGGCCTCAACCAGAGCCAGGGCTTTTTCGGCTGTGGCCCCGATCTGGTGGAACACTCTGTCACAAAAGACTAGGGCCCTGCAGGACTTGACATCTTTCTGCAGGGCCTGCAAGACAGAGCTGTTCCACCAGGCCTTTGGCCAGGGCACAGCCTGACCCCCTCCTTTGGCAATCCTCACAGAACTCTAGCCCAATGGTTGCCATTAATCTGATTTGAACTGATTTTATAATGAACTGATTTTAGAATGTTGTTTCATTTTACTGTTGGTAGCTTCAGCTGGGGAGGGCGGGATATAAATAACATATTATTATTATTATTATTATTATTATTATTATTATTACCCCCAGTTCCGCTCTAGGTTGTGCCAAACATGCTTTTTGCAAGAGACTTGATGTCTGCTGCTTTATCTCACCTTCACTGGATCCCTTCTCCTTAAATTAGGTTGTACTTGCCATGCCTTACGATACGCCTGTTCCAGGATACAGGAACAATACGGTGAACACCATGAGGCTGTGGTCAGCCAAGGCACCCAATGATTTCAATCTTGAAGAGTGTAAGTGCCATCTCGTTCTCTTTTTCCTTTTGGAAAGCGCACAGGTCACATGTTGCGATGAGGAGTTCCCCCCCCCCCCTTTTCATCACGTTGTGGGGTTTTGTGTGGTCTGGTTCAAGAAGCTGGGTGACATTGCTTCTTCCTCATGCTTTCCTACAGCCAGGCATTTTCAGGAAAGTAAGGAGTGCAAGCCAAACAAACAAAGCTATCAGCCTGGATAGCTCAGTGGGCTAAAGCATGGTGCTGATAAGACCAAGGTTGCAAGTTTGATCCTCCTAAGGGACAGCCGCTTATTCCCCCAGGGTCCCTTCCAGTTCTACAATTCTATGATTCTTTGAAATGCCTCAAGTATTATTTAATTTATAGCACAAACCTATAACATGTCTACCAATCAGGAACTCCCACTGAGTTTAAATGGGGCTTACGCCTAGATAAGTTGGTACTGTATAGGATTGCAGCCTTAATGGGCGTTCTTTGGGCCAAACTGCACTTTACATAAAACATGTTATCCCATTTAACTTGGGGATTTGGTTATTTTCTGGGAACACAGGAAGCTGCCTTTGAGCATGGCAGTTCATTGGTTTGTCTAGCTCAGTACTGTCTACACTGGCAGGCAGCAGGATTTTACAAAGGAGCCTTTCCCAGCCCTGCCTGGAGACACTGGGGATTGAGTTTGGCATCTTCTGCATGCAAAGCAGATGCTAAACCACCAAGCCATGGCCCTTCCTCTGTTAAATTAGGGTTGGCATATATCCGGATTTTCCCAGACATATCTGGAATATCGTGTCCAGGTGGATGTCTGGGGAAATCCAGACATATGGCTGCAGTGCTTTTTTTCTTTTTCTTTTTTTGCTCTTTTCCCATAAAAATAGCTCAAAAAAGGCATTTTGTCTAGGCAATTTTGCCCAAAAAGCTTAACAACTTTGCCAAAATAAACTCAACAACTTTCCTGTCTGGATTTTCAGTTTGAAATATGGCAACCATAGTTAAATAGCAACTGGGGGGTGGGGGGAAGTATCTGGATTGGGTTCACAGACAGCAGGATCTAACCCTTCCTTCCTGCACCATAGCACAAACAAAATCCCCACCCCCCACCCCATTGCTATTTGCTGGGCAAATAGGGCTGCTGCTGATGCCATGGGACTTTTATCAGGAAAATATGCAATTATTCTAGAGTTTTGCATTTTATGTGGTGGGCTGCTCCGCTGAGATGTGTTCCTTCTCCCCACCTAGTTAATGTCGGTGATTATATCCAGGCTGTGCTGGATAGAAACCTGGCAGAAAACATCTCCAGGGTGTTGTACCCAAATGATAACGTAAGTGGCTCTTCTGTGTTGCATTAAAATCTCTCCTGGTTAACCGCGAGCTGATTAGAATTTGTTTTTATGTCCCCTGCGTTGACCATGGTTCGCCTTGGCAGAGAAACAGAGCACAAAACAACCATGGCAACCGCCACATCACCAACTACAGTGGTACCTCGCAAGACGAATGCCTTGCAAGACAAAAAACTCACAAGACGAAAGGGTTTTTTGTTTTTTGAGCTGCTTCGCAAGATGATTTACGCTATGGGCTTGCTTCGCAAGACGGAAACGTCTTGCAAGTTTGTTTCCTTTTTCTTAACACCGTTAATACAGTTGCGACTTGACTTCGAGGAGCAACTCATAGAATGCGGTGTGGTAGCCTTTTTTGAGGTTTTTAAAGACTTTGGTGATTTTTGAAGCTTTTCCAAAACTTTCCCGACACCGTGCTTCGCAAGATGAAAAAAATTGCAAGACGACAAAACTCGCGGAACAAATTAATTTCGGCTTGCGAGGCACCACTGTATTCTTACCATTTTTGCGCTGGATATCATTATTATTATTACTATAGCAGGCTTGTCAGCAGTGGCTGCAGGAGTGACGATTCTTCTCTCTCTGCCTTCCAAAGTTCTTTGAAGGGAAAGAGCTGCGTTTGAAGCAAGAGTACTTTGTGGTCGCCGCCACTCTCCAGGATATCATACGGCGATTCAAGTCCTCCAAATTCGGGTGCCGCGACCCCGTGAGAACCTGCTTTGAGACCTTCCCTGACAAGGTGAATATTTAAAAATGAGGGCCGAGACATAACTGCAGCTTTCGTTCCAAAGGACACCTTAGGTTTTTGCCTTTGGGATGGGTGGAGGAGCACTCGACATTTCACAGAAATGTTTGAGAAGCTAGGAAGTCCCCAAGCAAGCTCTGGTTGAACTCCCCCCCCCCCCAGTGGAAACAGCTTCAACTTTAGATGTCCATTTTACAGGTTGCCATCCAGCTGAATGACACCCACCCTGCCCTCTCTATTCCTGAGCTCATGAGGATCTTTGTTGATGTGGAAAAAATGGACTGGGATAAGGTAAGAGGGAAATGGACACAGCCATATTGCATGTGTCAGCAAGGTTCTCTCCATGCAAACTGTCCCAAGAGAACTGTGGGATTGTCTGCTGATGAAAGTGACCATGTGGTGATTGATAATACCATCATTTATCTGTTTTAGGCCCATAAGTAGTAGCAGTTGCCAGGACATTGCCCCAGTATATCGCCATGTTTTGCTGGTGATATATCGCCATGTTGAGAACCAGATATCGCCCAACCCTCACACACGTCGTGATCTGCAATATATTGCCAGGTCAAATGTTATGAAACAGTTATCATGATATGAACTTCCCAAACCGGTTTTGGATGATATATCGATATATCACCCAGCCCTACTGTTGACCAACCACATCCTCCCTCCGCAGCAACAGAAACAGGCACCAAATTTTTAAAAGCATACTCTCTTTGGATTCAAAAGAAAAAATAGGCTGTGTGTGCACCACTGTTTACTCTGGCTCCCTACACTCCCACCACTGGTATTTGAAGCAGAGTACATATGTGTGTTGCCTGTAGTTTCTTGAGAAATACTGCTGTTTAATTACTTTTCCTTCCAACCAGGTTCCATCCAATTCAAAAACGGGAGCTGCGGCTAAGCTGAGATGTGTCTATTTGAGACAGCCATTGCACATGCTCAGATAGCAGCTTAGTTGAATTCAGCATGGGTGGCCCCGCCCACCTGCCCAACTGGCCTACTTAGGATCTTGCTGAACAGCCAATCCCTGTCCCCTCTCCCCCTAGTGCCACAAGTCAGTCCCTATCCAGGTACATTTAATGCTTCCATAATGTGATTGCAACTGACAAGCCACAGATCGGGTTTAGCCAGACCTGCTTAGTGAGCCTAAGAGAGTGCAGCAGCTTGGTTGCTACCACGATCAGATTCTTTTTTTTAAGAATTTAAATAATTTTTATATTTTCCACACAACAACAACATGAAAAATATTGAAAAATAACACACAACACACAAAAACTATTCAAAAAACTAAAAAAGCAACAACTAAAAAAAAAAGTCCATATCTTACAAGTTAATAATATAAACATTAAAAAAAAACACAAAACATTGACTTCCACCAATCCCACAGCACCTCCTTTATCTCTCATTGTGTCTTCCTGTTTTCCTTATCATCTCTATCTAACATCTAGATATAAATCCCTCTTTCTTATCCTTTCACTTCACAAGGTTATTCCAGACGCAGCCAGATTTCTGTCCTCGAACTTTGACTTTTGAGGTATTCATTTAGGCACTCCCATTCTTTTTTTACTTCACTTTTTGGTTTTTGTCTTATTATGTCTGTCAATTTGGCTAATTCTAAGTATTCTGAAAGCTTACATAACCACTCTCCCCTAGTGGGTAACCGATTCCCTTTCCAATACTTAGCCAACAGGATTCTTGCTGCAGACATTGAGTATAAGAAAAAATTAGTTTTGTCTTTAGGAATATCGTCATTTAAAATTCCTAAAAGGAATGCCTCTGGCCTTTTACTATATGATATTCTTAGTATTTTCTTTATTTGTTCGTGGATCAGATTCAGTCTGCAGTGCCCTCGTGTTATCTCATCCGCTGTTTTTAATTTTTTGCTCCAGGCCTGGGAAATCACGAAGCGAACTTGCGCGTACACCAACCACACCGTGCTGCCTGAAGCCCTGGAGCGCTGGCCTGTCTCTATGTTCGAGAAACTCCTGCCAAGACACTTGGAGATCATTTATGCTATCAATCAGAAACATCTCGACGTAAGGAGATGGGATAAATGAGGTGGTGGGGAAAGGTTGACTGAGAGGCCTGGAGGCTCAGTCTGTACCTAAGCCACAAGTTGCCCATTGCCAAAGTCAGAAACTTTATAGAACTTTGTGGAATCCTATTGGCACTTGGCGTCACCTGAGCCCTGCTGAATTAGGAGCTGCAATGCTGGCCACCTTCAGTGGTGCCACTATGGCCCAGAAGGGAGGTGATGGCTAATTCTTGTACAAAGTGTTGCCAGCTGCCCGGGAGGTGGTATTGCAGCAGCAGTTCAGTGGGGATCAGGTGACAGAAAGGCAAACTGCTATGGTAATGCAGAACAAGGATGTTAGAGATTAAAGGGCTCTTTTGCCCTGGCACAACAAAATCGGGTATTTTGCTGTTTGGAAAGTAACGTGGAAATGCCTGCAAAAGTGTAGAGTGAGCAAATAGCTAAACAGATGTAGTATAAACACACCACAATAAAAACAGAATAAGTGTCCATTGCTGTAGAACCAACCTGCAGACAAATCAGAACAGATGCTCAGTAAAGATTAGACATAGTCTAACCTCCACGGGTGGCGGTGTGGGTTAAACCACAGAGCCTAGGACTTGCTGATCAGAAGGTCGGTGGTTCAAATCCCCGCGACGGAGTGAGCTCCCGTTGCTCGGTCCCTGCTCCTGCCCACCTAGCAGTTTGAAAGCACGTCAAAGTGCAAGTAGATAAATAGGTACTGCTCCGATGGGAAGGTAAACGGCATTTCCATGTGCTGCTCTGGTTCACCAGAAGCGGCTTAGTCATGCTGGCCACATGACCCGGAAGCTGTACACCGGCTCCCTCAGCCAATAAAGCAAGATGAGCGCTGCAACCCCAGAGTCGGCCACGACTGGACCTAATAATGGTCAGGGGTCCCTTTACCTTTTTAACCTCCATGTAAGTGTTGTGTAAACAAATCAGGATGAGTACTCAATAAGTAGGTCATCTGGAGAGGCCCAGAGACCGCCAACATACAAGCTGTGGCGGTTTCTAGGGGAGAGGAAGTAAAATGGGCTCATGACCTCAATCGTCCAGGGAATTTCTTCACATTTTTTCTGCTGTAAAGGGTTCCATTGTGGGATCTCTTTTAGATCTTGTTGTTAATATCCCCCTCTCCTTGTGTCCTTGCAGCATGTGGCGGCCCTCTTCCCAGGAGACATTGACCGCCTCCGAAGGATGTCCGTGATAGAGGAAGGAGACTGCAAGAGGGTCAATATGGCCAACCTGTGTATCATTGGCTCCCATGCAGTCAATGGAGTGGCCAGGATTCACTCGGAGATTGTAAAGAGCTCTATGTGAGTCCTTCTTCCTTCACTTTTTTGCAACAGGCTGTCAGCTCAGGGGAAGACAGGCCAGGCTGCCAGAGTCTCCCCAGAGATCTGTGAGCAAAGGTAGTTTATTTTCTGCACATGCATCGCTGAAAATCCTTCGCCAAACTGTTTGATTTTCCATTTTCCTTTTTATGCACCTCTTTCTCTCCATTTGGCCCAGACCCCAGAAATAGCTTATTGTTCTTATTCTTATTCTTATTTTTTATTGAATCTATATACCACCCTATACCCCCAGGTCTCAGGGCGGTTCACAGAATAAAATAAAAATATAAAACTAGAAAATTTATAAATCGTTTTTTTAAGTGGTCACATTGCATGGCTGAATGTTTCTGCTCACTGTTATCAACTGGCCCTAAATAGCACATGACTCCTTCTTCTTCTTCTTCTTCTTCTTCTTCTTCTTCTTCTTCTTCTTCTTCTTCTTCTTTTTTAGATTCAAAGATTTCTACGAAATGGAGCCGGAGAAGTTTCAGAACAAGACGAATGGCATCACTCCAAGGCGGTGGCTCCTGCTTTGTAACCCGGGACTCTCTGATGTCATTGTGGAGGTGAACTGACTTCAGCCAATAGGAGCAATTACCCCTGTTGTTGGGTCCTCCTCCTCCTCCTCCTCCTCCTCCTCAATGGATCTGTCTTCATTCCATTTTTTCCTTAGATCAGGACCATTGAACCTCAGACCTAGGGCCTGAATCTAGCTTCCCAGGCTTTGGTTTCTGATGCTTTGGACTCTGCAGACCACACCCCACATTTTTGCTTCTGGCCCCACCCACTTTGGCATGTGGCCTCTGCAAGGTTACCCAGAAGGAAACGTGGCCCTTTCATCAAAAAGCATCCCCCACCCTTGGCGTTTCTTGGGTTTGGGGTGTGCAAGAATTCAGTCGCCATGTCCCTAACTTCATAGTCTTTTGTCCCTGGCAGTTCATAGTTTTTGTAGTGCAGGGAGCGCAGAACCAAACATAAGCAGATCTGTCGATTGATGGTTTTCTTTCTTCTTTTCACTACAGAGAATTGGGGAAGATTTTCTAACAGATCTAAGCCAGCTCAAGAAGCTGCTAAGCTTTGTCAATGACGAGGCCTTCATCAGGGATGTCGCCAAAGTTAAACAGGTGAGGATGGCAGCATGTTAGCGAGAAACATTGTGATATGCTGGGCTGCGGTCGAGGCAAACCGTATATGTTAATTGCTGGTTCTAAACATGTTCCAATGTATTCTAATTACTTTTTAAAAAACTAATTTGTTCTTGCAACTTTGTGTTTTCTAATTTTGCTTTAAAATATTGTAAGCTCCCTTACAGCTTGGGTGGAAGGTGGGATATAGGTAAGTTATAATCTAGAATCCCAGCCTAGACCAAACTGTGCAGCTAGAGTCAGGCTTAAATGTCCTGGCCAGTAACTTCAGCCCTAAATTTCCTTTTGCCAGGAGAACAAGCAGAAGTTCTCAGCCTACTTGGAAAAACAGTACAAGGTGAAAATCAACCCTGCCTCTATTTTTGATGTCCACGTCAAAAGAATTCATGAATACAAGAGGCAGCTCCTCAATTGCCTGCATATCATCACACTCTACAACCGTGAGTAGCTCAGCCCAACAAAGCAGCAACTTCGGGGCTACGGAATGCTTTTGGACAAAAATAATCATAATAACACAGCACCAAATGTACGCAGGAAATTGGAAAAGTAGCTTGTTGGGGAGATAGTCTTCTTTCTCTGTCTAATGTGCGAAGTTTTCTTACATGCAAGGATGCTTTTGCAAGCATTCAGAAATGCAGTCACCCCACCTGCAGATTGAAGAGTAATAATATTAATAATTTATTATTTATACCCTGCCCATCTGACTGGGTCTCCCCAGCCACTCTGGGCAGCTTCCAACCAAATATCAAAAACAATACAGCATCAAACATTAAAAACTTCCCTAAACAGGGCCGCCTTCAGTGTCTTTTAAAAGTAATATAGTTGTTTATTGCCTTGACATCCACTGGGAGGGTGTTCCACAGGGCAGGCGCCACTTCCAAGAAGGCCCTCTGTCTGGTTCCCTGTAACCTCACTTCTCGCAGCGAGGGAACCGTCAGAGGGCCCTTGGCGCTGGATCTCAGTGTCCGGGCAGAACGATGGGGGTGGAGACGCTCCTTCAGGTGTACAGGACCGAGGCCGTTTAGGGCTTTAATGGTCAGCACCAACAGATACTTAGCACATGAAAAAAGGTTGAGGGGGGTGGCACATGATAATAGAATCCTAGAATCATAAAGTTAGATTACCTAAGGGTAATCTAGTCCAACTCCCAGCAGCAGCAGCAGCAGTAGCAACAACAACAACAACAATTTATTATTTATACCGCACCCATCTGGCTGGGTTTCCTCAACCACTCTGGGCGGCTCCCAACAGAACATTAAAAACATGATAAAACATCAAACATTAAAAACTTCCCTAAACAGAGTTGCCTTCAGATGTCTTCTAAAAGTCAGATACTTGTTTATTTCCTTGACATCTGATGGGAGGGCGTTCCACAGGGCGGATGCCACTACCGAGAAGGCCCTCTGCCTGGTTCCTTGTAACTTGGCTTCCCACAGCGAAGGAACCGCCAGAAGGCCCTCGGCACTGGACCTCAGTGTCCAGGCTGAACGATGGGGGTGGAGTATCCTTTGGGTATACTGGGCCAAGACCCCAATGTATGTTCTCAGCGGCCACTCCCAGTCACTAGTCTAGCTGCTGCATTCTGGATAATGCCTTTGAATACTACTTGCTGGGAGTCGTGAGCAGGGAGGTGGCTGCTTCACTCATTCCATGCTCAATGTCAGAACAGGATGCGTGGCCTGATCCTGCATGTCTCTTATGTTCTTAATTTTGCCGTGTGTGTAGATTAAGCTTAAGAGCCGTGCCATTTTACTCTATAAGTATCGACTGTGTGCCTCTCCACCAGTGATACTGCATTGTCTTTGGCTCAAGATCCCAGGGCAAGGGGCTTTGCCACGCTGTGAGATTTCAGCCTTAGTAGATGCATGTTTAGGAACTTAATCAGAACCTTATGTAATTAATAGAAAGGGCTGACAAACATGTCATCAGCTGACAGGCCAGAGCAAGAATGTGGATATCTTGCAGGAAGTCATCTGTGTGGTTTGCAGATCATGTGCTGGAATGTGATAGGAACCAGACCACAGCTGATGAGAGCGAGGCGTTTATTTTGCAATGTTCTTATTGAGGCATCGTCCATCTTGCATTTAAAAGCACATCTCAAAATAATATTCTGCATAGCAACAGCCTTCGATGGCTGAGTTCCACCATTGCTTTTTTCTTTTTTCCTGCATTGCTTTTTATGAATGTATTTAATCTGAGTGAGAGAAAAGAAAGACGAAAGAGAAAGGAGGGGAAAGGCCACAAATCTCTTAATTAATATAATAGTTTTAACAAAAGCAATTAAGATGAAATAATTATATAAGTTGAAATAGGTTGGGCGGAGGGGAAACGCAACCTGTAGTTTTCTCATTCCAATAATTGATAAAGAGAGACCATTTCTCAATGGGGTTATTGTTTTGGTTTACTTGTGTTTTATCTTGTATTTTATTCTGTAAACTGCCCTGAGATCTTTTGATGAAGGGCGGTATATATATTTAATAAATAAATAAATGACACAAATTAATCATCATATTGCTTTTTCCAGGTATCAGAAGAGACCCAAAAAAGTCCTGCGTGCCAAGAACAGTTATGATTGGAGGAAAGGTAAGGGACTTGATAGGGACGCGGGTGGTGCTGTGGGTTAAACCACAGAGCCTAAAACTTGCCAATCAGAAGGTCTGCGGTTCGAATCCCCGCGACGGGGTGAGCTCCTGTTGCTCGGTCCCTGCTCCTGCCAACCTAGCAGTTCGAAAGCACGTCAAAGTGCAAGTAGATAAATAGGTACCACTCCGGCGGGAAGGTAAACGGCGTTTCCGTGCGCTGCTCTGGTTCGCCAGAAGTGGCTTAGTCATGCTGGCCACATGACCCGGAAGCTGTACACAGAAGCTCCCTCGGCCAATAAAGCGAGATGAGCGCCGCAACCCCAGAGTCGGTCACAACTGGACCTAATTGTCAGGGATCCCTTTACTTTTACCTTTAAGGGACTTAATGCTCAAGCAAGCTTTTTCCTCAGTAGCTGGGACAGTGTTTCCCAAACTGCAGACAAGCACATGCACACACTCCCTCCCTAGGTTAGCACTGGGAGTGTGTTCCATCTTGCTCCTGCAGGGTTTATTTTTCGACCGTGTAAACATGAGAACTACCCTGTTTTCCTGACTTCCAGACAGAGGCTCTGATATCAGTGAATCTGGACAGCACCCCTCCTGAAGTTGTTTGCCTGATTACACACCCCGGCTCTTTCCCACCAAGTCCCTTTTGATCCATGCGTATCTTCCCTCTCTGCCTCCAGGCTGCCCCCGGCTACCACATGGCAAAAATGATCATCAGACTGATCACGGCCATTGGAGATGTCATCAATAATGACCCTTACATAGGCGACAGGCTGAAAGTCATCTTCTTGGAGAACTACAGAGTGTCCCTTGCTGAGAAAGGTAAGAGGACGGGGATGTTCTTAGGCTGGAGACTTTTGGCTTGGACTTTGGAGATTCTGGTAGTTGAGCCAGGCAATGCAGGTGTTGTACTACACATAGCTGTCAACTTTTCCCTTTTCTTGTGAGGAATCCTATTTGGAATAAGGGAATTTCCCTTTAAAAAAGGGAAACATTGACATGAGCTACAATCTAAGCAAAGGGTGTGTGTGTGTTTTTGTTTGTTTGTTTTAAGTAGGGGAGAAGCATTTTTTTTACCAGAATATCTTTTTTTCACTCCACCCCAGTGATCCCTGCTTCAGATCTGTCTGAACAGATCTCCACCGCTGGGACTGAGGCTTCAGGGACAGGGAACATGAAATTCATGCTGAACGGAGCCCTCACCATCGGGACCATGGATGGCGCCAATGTAGAAATGGCTGAGGAGGCCGGAGAGGAGAATCTCTTCATCTTTGGCATGCGGGTGGAAGATGTGGAGGCGATGGATAAGAAAGGGTTTGTACGAACAGCCGCGTTAGCCTTGCGTCCTAGAAACAGGTTGTGTAGCAGGGATGGCTTTCCCTTGACATCCCTTGGTCTTAGCCTTGCTTCAGCTGCATGAAAATGCTCAGATTAAATGGAGCAAAGGAGACCTGTTTTGTGAGGTTGATTGGGGGGGAACCTCAAACCCAGGAAAGGGATGTGGCCCTCCACACTTCTCACGGTCAGGACTCTCCACTGGCCACACCTCCTCCCTAGCCACGCCCTCTTTCTCCAAGCCACACCCCCTTGGTGGTCATCCTTTACACACACCCAGTGTGTGGTTTTACCTGGCTGGAATTCTGGTTGTTGTGCTCTTTGGTTGACTAAATGGAGAATAAAGAGGAGCCTGTGAGTGTGTAGGAACCAGCCTGCTAGGCAAAGACAATATTTACATTTGCCTCCAGCCCTGTCTGCTTGTGGCAAGTGGACCCTACCAGGTTATACAGCCCTTGTTGGGGAAGGGCTGGGGGAAATCTTGGTTACCCCTTTTCTAAATCATTGCCACAAGATGTTTGCTCTGGTGATAGAAAGAGCACACGCCATTCCAAAAAGAAATAGATTTTAAAAGTGTTGGTGTGGGAGAAGTTCTTCAAATACTACAGCAACTTACAAAAACACATAAGTGTAATGAGCACAGTACATAAGTCTATCGATCTGCTTGTGGGTTGCTTTGGACTAATTAACTCTCCATAACTTGTACTAGATCTAATAATGGCAGACCGCTTGCTAATAATTAGCCGAGCCTATGGCCGTTAATTTGACTTGGTGTCATCATGGACAATCGCTTCAAAATCAAATCCAGTTCGTCAGTCATTTGAACTTGGGCCAGCCCTGTCATTGGGCCGAGTGAGGCAGCCACCTCAGTCAGCAAATGCTTAGTGGTGGCAGGATGTTGGAGGAGAGCTATGTGTGCCATGTGGCTTGCCTCATGCCCCTCAAACTACCCTTACGCTGCCCTCAGGTGTGGTGGAAGAGCCCATCCCATCAACAGTGTTGACGCAAGGTCAAGCTGCCAGAATGTCATTTGCCTCAGGTGGTAAAATGTCTTGGGCCGGCCCTCTTTGGTTCACTTTAGTACAGGGCTGTTGACTCCTTTGAGTGGAGCATATAAAGCAACGTGTTCTGCAAGCGATGATGAGAAGGCCGAACATGTCATTTGTTTCCTCGTTTAGGTACAACGCTAAGGAATACTATGAGAGGATTCCAGAGCTCAAACAAGCTGTTGACCAAATTGGCAGCGGCTTCTTCTCACCAGATGATCCCGGGTGCTTCCGAGATGTCGTCGACATGCTTATGTATCATGACAGGTGAGAGGCAGCAATCATGCGCCTTCCCTGCATGCTCTAAACCAGGGTTAAGCAGTGGTATGCGTTTCATGGATAATAATAATAATAATAATAAAATTATTTATACTCTGCCCTTCCCGGTTCAGGAAACTGGGCTCAGGGCAGCTAACAACAAATTTAAAACACTTAATTGATGCTACAAAAAACAGCATAAAATACGTGTAAATAACAATAAAATCAAGAATCAAAAATTAATTTAGGGGGAAAATCCATCCAATAAACATTAGATGATCACCAGGGCTAGCTGGCTAAATTAGTCCCACTTGGGCCAGCGAGGAGACCAGGGGAGAACCAGCTGTGGGATCCCAGAGCGGGCAATCTTCACAAAACGGGGAGGGGGAGGGAAGGAAGGGGAACAAAAGATCAGGCTAAGTTCAAATTGAAAGCCAGGCGGAATAGCTCTGTCTTACAGGCCCTGCGGAAGGAAGTTAAATCCTGCAGGGCCCTGGTCTCATGGGACAGACCATTCCACCAGAGCCATCACTGAGAAGGCCCTGGCCCTGGTGGAGGATAGTCTAACTTCCTTAGGGCCCGGGGCCTCTAAACTATGATTATTCATGGACCTTAAGGTCCTCTGCAGGGCATACCAGATGACATACCATCCCTGGCTTCACTTTTCTGACGGTCCATGGTGTGGCTTTTCTATGCCTTTGCAGCCACCCAACTGGCTCTGTATCTCCATATTACGTTACCATCATCGAGAGGGAAATGGGCAGCAATTTACAATGGCTGACACTCATTTTATGTCAAAGGCGTATACACTTTTGTATATACCCTGGCCTTTGCAGTGGTGAGTATAAGAAAAAGCTGGAGAGAACACACGTCTGAGATCGCAGTTACTCTCAGATGCTTCTTTGTTTCAGGTTTAAGGTGTTTGCTGATTATGAAGCCTACATCAAAGCTCAAGGGCAAGTGGACAAGCTGTACATGGTAAGACCAATGTTCAACAAGTTTTGAAGATTTAAAAAATTGGCTTATTTGTGAAATAGACAGAAGACTATGGCTCTGGTTTCCTAAGGTGAACTGAGTGGTGGGAAAGACCCCTTCTTCTCAATGGATTTGTAGACTGAAAAGTGCATTTCAGCATTTTGGGTAAACAAAGTGTGAATTTCAGCCAGCAAAAGGCTGTCTTCATTCATTCATTCTGTATCCTACCTTTCTTTACAAAGATGCCTGAGGCAGCTAACCATGTAAAATGAAAAAATATATTAGAAAACCATCTAAATGCAGACAGAAGGCAGATGATATACAGGTCAAGTAAGCAAGAGATCAATGATTTCTTAATGGTGAAATATCAATGGGGAAAGTGCCAGATTGTGGGCAGGGAGTTCCATGGCCAGGGTGCTAACACTGAGAAGGCCCTGATAGATTAAAGTAGGTTGGAGAGAGGGTGGACAACAGGCCGGAGGAGGAAACAAGCCTTGGCTGCCATATATTCTGCAGCTGTAAGAGTGTTATGGACATACGACTATTCTATGGGGTTGTAGATTCCCAATTAAAGGTTAGCTGTTATATACAGGGAGCGACCATTTTAGGCACATCCATTTGACACACAACTGCCAACGTGCGCATTGTTTTGGCCCTGGGAGGGGATGGAACATACTTAAGTGCGACTGTTGACACGTGCAATGACACAGAACACAACACCCACAAAAACAGAGTTGTCAGCTGGCAACTCTTAATTTGCGCACATTTGATGCACGCACGACCGCACACACAGTGCTTGGCACTGAAAGAGGGTGGGGCGGACTTCTGCGCACGAAGACCCAGAACATAATCCCCGTGTAAATGGGGGCAGGGGGCTGCCTGTAATTATAACCTGCATTGTGTCTTTTGGGGTTCCTCTGCTGAAGCTACCAAACTTCTCACTCGTTTCCTTTCTAGAATCCCAGAGAGTGGACTAAAAAGGTAATCAAGAACATTGCATGCTCTGGCAAGTTTTCCAGTGACAGGACAATTACCGAGTACGCCAGAGAGATCTGGGGGGTGGAGCCCTCTGCCGTGAAGATCCCTCCGCCCAACATCCCGAGGGAGTAAGTCCGCTGCAAGAGGTGCATGCAAAGGCCCTGCTGCTCTGGCACTTCCTGCTTCCCAATGAATATTCCACAGATGAATTCAAAACGTGCATTTTACCACCCGCTGGGCTTCTCATATATTTATAAAAGGCATGGTGGTTACTTGAAAACGGAGGCAAACTGGTGCTCTGCAGGGTTACAGCCGATAAGCGTTGACCTTGTTGGCAGTGATAAGATTCTGAGCCTAAAGCAGGGAGCTTGAGTGAGGAAGGTGAGATGAGGCCATTCTCTCTTTTAAAACCCCTATTTAACCAATGCAACCTGCATGCATGTTCTGTATTATTGAGACGGTACCCGACTTCCCACGCCCTTTTGCTCCCATGCCAGGCCACCCTATTTAGTCAGGAGATGCTTATGTCTGTTGGGGGGGTGGAAACTGCAAAGACAAGAGTTGGGTGCTGTCAGATGACTTACTTTGAACAAACATGTGCTGCCCTCTGTTGGGACGTTAGGCTGGAACTCTTCAATGACCCCCAAAATAGATGCACTTTTCAGAGATCATGTTCTGAAGAAATTCCCATCCTTCCTGTTATTAGACGCCCAAACAGTTGTTATTAACCTGCTCCAGTTTTAAACTGTCAATTTGCATGTGCTGAACTCAAGTGTTTTTTTTAATTGAGAAGATCTCTCTCTATATATCTATATGGGAACTTCTGGCAACAGGACACCTAAAGAACACCTGGGGGTTTAACAAGGATGCTGAAGAATATTTAAGCAGTGCTGAAAGGACTATTGCTGTCATCTAGAGTGCAGACCATAACAACAAGTGAACATGAAGCTACTAGAGAAAACCTGTAGTCCCCTAGATACTTGGCAGTCTTCAAAAAATCCCCACCAAAAAAGCCAAGATGCTGTTTTGAGTCTTCAGGTACACCACCATCCGTGGTTTGTAGGCTCCTTTTGGCTTAGTGGGTCATCAGTAGTGCAGCTTTGATGCAGAAGTTGCATTTCCTACAGGAGGGGTGGGGAACCTGTGGCCCTCCAGATGTTGGACTGTCAACTCCCATCATCCCCAACCATTGGCCAGGCTGACTGGGGGCTGATAGGAGATGGAGTCCAAGAACATCTAGAGGCCACCATATAGCCCATCCCTGTATTACACTCCAGTGTAGAAGACCACACCTGGCAATACATGCAGCTAGCTTTGGAGTCACAGCTCCACTTCCAGCCCAGTGGCCTTCATTCATCAGTTACTGTTTCTGGGTCTCACATTCCTACCTTATTAAAAGAAAACGGCACCTATCGTTTGATTCCTTTTGAGTTTTAATTTCAGACCATACCATTAGTTTTCCTGGCACCTGAGCCAGCCCTTTGCAGCCTTGGCTGCTAAATAAGTGGCTGCTCATTTCTAAGGGCTGGGAAAATTAGCTGGAAAAGCGGCTTGATCCCAGCTGGGCATGGACTGCCAACTCAGCATGCACTTTAATGCAGAATACCAGGACCAGAAATGAATGTATGTTATTATATAAAATTCCAGAACCAGAGGGTTCATTAAAAGTGCTAGTTTCTTTTTTTCTTCTTCAGAAATCACCAGTAAATAATTGTATCTAGTTAGTATTAATTTGAAGAAATGCTGAAACACATGCCATATGAAACGACCACCCACATATATTTTCCACTTCTTATAGGGGTCTTAGTGGCCCTACCAAAAAAACATGATTGGCGTTATTAAAGTTGACCATCTCTTTTGATGTGGTGATGCTTAAGCCAATGCAACTAGAATGCTCTGGGTATTGAATACCCCATGAAAATAAGTAAATCAAAATGACACTAAATATGTTTTCAAAGCAAATTAAGTCATGTTACAAAAATTGATTGCTGAAAAAATCCATAAAACTTAACTTTGTGAAACGAGTATCTGAAAAGTAACACCCTTGTCATTTTCATTTCATGACAATCCACTGTATTTTCATCTTTAAAAAGTTTGTGTAGTTTTGCCGCAGCTTGTGCAAAGGATCTATATTTCTGTATTTCTGCTGTAAAATACAACACTTTCTGTTGTGTGGACCACCAATTTGATTCAGTAAGCACCTGTGATAGACATTTAAATCTTGCATGTTTATGCGACATCCAAGTGTATTGTTGGATAAATCCTTCACTACTGCATCTTTGCAGTTAGATCCTCCGAAAACACAGTTATGGTTGTTTTAGAGAAATGCATAAATGTATCTTTCTGAATCTAGCAGTAGGCATCAATTAATAACCTAAAAGGGAAAGGGTAGGAGTTGGAATATGATGTTTTGACAAATGAATTATTCCACCTTTCAGCACTGCTTGGCAGGTGCTGGTAGTGCAGCCCAGGAAGCTTGCATTTGCTTACCAAGATGGTGCCTTTCAGATGTTGTGGACTACAACTCCCATCATCCCTAGCCATTAGCCATGCTGACTGGGGATGATGGGAGTTGAGGGAAGGGTGCTTTTTGTTTTGTTTCTACTTATATTCTTTGAATCTTTGACTTACCTATGCCCTTGGTAACTATGGGCTATGGGTGTGGTACCAGAAATAGTCACTATATTTAACAAAGATGTTAATGTTCATTGAGTACACAAACTGATGTGGTTACTTTAATATGCTATTGCCTCTTTTAATTGGCATACACTGTCTGACTTGTTGCTGTCACTTAAATACCAATGGCTTATTTTGCGCTACTATTAGTAAACCAATAAAACGTTGAGGAAGCAGTTGCCGTATTTTTCACTCCATAAGACGCACCTGACCATAAGACGCACTTAGTTTTTAGAGGAGGAAAACAAGAAAAAAAATATTCTGAACGAAACAGTAGATGTATTATTTTTGTGGTTCATGCTGTGCCCACAGACATGTGATTTGATGGTGAGTTTGGGGTAGCCCAATGCAAAAATCCTGAGGATCCATGTGGATCCACATTTTTGCACCACTGCAGCCCCACGAAACAGTGGATGCATGATTTTTTGGTCAGACTATAGCCATGGACATGCTATGTGATCTGATAGTGAATTTGGGGTAACCCAATGCAAAAATCCTGAGGATCCATGTGCTTTTACCTCCCCCCTCCCAGGCAGCCTCCTTTATCGCTAGTGTCCCTTATCTCCCTCCTGGTCGCTTGCCGATCAGCTGCTCAGTGGCTTTGTTTCAACACCCCCTTCCCTCTTTCTAAAAAAAAGCACGATCTGCTTTTTGCCCCTGGGCAATTCGACTCCAGGGACCATGCATTCGCTCCATAAGGCGCACAGACATTTCCCCTTACTTTTTAGGAGGAAAAACGTCTGTCTTATGGAGCAAAAAATACAGTAGTTATCCTGTTAAAACCCTTTTGCCAGATTGTCCTTATATTTCACTCCACTCCTATTGAGACTTACCAATGCTGTTAACTGAGGACTTTTGTTGAAGCCCCCAGAGATCTGTTTCTGCGATATTGTCCTGGAATCTTCCTTTGGTTCTTTTACCAGATACTCCAAACTTCCTCTCACTTCTTCTCCCTCACTTGCCCTAAGCCAAGAGATTCAGCTACCTAAGCAAAACTTTGGCCACCAAGCCACTCTTGCCTTCCTTTCAGGTCTCCTTTCTTCTTCCTTGATCATCTGCTGTTGTTGTCTTCTTCTGGCTGTCCACCACAGACACCAAGCCCCAACCAACACGGACTGACCCAGACTGACTAGCACCCAGCCTTATATGCCCTACCCTGTCTAGCCCCCAACCAATCACATGGTCTAACTAAATGTTCTAAACCTGCAACCACCAATCAGAATAGACATACTCTCTAGCTGTCTTTTGCATACTCAGAGTTCCATCTCCAACTGCTCCTCAGAGGTCAGTTAAAGTCCTCCAGTGATAGTTAAACCAACTCTCACCTGACTAAACAGAAATGTCCCCCCATATCACATTACAAAACAAATTACATTAACAAAACAAATAGACATCATAAGAGAAGTTCAAATAAGCAGGATATATTCAAGGGGTCCTGTGAAGGCACCATGTGGGCTAGTCCTGTTAAAGCAACACTTCTTTAATCTGAGCGGGTCAGTCACAAAGTGCAAGAATTATTGAAATTATTCCCATTCTATTAAAGCAGAAAAGTTAATAGTTAAGGTGCTCTCATACTTGAGTGGACTACAAACCTTAAATGCAGTGTATACCATAATTTTCGCTCTATAACACGCAGATTTTTTCTCCTAAAAGGTAAGGGGAAATGTCTGTGAGTGTTATTGAGCAAATGTGTGGTCCCTGGAGCTGACTCGCCGGAGCGCAGGGGCAAAAATCAGGCAAAAATAAGATCGGGACGCAGGGGCAAAAATCAGGCAAAAGTAAGATTGGGCGGGCGGAGGGAAGGCGGAAGCTGCTGCTTTCCTGCATTCTGCCTCAGGGTCTTACTGCCCACCCGCTTCTGTTTCTGTTGCTGCGTTTGTTCAAACTCAACAAAGAGCAGGGAATCCCCTGCCCTCCTGGCAAGCAGAGGGTTAAGGAAAGGATCGAGTCCTTCCTTCTAATTCTTTCCTAGTCACACTGCGCCCAGGCTCCAGCCCACCAGGCTCCAGCCCACCAGGCTCCAGCCCACCAGGCTCCAGCCCACCAGGCTCCAGCCCACCAGGCTCCAGCCCACCACCTCCTCCTCTCCGTGCTCTAGGGACTCGCAGGCAGCCGAAAAAAATGCAGGTGGGGGAGAGAGAGAGAGAGGGCTGGCTTGGGTGGGGGGGGGGACTTTTGCCTTCCTTTCCTCCCCCCCCCCCGTTAAACCCCTCCCCTGCATTCTTAGCCAGCTGCTTTTCTGCACACCCCTCTCGTGCTCCTTGTCCCTTCTGTGTTTTTCCTTCCCTCCCCATTTAAAACGTGGTGACAAAGCACGGATCCACATGGATCCTCAGGATTTTTGCATTGGGTCACCCCAAATTCACCATCATATCACATTACATGTCCATGGCTACAGCCTGTACCAAAAAAATCACGCACCCACTGTTGCCTGGGGCTGCAATGGTGCAAAAACGTGGTTACAAAGCATGGATCCACAGGATCTTTGCACTGGATCACCCCAAATATACCATCAGATAACATAGCATGTCCATGGCCACAGCCTGCACCAAAAAAATCACGCACCCACTGTTGCCTGGGGCTGCAATGGTGCAAAAACGTGGTTACAAAGCATGGATCCACAGGATCTTTGCACTGGATCACCCCAAATATACCATCAGATAACATAGCATGTCCATGGCCACAGCCTGCACCAAAAAAATCACGCACCCACTGTTGCCTGGGGCTGCAATGGTGCAAAAACGTGGTTACAAAGCACAGATCCACATGGATTCTCAGGATTTTTGCATTGGGCTACCCCAAACTCACCGTCAAATCACATGTCTGTGGCCACAGCATGAAGCACAAAAAAGATACACCCACCGTTTCATTCAGATTTTTTTTTCTTGTTTTCCTCCTCTGAAAACTATGTGCGTGTTATGGTCAGATGCGTGTTATAGAGCGAAAAATACGGTACTACATAGAATGAACTCAAGGGTATAATTATAAAGTCAAAGAACCAACTAGGTGACACTGTGGACTAAAAACAGCATTTGAGTAGGTAGAGAACAGTAAATTAGCAAAAGATTGAAGACAGAGAAGAAAAGGTGGGGTGGAGAATGGCAAAGGTGAGAATTCTGATTAACCATGCTCTTTTTATAGCCTTCTGACAAAACCGTCACAGGCCCCTTTTATAGTTTTCTGCCACCTCTACCCCCCCTCCAGATGTTGTTGAACTGCAATTCCATCAGCCCCAGGCACCATGGCAAATAAACAGGAACTGTAGTCTATGATATCTGGAGGACACCATAATGGTTGCCACATATCTGGAATGGTGCTACCACAGCCTCATCGAACCCTCCAGGTGTACAACAGACTAATTGTGTGAGGTGACATAGGCCTTGCCTAAGGCCACCAGATACAGCTGCCTCTAATTCAAACCCAGCTGTTTCATCTCCAAATGCTGTATTTGGAGAAAAAATAGGTTTAAAATAACTGAGGGTTACCTGCTTCGGCTAGGGTCTGCAGAAAGGCCATCCATCGAAAGAGTCCCTACCTTCCTTGCCTTGCAAGTTTGCTCTGTAGGTTCCCACAAAAAGTGTGAATGTTGACCATTCTTAATCATTCCAAGAAATAAAGATGGTTTAACTAAAACAGCAGGAAGCCAGCAAGTTTATAAGCAAACAATAGGAAATGCTTGACTGTGAAGAGGACATTTCAAAGAGGAGTGGAGAAGTTTGCAGCAACCCAGTATACACCATCTCTTCATCGATTGATGAAGGTTCATACATGTAAACATGCTTTTAAGGGCATTTGAGACAAGGGCTAGCCTCTGCTATCTCCATTTACGCTGAGTAGGCTTGTGGAAATCAACTCTGTATTCCAACCTCCTCGTTAGGAAGAAACCATTCTGCTTGCCTTCCTTTGCATATGGAAATCTGTCCCTCCATTGAAGTGAGTGGGAGAGCCCCTACCAATACACGAGCACACTGGGTGTGAGGTTGGTGGGCTGGAGTTGATACATCATGTGCTTTTCGTTCATTTTATCAAAAGCATAATAATTGAAGGATTTCCTGGAAGGACAGTTTTGGAATTTGAACATTAATGCTGTTAATCTCACCCTTGATGGAACGGTTTATAGTTTGATTACAGGTCAGTATTTGTGTGCCTTGTCCTGCTGTGTCCATCTAAAACTCCAAATAGAGGGTTGTGTTTAACATTGGCATAGACAGTTGAAATGAATGGACATTACAAATTCCAGTCTATTATTTTCAGTGTGTTTAACTCAGCTGGATACAACCCAAGGGAATGACATTTTGCTCTCTTGAGTGTTTCTCATTATGTCTATTTAAATATACTTTTAAGCAATCAGGAACATCTCTCTCTAATGATAAAGCACTGTCCCGCATTGAGTCTCAAGCATAAAACGTCACATGCAGACATTCCCACTTTGCAATACAACTTTGTTTATATGGCCTAAAAACCCAACCTAGTAATTAACTTGTACTGCAAAGATGGCATTTCTTCAGACAAGAGTGGGCTGGAGTAGCAGAACTGGATCATTAATGAAGATCTCTGACTTAACCAAAATGGTCCATTGCTTGCAAAATAAATGTTGTTTGTCACTCTCATAGCACTTTCAAAACTTTGAGATTTTGAGTTTGTGTATGTGTGTGTTTGATATACTACTGTCAATCTCTTGTGCTCTCAAAATTATTAAAAGTCACACAGCCATCCACTGTAGTTGCTCTTTATTTCCCTATGCATTGTACAGAACTATTGCATTACATGGACACAGTGCTGACTGTGAAAGAACGTTGGGTGGGATTAAGCAGGGCTTTATTTTTTTTTAAGGAGTGCCAGCATAATCTCCTGTAGTTCTGCTGGTTTGGTTTCCATATAACGGGCACCTGTACATCAAAATATTATTAATAGGGTGGCTTATCCTAATAAGAAGAATGGGGAAAAGGCTTTGGGGGGGGGGGGAAGGCCATCCAGTGAAGTCTATTGGAAGATTAGGACATCTATAGGGTTGCCATTATGTCCCCTTTTCCAGGACACATCCTCATTTTCATGGGTATGTAAAATGAGTCTCATCCATAGTTAAAAGCAGAAGTCGGCAAATGTGTCCTCTTTTTTGTTCTTCAAAATATGGCAACCCTATATGGAAGGAAGTCCTTCTTCACACACTGCAGTTAAATTGTGGGCTAGGCCACCAACTTGGCTGCCTTGAAAAGAAAACTTAAGACAATTTAATGAGTGTCTTTCAATGGCAACCATTCATGATGGCTATATACTTCATCCCGTATCAGGCTTCTGAATTCCAGCTGATGGGGAACAACAGCAGGAAAGGGTTTTTTCATTCATGTCCTGCTTGAAGGAAATGAGCAAGAGAGATGGCTTGACCCTGTTGCATTATCTCCCCCCACCTCACAAACTTCTCTGTATGTTTAAGTATAATCTGCTAAGTAACATTTAATATCTCTGACCAAGTAGGCTCAGGTCCAGAAAATCTTGGGCCACAATAAATGTTAGTCCTTAGGAGTGTCATCAGGCTCAGAAACAGAGCCCAAGATGTGGGTGTCACCACTAACTTTTCCAGGAGTGTACACTTTGGTAGGAATTCAGAGTATTAAATCCTCAGTTACATAGCTCTGCCACCAGGGGACGGATCATTACTGAACACAGAAGTATTCCATTTTGCTTGCAGCTCTTTGTAAACAGATATCAGTCAACGGGAGGTCACAAGACTTGCAACAGAACGAACAAATATGGACAGACTAGCTACATACGAACGAATTGCATGTCGACGCAAATTAAGAATGGATAAATATGAAGAAATCTGGAAGGAATACTTAAGCGATAAAGCGGACAGTGGTAGGAAGTAAGGGGAGGAGAGGTGGGGAAATATTGTTAAAAAGGTGTAGTTACAGGTATATCAGTACTCAAACCTGATTTGTTAAATTGTGTTATTAGTGTTATTGTGGTTTTTGTTGTATGTGTTTTTTGTGGTTGTTTGTATTGAAAAAATTGATTAAAAAATTAAAAAACAACTAACAAATACTGAAGAACTCAGGAGCTTCAAACAATTTTTACCTAAATTACACCTTTCTTTCATCCAGAAGCCTCTTTTCACATACTTCAAGAAAACTAGGTTTCTGGTAAATGTTAGCTGTGTCAGTATATCCAAACGATATACCTCAAGCAACCGTCGTGAAAGGGAGAGGCCTAGGGACTTCTCCAAACTGCAGTTCCCAAGATTCCTTGGAGGCAGCCATGAAAAAGTAATACAGGAACATAGGAAGCTACCTTATACTGAATCAGACTCTTGGTCTGTTTAGCTCAGATTTCAAGCAGAGGATATTTCCAGCCCCACCCCCTCAAAGCTGTGCTGAGGTGTAAGGTGCTACTTGGGCAGTATGTTTAAAGCTGCAACACAAGTGGACAAATGTGGGTGCCAATAAAGATTATGATTGTAGGACACTTCACAATGTAAAGTGCTACAGAAATTATAACGAACAGCTAAACACATGGACCGCAATCCACAATTTCAAAGGACACGAGAGGAAGTCACTCAGCAAATGGAGAATAGAAAAACTTGCAACCCTACATTCATATTGAAAATTGGTTGCCAAACATCACAGTATATATACCAACTCTAGGAAACAGAAATCCAAAGTCCATTGTAAGTACGGTACACATGAGTTTGTCAGACTTGGGGCAGTGATGAATCACATGCTGCTGGCTGCTTAGTACATTTCTGCTGCTCAGGGGAGCTTTGAAAGAAATCAGTTCTATCTCTGTTCTGCTATTAGCCCCAGACAAATCACAATGGGCAGGATCCAATAGTTCCTTGAGTAGTCAGAAGGATCCTCTTTGTCCCAGATCCCCATCCATACCCAGCTGACCCCCCCCCAAAAAAAAACCCCACACCCACAGCATTTGAGAGGGTTCCTTAACCCGTAACCCCAAGGGCTGAAGCAGAAAGTCCAGTTATACAAGCAAAATTCCATGCACAATTATTTAGAACCCATCCAATATGCCAGACATGTTAAATTCTACGTGTCTTTTTGATAGTATTTTCCTGGGCAGATCCAGAAGCCCATAATTTAAATTTAATTTTTTTAAAAAGGCTACAACAACAAAAATTCTTAAGTAATTTGTTTTATTAAAACTACACACTTTTTAGATAAACATTTCCATTTCAATGTGTATCACTGGCCTAATAATTGGAACATATGTCTCGGGATAAACAGCACTGATACATGCGCTGGAATCTAATTTTTGTTGCATGGGAGGAGGTGACATTTCCACATTGGTTTGTACTTTTACCGACACTAAGGTGGGCGATAGCAGCGGCGGCGTTACATGGAACATTCTGTTTGCTTCGACAAGAAAGGCAAAGTTAAGTGTTTCTGTCCTTGTTAGTGTAGTAAACCAAAGCACATGGAATGTAGGAGGGAAGAGATGGGATTGTATATGTGGCACAATTTGCTCAGAGGTTATGGTGAATCAAAATCTTGGTAGATCTCACTACAGCAGAAAGTCTCACTGCAAAGAACAAGCTACTGTCTGCTTTGGAAGTATGATAATCTCTAAAATACAACTCTTTGATGCATGCAAAACCAGAGTATTCCATATACAGACAATATTAGCAAACACTGCTCTCTAATACACTTCAGGCTGAATAATTCACTTCTGAACACTAATATCTAAGACTACTATGCCAAATGCTTGTATGTTTGTGGAATGAAACAGTTCAGGGCCAATGACACAAAACCTGGAGCTACTGTAAATCAGTCTGCTAGGACCCAACAGCTAAACTGCCCATGGCCCTTTGATTCCTACTCACAATGTCTCAAATTGTCTGCCATGCCATGCCTGCATGAATGGTGGACTGAGAATCCTGAAGAAGAGCATGCTGAACTCACGTCTGGTTTAAGCAGAAGCCCTGACACGAGTGAGATGGGGAGGAATGGCAGTTTTCAGTTAAGAGCCATGGTGAACTGCAAGCCATCAGGACTCTTAAGGTCTAGTATTGCACTATGTAGCATCTCCTTCAAACACCTCCAAAAGGTTACTAAAGTGGTCTTTACTGTCTTCTTCTCAATATGGATGGATTAATGCATTTTTTAAAAAAATAATAATCTGTAAATTCAACAACATAATGGCTAAATGTGTCAATTTTTTACGCATCAAAAATGGACTCCAGCAGCCATAATGAGACCGAATCATCATGAGGTATATAAGGCCAAGGCCAATAAGGGAAAGAAATATGAATTTTAGATTCAGCATTTGCTACTATTAATTTACTATCGTGCTGCCTGCTAAAATTTCGATTCAGGCCAGGATTGTTTTGCTACAGCTAAAAAATGAAAAATAAGTATTTGTTCCTGGCATGTGCCAACTGAAGGAAACATTCAAGGCTGGTCAGGAAGTTTTCATACATCTCCAGCTTTTAATTAAAATATATATACCAAACTAAATATGTTATGCAAAAAAAGAATTTTGTTTTCACTTTCAATGCCTTTGCTTGGTCTGAAAAAAATTAGGACTTTCAAATATAATTGCTAATATTTTGCTGTTAAGGAAAGTCAGAGCAAATGTTTTATTGCCAATGAAAACCAACATAATTTACCAGATGAGAACTTCAGGTTAAAGTATTTTGATGTAATTTCTCTCACAGAAAACTTTTGACCAGCTTTAATGTACCTGAGTATTATTATTTTTTTAAGGAAATGAAAGGGCTGTAGGGGTATTAAGGATCATGATTATGAAAAATGATACCAATTTTCTCATCCCCAAAGTGCTTATATGTCTCTAGAGGAGACTGGAAGACATCTTCATCACAGCAGAAAAAAAAATCTCCACCCATTCTTGACAAAGTATAAAGACACCTTCTATTTACTGAAGGAGTCTTTCAAACGTTTGAGGGTGCAATTTGTATTCAATACATCTCACATCACCCATTGAACCTGTACATCTAAATAAAATGGTTTGGAGACAAGAAAGAATCTCAAAGTCAGAGGAAGAAAGAATCTTAAAGAGGATGTGTCTGTATATGAGGTATAATAAAGATTTTTATATATTATCTATATGTGGGAGACAACTAAGAAACTTCAAAGCAAGGCAACAGAGAAAGAGAAGCTTAGTCACTATTAAATAGTTGCCTTATTTTAAAGGAGAAACATCCTTCATTGCATTCTGAAATGTTTTCTTGAAAGCATCCTGATCTCTTGAAAGTTCTCAAATGAATTTCAGAACCAAAAACCATATTCAGCAACTCTGCATTTGACAAGGGTAGGGGAAACTCCTCACTGAACTAAATTCTATTAAAAGAGCAACCTGCAACTCAGGTAAACTAGATGCAGCACTGAAATATTATAGCAGTTACATTTTTAAAGACAATTGCAGTTCATTTGCGTTTCCGAGTGCAAGGGTTTTTTGTGTTCTAAAAAGCTGTTGCGGCCGAACAGACACTTGTAGGAATGTTCATAATTTCTGAAAGGTTTTTGCCAAGTCCTTCTTGTGCTTGAACTTAGTTGTTGTGATTTGTTTGGTTTTCTTGTTCTTTAGAAGGGGCTTGCGGGGAGAGGGAGAGAGACGAGCCAGCTACATTCTTTTCTTCGTATCTCTATCGCCCCAGAGGCTGGGTTTCCAAGTGTATGCATTAAGACTGAAGCAGGAATCTGTGACTTATTCAGTGTCTGGGTTTAAAAGAATGGCAGACCTTTTCTTGTAGATGACAACTTAAGTCAACCATGCAGTTAGTCCTCAGTGACGATGCTCATGTCCCAATTTTCCCAGGAATTCCCTAAGAGGGGAAAATACACACCACACACATATGTATCAGCAGTGTCAGTTGTTTTGGTACTTCAACTTCATCCATTCTCTTCCCACCTGCCCTTCTGAGGCCAGTAGATTTCAGAACTCCGGTCAACTTAAGTTTTCCCACTTAGATACTCTTAAATGCCCTACATTGCAGAGCAATCGCTCTCTTTCAAAGATGGGATCATGATATTTAAAAAACAAGCAAAACAGAAGAAGGGACACAAGCATACACATAGTCTTACCAAGCTGTCAAACTTGAAATTATGTTTGTAGCTGTTTTTGTTTTTATTTACATTAGTTTTCTATGTCTTAACTGTTTTACAAAAAAGTTTAATAAAAATCTTAACACAAAAAAGCCCTTGAGGTTCTGGGGTGCAGCCTTTTTTTGCTTATTCACATGTCAACCCCCCTTATACATTTAAAGCAAGGGTGTGTTGCTTTTGACAGGGGTGATGAGAGAAGATGTATGAATATAATGTCAAAAGGATGCATAGGGAGTGAAACTTGCCCTGCCTTAGGAACGCAGCACCCTGAGTTTCAGACTTGGCTCTTTCCCAGCCCTACTTCTAAGATACTAAGGATTGTTTTTATGATATGTTTGTAAGTCACTCTGATGTACATGCAGCAGGCTATTCATCAATTAACTGCAACAATGGACCTTTTCATACAAAGCATGTGCTCTACTACCAAGCTTCCTTCCTTTCCCCTCTCCTATACCTGCTCAGATACTGGATGTGAACCAGGGTGAGAAAGAAGCGCCCCAAGTGAAGTGACAGATCAAAAGGAGGCAAGACAAGAGGGCGGGAGGGGGGAGGAGGATTGGCCACTCTCACCCACACACCCATTTTTATGCAAAACCCAAACCTGCCATCCTTCCTTGCTTTAAATGCATTGTAAAAAGAGGAGACATGCAAACATGCATGACTGCACCAATCATATCTCATTTGGCCCTCAGTCTCACCCAAGTCATTTGGAAAATGTTGCCAATTTAATCAGCAGTTACTAGCAATGATGTGCTTTTGTGCTTGGGTCCTACAATAAACCTCTGGGGTAAAGTGGAAGACAAAGGAAATTATTCCAGAATAAGCACACGCACGCGCGCACACACCCTTTATGTTGTACAGCTCAATTGCATCTGCCTGTGCAAACAGCAGAACACAGATTATGAGTGACCCTTTTAATTACCGCAATATTCGAGGTAGTTCTGGGCTCTTGTAGATGTATTTATGCCTGTAGCCTAGGTCTGTGTGAAATGGAACGAACTGTACTTTGTAATCACGGAAGCTCCGAGATGGGGCAGCAATGTTGTATAGCTGTAAAAGACATTTCAAAACAAATGCAAGTTAATGAAATGGATAGCCCCTCAATACAGAGCAGTGACAACGTCTATTTCTGTAACTATATTTGATGTAGCTAATTAAGCACCAGTTACTGCACGGCAATTTCTGTGCCCAAGAAACAATCATACTTGCTTCATGTCAGCTGGTTATATCACTCTTTGACCATTCTGTTCTACTTGAAACTGGGTAGTTACAAGAACACTGAAGGGACAAAGTCTCAAAGTACTTTTCAAATGTGACTTTATGGATTGAAGGAGAGATCAGAACCCACAGGTTTGTGATATGTGGATCTGTGATAAGTGAAGCTGCACATCTGTTGCTCAGAATTTTTTTTAAAAAGAGCTTTGAGTTTTAAGCAGCAATGGAAACTCTTCCAATGTTGTATAACAATGAACATGCACAAAGTTCAGTTGTTCATGACTTGTGTACACAAATATATGCAACATGGGCCTCTTGAACAGGTATTTTCCAAGGGAGGAAACCCATGTTATCTTTTCTAAACAAAGATTTGACTGTGGAGCCTGATCTTTTTCTGACACATGCTGTGGAGAGTCAAACTGATTCTCAAGTGAAAGTCCACTTGAAGGATAGGTATTTATGTCAGACGCTTATGTACCACTTAATCATTTGTATGTGTGAACAGTATACATAAAAACAAACTTTAAAACTGCTTTATCATAAAACTGAATGCTGCTGGAACAAGGAACTTTTATTGAGGCTTGGTCCCATTACATTAAAGACATGGCTTCTAGTAGTTGCAAGTCATGCATTTGAGCCATGGGGGACTACCAACAGAGACTCTCACAAAGCCTCTGTGATTGGGACATGGGATATGGGATCTGGCAGTCCTTAAGTTGTCCTGGACCAAAGCTGATAAGGACCTTCGTAAAATTAATAGAAGAACCTTGGAACCTTGTCTGGGCAGCTTTTAAGTACCAGAGTTAGTCCTGGTGATAGTTTGTCCCCATCAAGAGTCCAGCTGCAGCAATTTGTGCCAGCAAAACCTAGTTCCAAACTCATCCTATTTTTGTTTTGCATCACACTGTTCCTGAAGTGATAATGTCCTATTCTGTCAGATAAAGAGGTGATTTCCATGAAGTCTGAGTCCTCAGAGAGCTGGCTTAAGAGCTTCTCACCCTAGACATGGGATAGCTGCCACCCCCTCAAGACTGAAGCACAAACTGGGCAGCAGAAATTACTCAAGATTAATTAGTGCAGAGTACAAAAGTTGCAGTCCTGCATATGCAGCATTATTTTTGGCACCTCCCTTTCGCTGCCGCCTCTTAGGAGCCAACTATTCCCAGCAACTTTAGGAGCCATCTGTGCGGAGCCCTGGGAGCACCATACAGAGAAACAAAATTTGCTTCACGGCAGCTAATTTTTGTTTGTTTGTTTGTTTTTTCTTTCTTTTTTTCTGTTTTATTAAATTTGCTTAGTAACATAAAATTATTATATATATTCTATAAAACAAAGAATACAGAACAAAATTCATTCATACTACAATGCCTAACTACATAACATTAATATATATGGTTTCTGAAAAAAGGCTTACATAACAAAATCAATTCAAAATACCATCCGGTTTACTTTTTTTCCCTTTCCCTCCCTCCCCACTCCAGCCCTCCCCCCACCCCGGTCAGGCCTTCCTTCTTCATATCTTTATCCATGTACACAGTCTGTTCATTCGAGCTTGTATGTTAGGGTTGGCTTCCCCTCTTTCTATCCATTTCCTGTAAAATGCCCATTTATTTGTGATTCTTTGGCATTTATTTTCCCACCTATCCTCTGCCACTATCTGTGTGAATATTTCTGATTGTACGTATTCAAAAACATAATCATTCCATTTTTCCATATTCCATTTGGCCTTTTCTTTCCATCCCAAAGCAATAACTGCCATTCCAGGTAGAATCATAATCTTGTACAACTCTTGCTTATTACTCTTTACTTTGTTATTTCCCAGTATTCCCGAAAATAACAAATCCCTATTAACTTCTATGTTTATTTGAAATAATCCAGAAATTACCTTTATAATTTTTTGCCAATATTATAATCTTTTGCCAATACAGGGCAGCTAAATGATGGACTGTTCTGGATTGTGGCAAAGGAAAGCACAGGAAAGGAAATAAAAAGGAGGTTCATACAAAGCCAGATTCTGCCCACAGTTCTGTTCTGGTTAGCCCAGGCCCTGGCCCAGGGCTGAATTACACATTCCATGCAAATGTGTATAGAACAGAACCATAAAGGCTGCTACTCCTTGAAGGGAAAAGCAGTTTTGCCAGTAGCTTGCCGAAAGGGAGCTGCAGTGTAAAAGCAGCAGGCAAGGAAAATGTTAGGCACTATGAAAATAGCTTCCATCCAAAGCTGTTTTTATCTAAACCAGTCACAGGGTTTAGTGTTAGTTTGGTCCATGGAACCTGGAATTAAACATGGCCCTCTCTACTGTACACCGAAGAGCTCTCCAGGTTTTTTGTAAGAGTTTTTATTGTTTTCTAGAAACAAAACAGAGAATCTGTTACAAACCATATGGACAACAGAAAGTATATTTTTGGTCATATAAACATGTACTGATAGAAACACTTGTTTCATTATCAGGCCAACAAACTTCACTGAAGTTGGGAGAAACAGGCGATTTGAGTCCTTTTGTTTGGGAGTTAATAAAATAGATAAACTGAAACCAAGCCGTCTCGAACATGCCATTTGTAGTTTCTCCTCTAGCCACTTGGCACTTTGAGGTTGCTCTCCCAGTTCTAATTCATTCAGGATATTTATGAGCAGAGATTGGGGGGGGGGGAGCTTAAGGTAAGGAAACACACCTTTTTTCCAAGATGAAATGGTACTACAGGATCATCTTCAGCATGAAGAATTAGCAGAGAGCAAGAAATATGCTTCACGCTGTAAAAAAACCCACAACATTAATATGAATTTTTAGAAGTCCACCAACTCAGAATATCTACAGCTTAAGTCTGTGTAACGCAGAACAAGAAGTTTTATTTAAAATAAAATAAAAATATTTCTGGTTAAAAATGAAGTAGGCCATATAGATCCCAACTTTCTAAGTCAACAAGTTCTATAAACAAAAATTTCTGTAATAAAGGCAGCAAAACAGCTGGACTGTAGAAGCTATCCAGTGATCTTGAGATTGTCACATGCCTACTATGCAGAAGTTATGGGTGTACTTGGTGAAATTAGCTCCTGGCACTAAGTTGCACAATTTGATCCCTTGAAACCAAGGTAGCTGACCTAGAGAAGCTGGTTGAAGTGGACTAAGCCTTCAGGGATGAGACAGCAGCTTCTGATTCTCAGGATTTAGAAACCTATCAAGAAAAGCCTCAGTCAGAAAGACAAAGACAAAGAACATTCAAGAGATTTACTTACTTCTCATCATTTGCAAACTTAATTCCACTCGATGTGATGGGATCAAGGAAGAACCAATCAAATCCTGGGAAATATCTATAAATCTGAAAAAAATAAAGTTCACAAGTATGTGAGTGATAAGAGTATTGAAGTTTCTTTAGAAGATTTTGGCTATTTCTGAACAATTAAAAAAATACCAAACCCTAAATTGACTATAGTCACACAGGTAGTCACAATGCAGGTACGGGTAGGAACAGGTAGAACAATGCAGACTGTGGAAGCATTTTTTAAAAATTAAATGTTGTGCTGCAAACATCAGAAAATGATGGTTTTAAAATCTTCAATTAAATTACTTTTTAAAAAGGTGCAATCTGTTCTATTACTTAATATTTCTGTGAATGGTTTAGACTGAAAAGTTGGTCATAATATCAACAGCTTGCACACATTAGCTCAGTTCTTATCGGGGAGGAGAAGGTGGGGCCAAATTTATTGAGAAGACATATTTACACCCTGCTCTTTGCGCTTGAACAGCTCATTCGTATAATAGAAAAAAAGGGAATATCAGTTCTCCATTGGATGCTAATTCAGGAGTTGCTTCAATGAAGAAGTGGGAAGCAAATAGGAAAGCGGACTTCAATTCTTCCTTTCAAGAGAAGGACTGATGCCACCTCATTCCCTGGTGATCATTTCCTGTTGAGGAGTATTTTGATGATGAAGAAGAAGAAGAAGAAGAGTTTGGATTTGATATCCCGCCTTTCACTCCCCTTCAGGAGTCTCAAAGCGGCTAACATTCTCCTTTCCCTTCCTCCCCCACAACAAACACTCTGTGAGGTGAGTGGGGCTGAGAGACTTCAAAGAAGTGTGACTGGCCCAAGGTCACCCAGCAGCTGCATGTGGAGGAGCGGAGACGCGAACCCGGTTCCCCAGATTACGAGACTACCGCTCTTAACCACTACACCACACTGGCTCAGGACAGAAGAGCTGCATCAAGCTAAACAGCCAATATTTTTTTTAAAAAAAAATGGGTCAGAGTAATTGGGGAGGATGAAGGTTTCTTCTCCAATCCTAGCTTTTCAATCTAGTTCTAATATTTGACACACTATGCTAGGAGGACTCTCCTTTTCACTCCTCCCTTGTTAGTGGAAAACACTCACATATTAGAAAGGAAGACTTCAGCAAGCAGCTTACACTTTCCCCAGCCAACAAGTGAAGCACCAACAATTACTCCTCACAGGGATATTAGTGCAAATGGCACCAGGCGTTCCCAGGATGTATGGCTCTTCATAGGCTCAGCAAGGCCTTCTTTAGAAGATATATATACCTGGAGGGTGTAGCTTACACCCGTTTACATTTCAGAGTAACCTCAAAACAATGATGGTTTATAAGACCCAGTTGCAGGCATACAAGATGCATTTAGAGCTCCTTGATAGATTATCCCAGCTTTGCGAGTCAGTATGAAAAACCGAGAAGTGCAATACCCCATCTTCTGAGTGCTGATGCATATTACCTTTAATTTCTACACTATCTCTTAATAACATCGGAGTCAAAGCTTCAATTTTACTGTACTATTAGGAATGTATTAGGAATGCATTTGCAGAGTGTGCTTCTGACATGGAATTTTTTTGTACCTCGGTGGATTGGCAAAGCTCCTGCAGAAGAAAAAACATTTCCAGAACATGGAAAAGACAATACTCAATTTTCAAAGGCTAGCTAGCTCATGAGCCAACAGACTTCAGGTATGATTAGAATTCTCAAGTGAACAGATGCCAGATCACACATGAAAAGATGAGAAATCCAGCATATAAATCTGTACTTGCCACTGAAAAAGGATGGCTTTTTGCTTCTTCACGTATGTTCGTAAAAGGTGACTCTAATATCAGGGCATCAGGGGGCGTTTCTGAAAAACAAATAACAGAACTTCAGTGCTGTCCATTTAAGACACTAATGAGGGTCACTGGTGATTAGTATTGCTAGGCTAGGGTGTGGGAGACTAGGGTTCAAATTCTGATGCTTACTATGTGACCTTAGGCTAGTCACTAGTCTCACAGGGTGGTTGTTAGAATAAAATGGAGAGGGGGAGACCTCTTTACACCAACTTGAGCTCCTTGAAGGAAAGGTGGAATATAAATGTAATAAATAAATCTCTGTGCTATGCCCACTGCAAGATATGGAAGCTGCAAAGCAAATGTTTGGTATAATGCACTTAAATGAAAGGGTGTTTGAATGATACAGCAGAATATGAATCCAGAGCCTGAATGAAACATGAGCTGCAATTCAAGAACATGTTCACCTGATCAGAAACGAGACAATATTCTCAATTTCCTCACCCCTCTGCCTGAAAGGGCACCAACTGATTACATTTTTAAAAGGTCAGCAGACTCAATTGAAATCAAAGGCTTTGAGACTAACAGAAAGTTGTGAAACAGAGCATTTCTACTAATATGTGCCCTAAGCTTTGATGGCAACTAGAATCTCTGCAACACGGAATGCCACAGACTAAAATTAAACATGTAGATGTATATATGGCTTAAGCTCTCAGTCCTACTTTTGCTGAAAAGTGACAGGCAGATGCACCAAGACCATATAAATCCTATAGCCTTTAAAAATGATAATAAAAGTTCGCCTGCATCTATTTTAAAACTCCCATAAAGGTTTTTAAAGCTCAAAAAATCATTACTGCTAAACACAATCACAGTAACCCTTTTAATCTATTTTGAAAGACAGCAGGAAGTTGGGATATATGAAATGGTGTTTGATAACATCACCAAAATATAGCTCTCTTACCTCGCTCACAAAGACGCCTTACAAGATTGGTTGCAACTCTACAAAAATAAAATCTACAATTAAAGATACCAATTACAGAAAATTGTATCATCTTCCTTACAACCCAATCACACCCATGTTTACTGAAAAGTAAGTCCTACTTTGTCCAGCAGGGTTTACCCCCATCTATGCATAAGATTGTAATCTCACTACCAAGTGCTGCTCAGCCTTTTGGAATGCCTATAGGTGCATCTTTAGTTCTGTGATATCATCAAGATTTCTTCACTGTGAGACACTATGGGTATCCAGTTTTCAGAGTTCACTGGCTGGCTGGCAGTCGTAATAATGCAGATTTGAAATGGGAATAAATTGGCACCGTAGACATGTCCCAATAAAAGGAACAAATAAAGAAGGGAGTTTAGGTTGACACATCTCCATTATAATTTCACTGGAGATGCTGCTCCAATAGGTTCCTTATATCGTAGGTTCCTTCTATCTTATTTTCAATTCATATTCTCTTGAATTCCATTATCTACGCAATATAATCCATACTATGATTCACTATTTGTTCAAAGAGTAAACACAAAAATCAAACCACAACAATTAATTTTAATTCACTGCTAATCCAACAGAAAGTACTTCAGACTGCAATTACTGTATTTAGCATCGAATTGTTGTCTCAAATGCAATGTGTTGTAATAACACAGCCTCATATATTAAACGATTGCTTTGTGCAATCTGGCCTTACCCAGTGCCCAAGGAGTGTCCCCATATATACACTGGATTGTCTCCACTTCTTGCTTTTATCCAGTCAAAAACATGAAGAGCATCATAGGTCATTCCACTCTCTGAGGGAGTGCCTATTGAGTCTCCCCAGCCTACAAAGAGAAAAGCTACTTTATTCCAGGAATCATGTTTCAAGCCAATCAAAATAAAGTGTTCTGGTTTCATGTCTGAATTAAGGCCAAATAAACTGAGTGGCCCAGGGAACTGCAACTTAAAATGTCAGTTCTTAATTGTCTTTTAACACCCTGGACCTTGCTGAGATACCTACTGAAGAAAAACTGAACTGGCAGAATACCAAAACTAAAGTCCAAGAATCTTTTTACTCAGTCTGGTTCTATTATAGCCTGAAATATTCCAAGGCAAACCCTCCAAGAGTTCAACTGTGGGGGTTGAATAATACTGTAAAATGAATGGTACCAATTCAGACTGTACGTGGGAAATGCCATTTGTGAATAGATGAACTCTCTTCAAACAGAACACTAGATCATCAGAAAGGAAGACTCTGACCCAGCCTTTTGTCTGTTGTCCTGCTTTGCAGTGAGTTTTAACAACGCAAATGTTCAAAAATATGAGCTCCTCCCCCCCAATATTCTGAAGAAGTACAGTCCATTCTACTTTCTTACTCTATCAGACTTGTCATTGCTTTCCAGAGATTTCCACCTAACACTGCTTAAATGCGCATGGAACTAGTTTGAAAAAAGTAGTATTTTTAAACTTTGCCCTTCTTATCCAAGTCTATCGGCTAGGGAAGGGAGAGGAAACAGAAGAACACCTGCCTGCTGAGAAAGAGTTCAGTCACACCCAGCACTGAATGGCTGCAGGGCAGAGCAGTGAGCTTTGTGCAGCTTCTCTTCTATCTGCAACAGCTGTCACATTATGTTCTCTAACAAAACCTCATTCCATGTTCCCTCAATAAAAGCCATTAGGACACAGGGCCTTTCAGAGTCACGGGATCATCTCTGTGGAACATCGTTCTCAGCAAGAGTCTAATCTAATCAAGCAGGTCTTTAGGAAATTATTATTATTGGTTGTTTTAGGAAGTGATGAGGTTTTATCTTTAAAGCGACTGAGTGCCACAGGTTCTGTACAAGTAGTGTTTTAGGACTTCTTTTGCATTTTTAAAGTTCTAGTTGCGGTTCTATTGTTTAAAAAGGCAGGGTGAAAATAAATCGAAAGCCTATCTTAAGAGGTGAACCTCACTCTAAGATTAAGCCAAAATATGGCTTGGGGCAAAGATACAGGCTTCCCAGTCATGGCTGCTTTCCTCCTCAGTCATTCTGCTGCTGTGCTGAACTAAGTCATGGTTTGGCATTGCATGTCATCTGAACCTGGGCTTGTGGTTCCGCTGCCTTCCAACAAATGACAAGCTATAATCAAAGTCTGTGCCATAGTTTACAGCTCACTGTTTGTCTGGAGAGAGCTAAAATATGAGCCATGGTTCAGACAACATGCTACACCAAACCATGGCTCAGCCCAACACTGCAGAAGGAAAAGCAGGGGAAGTTGTGTGTGGCAGTTTCCAAAGTGCAGGCACTGTCACACCAAGATATCAGTCTCTTACAAATGCAAAAAGGCTGTTCTGCAGCACCTGTAACAGTGCCAGCTCTACAGATCAAAACCATCAAGTCGGCATATATGAGGCAGGCCAATCTCGCATGTAAACTGGTCCCAAGTTGTTAAGGGCTTTAAATGCTAATAGTAACACCCTGGACATGGCCCAGTTGCAAATCAGCAACCAGTGCAGATCTCTGAGCACAGATGTTATTTGCTTACAAGCAAGCATGGTTCAACATTCTGCACTAGCGGCAGCTGCTTGATCAAGTGCAAGGGAAGCCCCACATACAGAGCAGACTGCAGGAATCATTTGGTGAGTGTAGTAAGCAAGGATACAGCCCCTAGAAAAGTAATAACATGTCATCTGGATTTTCAAAGAGTTTATGAAATAGACTTTTATTCATCAGTCAATAGGATAGTAGTTACAATTTGTTAGCATGAGTAACAGATGCCAGCTCAGGACAAAAGAGTAAGAATCTCACCTCGATAATCAAACGTGACCACATGGTAACCAAGAGAACTCAAAACCTATAACAGAAGGCAAACAGTCACAATTAAGATTATGAAGTATTTTAAAAGGACAATAAATTGATACATACTTTCCTGTTAACATAATTCTTCTCCCCAGTACTACATATTTCCATGCAAAAAAATATTTTTTTACAAGGGTAGAGAACACGCAAACAAAACCATTCCAGAACAGGTTTTACCACTTGAGATTCTGTAAAGCACATAAGCAGCCTGAGGTAGTGTCAAGATGCATAGCTAGGAGTTGATTACTATTACAGCGCTAGCACTTTATGGCTGTTCCTCACAAAAACTATAGAAGATAAAGAGAAACTCCTCTGGAAGCAAGCTTAGATAGCTAAGCTATTAACAGAATTGCATATAGTAGTATTCAGGTCATTTGACTAATATTACTGCTTTTCTCACCTTGTAAAGTTCCACACGGTGATCCCCTCCTCTATTAAAAGAATTTGGAAAATCACACATTAGTTTTAAAGCCCCAAGACATATGGTTCTGGTACATTATTTCCCTGATCTTTCAATACAACTAGGAGGACCTTTTTCTTTTAAAGACTAGCTAGTTGAGCATGGTTCAGTCAAATTAGCACATTGAAGCTGAATGGAATAGTTAAACACATGCAAAAACTGCAATCCTATACCCAGTTAGCTGAGAATAAGCCCCACTGAATTAAACAGAACATCTCAGTAGAAATGTATAAGATTGTGCTGTAAGGAACTGCAGGTCAAAGGTGAGCTTGCCTTGCCCTGCCCAGTGACATGGCTGGCCCTCACCCAATCTATACCAAAAGAAACAACAGGTTATCCTCCTTCTCATCCCTTCATTTATCTCTCTCTTAC
The DNA here is from genome assembly GCF_964106645.2 of Podarcis pityusensis. Lineage (NCBI taxonomy): Eukaryota > Metazoa > Chordata > Lepidosauria > Squamata > Lacertidae > Podarcis > Podarcis pityusensis. Next base: position 107,167,564 of record NC_138026.1, on the reverse strand, counting down.
CTAGTCCCTGCATTTCCATGTAAGTAAAGGATCACAGGGTGGCTGGAACCCAAAGCATCCTCATACCACAGTTGGTCCTTGCCTTGAGCATCTTTCCATACAGCTGTGGGAACCGTATGCCTGGAAGGAAATGGGAAATCAGGAGAAAACTGTGACCCTCCCAGGGCGCAAGTCTGGGCAGTATGTACTGAGGTCCTAGGCTGCCCAGAGTTAAAACACAGCTTAAACTTTAACTGTGGTTTTACGTGACATGTTGACCAAGCCAAAACATCTACATACAGGTCAAGTTGAACTAGACATTATACAAGGTGGGGGAATGAACTAGACATTGGGCTGCAGCAACCCCAGTTTCTTTGTAATGTGTTTTCCTGCCCTCAGTTTCTATGAGAGGTCAGGAAGAATGTGCCTGTTCTTCTAGGACAAGCCTTCCATGGTCAAGTGACCATATATGAACATACATGGTCAGCTCACTGGTCCATCTAGCCCAGTATTTGTTTGCTCTGCCTAGCAGCAGCTCTCAGACTGAAGTCCTTCCCAACTGCACCAACCTGAGATCCAACTGGAGATGCTTGGGATGGATCCAAGATTATGCATGTGGGAGGCATGTGCTCTACTACTGAATTTTGACTTCCTATATAAGGAACAACCATCCTACCAGTTTCAACTATAGAAATATTATTGATCATTTATTAATTAGTCCCTTGAATATTTAAAAACAGGTGACTATCTTTTCAGACAAACACCTTACAATTCATACACACATACACAGTAACAACCCTCCCCTCAAGAGCTACTGGAAGCTTTGGCAGCACACTAGCAGCAAAACAAAGTAGTTTTGGGCTGATCGAAACCACAAAAATTTTAGTGTTGGCAGTTAATAGCTTTTCACTATAATGTGGGGCACATTAGTATCTGAAGTCTATAGCTGTATCACTCAGTGAGCAGTTATGGCAGTTCTTACAGAAGGAAAATGAAGAAACCAGACACAGCCAGAAAAACTCTGGCAGAGAATTTAAAACTGCTTGCTGCAAGAGATCTTACAACATGATGATTTACCATAAATCAAATGCACCCACTCATATTAATCATGCACCTCAGGAAAAAAAACCAATGACACCAAAAGTCACTTGAGGCTTACGTTTTTCTCCATGAACTAGGACAAGACTTCTTCATTTCAGTTAAAAGATAAAGCACCACTGAGTTTTAATTAACAATATTTCGGTTGACAAACTTTTTTGCCATCTAGTTTTGTAAATTTTATTTGTTTTGTAAATGTTCATTTGTTTTTGTCAACACAAAATCAATGAACTAAGTTGCTCTAGGTCTAGGAGCCAACACAGGCACTATTACAAATTAACAGAGCCAAGCTACTCCAAGGCAATCACCTTTTCACCTTTTTAATTTGTGCCTTGGAGCAATCCCACATCATGTTGATTCACTTTCTTAGGTCTTCTCTAAAGCATGACCTTCAACATTACAGAACTAAACTTTCAGCTTTGTATCACCAGTCTTCATTGCATTTTGGTCTAATTGCTCAATTTAGTTTAGCTGCAGCCCAGAGAACAGTGTATCTTTCAAAAGAAAACACTGCATTCCCAGCAGCAAATTATACACTCCCACACACAGAAAAAGCAACAATTGCAGGAGTTTGCATGGTGTTACTGAAAGCTCTCTCAACAAAGGGATCAAAAGCACAGCCTCTTTACATAGGCTAAAACAGACTCCAGTGGATAATGGGAGTGGCAAAGCTTTCCTTACCAGACTCCAATTGTCACATCTTCTTCTGGTTGTAGGTAGTAGTTACAGGTGTGGTTCAGACCTTGGTCCTGAGGCTTTTTCAAGTCAATGAAGTAGGGTACTCTCACTGAGAAAGAAAATAAATATCAGTTTTACATTCCGTTTACCTACTGCTTGAGACCAAACACCCTTCACCAAAAAATAATTTTAATACAGAACCTCATAATGGTTATTGCACTAAAATTAAAATGCATTGGCAATGGCATTTTCAAATTTCATGAAAGAAGTGTATTTATTAACTGCAATGGTTTATTGTCAAAACAGATACCAAAGTGGCTGCCCTATTTCCAAGAATCAGAACAGATAATTAAAAATATTATTTCAAAAATCCTGGAGACCTAAATTTGAAGGGCAGAATGGAGGACAGTTTGAAAGACAGTGCCACTAAGTGACAGTTTTCCCATACTGTATACAAAACATTTGAGAAAATTGACAGTGAACTTTCTACTATCAGGCAGGCACAGATTTTAGAATATGATCATACCAAGCACAACATGGAAGATGTCACTAAAGAGAGCAGGCAGGGAACAATTGCTTTTTCACTAACTGGTACTAGAACATTCACTGCAGATGCTAACAAACAAACAAAATTTCCAGGCAGCATCAAGCTTTTCCTCTATCAGCACTTCATGAGCAAGTAATGAAATACAGGCAGATGCTAACAAACAGAGATCTTGGTATTCTTTTCTTTCTTTCTCTTTCTTTCTATCATTATATAAAATCTGACACTGGATTTTACTGCTGGGAACAGCAATCGAGAGAAAGTTGCATGTGGCTATGCAAAATGATTGCAGATCCTAATTTTTTATTCTCATATGCATATGATAGGAGAGTTATCGTGCACACAAGTTGGAAATGCTAGAGCCTAGATGGTGTCTTTTGTATAAAAAACTAGGAACTTGTATATTAAAATGTCCACATGGTTTTAAGACACACAGAGAGAGGGTGGGAGAGAGAGAAAAGCAGGATTCTTACCAAAATTTAGGAAGACAAGCTTTGCCTGAATAGCGGGACAAAGTTTTACTAGAAATGGAATGGCTATGTACACTCCCAACAACCAGATTACTACCTTCCGCAATCGAAACCACATTCCATGTCTCCTGTAAAAGAGGAGGGGAAAATATAATTTCACACTACATTCAAGACACTTGTGAAGCAAGATCTACTCTGCCAGGAATATAGTGGGTACTACTATATTCAGGCTACTTCCATGCTCAAATACATAGCTACAGTCATCTGTTTTAAAACATGTATTGTTAACATTAATAGCTTCCCATTTTTCTAAGCACAGCATAGACAGTTCCAGCGTTGAGAAAACTTCTATTATTTATACATCACTTTACGTGGCCCCTTGAAAAGAGTTGCACAGAGAGTTCTTGACCAGGAAGCTTAAAAATTACGCTGACAGGAGGATGCAGAAGGCAAGAGTAATAAGAGATGAAGTGAGGCGTCTCTTTAAAATGTAGGGGGGAAGCGAGAGAGATTTCCTGATCTGTCAGTGTCATGATTTGCCCTGGTACTGTTACACACAAAGATGCATTGGGGGGAAACAGATATATCTGAGCTGCTTGCCAACTGTCTACAAATGGAGCTTACTCATAAGTGTCAGTCTAATTACATTTGGGAAACTGTTCTGTCTTACTTTGAACTATTCTTAGCATAATTTCAGCATCATCCAGCTTTACGCACAGAACTAGAAAAGCAAAAACACCCTGTTATTACAATTATAAAAAGAGATAGAAGTCTGGAACAAAGACCTAAGGATATATGGGAATTTCCTCGCACAATCTAAGTTGCTAGTTTCCTGGTGTATTAGAATTTGAACTTAATTCATAAACTGGAATATCCAGGTTTGGGCACGCTAAAGAAAGTTAATTTGGTATTTCTTAACAAGTGAATTTGAAGCTGCGTGTGGTTTTTATTATCACCACTACTAATACAGATAGGAATAAACTAGCATAAGCTAAGGCGGATAACAATAGAAATGTCAACAGGCACCAATAAATACAATACACAGGCGAATGTACAAGAGTATGCCTACTGGAATTATTTTTAAAACTTTTCTCCTTTGAAGGGTAAGACATCATGCAACATCACAAACATTTCTGGAAACTCCTCGCAGCTTCAAGGGCGAATTTTATTGCAGGATGGTGGCTACATGAGAAATATATGCCCAAGGCCCTCTTATGCATCCCAAACTAGTTGCATAGTTCTTTAGCTTCAGGAAAAGAAAGCCATGGACAAGAGGCTTAGTCCACATTTTCCCATAGAGGAGTTGACTGCCAAAACACAGATGGATCTAAGAAGTCATGGATCTTCAGAGTCATCCCAAGACTTTAACCAGCAAGGGGGGGGGGGGGGCTTCTTTCTATATGGCGGCTGCAGTCTAACTTAGTTCACTGAAGCTTCTGTGAGCTTGCAAACAGACCTCACAGCCAGAGGCATCTGAAGGTGTTTAAGGGAGAGGCCCAGAGTACTGTGTCTCAGTGTGCCTAGGACTAAGAGACATGGAGGGTGAGGAAGCTGCTGCAGACCTGCAACATCTGTGCCATGATTTTCTGCCGGAGAACATGTAACAGTAACACAAGTATTTTAGTATTTTGTAAAATATCAGAAAGGGGAATGTTCAGGCAGGTAGAAAATACACAAAAAAGCATCATCAGAACTGAAGTGCAGGTTTGTTGCTAAAAAGCAGTCTTAAACCCATTTGATATCCTCTAATACAGGTATGCTTGTCCCCCTTATATCACAGGTGGGGAATCTTTTTTCAGCCGAGAGCTGCATTCTCTTCCAGGCAATTGTCAGGAGATGACATGCTAATGCTAGGTGCGGCCAGAGCAACCAATGTAAATTTATCTTTGTACAGTAAGCTCATTTCTGCACACACCCTTTTCTATTGTCCATCCAGGCAATCACAAGCATTGTCCTAGTTCAAGGACATATTCCAGCCATTCAAGGAGGGTGGCAAAGCAGGGCTGGTGAGGGCCAAGTCCCAAGAATCAGACAGAGAGGCTTGGCGGGTTACAGGTGGCCCCCAGAGCCGAGGTTGCCCATGAGTGCCTTACATGCACCACACATTCTGATTCTACTTCTAACCTATGGCAAGCATGTGGAGGAGCTCAAGAACCATCAAGCCTATAATAAATGACAGGACTGACCAGTTTTGCTCACCTGCAATGATGGGCAAACCTGACAAAAACTCTTGTTAAATGGTGAACTGATCCCTAGCAGATACCACACAGCTCATTAACTCTAGAGATTCTTGTGGAACCAAGCATTTAAGGAACTAGCATTTTACTAAGTCCAACTCCTACCTGCATGACTTGGGTGGTTTAGTACGTTCCACTCATTGTGGTTTGTATATGAAGTTGCCTATCTGATCCCTGGTGTCATAGCACCAGATGAAAACCTAGATTCTTGATACTTGGGTTATATGGCAAGTTTATCCTATATGAGACCATTCCCAATTTGGCACTGTGTTTTGGAAACAGAACAATAAATTACAGTAGGAGTCATTAGAATATAAACATGCAATCATGAATGACTGGGAAGGTAATGGGTTTTGGGGTGTGGATTTTTGTGTTTTGTGTTTGTTTTACATGGGACAATTCCTCTATAGAATAGCACAGGGGTTCCCAACTTTTTTTGGGGTCCAGGCGCCCATTTGGATATCCAAGCAACTGTCATGGGACCACAAAAGGCCCATTTCTCAGACAAAACCTGGTGAGTGGGGTTAAATTTTGCACTGGCCTGCATGTGCCTGTTTCCAGGAAGGAGCAGGGGCACACAGCCAAAGCAGAGGGATTTAACCCCCCAACTCATCAGCTGGGTTGCTAGCACAATGAATTGGTGGGTGTGGGAGAACTATGTACATCACCTTCAACTCCTTGAAGGAAAAGGAAGATATAGTTCAAATATTATACCCTTTGTTGAACAGTTTCAAAAGCATTCAAACTGTATTTATAAACAGTAATTTCTAAAACTTACAATAATATCATCTTAAACATGGAATTTTTAGCTCCTCCAAAGAAAGGTTATAGCGAAGCAGACACACTTTCAGGGGCACAATCCCCTGAGAGACAGGATCTGACAGCTTCTGATTTTCAAGGAGACCACCACTGGGTAACTTATCTTATTAGCAGATAGAGGCACCTAGACTCATCATGAAAGGAGAGAATGGAAGACAGCACAACGTAACACTCCCCACCAGTTCATGTACTGTATTCCTAAAGATTTGGATTACCTTCCTCACCAGACTTCTGCTTTCTTAAAAAACAACCTTCCAGGCTTCTCTTCCTCTCCCCCTTCCAAAATTCCTTTATAAAACCCACACCTTCCCCAGCTGCAGTCCATTTACTTTAATTGCAGGTTGGACTACTCATGAGTAAGCAAATGCTCTGGCAGCTGCTTCTTCCCTTCACCCAAAGAAACCTTTTTCTGGGCTGCCTCATCTAACTATTGCAAGCAGTAACCATTAATGCAACATATTTACCAAATTATCAGGGCAGTACCTGTTTAAAAATGGATCCAGGACAGATTCAGTATCATTGTTCATCAATAACCAGAACCACTACTATGATGTTGCTGGGTTTTTATTATTTATTATTATTATTATTATTACTACTGGCATGAACAGGGAGTATGACTGAAGTCTCTTTCATAGAACTTCTTTTTAAACAGAAGAGGGCATCAGATCTTAATCAATTTTCCCCTGGAGAAAAGTACTGCAATAGAGCAAACAGTTCCTTTTCTGATTGTGCAACAGTTGGAAAAAGTTTTTAAAACTGGTTTATTTTAGATTTGCCCAAGCTAAATTATTAAGAGCACAGTCATGAGACAAATTCACTTACTGAAAAGTTAGCTTGTTTTTTTTTAAACAATTGCATTCTATGTAACAATTGGAATAATTCACAAAGGAGGAGAATGGGGAAAAACAGGAAGAGAAACCAGTCACAGTCATATGACTACCAGCGCAGCTTTGTTGCTCAAGCAGTTTGCAGATAAGGGCTCATGCTTCTATTAAGTATTTGCAGACATTTCTGCTTTAGTACAAAACCAGCTAGAAATAGGTTTTCGTTTACAAGCTGCTTCTGTGATAGAGGCTCAAGATAAAAATAACTTTCAATTTAGTGCAAAAATGTGGAAATAGGGGCAAAAAGGCTTCTCAGTAATTCAATCTTTGAAATATTTTTCAACCTATTGTAAAAGTTAATGTGTCCACCAAGAATGCAATCCATAATGCACATGCTATACTTCCCTTATTGTTGCAGCCTGCCGGTTGTAAAAAATACTGCCTTAGCAGGATTTGGGGTTATTCTGCAATTACATCTTATGACTCCGTTACCTTTAGTCTCTATAAGCTATATTTATTGGTCACCTTTTTACTAAGGTAACTCAAAGTAACTTACAATACATAACACACACATACATTAACACCAGCATAAAAAAAAACCCAAAGAAAAATCTAAAAGATAATCCTATTTTTAAAAGACAGTATTAAAACATCCCACCCACACAAGGATGCTACAGATAATTAAGAGCCAAGGCACTGGATAAAAATAAATGCTTTTTCCTGATGCCTAAAGCTATGTCATGATGGTGCCAGGTAAGCCTCCTTTGAGAAAGCATTGTACAAGAGAGGAACCACCACAGAAAAGGCATTTTCTTGTGTTGCCACCCTCCAAACCTCTCAAAGGGGCACACAAAGAAGGACCTCAGATGATGACTGCAAGGCCTGGGTCAGTTCATATGGGGAAAGGCAGTCTTTGAGATATTGGGGTCCTGAACCACATGAGGCTTTATAGGTCAAAATCAGCACATTAAATTGGGCCCAGAAACTAATCGGTAGCCAATGTAGTCAGGCTAGGATTGGTGTTATGTGCTCTGACCATCTTGCCCTGGTGAGCAACCTGCCCACCAAATTCTGCACCAACTGCAGTTTGCAAATCGCGTTCAAAGGCATCACCTTATGTAAGTTATTGCAGTAATCCGACCTAAAGGTTACCAGAGCATAAACAGAAGTCAGGCTATCCCTGTCCAGATAGGGATGTAGCTGGACCACCAGCTAAAACTGATGAAAGGAACACCAAGGCACAGAGAGCACCTGAGCCTCAAGCAACAGGGATGGCTCCAGGAGTACCTCTAAGCTATGTATCTGCTCTTTCAGAACGACTGTAACCCCATCAAGAACAGGGAACTGGAGGGTAGGACCCAAACCAATGGCTTCAAGTTTACAAGAAAGGAGATACTGACTAAACATCAGGAAGAACTTTCTGACCATAAGAGCTGTTTAACAATGAAACAGACTCCCTCAGGAAGTTGTAGTCTATCCTTCCTTGGAGGTTTTTAAGCAGAAGCTGGATGGCCATCTGTCATGGATGCTTTAGTTGAGATTCCTGCATGATAGGGGGGTTGAACTAGATGACCCTCAGGGACCATTCCAACTCTACAGATCTATGGTACCATGAATCTACCTCCCATCCACCCAGTCTCGGAAACCACCCACTAACAGTGTCTCAGTCTTAGCTGAATTGAGTTTCAGTTTATTGACTCTCATGTAGTCCATAACTGAGGAAATACATTGGTCCCCCACCACACCTGCTGTACATTTTAGAGCAATTAATTCATATAATGAAGATTCTCTCTTGCACACAAACACAGGTGAATTACTCGTCCTAAGAGACTACTGAATGTCAAATCTATTAGGCATTGTTAATAACAAAGTAAATACAGTATACAGATTCTGAATAAACCAGGAGTTCGTACTCACTATTAGTTTACAACACAGCATTTTACCCTTAAACTATGCTTAAAGTCATAGCTCAGCAGTGCAGAGCAAACTCCTTTGTATACAGACTCTCACTTGCTTTTCCAGTTAAGTGTTTCCATATTGCGAGAACTGCTGCCAGAGAGAATAAATACATAGTGTTACGGAATGGAAGTCAGTATAAATCAACTTTATATGTATATATTCAGATCAGGCAGAATTTTAAATAGCGTGTTAAGCACATGCTCTGCAGCATCACAACTACACACACAAACATACACTATTCCTATTCAATTATTATTTGTTTCTTTTCTGAGGGCACAACCCAAATGGTGGCAAAAAGATTTCTCACTACTGAGGTGAGAACTGCCTAACCTAAGCCAGCCATCACCACCACCCTGATCTCTCACAATCTTCCACTGGCTCCATGAAGTAATAAAGAGGTGAGACAAGAACCAGAGCTCCATAGGCAATTATATAAAAGGGCCTGGTTGTGTATTCATATTAATTTCTATTTGTCATTGGACTCTAGCCCGAGATGAACCAGACTGTCTGTTGTACACCTCCCTCTGACCCCGGTTTCCAGGTTACTGAGTCCTAGACTTTGACTGACTCATCCTACAGCTTCATCAACTATCATTACCTTCTAGTATTTAACACCCACTCCCAATTATGATTTGAATCTTATTTCACAGCTAATAATCAACCTTTTGCCTTGTGACTCAGACCTAAACCTTGGTCTTGTGCCAGACAGATAAGCCATCTCTTATAGATCAGCAGTCAGGCATGCCAATCTGCCAAAACCATAGAGAACGTAAGACCTAAAGGACCCCTTTAGGGCAAACCAGCCTGTAACACATACTAGTCCACAAACACCTATATTAGTCAGTATGACCTAAAAGAGAAAGGGTGACAGCCATTTTAACAGTTCTCTGCCTAAGCTTTGGCCCCAGAGGAACCTAAGAATTGGCTCCAAGCAATTGGGGGGGGGGCCCATGGGGTGAGCTCCTGTTGCTCGGCCCCAGCTCCTGCCAACCTAGCAGTTCGAAAGCACGTCAAAGTGCAAGTAGATAAATAGGTACCACTCCTGCGGGAAGGTAAATGGTGTTTTCGTGCACTGTTCTGGTTCGCCAGAAGCGGCATAGTCATGCTGGCCACATGACCTGAAAGCTGTACGCTGGCTCCCTCGGCCAATAAAGCGAGATGAGCACCGCAACCCGAGTCATCCATGGCTGGATCTAATGGTCAGGGGTCTCTTTACCTTTACGCATTACCAAAATGCATCTGAGATGCCAAAGTGGGCTTTGATGAAGAACAGCTGACTCCCCCATTACCACTTTCTGGCCCAAACAGGGTATGCACCCCTAAAATCCAATTTCCGACCCCAAAGATCCCTTTGGAGAATGAAGTTGGCCCACTTTTGCTGCTAAAAGATCATAAGTGAAGGAGGAATTGGGCTCCCCTGTGCTTTTGTGCATCTGTTACTGATGATTAGCTCAGTATCATCTGCCTAACTGGAAGTGGCTCTCTGGGGTCTCAGATAAGTGTTTCCATCAGCCTTGATACTAGGGATTGAACCTGCGAACTCCTGCATGCAAAGCATGCTGCCCTGCAAGACACCTATTGTCTCTGTTCCAAACAACAATTGCTTTAGCTATTTAAAGCCCTTTGCACAAACACTGAATAATTACTCCCAATGGTGGTAGCAACTATGACACTTTGGGGATGGAGAAACAGAGACTGTAGGGAATAGTTTAAGATTTATTTTTCCTTTTGGCTCATCTTCAGCAGCCAAAGGACTTTGTTGTCTCGTCTTTGTGTGTCCACAAGTCAAAACAGTGCAAAATGAAGACTTAGCATCTAGATTTTCTTAATTGCATGTAAACTATGTAGAAATAATAAAACAAAGTAACGTTTGGGCATTTCTTAACTGCATGTAAACAAAAATATTAGTGTTATTGCTACAGACGACAATTTACAGAACAACATAAGCAAAAAGTAGGGCCTCTCAAGGAACTCCCAAGAGAAAAACAAAGAGAGGAGAATGAGAGGCCAGGGTAGTAAAACATAAATAGATGTAGATGAAGTTAGACATACTTGGGTTTCATTTGGAGGGGGGAGAGAAATAAGGGTTATGAAAAGGCTTTGCAGATAAAGGTAAATTTCAAAGAAGGATTTGAAAGAATTTATGACTAAGACAGACTGAACCATTTTAGAAAGTAGGAGATTAAGTTTGGATTGCAGAGGATAGGAGCGCGATGGCCCTCTCATTTGCCTAGCTGGGAATGCTCATGAAGTTCCCTTGGCAATCAGTATCTTAACTGCAACAATATCATTTAAAAGCTTGATTTTTTTAGGAGGATGATGATAATGTCCTATAAGTAACACAGAGATTTTGGAGGAAAAAAACCCACTTCCAGACACAGTACACAACATGTTCATGTGTGGTCAAGAAACGTAGTAAAAAAAGGAACACTCAATACAAAACGCTATAACAAAGCCTGCCAATACATAGAAACAAAGAAGTATTGAAAAACAGATATATACACACCCTCACAGTGTCAGTTGGGGGGAAAAACCTCCATCTATACTATAGAAACAAGTTTTATTTTGACCCCCTAAAGTAATAAAATAAATAGGGCTTACTGTAACCTCATCTCAAGCATATCAAATTTGCTTCCTTTATTTCACTCTGAACTATAAAGCTGATCAAGCTGTATTGCCAGCTACATGAACACGTTAACAGTATATTTTTGGAGGACAAAGTAAACAAAAGACATGACCAAAAACAAGCTACATACATAACTGATGCATCTACATGATACAAAGGCCCTTGTAGAATGTAATTTACTGATTTCATAGTAAGAATCCAGTCTTCATGACTGGGAAATTAAAAATGTGACAGAAAAACATACTAAAGGATATGAAGGCAACTGGAATGATTAAAAGTCCATGGTTTTTGTAGCTAATGATTTAAGAGCCTGCTGATTTTTCAAAAGGCTGGCTCAAGTTTCTCATATAAGGAAAATATCTAAATAAAATATTGTAAGAAGCAACACCTCTGCCAATTGTAGTTTGTCATCATCAAGTTGATAAGATTTTTGTAAATTGCAGAAGTTAGCTACAAGTAATGCATACAAAGCTGTGCCTTACATAGTATATTATTCCAGATATGGTCCTCAGTACCAAACATATTTTCCTCCTCTCCTACATTACACCAAGGGGGGGCGCAGAGAAATAGTCCTCACAGAAGCACAGGAAAGCCCAAGTTTCTTAGAAAAATATGCAGTTAACAAGTAGCCTACGAAGAGGAGGTGGAAAGGCTTGAGGGCAAACAGCAGCAGCATATTGAAGGACTTTTATATCTTGTAAAAATCAAGTTTCAAATACTGTGCCAGATCATTACTGTGGTTGATTTCAAAGTCATTCATTCAGTAATCCTAACACTACGTATGCATTTGTTTATACATTTGTTTTTCCAGCAGCAGGTTCAGCTATGATATGAGTACTGGACTTCTTAAGAAAGTTTTCCACTATAGATTGCATGAAAAAGATCACATATGTCTTTTTTTTAATGCCCTCTGTACTTCACTGTCAGACAATGAAAAAGTACACACAAGTAAGCTATAGAAGGCTAAGTACAGAGACAATTCAAGCTACTTGATGGCTGTGTCTACACAAAACTAAATAATGGTTTTGCGTTCAGAGAACAAGCTTCAATGAGTCTTGGGACAGTACTCTCTTCTCCTCCTCCAGTATGGTTTCAAGATCAGAAGCTTCTGCTTCCTTTTTAGATTAGCCAGCAGTTCAGTGTGTTGCCCAAACCCTAAATGGTGGCTAATTTTAACTATGGCAGGTTGAAATATGCAAGCTTCATAAATTACAGTTTGGCGCTAGCTTTTTGAACCAGTTTATTCGGGTTCAAATAACACAGAGGTTGTAGGATGTCATCCTCATAGATACACCAGAGGAAGAGGAAAGAGCAAACAAGTCTAAGGCTCTTTGTGGCTTTTTCTCGTAACACTAAACTATGGTTTAGCATTACATCCAAACCACCCCATTATTTATACTGATGCCAAACTCTGATCAGTGTCAGACTGAGATAATGAGACTCAAAAGTACAGTAAGATAGTTTAACAAGGCTGATTGGCAAATAAGGTATAGAAAGCTCAGTGGTACAAAGGGAATGTAAAATAACCAAAACAATTTACATCTCCAGTAGAAAACTCTCCCAAGACTTTACTGATTTACCGAAGCATGTGAAGCGCATGCTTCACAAACATTTTAAAGCCCAGATTCCATTTCCTGTTAAAGTTCCACAGAAAGCATCTCTGAAAGAGAATTCTGACACTGCTTTTAAGAGTAGACATTGGTGGACTAATGGATTGGCTCTGATAAAGCAATTTATATATACCTAGATTTTAAAAATGGTTGAACCTCCACTCATTTTAAAGAATACTATCTTATTGCACAGGGAAAGCTCCAAGATGTCTTCCATGGACTAAGTGAGGCAAAACTATATTCACTTTTCAGGATTACACATAAGCCTGTGCACCAATTTATAGAAGCAGGAAAGGTTCACCAAACAATTTCAAAATCAAGTTGAAATAAACTGGTCTCAAAATTAAAAATCCAGAAAGGGAAAACTTTGAGGGAATATTTAAATCTTGTTTTTATTTAGCAAAGGTAATATTATAAATATTTTAAATAAATGAAATATTTATGGTGTTTCTGCTTTAAGTACTCATTGTTAACAATGCCTGAACTCAAAGAGAAATTGAAACAGAAAATTTACAACAGCATAATGAATTACATTCATACCAGAAGCAAAGAAACCTTAGGACGACTTGATAAACGTAAAAGAAGCCTGAGAGAATTGTCCTGAAACAGCTCTGAAATTGTCAGTTATTAAAGGCACTTTTAACCCATGCTTCATCAAAAATGATGAAAGGGTAAGAACATTCACAAGACCAATTTAAAATAATAAAAACTACAAATCAACACAACCACAAGAAATGCTAAAAATACAAAATTAAAGCTTAACCTGTCCATCCAACACACACTCTAATGACCTACAAATGCAAACACGAGACTCTTTAGTAGGTAGAAAAATGCTAAATGTGTTGGCACCAGGAATTACTTCACTGGAAAGACACTCCACAATCAGGGTACCAACAGGGTACCCTTCTGTGCATCACCACATATTGTGCACCTGCCACTGGTGGATCCCAGAAAAACGACTCCTCTACAGATTATGACTCTTTTGTACATGTATGAAGTTTATAATCCTATGTGACTGAGAAGTAGGTTCTGTTGAACTCAGTGCTGCTTACTTCCAAGTAAACATGCAGTGGATTGCACCCTATGTTCTTCAAGTGCTTATTGAGTGATAATTTCATTTGTTGAGGAGTGATCTTTGTGAGAGAAATTCTTGGATTTCCCCACACACATTTATTTGATAGAGATCAATTGTGATGAAGTGATGGATCTGACATGCAGGCACCCAGGCTCATTCCTTGCTAAACTCTGAAGTTTGCTACATGGCCTGACCAATCCTTAGACTAACCTTGTTCACAGGTTGCTGTGAGAATTAAAAACAAAGATAATCACCACCAGGTTCTAGGGCACTTATAAATTGCAGTGTGTATAAATTGCAGGGAAGAGGTGGTCAAAAACTGATGACAGTGTAGAGAGGACTAGTCAGCTAGCTGCAGAGGAAAAGATGAAATGAGAAAACATTTGCTAATATGATGCTGAACGGGGGCTTTGGCTTTGTACACATTAGCAACATAAAACATAGCTAGATCATTATTTTTCTCAATCCAGATCAAAGCTGGTTTGGGGGGAAATAACTCAAAACATAGTTTTACATAAGAAACAACAGAATAGATGTGGATTGTGGCTAATGTGTGTACACCGCTTCCCAAACAGCAGTGGGAGTGTGTGGGATGCAGAATAAACAGGATTGTGGAGACAGCTATATTATTATTTAACTACAATTACTCCCATGCATGGGGTTTGTGAGGCAACATCTTCAAACTAATGTACACTCTGGTGGCGCCAGAGATTCCGCTGAGGACTGAAACTAAAATAGGGCATGCTCAGAGGACACCTTACATTTTATATTTATTTGAGATTTAATTAATCTTTTCTACTTTAAATCTACCGTCAGAGATTATTGATTAATGGTTACTTGAGATTTGAAGGCTTGGAAGGTCAGTGATCACAGCTGTGAATTCACCATGCCTAATTACTTGCAGCAAGTCCCAGCAACCACAATAAGGTAAAGGTAAAGGGACCCCTGACCATTAGGTCCAGTCGCGGACGTCTCTGGGATTGCAGCGCTCATCTCGCTTTATTGGCCGAGGGAGCCAGCGTACAGCTTCCGGGTCATGTGGCCAGCATGACTAAGCCGCTTCTGGAGAACCAGAGCAGCGCACGGAAATGCCGTTTACCTTCCAGCAGGAGCGGTACCTATTTATCTACTAGCACTTGTCTGATTGGCAAGCCCTAGTCCCTTGTCCCTCCTAACCACAATAAGTCTTTCTACCAAATAAACATGCATGGGATTAATATGAAGGTCTCATAGTGTGCTGACCTCCAGCACCTCCACCCCTTTAATAAAGGTGACAAAGAGGAGAAGCACAGATTATATAAACAGTGGTACCTCGGGTTAAGAACTTAATTCGTTCTGGAGGTCCATTCTTAACCTGAAACTGTTCTTAACCTGAAGCACCACTTTAGCTAATGGGGCCTCCCGCTGCTGCCGCACCACCAGAGCACAATTTCTGTTCTCATCCTGAAGCAAAGTTCTTAACCTGAGGTAATATTTCTGGGTCAGTGGAGTCTGTAACCTGAAGTGCCTGTAACCTGAAGCGTATGTAACCCGAGGTACCACTGTATTGTCTTTTAAACTGTTAATGTGTACAAAGGCAAAGTCCCTTTCCAGCAGTATAACAGGCAAGCATTTTCTCATTTAATCTCTTCCTCTGCTGCTAGCTGACTGGTACTCCACTCATTCATCAGTCTCTGACCACCCTCACCCCCATCATTTACTATTCTCTAACACTTTGCAATTTAAAATACGGAACGGGAAAAGAAAAATGATTGTGTGCGTTTAAAAATATGTGTTGCTGACAAGCTGAGTCAGGATGCAAGGAGGAGGGGGAGGGAGAAAGGAAAACCTCCCTCTATCCTACCATTGGGTCAAGGGCACATAGTTTTCAATATTTTTCGGGGGGGGGTGTGAAGATACAGTGGTTCATTCATAAAAGGTTTGTAACCGATAACCCATTTTGCAGCAAAGCAAAATGCTTATAGCTAAAGACAAACACCATTCGAGGTCGACTAAAACATCTCCAAGCTGTGTTTTTCAAAGCCATATCGAACCCCACCACCCCCACCCCACGAAAACATCCATCCTCCGCAAACCTGAATCGCCGTCCGGCTCTAACACACCCTCCTCTTCTTGGCCTGCAGCCGCACTCGGTGAACCCATTGCAGCAATAGGGGAGGGAACACCCAGCAGCGAAGGCCTCCGACCCTTTCACTAGCAAACCAGACAGCCCCTTCAGGCAGGGGCTCATTCCGTCGCAAGGGCCGCCTTCGCCACCTCCCCCCCCCCCACTCCCGTAACCTAGAACAAAAAGGCGGACGGAGAAGAAAACAGCCAAGGGCATTCCAGTATGAATCGCTCGGGGCTATGGCGGCTGGCGGCGGGGCTCAGGAAGGTTGCCATAGTAATGCCAGGCCCCCGTGTGAGGGTTTTTCTTGGGGGGAGGGAGAGAAGAGGCGGCGGTTGAAAGGGTCGGAAGGCTCGGCGACGTCGAGCGGGCCGCCCGTTGCCATGGAAACGGGGAAGGCCGAGGCCGGGCTGGCGGTTGAAGAGAAGATGGAGGGGTTGCCATAGCGACGGGGGCCGGCGGGGGGGGTCGCCTCACCTGCCGAGCGTTCGCTTCATGCCAGAGTCGGCGGCGGGCCGGGAGCTACCAGGCAGGCGCAGGCTCGGTCTCAAGCTGAAGCCCTTATCCGGCTGCTGGGAGGAGCAGGAGGAGGAAGACGCGGCAGCCGCTGCCGGAGCGGAGGAGGCGAAGCGCTCATGCTCCAAGGTGACGGACTCGTTCCGCTTTCTCATGCCGGCGGTGCGAAACGCGCGGGCGGTGCCAGCTCAAGCCGCTCGAGGGAAGACGCCTCCGTCCCGAAACCGACGCTGGCTTCCCCTACATTATGCCAACCACAGCCCAGCAACCGAAAGACTAGCGGCGCCTCTCCGGCGCCACCAATGAGAGGCGGCCTCGGCCCACCTGACCTCCCTACGCGGTTACGTCACAGGGAAGGGCAAACGTGACTGCCTCCTGCCCCCGCTTTTATTTAAAAAACATGGTATTGTTTTGCTCACAAAAAATATGGCTCCCGCGTCGTCGGATGCCCTCATACATATCTGAGTACAGTACAGTGTTTGCAAACGCCTTTTCCTCTTCCCCGCCCCACTCTGCCCCGGCCATTTTGAATGAGGGCAACCGCGAAGTCACAAGCTTGCGGGCTGAACCGTTTGTCTTACCTGAACTCTGGGCTTCCCATCCGACATTGCGGCATTATTATATTATTATATTATATTATATTATATTATATTATATTATATTATATTATATTATATTATATTATATTATATTATATTATATTATATTATATTATATTATATTATATTATATTATATTATATTATATTATATTATATTATATTATATTATTATATTATATTATATTCTGTTTTTCAGACCTGTAGTCATCTACATGTTAGAGGCTACACTCTGAAAACATGCTGCGGGCAGATGCTCTTTATAAAAACTTGAATGCAAGGTCATATTTTCGAAATCTCTAGTAATAGCTAAGCTGCCTCTAAAATTCCAGCAGCATGGTTGTTATGTTCCTGTTATTAAATGCTCTTTAACCTGATATCCGACTGCCCTCCTCTTTTGCTATATGCATTCAAGGGCTTTTGCTTTTTGCACAATGCTCAGCAGGACTGGCTCACCTATGAGGCAAGGTGAAGTGACCACCACAGGCAGCAGGATCCACAGCAGCAGCAGATCCAGCCTCTAAGGGATACATTGCTTACCACTGTGGCTGCTGCAGCAGCAGTGGCTTTGGGTGACATGCTCCTTGGAGTCTGGATCAGTCACCACCTCAGCAGCCCCACTTCAGTGTTGCATCTACATCAAGTCTCTCAGCAAATAAGAGGCACTGCTGGTCTCCTCCTACCCCTAGGGAGGAAATGCCCTCCTACACCTAGGGAGGCTGCCCTCTGGTCTCTGCACCCACCCAGCATAACTTGTTCCTGAAGAAAACCCAGGACCTTGAGATTAAGAGTCTCATGCTCTGCTGACTGAGCTATCCCAGTGTGTTTGGCTGCATCTTTATCTGTATCTGGCTGTCTCCTTGTTGTCCTTCTGCTGGCAGGTGAATACCGGTACTTTTTTGTCCCAACAGGCTTTTGGGAACTGACTGGGTTGGGTTTTTTTTTTCTTTTGTAATCATTTGTATGCTTTTGCTAGTTTTTATATATGTATATGGTTTTACTTCTATCAGTGTTTGTTTTTTCAATTATTGTTTTTTCTACGTTTTTATCAGTTTTCATTTTTATCTGTAAGTCTCCTGCCTTCATCTTCACCATGGACACAAGCCATGTACAACCCATCAAGCTGGCCTGAGTCCCCTAAGTGCGGGACCACACTGGTTCTCAGAGACATTGCACTAAATCCGTGTGGAATCCATGGATGACACCAGCCATCTACAACATGAAAAGTTCAGTCTGGGAAGGAGAAGATATGCTGGAGGCTGGATGTGAGGCCCGATGGTTGTGCTGAGGAGCCCTGCTTTTGGCCATAATCCAGTGGGGTCAAAACTCTCTGGAGTGGCATGTTCGTAAACTGGTCAAAGCTGATCTGTTCCCACCTCCCGACTTTTAAAAGGAAGGAAAAGGTGGGTTAAATAATAATAATCATCATCATCTCACAGAAGACTTACAATGTGAGATTTTTTACAAATCGAAACAAAACCAGCTGAATCATGAAATGAATGTCACTGCAAAGCTGGCTCAGGAAGAAAGTGGAAAACGATATTTAAGTTTCACACATTCGGTTGCCTGAATCAGATCCCCAACGATCTCTCTTCCCGCCAGCTGAATCCCTAACGGTGTAAACGTATACACAACTCCAGAGGTTTCAAACACTGGCTAGGTTGTGATACGAAACTCATTGTAGTGTTATTGCAATTCCAAACAACCGCCGGCCGCGAGCTATAGGAAACATATGCGAGGGAGAGCTAAGTTTGTCCCTTCCCTTTTCCCGTACCGTAAGAGGCGGTGCTTCTCCCCCTCGCCTCGCCTTCCTATTGGCCGAGGAGTTCAGTGGCGCGGGTTTTGCTGCAGCGCGCGCCGAGCGAAGGCAGTTGCGCGTCTGAGGGGAATCGATCAGTCCGGCCGCGGCCATGTTCTGCGAGAAAGCGACCGAGCTCATCCGGGAGCTCCACCGCGCCAGCGACGGGCAGCTTCCTTCCTTCAATGTGAGCCTTTGGCGGCGCGGCCTCCCTTCCCTTCCCCCTCCTCCGAAGGGCCGCCCAGCCGCCCTGAGGGGACTTTCGTGAGAGAAGCGGACGGGGATCCTTCGGAACTCCCTGCCTCTTGATACCAAGCCTTCCCTGAATTCCTACTTAATAATAATAATTTTATTAAATTTACCCCGCCCATCTGACTGGGTTTCCCTGATAATCAGGAATGGCGCTGTGGCTTTTACCCTGCTTTAGCATTCTAACTTTTTGTAGGTTTTAATGTATTTTCCCCCGATTTTATTTTATTTTTACGACCAAGCGGTGTATAAATTTTATGAAACAAACAAAACAAATGATTGGATGGCTGGGATTGCTCCACAAGGCTATTCCTTCATGAAGATGGCTGTTAAAAGCAAAGAGGATGGCGAACTGGATTGGCGTTAATGCCATAAAGCCCACCTTGATGGAGGGTTTGATGGTGAGTGGGAAAAGGTAGCAGACTAAACTCTTGATAGCCATTTCCCTGATGATTTGAGTGAGTGGATCTGGGAGTGCCTGACTGCCTAATAAAATAACGTTCTGCAGTATAAAAGGCTTCCCATTAATTATCTGGTTGGCTAGTCAGCCTGAGACTGAAATCCTATGCATGTTCACTTGGGAATAAGTTGCTGAGATTTACTTAGTGAGCATTTCCCCACAAACTTTACAAATATATGGAGAGGAAAGTTGGACTGAAAATCTAAATGACTACTGCGCCTGAAAATCAGCACTGAGGTACATCACGGTTGACTTGAATGAACATCTGACCAATAAATGTTTCACTGATGCACCTGGAGAGAGAAAGAGTGGTCTAAGCTATGTTGATAGTACGCATCTTTTCTTCTTTAGCTTCTGTAGAAAATGCCCTGCAACCTACACACCACCATAACAGCTGAGTTTTTTCTATGAGGCTTGTAATCATGCTGAACCACTCACTTGTACAAATATTTAGTCATTGTCTTATCTAGCAGCTCAAAAGGAAAAGAAGCAAAGGGAAAACTTCAGAATATTGATAGAAACAAATTCTGGATAGTGAACAGAGCGGAATAGAACTAGAATAGAAATATGTATGCATATTTGAGTGTAGAGTTGGCACATGTTTCCTATTTTACAATGTTTTAAATAAATATTCCAACTGGTGATATGCTGGCTAAAGGTGTCGGTTGAGTTGCATATAAATATTTCTGTGGTAATGGTTGATGGCTACTTCAATTTTTATAGGAAAAAAGGCGTGCATTTTATTTATTGCGGTTTTTTGTTTGAATTAGGCAGAGTAATCATGTCAAATTATTAATGAAATTCGTACTTTCCATGTTGCAGGAGGATGGAATCAGACAAGTACTTGAGGAGATGAAAGCATTATATGAACATAACCAAACTGATGTGTAAGTAAGGTTCTTTCAGGAAAAACAGACCCAAAAAAACTCTGCTAAAATAATTACTGTATTTTTCGCTGTATAAGACGCACCAGACCACAAGACGCACCTAGTTTTTGGAGGAGGAAAACAAGAAAAAAATATATTCTGTATCTCAGAAGCCAGAACAGCAAGAGGGATCGCTGTGCAGTGAAAGCAGCAATCCCTCTTGCTGTTCTGGCTTCTGGGATATTTGCGCAGCCTGCATTCGCTCCATAAGACGCACACACATTTCCCCTTACTTTTTAGGAGGGAAAAAGTGAGTCTTATAGAGCAAAAAATACGGTAAAAAATAAGTTGCAGAAGTGAGAAATAAAATACTTTTTAATATTATGGAAACAACTTTATACCTACCATGAGTTTTCCACGTAACTTTGTGGCTGTCAACAGACTTGGACTTGATTTAGTAGGCAGCGCACCGACCCATCTCGCTCTACAGGCTTCAGGAAGCTATCCACTAGCCGTGGGAGACGCAGCTCTCCCACGGCTAGCGGAGAGCTTGCCTGCACCCAGAAGCTTGGGGCGCGCTGAGCTCAGCACACCCCAAGCTTCGGGCTTCGTGCAGCCCTCCGCTAGCTGCGGATAGCAGCCTGTTCTGGGGTCGGGGGAAGCTCAGGCTTCCCCTGCCCCAGCCCCACACCGGGGGGGGGGGAATAAGAATTTTTTTTCTTTATTTCCCCCCCCAAAAAAACTAGGTGCATCCTATGGGCTGGTGCATCCTATGGGGCGAAAAATACTTACTTTATTAAATTTGTATATCATCCATCCAAAGATCACAGAGCAGTTCACAACATAAAAACACAAAATGAGAACATAAAATACACAATAAAAGATAAACTAACCAATAAGCACCTTCGCACAAACACATTTAAAAGGCCATAGAATGTTAAGCAGTCAAAGGCCTGGTTATAGAGAAATGTTTTCGCCTGGCAGCTAGATATATGTAATGAAAATGCCAGATGAGCCTCCCTGAGCAGAGCATTCCACAAACAAGGAGACACTGCAGAAAAGGTCCATTATCGTGTTGCCACACTCTGGACCTCTCATGGAGGAGGCACATAAAGAACGGGCTCAGATGGTGATTACAGGGTCCTGGTTGGTTCATATGGGGAGAAGCAGTCCTTGAAGTATTTTTACAATGCATTTACTTATTGACATTCTCATTCATAATTGTTATTTGTGTGTTTTAATTATTGATGTTTATTTGATTTGTTGTGAGCTGCTTTTTGGAGAAGAGCAGCGTGCACAGAGTAAAAGAACTAATAATGCAGTCATTGCCTGATGGGCTAGGTTTACACACTAATTAAAGTGGTCCCCCTAACCACAATGTGTACTTTTATGTTTCTTGCTTTCAAAGTATATGTAATATAGCTTATCCTTCTATTATCAGAAATGAAGCTAAATCAGGACACAGTGAGCTGATTCCAACAATCAAGTTTCGCCACTGCTCTCTGCTGAGAAATCGCCGATGTATTGTTGCATACCTGTAAGTTTCTTGCAGTCATCTGTGACTAGGGAAATGAGATAAAAAGCATTTCAGAAATTGTTTCCAATTCCAAGATTTTATTCCTTCACTTCTGGAACTGGTAGATTTCAGAGGGATTTCCCAAGGTCACTGGATTTGCATGTTTGGGCTTATCCATTTAACCTCGCAAATCATTCCCTGTGATTGATACTCCTGTGATTTGTAGGAGTAGTTTGAATAGCCTCAGGCCAGGAGCTGGTAAACATGGCACTATAATCCCAAATCAGGGACTGTTACGATTCTCCATACATTGAACTGAGCTGTGTAACACCAGAGCAAAAATCTTCATTTTTTCATAATTAGTTAAGGAGTTAGTTATCAGTTTAAAATAAAAGTCTGATTAAGAACACTTCGTTATTCATTAAGGGATTAAATGATGTCTGTTTCTGATTATGAATACTTTTGTTATGCTACCATGTTTGTTTTCTCAGGTATGACCGCTTACTTCGCATCCGGGCGCTTAGGTGGGAATATGGTAGCGTGCTGCCAAACGCTGTCCGATTTCACATGTCGACTGATGAAGTAAGCCAATTTGTTATATGTGTAGGTTGAAAGGACAATGATTGTACTCGAAATAAAGGAAAGTATACAGAGTATATTATTAATAAATGTTGAGTAACTTAGCCATGTAGGCACACTTAAATAGACACTTGTTGTGATTTAATGTACCGTATTTTTCGCACTATAGGACGCACTTTCCCCCTCCAAAAATGAAGGGGAAATGTGTGTGCGTCCTATGGGGCGAATGCAGGCTTCAGGAAAGCCCCAGCGCCAGCCCCACAAGGTCGGGGGACAGAGGGAGGCGGAACGCCGCCATCCCGCTGTCTCCCGAAGTGGTTTGGAGGCTGACGGCGGGGAGACCCCGCCGCCGGCCCCGCAAGCTCCGGGGACAGCTGGGAGACGCAGCGCATCTTCCTGCTGTCCCCGGACCTGCTCTGAAGGCTGGCGGCGGGGAGAAGAGCGCTTCTCCCCGCTGCCTGCCCCCAAGCTCCGGGGACAGCTGGGAGACGCAGCGCGTCTTCCCGTTGTCCCCGGACCTGATCTCAAGGCGGGCGGCGGGGAGAAGAGCGCTTCTCCCCGCTTCCTGCCCCGCAAGCTCCGGGGACAGCTGGGAGGCGCAGCGCGTCTCCCCGCTGTCCCCGGACCTGATCTCAAGGCTGGCGGCAGGGAGAAGAGCGCTTCTCCCCGCTGCCTGCCCCGCAAGCTCTGGGGACAGCTGGGAGGCGCAGCGCGTCTCCCCGCTGTCCCCGGACCTGATCTCAAGGCGGGCGGCAGGGAGAAGAGCGCTTCTCCCCGCTGCCTGCCCCGCAAGCTCCGGGGACAGCTGGGAGGCGCAGCGCGTCTTCCCGCTGTCCCCGGACCTGGTCTGAAGGCGGACTGCGGGGAGAAGAGCGCTTCTCCCCGCTGCCGGCCCCACAAGCGCCTGGGGGGGGAAATAATTTTTTTTCCCTTTATTTTCCCCCCAAAAAACTTGATGCGTCCTATGGGCCGGTGCGTCCTATGGGGCGAAAAATACGGTAAGCTGCAGCACAGTGGCAGAACGCATGCTTTGCATGTAGAACGTGTCAGGTTCAGCCCCCAACTTTGCCAAATAAACTAATCTGATATCAGGGCTGGGAAAGATCTGCCCGAGAGCTTGGAGAGCCCACTGTCAGTCACATATTAACTGTGGACTGCTTACTTGCTAATTCATCACTCTTCTGTTGCACATTGACAAAAAAGGAGTACAGTCATACCTTGGTTTTCAAACTGCTTAGTTCTCGAATGTTTTGGCTCCCGAACACTGCAAACCCGGAAGTGAGTGTTCCAGTTTGCAAACTATTTTTAGAAGCCAAACGTCTTGACGGGGCTTCCACAGCTTCCAGTTGGCTGCAGCCAATCAGAAGCCGCACTTTGGTTTCCGAATATTTTGGAAGTTGAACAGATTCGAACTATATGCTCTATAGAGGAGGCTAGATAGAAGTAAGCAGTTCCAAAACTTGCACATTACTCCCCTCATATCCCCATGTCTTTTGTTTTAAATCTTTAGGTAATTCTTGCTTGACAGTTTGAAAATAGTATTTCAGGATTAATTAAGCCAACTTTTTTATAATTCCAGGTGGTGTGGTTCAACCAGTATAAAAAGTCTTTGGCTACCTATATGAGATCTTTAGGAGGAGGAGACGGGCTGGACCTCACACAGGACATTCAGCCCCCCAAAAGTTTGTACATTGAAGTAAGTGAAATTTAGAACTATGGAAGGCTTGTTGTATTTGGATGTCATTGGCAGTGTAGTCATATGTAGGTACTAAGAAGTCAGTTCCTTGTTTCAAACTGGAAGCAGTTTGTTGCAGGCAGAGGAATCAGAATTGTAGAGTTGTAAGGGACCCTGAGAATCATCTAGTCCAACCCCCTGCAATGCAGGAATACGCAGCAGCCCCATATAGTGTTCGAACCTGCAACCTTGGTGTTATCAGCACCTTTTCACAGAATTGTTGCAGTTTATTATCACAGATAATAACTATTGTTTAACAGGGTAATAAAAAGCTAAATGAAACTTACTGATGTGTTCATATATTGGAAGTATGACTCCTTTTGTCTACATATAGCTTTGTTGTTTAGTCGTTTAGTTGTGTCTGACTCTTCGTGACCCCATGGACCAGAGCACGCCAGGCACTCTTGTCTTCCACTGCCTCCCACAGCTTGGTCAAACTCATGTTCATAGCTTTGAGAACACTGTCCAACCATTTCGTCCTCTGTCATCCCCTTCTCCTTGTGCCCTCAATCTTTCCCAGCATCAGGGTCCTTTCTAGGGAGTCTTCTCATGAGGTGGCCAAAGTATTGGAGCCTCAGCTTCACCATCTGTCCTTCCAGTGAGCACTCAGGGCTGATTTCCTTAAGAATGAATAGGTTTTATCTTGTTGCAGTCCATGGGACTCTCAAGAGTCTCCTCCAGCACCATAATTCAAAAGCATCAATTCTTCGGCGATCAGCCTTCTTTATGGTCCAGCTCTCACTTCCATACATCACTGCTGGGAAAACCATAGCTTTAACGATACGGACCTTTGTCGGCAAGGTGATGTCTCTGCTTTTTAAGATGCTGTCTAGATATACATACAGATATTGCTACATATAGATAGTTTTTCTTAACACAGACTTCCTGACAGTACTTTAAATTTGATGGTTATTTGTTTCTTTTTACAGGTTCGGTGTTTGAAAGATTATGGAGAATTTGAGATTGATGATGGCACAACAATTCTGTTGAAGAAGAACAGCCAGGTATTTATGATAAGATGGCAAACAGAGCAAGAACTCAATTTGGGTTCCCTGTTGTTTAAGGAGCTAGATGGAAGTGGTTCTCCTCTGCTTCTGGCACAGTTTAGGATACAGAAAGTTGCCCTATACTGGATCAGGTACAGTTAGCCTAGTATTTTAACTGGAGATCCCAGAGATTGAACCAGAGCCAACTCCAGGTTTACATGGGCCCTTGAGATTCTTTCATTGTCCTGCCCCTCTGTCCTATAAAAGTCCACTGGCTGATGGGTGAGGGAAATCTCACACACAGCAAGAAAATTGGGAGGAGGATGCAGCAGTGCTGATGAAGAAACCAGTGGCATGGCGAGGAAGGAAGGAGCAAGGAGATGGTGCAGCTGTCTATTTGTGACCTTCTGTATGCAAAGTGTGTGCTATGGTTCCTCCACACTCTCATTATGCTTACCATTGTCAGCTTTCATGTCATTCTACTCATTTTCATGAAGGAAAACACTGGAGCCATTTTAGTACTTTCTATCTGGAAAGATTCAAAAGCATTTCATTATGTTGGTTTATTTAAGACATTTATCTACTGCTTAATCATTCATATTTCTAAACAGTGTTAATAACAGCAATGCACAGAACATGGGAGTTACAGTAGCTATGGCTAAAATAGCAGGGGTTATTCTATTATTGGACCTCATTTGAAAACAAACAGTACAGGTAGAGTCAGGAGTTACTACCTTAACTACACCATAAATAAGACTAGCTTTAGCTTTATAAAGGGGACGATGAGAGATTGCAAATGTTTGCCTCAGCTTTGAAAATTGTTTGCTTCCCCACAGCATTTTTTACCACGCTGGAAATGCGAGCAGTTAATCAGGCAAGGAATTTTGGAACACGTCCTTTCTTAACTTGCTGTTCGCAAGACTGATTTAAGTACCTATAAACATTTTAGCAGATTTTAAATGGGGTAAGTATAGAAACATGCCACAGTGTCTTGTGTTTTTGAAAAAAAAAATGCAGAGACTTAGTTACTGTTGTGGGAACTGCATGGATACTTAGTGAAGAGGACAAAGAAGAAGATGATACGATCAACAATTTAAAAATATCTCTATCCCAAAACAAGTGGAATTTCTTTTAAGCTCATAGCTTGCCTTCACTTCTGGACACATTTTGAAGTATCATGTTTTTATTCGCTGGCCTTTTTGTATGAACCAGACATCGTCTTACTGTAAATGTCATGCTTAGAAGAAAGCAACAACATTTCTACTATTAAGTGTGTGCATTGTTAAAAGACCTTTGAAACGATGTAATGATAAAGTTACTTAAGGAGTGGTACTGGTTAAGTTGCAGTTTAATTGCTGCTAACACTTGTGTTTTCTCTCTAAGCTTTTATGCTATAGTACTCATTGAGCAGGGCCTTGAAGTAGATGAACTACAAGGCTCCTTCCAACTCACAGAACAGAGGTGGGCTAAGTTTTATTTGGCCTGAGGCCTTGACCAGCATTCAAGTGGCTGCAGGCCAGCAGTGGGTGTGACCATTCCACATGCACACAGATGCCCACTTTCTACAACTGATTTGTGCAAATTGGCTGGGTGGAGAGACTTATCACCCCCTCTCCACTCATCAAAACATCTATCTGGTGACTAGGAAGGAGGTGATTTGCACCCCGCTCTAGCTACCACCCACCTCAATTCTGTGTCCATTATAAATAAATAAATGGCTCCATTGTCAAGCTGTTTCTTGTAAGATGTTCAATAAAAAATATTGCTGCTTGCACCTTTAGCCTGTTAGCTCTAGTCCTGTCCACTGGAGCAGCAGAGAACATATCTTCTGTGTGTCAGCCTTCATCCTTTCTCTCCTCTAGTTAAACACACCCAATTCCTTCAGTCTTTCCTCATTGAACTTGCTTTCCATACTACTGGCAATCTGTACTGTCTTATCCACTGTACCCTTCCAGTTTGTGCAGTGTCCAGAACTGTACAAAGGGACTCCAGATGATTCTGCATAGTGCTGAATAAATTGCAGTACAAGAGTTGAATGGTTAGATGTAAAATTATATCATTTTGCCTTAATTACCAGATTGTACTTCATTAAATATTTCCTGATATTTGATCAAGAATTTTATCTCCAATTTCATATGCCACAAAACTTCCAGAAGTTGACATTTTACCTGCATTGAGGTCGTTTGTAATGAGTCACTCTTGTTTCTATCAAACTCAAGAGTAAGCCGTTCTTGAGCTTGTGCATAACATACTTGGTCACAGGACCACTGGTTTGGGGAGACTACAGGGAGCCACAGACTTTGGCTCTCTTCCTGGGTACAAGATATAGAAGCATGATTAGTCGCACCAACAGGGTAAAGAACAGCTTCTATCCATGGGCTGTTAGGCTGCTGAATGAAAAGATAACAACAGGGTAACTGACTTTCGGGTTTGGTGGGTGTGCGTCAGTAAACGAGGGGAATTAAGACTAAGAGAGCTGAGTGCAGGGTGCTCGTGTAATCTCACTGTATACAAATTGTACAAGTGACAAAGTATTTCATTCAAAAGATTTCTGCATTGCAGGGGATTGAACTAGATGATCCCAGTAGTTCCTTCCAACTCTACAAATCTGATACATGGTGTCTCTGTCCATAAGCAAACAAAACATAAAAACACCACCAAAACAATTGCTCTCTTACTTTAAACTAAATGAGATTTAATCCGCCAAATAGGAAGGTACTTTAAAAAGTCGTCTATTTTCTGAATTTGCCTTAGTTATTTTAGGACAGGCTCTTACCCATGTTGTTCCTCTCATTTAGTTGGGTTCCAGCTTTACCTATGTTTGCTGCTCTCTCCCGACATATCTACCCCAGCCATTTGCACACAGAGAGAAAATCCAGTGACTTCACAAGCAGTATAAATATCATTTAATTAAAAAAGTCATGCCAAATTTTACCAAAAAGGAACATAACCAGTTTTTTTTCTGTTTACATCTGATATACACTGATTTAAAGGAGTACATATTATACTTGTAGAAAACTGTACATATATATACACAATACAAGCCAGTGTACAGACTAGAGTGGGGGTGAGGCACGGGGAGGTAAGAATATTGCAATCACAATAAATATTCAGTCCTGAGACAGAACGAGAGCCAAAGAGACTTCCGTGAAAATGATCAGAAGGCACTAAAAGCTTTAGCTTCCCTATTGCAAAAAAAAAAAAAAAAAAGAGAGAGACAGGGTAGTTTATTGCTACTGACTAGTAGAGCTGTATCTCCCTCTTCAAACTTATCCCTGAGAGTATGTTTCTCATGCTGGTTATGCTGCTTTCTGTGATGGTTTCCCCACATGAAAGAGATGAGGGATCCTTTGAATATCATGTCCTTTTTGAGTCTCGTGAGAAGTAAATAATATTCATTTGGCCAAGATCAGAAAGGTATACAGTGAAGTGGACCACTGCATGGAGTATTGCTTCTACCACAGTTTGTCACTTTTGCTTTAATGCCAACAACTGAAAAGCAGATTTCATTGAGATGCCAGAGTTATTTCTCTAACTAATTTGTTCAAGGATGAGATTTTCTCCTCCAGTATTAAATTTCTGTTGTCTGTGTTCTTCTGCCTCTGTTCTGTAACCTGCAGAGTTTTCATCAGCTGTGCATTTTCCACATACAGGTCTTTCAGTAATAGATTCGACTTGGCATTTTTTTCAAACTGGAAAATAAAATGAATAGCGCTCCATTAATCTGTGTTTGGTGATGATACAGAACTCAAAAACATGCTGCTTTCTGTTTTGCTAGAAAAGCAGTCGCATGAATATTAACTAGGAAATAAGCAAGTGATATGGTCCACTGGTTTTAAGTTTTAGCGACAGGTTTAAGCTAACCTATGATGCTCTATGATATTTGACTACAGCTCCCATCAGTCCCAGCCAGCGTGGCCATGGATTATGGGAGTTGTAGTTCAAAAGCATGGAGAGGAGGGCCACAGGTTAGCTGCCCCTGCTTTGAACAATTGTTTTTATATCAAGACCTTAGGAGGTAACCACCATTCTCCCTCATTCCCAGAATGTAGCCCATCTTAAACAGAAAATATGAACCAGTGCAAACATAGGGACAATCACGTCTTTAATTAAAAGGATGGTTCTTAAAACATTCATGTTTCGACAAGACAGTTGTGGTAATTTTAATGTGTTGGTGTTTTAACTTTTGTACACTTAGGTATGGTGATTTTTTTCTTGATTTGACTTCTGTAAACAACTTTGAGAGTGTTCTCTTTCTGTCAAATTAAGAGGAATATAAATTTTATGAAAAATTAATCATCATCATCAAACATTGATCCATAATAGTAATCTATTTGGAAGTAGCAATATGATTAATTTAGAATAATCCCTTTTCATCCATCTTCCCCCTGTTAAAAAAATAACAATTTATGTCAGCACATTTCCCATTCCCTTCGTGTTTTGACCTTGGAATAATTAGTCGATGTACAAACTGTCCAGAATAACAGCTTTGCTATAAATCCAAACTGGAAAAGTTTAGAACAACCCCAGATCCAGTGCTAGCTTGAAGATGTGCTCTAAGAATGGCTATAGATAGCCTGTTCTAGTATTGTGTCCTACCAAACCTGCCTGGGAAAGGGGGTAGCTGTTCTTTTGTCTTTCCATATACTGTAGCCAGAAGTGCACTGACTGATGGGGCCACAGCTTATACCAAGAGTGGAGAATCCTGGATTTTGCCACATGGGGCTTTTATGTGTTGCCTACAAGCCAAGCAGCTTGCAGTTCACACAGTGTGCAGGACACTTACAAATGACTGGAGAGGACCAGAAGCAGTAGCAACCATGAAACAGGGTCACTCAAATACAATATATTTGAAAATCATTCAGTGCCAAATACATTGACATAATTCGGGACACATCTTGGTGGTGCCCTGGCTATTTTTGGCCAGCTTATGTCCTTTTCCAGACAAATTATATATTTTTTACATTTAATAAAAGAATTAATGCCGTAAACAGATCATGGGCCCATAGACCACCTAATCCCCATTCCACTGACCTGCTCCTTGAGTTCAGCCACCTTTTCCTGAAGCATTGTTTGCACGTTCTTCAAATTCATCTCCAGTTCTCCCACCTTTTCCTCCATTAATCTATGCAAGTTCTCATGCTCTTCCTGCAAAATAAAGGGACCAAGTCATAGCCGTGATAGTACAACAGTTATGGGAAGTAACTACCCTTGGGAAATCAATTCACTTCAAACAAGTCCCAATGCTGCATCTGAAATAACGATTTATTATCTTGGAATCTCCTTGTAACTTAAAATTCACTGGTTCAAGTCCTACCCTGTAGAGCAGGAGAAAACAAGCTCGCTCCATCTACCATGTGATATTTCCTTTAGATATCTGAAGATGGCTACCCTTATCTCCTCTCAGTCTCCTCCTATCCAGGCTAAACATACCCAACTCCCTCAACTATTCCTCATCTGGCTTGGTTCCAGACCATTTATTATCATCTTGATTGCCCTCTGCAACCGTTCTAGATTGTACATAATCTTATATCATGGCATCCAGAACTGGACATAGTACTTCAGGTGTGGTCGGACCAAGGCAGAATAGAGCTCATTCTCAAACACAATCCACAAATTATCCCAGATGTATATCGATGCTCTCTGTGCTGTCTGCAGCCAAGCCTTTACATAATACAGGTACAGTGGTACCTCAGGTGAAGTACTTAATTCATTCCGGAGGTCCGTTCTTATTCTTAACCTGAAGCACCACTTTAGCTAATGGGGCCTCCCACTGCCGCCGCACCGCCGGAGCATGATTTCTGTTCTCATCCTGAAACAAAGTTCTTAACCGGTGGTACTATTTCCGGGTTAGCGGAATCTGTGACCTGATGCGTATGTAACCCGAGGTACCACTGTATTTTATTCAGAGTTAAGAGTCCACTTTTCAATAGGATACAACTTTCCCAGCACAGTATTTTACATGCAGCGTTGCCTCAGACACTTAACTGCATGTGGTGCTCCTGCACCAATAACAAAAGGAGGCTTGTATAATTTATACAAGTCACAGAATTTTGCTTCATGTGCTGGATCTATTGTACCTTTTTATTTAAACAGGCATATTAAGTAACAGTTCCTCCCCCCCCCGAACCCCCGGATTTTCACCATTAATTTTAACCGATCTTATCTCTGTTGGATGTTTTTTGTAACTTTATTCTACAATGCTTAGAGACTATGGCATTAAATGGTGTATAAATAGTTGAAATAATTACATAACAAAAATGAAGACTAGACGAGAGTCGCTGTTTGAAAGTGCCTGTTTCAGGTAGTAAGAGGCTGTGTAAAAACCACACATGTACACATACTGCGTTTCCACCTCGGGAGCCTTTATTTTTATATGAGACACAACTCGAGCACCATTCTTCCCTACCTGATATGTGGCCGCCTGCCATCTCATCTGCTTCGCCTGGGAGTCCAGCTCTCCTTGCAGCTGCCTGACCACATTCTGTTCTTCTGCCAATCTCTTTTCTAGCTCTGCAAGGCAGGCCTTAGGTACGGAATTGCCTGCCTGGCCCTTTAACTCTTCTAGCTCCTGTGAATGCCGAAACTTGGCCATGCTCAAGCTCGTGTTGGCTTCTAGTAGCTGCAATGCAAGAGAAAATTTAAAACATCATTAAAAGT
The DNA here is from genome assembly GCF_964106645.2 of Podarcis pityusensis. NCBI lineage: Eukaryota > Metazoa > Chordata > Lepidosauria > Squamata > Lacertidae > Podarcis > Podarcis pityusensis. The sequence continues at coordinate 107,135,575 of NC_138026.1, read as the reverse complement.
TGAAATGCTGAAGACCAGGAACAGAGCACCTTTCTTGGACTGAGCGCTGGGGGAAACTATCAGGGGCTGCATTCTAATAGTGGGTAGGGACAAACCCCACCACAAAGCTATTTCCCATAAAAGCAGGCATATATTTAAATCTAAAAGCTTTGTCCTCTATTTTATTCATACTCTGGCTTTTTTTTTAAAACAAAAAAGTAAACACCTCTCCAACACCTTTCATCTGTCCTGTCTGTTCAAAGGCAGAAAGAACTTAATCCCAGATGAATGCAAACAAGGCAGATGAACTGCTAAGCTGAAATAAAGCCTCAAACATCAAAATGCAATTGCTTCCTGCAAAAATGCATGCATGTAGTTGCAATATGCAGGGGTTACTTTTTGCCTATTTGCAAGAAACGTAAGCCTGAGACATCAAATTGGGGAGGGGGACATCCAGCTGCTAGAAGGGCCTCCACTGTGGGTCCCATCACCACTGGTAAGATTCCTGCCCTTGAAATAACCCCCGAAATGCCCCCCCCCATTCTGCCATCAGCCAATGGGGGGCAGGAGAACATTTTAGCTGAGCTGCAGAATGAGCCAGACATTTAACAGAATAGATTGGCTCAGGGGTTTCCCCTTTGCACTTGAGCAGATTGCGACAAGGGTAACTGCCGGTAGCCACCCAGAATGTCCTTGTGTTGGCAGAGCATAAAACTTTCCCTGATCCACAAGGTTAGATCCTGTACCATTGGTATTCTTCTATGGAGTTTTTAGCTTCGTTCTATTGTTTCAGCGGTTCTTTGTTTTGCACCATGTATACCACTCAGAAATTAAATAAATATTAAGTGGTTTACCAATAATTTTAAATAAATAAAAAATCGCCTCTGCTTTGATCTCCTTGCAGCAGATCTTGCCGAGCAAGAAGCTTAAAATTGTGCATTTTGCACAACAAAGCCCTTTCCCCTCCCTACTTAATAGCTGATGGCTGGGCCCCAGTAGCACACAGAGAACTGAAATACTCCACAGTCCATTTAAAGGTTATTTCTCATCAGATCTATTCAAAATAAAGTAGTGGTACTAATCCACTACTAATTCTCTTGGAAAATCTCGAAGCCAGAATTTATTGCAATATATATCCAAACACAGGCAAAACAGGTGAACTCCAGCAGAAACTGCCCTGGTCCTTGTTAGTTTTGCAGAGTAAGAAGTGCACAACCAGTGCCAAGTCATCTAGCTCTGTTTTTCTTTAATGTTGCAAAACAACAACACTGCTATCCCGCTACAACAGTGCTACCCTCCCCTCAAATCTATGACATTGGGACTAGATCTTCTCTTAGGTTTAATGTTTGGACACATTTCTTTGACCAGGTGTAAAGGCTCCAGGCCTGCTCCTCTGTCCAACCAGGGCATGCACTTCACTGCTGCTTCAGCCGTGCCGAGGCCCTCGTTTGTAACAGGCAGTGATGCTTCCAGTGGGACAAAGGCAGGCCATATTCAGCTGCACCAGCCTACCCGATCCTGGCATTCTTCCACCTCTTCTCTCAGCTGTGCTTTTGTTAGCCGTAGCATCTGACACTCCTGTGTCGAACGTTCCAGTTCAGCCTCCAGCTCCTGAGACTGGCTGGCCTGTTCAAGGAGAGAATGGCAGGAAAGGATGAGGCCAGCAACAATGTGGGATCTTTCAGTAGTAGTAGTAGTAATAATAATAATAATAATAATAAAATAAATAAATAATTTTATTTATATCCCACCCTCCCCAGCCGAAACCGGGCTCAGAGCGGCTAACAACAATAAAATTACACAGAATTCTAAAATCAATTCATTCTTAAATCAATTCAAAATCAAATTAATGGCAACCATTGGGCTAGAGTTCTGTGAGGATTGCCAAAGGAGGGGGTCAGGTTGTGCCCTGGCCAAAGGCCTGGTGGAACAGCTCTGTCTTGCAGGCCCTGCGGAAAGATGTCAAGTCCCGCAGGGCCCTAGTCTCTTGTGACAGAACGTTACACCAGATCGGGGCCACGGCCAAAAAGCCCTGGCTCTGGTTGAGGACAGCCTAACCTCCCTGTGGCCCGGGAACTCCAAGATGTTTTTGTTTGAAGACCATAAGGTCCTCTGTGGGACACAGCATACTCAAGACACAAATCCTCTTGGTGCACGCCTGCTTTCATGTGTGTGTGTTTCAGGGAATATAGGGGCTTTGGAAGAGTTTTTGAGCATCCCTAGGTTTTTCCTTCTGTGAAAGGGGTATTTCAAGGTACCTGTGACGATTTGTTAGATTCCCAGGTGTGTCCTTGGGCCTGAAAAGGTTAGGGATGCTTGATTTCGTATTTATCCATGCAAACCCAAACCTTATGTGTGACCATTGTATTCTTCCTCCGATATGCCTAGAATGACTCTCTTTCTAAATTCCATTGCATTAATAAATTCACTAGGCAAACAAGTCAACCCAATTACACTCCGATATTCACAGACTTGCTCTATGGGGCTGTTAATGGGCAGCCCATTTCACCCTTTATTACTCCCAGAAAATAATTGCCACTAGCCATGGGCTAGCAGTACACAGGCAAGAAATCATAAGCATGCTCAGATAGTTTATAATTTAAACCAAGTGCGCAGCAAAAAGAATGGAAGAATTTTCATTGTGATGGCTCCTTTTGAAAGTACTACTCTTCCCCTGTTCAGCACTTCTATTTTTTATTTTATATAACAGAATTTGCATACTGCTTGATTGTAAATAAAGCCTCTAAGCGGTTTATACAAGGAATACAAAATACAAACTTTAGTTTTAGTTCTAGTAGAGGAATGAAGTAAATGCAAGGTGCTGCAGAATTTTCACCCGCCTTCTCCCAGAAGGCAACATATTTTAAACCATCTCCTTTGCCTAAACACAGCAACTCAATGACCACCACAGCAACCCAAGCTTTCCATCAATGTAGTAAAAAGCAGTGCATCCCTGTATCCATGGTCCACGTATTAGGCCTTAGAAATTTCCACCAGAATATTGCATGGCTGGCTCAACATTATAGGTGGGTTTGTGCAGTGGGACATGGCAGCCTGGAACTGATGTGCCCCTTCCTCCCCGTTCCGATCAACCTTACCTTTTCCCTCCAGGCCTTCAGCTGCTGCTCCATCAGGGCCTTCTCTCCCTGCCATGCCAACCGCTCCTGAAGATGCTCCTTTGTCAATTCAGCAGAGGCCTCTTGAAATTGCCTGGCAACCGCAGCTTCGTGGTCCCTTTGGCTCTCCAGCTCGACAAGCCTCCGATTCAGTAAACTGACGGTATTCCGGCTGACATTGTTATCACTGCTCAGTTCAGAGAGTTCATGGCTCAGCTGATCTATCCTGGTGTTTAACTGGAAGATTTCCACCTCGTAGTGTTTATTCTAAAGAGGCATTTCAGACATTCAGAGCTGCGGCATTCATCCCAACCAGGGGAAAACATCTTAACATCTAATCTTGAGTTCTGCATCAGGGGGTGTCTCATACTGCTTGCCCGCAAAGAACGGGTGCAGGGGTCTTCTCCCCGTTTTTTGGAGCAGTATCACACCTAGTGTATATTTCTTAACGAGGGTGGAGGAAGTTAAGAAATGCCTTTTCTCGGGATGAAAGGGCTGGTTTGTTTGATGTTTGAATTACTGGAGCTATGGCAAGCAGAGCAAAAGGGGGCACTGCCAGAGCAACCCATGACTGACTCCAACGTTACACGTACATTGTTAAAGGCACATGTACTAGAAAGATTCAAAAGGTTGCAAAAGAACTCAACCCCTACTGAAATAGCATTTAACTCTTTGCAAGGTGCAGTGGCGTAGCGTGGGTTCTCAGCACCCGGGGCAAGGCAAGTAATTTGCGCCCCCTAACCTGGGGCAAGGCAAGTAATTTGCGCCCCCTAACCCGTGGATTTTAGCACTCGAGTCTCTTCCGCACCCCCTCCAGATGTTGCGCCAGGTGCAGCAGGCCCCCCTGCACCCCCCACGCTATGCCACTGCTCCCACCACAAGTCTTCAGGACAGCCATCCGAAGGCTGGCGCGGGGAGAAGGTCTCTCCGCCCGACCGCCAGGCTTCGGAGCAGCCTTCCGAAGGCTGGTGCGGGGAGAAGGTCTCTCCGCCTCACCGCCAGGCTTCGGAGCAGCCTTCCGAAGGCTGGCGCGGGGAGGAGGTCTCTCCGCCCCACCGCCAGCCTTCGGAGGAGGTCCGAGGACAGTGGGGTTCCTGCTTCCTCCAGGAGGGCCGGCCAAACGCGCCCCCCCCCCCAAATGTTGCGCCCGGTGCGGCCGGCACCCCTGGCACCCCCCACGCTACGCCACTGGCAAGGTGGGACAGTGTATGGTTTTGGCACTTGGAAATCCAAACCTTGGGCAAAATTGGTGTCCATCAGCCTAACCTTGCATGGATGAAGTTAGAAGGATTGTAAAGCATTTAAACATTGGAAAGAGGATACAGAAATTTAATCTCTTGTGTCTCCAGATGGGGTTGAAACCCTGTACTCTGCCTGAAACCCCGAAGAGCCAGCTGCCAGTCAGTGTAGACAATACTGAGCTACATACACAGCCTTTAGCAAAGGTGTCATGGGCTTTGAAGACACTCGAACTCAGGACACAAGGGAGAAATGTGCAAAGAGGAAGGCACGCTTGGCAAATCCAACTGTGATCAACTCCCGCCTGGAAACCTATGTCGCCACTGTGGAAGGACGTGTGGATCCAGAATTGGCCTCCACAGTCACTTACAGACTCGTTAAAACCGTGTTTATGGAAGACAATCTTACTCAGCTATGAGTGATTGCCGAAGAAGAAGAAGACATAGACTAATGGTCTGACTTGGTATAAGGTTGTGTTTTTTATGACTGGTAGCAGCTTTCCAGGGTTTTAGGAAGAGCTTCCCCCATCCCTCACCTGCTAGTAGATCATTTTATCAAAATCCCAGAACTGGGTCTTATGTAAAGGCATATCTAATTGTACTGTTCTCTCTCTCTCTCTCTCTATATATATATATTTATATAATTTACCAGTTGATTTAATTCTTCTATTCCACGCATCACCTTCTCTTTTTCCACCATCAATTCGTCAATATGTTTTCTGAAGAAGGAAGGGGAAACAATTTAAATTGTACAACCATTTAAACATAGTTTGCATAGATTCTAAAACAGGAGCAGGAAACACACTGCCACAAGTCACAGCTGATGTTTCACTATTGTCTGCAACAGCAGTGCAAGTGGCTTGCAAAAAAAAAAGGGGGGAAACGCAGCTTCAGAAAATGAGTTATGTTGGTCCTCAACTCTCCAGCATCTTGAAAAAAAATTTTTTTTAAAGAATATTAATAGTAGGTCTGCTAAAAACAAAGCTGTTTTTCATGGCAGCTAGATCTAGCCCTCTTATTTTTAGTTCTCCCACCATGTCTATGTACAGATTTAAGGTGGCAGACCTAAGGACCAGACTGGAAATTCTTGTATGTGTAGTCATACAACGCTATAACTGAGCATCCCGTCAGGTACACTGGAGCACACACTTCATTGCACTGATGCAGCCACATTCTGAGGGCTCGCTGTGCGCGGCTAGACCCTCTTGCCAATATTTCTGTTTAAAATTACACAATCCTTTTATTCAACAAGTTGCCTCTTGGGAAGACGTATGGTTTCACATTTACAGTTCCTCTGCAAGCTTCCCAAAGAACCGCACCACCGCCCCCCTTTCTTTAACCTGTGCTTTCTGTTTGCTTCACCAACATCCTCCACTTCTTGCTGAAATCTTCCAAGTTTATTTTTTAGGATGAGGTTGTCTTCTGAAACTCTGTGGAGCTCAATTCTGCATCATGGGAGAGAGAAAAAGTATTGAAGGACCGGAGTTAGTTTGGGGATGTTAAAGAAATCAGGCAACTAGATTAGCCATACTCAGCTAAGCGTCATCGAAATAAATATGTCTGACAACAAGCAGTGGAACTGGACAATCCACTAAAAGAGAAGCTTTTTTTTTTAAAAAAAATCTTATTACAGTATATGCAATGCTTTGAAAACTAGCTGCTTCCAAATGTGCTGTTTATACCCACGTACATCACTGAAATAAAAAAGAACACTTGATGTTATTCATATTACACCACTTGCTCAGTAAGGGTCAAACTACATCTGGTGTTAAAGGTAAAAGGTAAAGGACCCCTGGATGGTTAAGTCCAGTCAAAGACGACTATGGGGTTGCAGCATTCATCTTGCTTTCAGGCCGAGGGAGCCAGCGTTTGTCCACAGGCAGCTTTCCAGTTCATGTGGCCAGCATGACTAAATCGCTTCTGGCACAACGGAACACCGTGACGGAAACCAGAGCGCATGGAAATGCCGTTTACCTTCCTGCTGCTCTCCTTATTTACTCACACTGGTATGCTTTCAAACTGCTAGGTTGGCAGGAGCTGGGACAGAGCAATGGGAGCTCACCCCATCATGGGGATTCAAACCACCGAACTTCTGATTGGCAAGCCCAAGAGGCTCAGTGGTTTAGACCACAGCGCCACCCATGTTAAGTGTTAAATGTGTGCCAGCACTACACATTCACTTATTTTATTCTTTGAATGGCAGCTGATGGGTGGGTGGGGTTAACCCTTTCTCTGTGTGCTACGGACTTGCCAAACATCCCTCCTCAAACTACTGGCTCCCACGTTTTGCTACTTACTTATCCTGTTCACAGGCAATCTATGACTTCTTTCTTCTGTGAGACAAAACTAGAGCTCTATGCTACGGCACGGGACACACAAACTTGATCTCAAGTCACTATGAGAATAGTAGTTGTGACCCAGAGATCTAAAGTGCCCCATAAAGGAACACATGCTCTGTTCTCTTTGATGTTAGGCATGTTTCGTGTAGTTGCATCCGTTAAGCATCCCTCGCAGAAGAAAATGCATCCACGCACACCAACACACGAGAACTGAAAGGCTACATACACATCACACATTTAAAGCACACACACCTCAAATCCTGCAAACCATTGTTTGTTGTGCATACAGTCAGAGTCTGAATTAATGCACACTATGGAACAGAATTTCTATTGGAAGATGGATCATCTCTGCTATAAAACGTAGCACGTGAACAAGCCCAAAAGTAATAAGCAAGCATGCAATGATTAGTCAAATCATTTTAAAAAGATGAGTGCATTTTTATAGAAGAACCATACATTTCATAGAACAGTAGCTGTGAAACAGCATATTAGCAATAATTCTTTAGCAGGCACATGGAGAGCCATTCCAGAGACAGTGTGCCAGCCAGATAGCTGCTACATGGCAAAAAATGTCACAATTCCCCAAAAGTGAGAAGGGAATTGGACCAGGTACCATACAACCGTATTGGTGAGAAAGGCTTTTGCCTAAATTACCAAAAGTTCAACCATAACACAATGTGGCAGAATATGAGACTACCATTTATATTGCCAAGTGCCCATGTTTCAAAACGGTAATGTCACCAGACCTCATGAAGTGTGTCTCAGCCTCATGCTTCATCTTCATGTCTTCTTCCAGTCTGTCCCTTTCCTGGGCCAGTCTCTGTCCCAAAATGGAAATCTCTTTGGCATAGTACTGCTCCATTTCTGACCTCTCCTTCTCAAAGCTCCTCTCGAGTTCTTGGGCGGGAGCCAGTTTCTGAAGCTGGTCTTTCAAGCCATCAATCACCTCCTGGCATTTGGCGTTCAGCTCTTCCAAATCGCTCTTCTGTTCCTCCAGTTCGCTGATCTCAATCTTAAAACCTTGTTCAACATCCTTCCTTTCCTTCTCAAAGTTCCTTTTCATCAGCTCAATTTCTCTTTCGTAGTAATTGACCTAGCACAGTAAAGCCAAACCAAACTTTTGTTACACATTTTTTAGGTAGCATGGTTAATACATGCACAAACCGGTCGAGAGTCCCTACTTCATGTTTAACAACTTGATCCTTGAAGTGAGGCATTGCAAGAGCTAGAAGCCTATGCGTTTCAAGAGGGTAGGATTTTTATACAGAATGAGGGCATTTAACAGCAGGAAATCTTGCGTAAAGATTTCTTACTCCATACAGACTTACTCCATTCATACAGAACTAACTTGTCATCCACAGTTGAACCAAGCCCAGCCTTTTCTACAAACAGTCATAATAAGCCATCCCACATTCTCCTAATTTACATTGGTGATGAGATACTTAATTTACAAAAGCAATGGAGAAAAGCACCACAAAAAACCCCAAAACATTTCATTATCATAAATAAGTTTACATCTATAAAAAAAAAAAAACTTAAAATGCTGATTTATTTTAAATTTAACAACAAAAGCTACATCATTTGGTCAACATACTCAAATGTATCCTGCTGAGCAAGTAACCCAAAGACTGCATTCAGAAATATATTGAGAGTCTACTGATTCTGATGATGATTTTTAACCTGAATTGGCGTTTAAACACCTGCCTGTGTCTTCCTCCTCGACTCACCTTGGTTTCCAGCTGTATTTTCAGGTCTTGATGCTGTTCCTTCAGTTCTTCAACCAGAAGCTCCATTTCTATGCTTACTGAATAGGGACTGGATTCAATGAAAACGACACCTATAAATAAAATTATTCTTGAAAGAAAGGAAAAGAACAGGCCCAAGAATGCAGAATCGTGGAGGATAAAACTACTACTACAGGATGACCATGCCTCTATGAATGGATGAAGCATGTTTCTCAGTTGCTGGAAACCGCAGGAAGAGAGATTGCTACTGAACTCAGGTCCTGTTTGCAAACTGCCAATAGGCATGTGGTTGGTCACTGTGAGAAGAGGATACTGAAGCTAGATGGGCCAATGGCCTGATCCAGCAGGATCCTCCTTTGTTCTTAGAACACTGAGGAAACAAACTGCCAAGATTGATCATGTATCTGGGGTGTGTGGTCTGGTTGCTGTTCCTCCACCAACACACTATTACATAGGGAGCATGGGAAGGGGAACGAGAGCGCAATGGTTCGAAGCATACAACTGTATGCTCTACAAATAGAGGATTTAACCTCCTTCCATCGGGCCTGTAAGACAGAGTTATTCCGCCTAGCCTTTAATCTGAATTCAGCCTGATCTTTTATTTCCCTTCTCTTCCCTCCCCCTCCCCTTTTATGAAGATCACCCGGTCTGAGACCCCACAGCCAATTCTCCCCTGGCCTCCTCGCTGGCCCAAGTAGGACCAATTCAGCCAGCTAGCCCTGGGAATTATCTAATGCTTATTTCCCCTAAATTGATTTTTGAATTTTATTGTTATTCATGTTTTTATAGTGTATTTTATGCTGCTTTTATAATTAAGTGTTTTGAATTTGTTGTTAGCCGCCTTGAGTCTGGTTTTTGAACCGGGAAGGGCGGGGTATAAATAAAAAATGTATTTCTATTTATATTATTTATAAATATGCGCCATGGTGATTGAATAACTTAAAACGTGGGCCCGTTATCAGAACTGGTTACTGACACACTGGAAAGGTTTCAGAGTCTAGATGGCTCAGGACCGTAATACCTCAAGGACCGCCTCTTTGCATATGAACCTTCCAGGACCCTAAGATCATCTTCTGAGGCCCTCCTTCGTGTGCCTCCTCCTTGAGAGGTCCAGAGAGTGGCAACACGAGAACGGGCCTTCTCTGCAGTGGCTCCCCGTCTGTGGAATGCTCTCCCCAGGGACGTTCGCCTGGTGCCTTCATTATACACCTTTAGGCGCCAGGCAAAAACACTCCTGTTTAACCAGGCATTTGCTTGACCTGAACCCTTTTAAAATGTGGCTCTTTTGGGGGGGGGATGTTATTGAGTTATTGTTCTTATTTTGATTTTATATGTTGTGGTCTTTTCTGTGAACCACCCTGAGACTTCTGGGTATAGGGCAGTATATAAATTCAATAAAAAAATAAAAAATGATAACAGTTTAGAAGAAGCATAGCTGTTAACGTTTCCCTTTTTTTAAGGGAAATTCCCTTATTCCAAATAGGATTCCCGGCAAGAAAAGGGAAAAGTTGACAGCTATGTTTAGAAGAGCCACACGATACACAGGTCATGCATACCTATTAAAAAAAACAAAAACAAAGGAAAACACACACACACACATGCTTAAAATGCATGTTCTACAGGTACACTTTCTGGGAATGTGGGATTGATCATAACACCTCAGGCAACAAATCTTACAAGTCTTGAGGGGAGAAGATATTAAAAACAACAGAGGTAGATGTTTTAGCTATCTGAGGGAGAAACGTGATACGTTATTCTTTTAATACGCATTGGATAAAAGAGCTGTGGGTTGAAATTACAGACCACGACACCTGCAGCTGAAACATTTGGGGAAATATCTGTAGCCCTTGAAGAAGCTGCCTGGGAATCTTCGTATCTGGAGGTTATCCAGAAGAAACTGGACAGGATTGTCAAGAGAAGATTTTGATACTGGATATCGTACTGCCCACGGCACGGGGGGGGGGGGTGGATTAGGTTTCTCTTGAAGAGTTCTAGAGCTGGCATGTATCTTAACACTTACTCCTTCTTAGAAAATGCACACAGCTGGGAACATTTCTTACCATTTTGGCCTGCCACCGGAAAGTGCTGGTGTCCAAGAAGGAGTTCCTCATCTTTTTGTATGGTGTCTTAAAAGAAAGAAAAAGGTACACATTATGACGAAAGGAGTTCTTCAAAGATTTTGTATAGCAGAAGGGAAAAGGCAGACAGGACCTTGTGTACCACAATTTGCTTTAAGATGTTTTCATTGCTGTATTTTAAATTGTTGTGACCCCCTCTGGGGGGGGTCAAGGGTGGGTCAAGGGTGGGTAATAAGTCAAATCAACAGCAACAGCAACAACAACAACTTGCCCTTCTGGTGCAAGAGAGAAGAATGGATGCAAGGACCATTGTGCCAGAATGATGCATATATAACATCAAAGCAGTGTATCAAGATACTCAGGAGAGGCCCCCCCCCCAAAAAAAACTTTGAATCATATAAGCACGCTAGGGCACACTGCTGATATGGGGAGAAAAGGGTACATAGCATGAAAAGGGCTGAAAATTTTAAAAGGCGACTTTCCCCATGCTAATAGGACCTGGATACAACACTGTGGACATAAATACCAAGCGCCAAGGATCAACAGTCCCCCCAGGACATAAGATTTTTTTAAAGGGCAAGGAAAAGGCTACAGCAACATAATGAGGCACATCGATAGACACCCCCCCCCCGAGAGACGCACATCTATACAGAGAAGGAAACAAAGCAGGTTTTTGGCAAATCAAACAAACAAACAAAAGCCTAAAGGGTGAAATATGAAGAAAGCAGGGATAACTTATGTTTAATCTGTCACTTAGCCTTATGGCAAGCCTGAAAGAAACCAACAGGGAATTTTCTGAACTCCTGGCAGCATGTGTTTTTATCACATTATCGCAGTGCCTTTAAAATATATACAGTGGAGAGGCAATTGATAAATAAATGCTTGACTCTAACCTTCATTTATGAATTCAATCCAGCGTGGAAAAAGCAGCCTAACCCGATATCCACCTGGTCTAGCTTTCCGACTCTGATTGATCCATCAGAATTGCTATTCATTTCTACAAGTGTTTATATACTGCCCTCTTGCAAATAGGGCTGGGCAAGAGATCCATATATCGTCCGAAACTGGCTTGAAGTCCATACCATACCATGATATTGGTTTCAGTTTTTGAGCTGGTAATATATTGTGAATCATGGTGTGTGTGTGCGTGCGCATGCACACTATGTGGGGGAAACTGAAAATTCAACCATTGCTCCATCCTTATTTCAGACATTGTGATATATTGTGATGTTTAGCTGGTCATATTGCCCAGCCCTACTTGCAAAGCATTTCACAGCAATGTAAAATCCTTTAAAAGCAATACAAACCAATCATCAAAACGAATGGCTACTCAGGAAAAAAATAAATAAAACTCTATGTGCCTGTTGGCATAAAATAAAAGAGAGATGCCTAAAAGTGAAAAGTCGAGGATACCTGCCAAATCTGCACAACACTAAATGCCTGACTTCTGGCTGAGGTCAGTTGGGCCTCTGCAATGTGGGGGACAATTAACAGGGCTGCTCCAGATGATCTCAGTGATCAGGTTGGGCTCTAAGGGATCAAGCGGTCCTTATGCTATACTGGACCCAATTTATTCAGGGTTTTGTGTATCAGCACAAGAGACTTATACCTGGCCTGCCAGGATATGAGCAGCCAGCGTAGGTGTTTCAGCAGAGGTGTCACATGCTAAAGCTTCCAGGCTAGGTCCAAGGGTGGCCCAACACAAAGCGCACTGCAGTAATCCAGCCTTGAGGTTACCGGAGCGTGCAGTACAGCGACCATGTTTCCCACTTCCAGTTACGACTGCAGCAGGTATACCAGACACAGATGGCGAAAGGCACTCCTAGCCGCAACAACCTAGTGCTACCTGGCTACCTTTAACCATCCCAAAAGAGCGAGAGTCCAGAGGGTAGGTGGTCAGACACACTGCTGCAAGTATCTTGTTAACATCATCAGGCTGCATCAGCAGGAAATGGTCCCATTAGAGTGGACCAGATGTTGCCTTAGATCTCTCAGCTGCATTTGCTGTAACAGGGGCAACATGTCATTTCTCTATTCTGCCATCTGGAGCGTCTGCGCACATGCAGGTTGCAGTTCTGCGCTTCTGCGCATGTGCGACCACCAAAACCCAGAAGTAACCTGTTCTGGTACTTCTGGGTTTTGGCGGTCCGTAACCCGTAAAAACACAACCTGAAGTGTCTGTAACCCAAGGTATGACTGTATTTGATTTAACCCAATCTGACGTTCTAAATGCAACTTGCAATACGCACCCAGAATTCTGGCTTTTACGTTTTCAGGCAGCAGCCTTTCTCCAAGTCTGCTGGCCTTCATTTGACACCAGGCTAGACTATGCTTGCTTTCGTGCAGCTGGGAACGCAGTTTCTCCACCTCCATTTGCAGCTCATCGTTCTTGTCGCGCAGCTCCTGAAAGGGAAGAACCCGGAAGCTCAAAATGTGGAACAGCCTCCCTCGGATCTACCTCGTTGGGTGCACAGCAACCGCTCCTCGACAGAATAACCAGGTGTGCTTGCAAATAACTCTCACAGAAATGCTATAAGACAGTCTTTAAAAAACACAAGACACTGGAACATAAGAAGAGCATGCTGGATCAGGCCCGTGGTCCACCTAGCCCAGTGGCTCTTTAACTTCTTTCTCTGGGCCGTACTTTCAGGAAAAGAATTTGGTCGCTCCATGCCACGTTTTTTATTGACTAAATACAAAGAAGCAACTCCTAGCAGTGCTTGATTTATAGCACAGAACAATTTGCTGTGCAGTATCATACAGTTAAAGTAAAACCAATCAAACAAAACTGAAAGGACAGAGGGAAGCAGAAATAGGCTCCAGCAGAGCCCTCTGGGCATATACTTCGTGCAGATAATTCAAAATACAGACTCCCAATGTCTGAGTGTTTATTTTCTTTGCAATGCTTTCTTAAAGGTAGCTACTTCAGATGCTGCAAGAGCACTGAACCCTTTTTAGCAAATTCATAGTTTTTTGTAGTACAGCTATTCTCCCTCACTGGATCATCACCTTGTCGTGGTGTGTGGGCTTCAACGTTCCTGGGATCCTTTGTGAGCTGTTGAACTGCAGGACTTGCTCAAAAACAAAAGCCTACCACTCAGTTCTGAAAGACACCTGAGTTTCTGGAGACACCATGAAGTCTGTGGGGGAGGAAGAATTGGGAGCTACGGACAGAACTGAATTTAAAAAGATCTGCACTTCTCATTTCCTTAGCTGACAAGGTACACGAACGATATAACTTTACAAGTACAGAAGGGACTAGAGGGGGACAGGACTGAGGCCTACTCAACACAAAGGAGGTAAAAAGCGAGCCGCGATATAGAAGTCCATCGAAATGGGAACTCAAGCATTTCCAAAAACAAAAACCTTGTAACACGCAAGATCTCAGGCTGCAACAAGACATCATGCAGGTTTGCTAAAGAACAGTATACCACTACAAACAAGTGGATCGTGCACACACCTGAGGAGGGGGAAAGTGCTCACCTTCACTCTCTATCAAGATGTAGCAGCAGCAAATGTCGAGAGTTTGGGGGGAAACAGGGAGAACTGAATTGGTAGCAGGACACATGAAATAACTCTAGTGCAACAGCAGCAGTTCTACCTGCACTGTCGGAAGCGACAGATATTACATTGTGATTTCCTTCTGGCAAGAAGCAGAGCTGGAGCAAAAACGGCAATAGTCACATGCTCCAAGTTATCTCTACAACCATTTGGTAAGGTGCCCCCGATTTTTATTCTAATAAAATATAGCTACCCTATGGTTAGGATCTCACTGTTCTGGTCTACGAGTGCAGCTCTCCATAGGCTCTGTAATTAATGAGAATACATTTAAAGCGGTATCATACCACTTTAAACAGTCATGGCTTTCCCCAAAGGATCCTGAGAGCTGTAGTTTGTTAAGGGTGACGAGAGTTGTTAGGAAACTCCTATCCCCCCCGCAATCTACAATTCCCAGAGTTCCCTGGAAAGAGGAACTGACTGCTAAACCACTTTGAGAATTGTAACTGTGAGGGGGAAAGGGGTTTCCAACAATTCTCAGCACTAGTAACAAGCTAGAGTTCCCATGATTCGTTGGGCATAGCCAAACCGTTGCTTTTTAAAAAAAGTAACAGCAAACCATAGTTTACAGCTAACCAGGAAGTAACTAGCTAAATCTGCACAAAGGAAGGAGGAGTGCTTGAGGCTTGATCACACAACATCAAACTATGGTTTGGCACTACGTCTGAACTTACCCTCTGTGTTGAACCTTGGTGTTTAACTGCTATTCTAAAACGTGCCATTGAGGAATTGGTGTAGGCACTTATCAAAAGATTGCTGATCTTTTAAAGAAAAGAGGCGTGAAGCCTTAATTATTATGAGACTTGAATGAAGGCTGTTCTCTCGGCACTCGGATGGGTCCTCCCTGCACAATGCCATTTATAACATGTACAGGCCACCTACCCGGCACTGCAGCTCATATTCCTGAATGATTTTGGCAAAGCGTTCTTCTTGATCAAAGAGCTCTGTGCTGTGTGGATCCAGCAGCCCCAGCTAAAGCAAGCAAAGAGGTTTATTTTAAAAGTATTAGTGGTGAAATTACTATATATATTCATTCATTCATTCATTCATTCATTCATTCCAAGAAATTTATACACCCCTTGATTGGAAAAACAAACAAACCCTCAAGCAGTTTACAATTAGCTGATGGGAGCCAATTTTTTGGCAGCAGCAGGCTAGATTTATAGCTTGACCTTAAATACATTTAATTTGGAAGCTCTGTCAACTTCAAGAAAATGTGATTTTTAATACATGCACTTATTCTTGTGATTAGGAACCAAATAAGGCCACAATAGAAAGTCAACTGAAAGAGGTCAAAATCCTACAACAGAGATAAATATGAATTTTATTGGTTTTCAACATGAAGAGGAAAGCATTTTCATCAATCCGAAGCTACCTTGTCTTTCAACATGAAGTTGAGATCCTTCTGAAGATTTAGTACTTGCTTTTCAGATTCAGACAACTTTTGAACCACTTCAACAAGTTCACTTTGTAAGCGACTATTCTCCTTTAAAAAAAAACAAAAATATGAAAAAAATGAAATGAAATGAAAGTGCACATTTACCCTCATTAAACACGACACTGGGGTACCTTTTGCAATTCCTGAGCAAGATACCAACATGTAGGATACAAAAAGGTGAGCGCCCAGAAGTAATCCTGAAAAACCAGCTCCACCCAACAAGGTGCTCCAATCCTCAAGGGAGCATTTTAGGGGGCCAGAAGGGAGGTGGGGATAAGAAAGTAAGTTTCCACCAGTCCAGATAGGTGGATGGATCTCTCTGAAAAGTGGGTTAAATTCATTTAAAAACAAAATATAACTCTCTAGTCCTCACAGCTGCAGATTAAAGTATAGCAGTAATGCCTGGTGAAGTCTCCATAAATCAAGAGACGAAAGCATATTTTTACTTAATATGTACTATTTGCAGAATTCAGCCTCCCTTCAGGCAGGATTTTTACTTTATTGTTATTTTCAAGCTCAGAATATGCAGTCTTGCTGTAGGCTGCACTGGTCATCCTGAAGATAACAGATGCTCGGAATCTTTACCTTGATCACTAAGCTCAGCTTCTGCCTCAGGCTAGATTCTTCCGCTTGAAGAGATCTGATGTCTGCTTCTAACTTGGTTTTCTGGTGGTTCCCTTGTTGCAAGAGCCGCTCCTTCTCCATCTCCGCTTCAGACTTCATAACACTGAGTTTCCCTCTGTAGTCTTGCTCAAGGTCTCTGCAAGATACAAGCACTGTTATGGGTATGTGCAAGGATTTTCCATGTGAAAATAAAAACAGAATGGTCCACAAGAGAAATGACTAGTGAGACTGAGGAGTTGGCCTCTCTACAGTCACAATTTTGTGAACATTGGCTGCATAGCTTATGCTGTGCTGTTTCACTGGATGGCAAGTTGGGTCTGCTCTTCACACTCCTCCTTGTGTATAAACCCCATCAGATAATGACACCAAAAAGCTGGCTCACGTACTTCATTTTACTCTCATTGTGGTGCTCCAACGCACTATTGTGATCATCCACCTCCTCAAAAAGCTGCAGCTTCTGCTTTTCCACCTTCTCCAATTCAACTCGCGCTTTGTCTCTCTCAGTGGATATTTGCTCTACCTGAGCTCTGCAAAGACAGTGAAGGTGCTGTTAAGTATGCAACCGAAATGTTGCAGAAACATCTTTCTGTTCAGTTTCTATCCTACCGTTTCCCATGGGATCAGTGCAAAAGAACAGCAGATTTTTAATTAATTTAATCCAATTTAAAACTGCATGTATTTGTTATCTTCCTATATACATAAAACAGTAAGGCTGTCGCCACACTGCGGTTTGGGTGGCAGACAGCACAGCAAGCTGTTTAACAGTAGGAGGGAAGGTGCTTCAGAGAACAGTTTGGACAAACTGCTCTCTGAGTTCTTCCCACTCTTTTAAAAGGGTTGGGAGTTGGGATAGGTTTGGGCAAACTGTGAAGCAATAGGTGAAGGAGTGGGTGAGGTGTAAAGGGAGAAGGGGTTGGCCAGGAATGGGGCCTCCACCCAAAACAGCCAAAGAACAAGTTACTCTAGATAGCGAAGTTCGTGTCTGTAAGAAGCAAAAGCTGCCTGTTGAAGTCCGCTCTTGGGAACTGTTATCTCCTCATCAAGGGCTGCAGACAGCTCCAAGAGGTTAACTCTCTCCTCCATGTTGAAATCCAGACTCTGTTAAAACACACACAGAGAGAGCTTCTCAAAATCAAGGGAAATGTAAGTCAAGAGGTTCTAAAACTACTGCTATCAATTTTTATTCAACGCCAGTGTGCTAGGCTCTGTATACAGAACAGCCAGAGCAATTGAAGGAAGGGGGCTTTAAAAAGGCCGATAGCAGGAGGTACAGAAAGCGTGAGTCTATGGTGTTCCAGAAAAGGCTTGGCAGAAATGGGATTTAGAGGGGAGCTGCCTTAATAGAGAGGGCAAGGCTGTTTCAGAAGGGATAGCCAAAATGGTGTCCTCCAGATGTCTTCAACTACAATTCCCATGATCCCTGTCTGTTGATCATGCTAGCCAGGGGCTGATGGGATTTGTAGTTGAAAACATTTTGAAGGCACCATGTTGGCTATCCTTTCATCTAAGCCAATGTTTCCCAAATTTGGGTCTCCAGCTGTTTTTGGACTACAACTTCCATCATCCCTGACCACTGGTCTTGCTAGCTAGGGATAGTGGGAGTCCAGAAACAGCTGGAGACCCAAGTTTGGAAAACACTGATTTAAGCCATCAGAAGAACCTTGGGCAGAAGGAAGAGAAAAAGGGTCAACAACAGATGGGTTAATGCAGCTTGGAGCAAAGAAAACAAGAAGGGGAAGAATTTCAATTCCCAGGGTTCTTTGTAGGGTGCCACTGTTGTACTACTTTCTGAGTAGCTTAAAATGTGTCACACGGATGCTAATTAATATGAAGGTGCTGCAATTCATCACTGGGATCTTTAGTGGGAAAGAGGGATGCGGGGGGGGGGGAGAGAGAGAAGGGGGGAAACGCTTCTTCTTGGGATGAAAGGAAAACCAAAGCTTTCGTAATCTGTAAGGAGCAGCTAGAAACCTTAAGGATCTCCTTGCAGTTTTCAACCCCTTCCTGGGCCCAGATGGAGACAACTTGCTCAGGCCTTGCAAAGCCACTGCCGTCATCGATGCTGGAGAAAAGATTCAAGGCCACGGAGCCAGATAAGAAGGATGGAGTTGTGCTTCTGTGCGCACCGTCTTTGAAAATCTGGGGGCGGATTGGGGAGGGAAGCGATGGAGGGAGGAAAAGAAGGAAAAGTCTGTTTAGACAAACAGTGTAGCAATCAAGTGAGACCTGAAAGGCAACATGTTTTTACCAATGAAGAACACCCTTATGCATCTATAAATAAAGGAAGTTGGTTGTTCGCAGCTACCAGGGTTTGCATTTTAATATCAGTTGTGATCGTATGTAAAAACAAATGCCTTCAAAAAGCTTGTCCAAAGGTGAGCAGAAGGAGGCACTGTAAGGACTTACCTAAGTTTAAACCAGTTCTCTAATCCTCCACCTAAACAGAATTAGCTTGTTTCAAGCTGGGAAGACCAGAAGGGTTACCTAGTAGCCAGATGCATGCAGCCCATCTGAACTCTGTAAACAGTACTCTATTTATTTATTTATTTTGACCCACCATTGGAAAGCTGCTTATTCTCCAGTGTGAATTATTACTCTGGGTTACATCCGCATGGGTACTTAGGATTTTCTGCACCAACTGCTTTAACTAGGGTGTGTTCATAGCTCCTACTGGATGGGATTACTCTATATCTGAGCTTTATATCGGATAAGCAACTCTCTCATTAAACAGGCACTAGGCCATATTGCAGGGACGCGGGTGGCACTGTGGGTTAAACCACAGAGCCTAGGGCTTGCCGATCAGAAGGTTGGCGGTTCGAATCCCCGCAACAGGGTGAGCTCCCGTTGCTCGGTCCCTGCTCCTGCCAAACCTAGCAGTTCGAAAGCACGTCAAAGTGCAAGTAGATAAATAGGTACCGCTCCGGCGGGAAGGTAAACGGCGTTTCCGTGCGCTGCTCTGGTTCGCCAAAAGCGGCTTAGTCATGCTGGCCACATGACCTGGAAGCTGTATGCCGGCTTCCTCGGCCAATAAAGCGAGATGAGCGCCACAACCCTAGAGTCGGCTACGACTGGAACTAATGGTCAGGGGTCTCTTTACCTTTACCTTTTAGGCTAGAAAAGGCAACTCGGAGATCCCACACACCACTCCAATACTTCAGACTGAATTAATTGTTAGGATATTTCCGTTCCACCTTAAAAGGGAGCAGGGTTTGTGAGTCACAGAGTCTGCGCATTTCCTGTTCACAGGAAGTTTATGTTTTTCTATTGCTTTCGTTTCTCTCTCTGTGTCTGGAGACACTGAAGCAGGCAGTCATGTTTTTCTTTGTTCTGATCAACGCTGAATAAAACTTGTAAATAATGCTCTCCTGAGTGCGACTTTGGCTGTGCATTATCTGCTGATAGAGAGTGTGCATCGGCTCTAGAATGTGGCAAGCTATTTCTGGAAGCTCGTGTTGCTAATTGCTGATACTGTATCTACGGGAGATCGATGGATTGTCCGGCAGCCGGCTTGGGGGCCATGATGGACTTTGTCTCCCTGGCAGTATCCCAACATTAATAAGATGAAGTCTGCTAAATTCTGCCTTTGCTTTGCTTTCCAGGGATCATAAAAAGTAGAGTAAATGAAAACAGTCCTTGGCATCTGAATCTTTCAGGTCACCTTTTGCATTTGAAGGTCAGTTCAAGACATTCTAGCCTAGTTCTCATATGCAGCAGTAAACCACAGTTGCCCATTATGTGCACGAGGAAGAGGAAATGGGAAACTTCCGTTTCTGGTTTGCAACTAACCACGGTCACCCACAACATTTGAACTTTGGAAACTGTTGTTTATTTAAACCACTGCTAGTGATAACAATTCAGGAGGCAGCAATGGTTTCAGAATGTGGCTTGCTTTAGAAAGTCACATTTCCCCAAATTTGGAGGTCACTGAGAACTTTGAAACAGAAAGCAGGTGGTTCCAGTCTTCTCCCTTATGCACGCGAAAAAGCATGTTGCAGCTTAGTCACACAGCATGAAAACATGGCTTCCCGTGTGTCATAACACAGCTCTGCGTGAAAAGGCGCTGCTGGAGATCCTCTGAATGGTTTCAGATTCTGAGCCTTAAAACTATGTTTCTGAAGGAAGTCTCTCAGAAATTATGCTTTGACCGTTACCTGGTGGGATGGTGATCTCTGACATCTTGCTTTGAGAGGTGTGGAAGAAATAGGGCAAAGAATGGGGCTGTGGTTGAACAGGCCAAGCTGGAACTCCTTTAAGCTTACTCTGCCATCTCCATCACCATCCAACTGGTGGAACAAATCTTCGAGATCCTGAATAAAACATTTGTAAAAAGCAATCTATCACAAAGTATCAGACATTATATTTAGGGAAAAAATTACCTGAGGAATTTGACCATTTTATGCTGTCCAAAAAAAATACAAGAAGTGGTATTTTATAACAATTTAAACTAATAAATGCTCTTGGAAGCACAACAGTTTCCCCTAAAACAGTCATTTTACTGCCTAGTCATTAAGAGGAATAAATTGCCTTTTGGAAGGTGAACCTACTACCAGGGAGAAACACACAACACAAATACTCCAAATAATGCCCCCCACATCAAAATACATTGATTTGTTCCAACAGTACCAATAGGCAGCCTACCACAGCAGCTCACCAGGTTGTGACCAAAATTTAATAAAGTCTACCCAACCTTAAAGACTTGGAGAAGGCACATTATTGTTAGTGCTTTCAAGTTCTTTGCAGTTAGTGGGCAACTGCGGCAGCACTCTTGCCCTGGCATCTCTTCTGCTTCTTTGAGGACTGCAACGAAAAGCTGCAGCACCACCTTGGTGGTCTTTCTGGCCAGAAAAAAAGGAGTGTGGTACTACAACATCTACAAAAATGTAACATGGGGAAATGCCAGTATGGTACAGTAATTAATAGTGTCGGACTAGGACTGAGAAGACCCACTTGGTCAAGAAGCTCTGGGAATAATATCTATATCTATATCTATATCTATATCTATATCTATATCTATATCTATATCTATATCTATATCTATATCTATCTATATCTATCTTCAATACTTGGCCAAACGATTTCCAACAGCTGAATTTACCCCACCTCTTTTTCCATCTCTTTGAGTCCAATGTTCTTACAAACGGTAGCCAGCTCTTGTTTGTTAAGGTGCCCGTTCTTTCCAACGCCAAGATCTTCCCAGATGTCCCGAACCTGATTCTCAGTCATGCCAAAACACGAGGGAGAGACCTTTCTGGGGCTATCATAGAGGTCATCATGCCAGGTACACCTTCGCCCTGTAAATATAAAGAAATTCCACCAAGCAAGAAGAGCAGAATTTTATCTTTAAATTATTCCGTCAGTCACAGCAAAGACTGCTCTTTCCACAAGCCTTCAGCCATTTAACAGAGAATCCCACTCTCCTCTGTAGACTTAATTTTTCAAAATTGCTTCCTCCAATATTTGCCCTGTGTACAAGACTCCAATGCTCTGCGAACCTTCAAGTACAAAATATACCAATGATTTTGCATTGTTTACAACGTAAATAGGGTTTCCACTGTAGATGGAAGTATATAACACAATGAAATAAAATGGGATTTCCCCAGGAATGCATGAAAGCATTCTCAGAAGAATATTGACCTGTCTGCTTCATCAGTCTCCCTTATCCTCTAACTGCATCTTTCCAAACAACGTAAGCATGGCATAGTGGTCAGAATGTTGGGCTGGGACCTGTTAGAGCAGGGTTCAAATCCCTATTTAGCCGCAGAGTTTACTGGGTGGCTTTGGGCCAGTCATTGCCACTCAGCTGAACCTACCTCACAGGGTTGCGGTGAGGATAAAACTGGGAAGGAGGAGAACCATGTATTGCTCGTTGGAGTAAAGGTGGCATTTAAATAAACGAGCAATAGTTTTCAATGCTAAACGTTAGCCCCATAATAAATCTGAGGGAAGAAAAGTTTAGGGTGATTGTTTTAGCAACTAGTGAAAAAAGAATACTGATGTGCTGAAGTTATCAAGTTGTCTTTTAGCAAGTTGGACCACTGGTCCACTTCACCCAGTACTGAACTGGGAGAAGGACTTTGCACGCAGAAGGTCCTGGGTTCCATTCCAGCATCTCCAAGTAGGACTGGAAATAATCTCCTTCCTCAAACCCCAGAGAGCCACCTGCCAGTCAGTGTAGACAATACTGAGCTAAGATGGACCAAAGGTCTGACTTGGGATAAAGCAGCTTCTTATGCCTACTCTGACAGGCAGTGGCTCTCCAAAGTCTCAGAAAAAGGTTGTTTTCCACCACTTGCTTCCTGTTACATTTAACTGGAAATATCACGGACCTTCTACCTGTAAAAAACAGATTTTGTTACTGAACTATCACCCTGTCCTTAAAGTCACTGATTGAAATCAGATGACCAGAGAGTTAAAGAAGGAAAGTTTCCATCCTCAGTATTGCTTTTTCTCCTTTCCTTCTTTCAAAAGGAGAGAACCCGTTCTAATTGTTTTAAACATGCATTTTGAGTTTAGGTTTCTCCTACCTTGACCCTCAAACATCTCATGCTGTTGTTCTTTTGTGCTTTCGGCCTCTTCGTCTGATTTAAGGCTCTGAAAATAAGAGAAGGATTCACTGTTTCATGCAAGCTAAAGAGCCGAGCTTTTTTTTTAAAAGGATTATCATGAGTCTTGTGGAGGTGTCCTGGAGGGGATGGTCAGATCCTGAGGAAGAATGGGAGGAGCTCAGGGAGGTGACCAGAACGACCCTGGGGAGGATCCGAGTGGAATAAAGCAGGTGGAATCAGGATCCCAAGAAGTATCTGCACCCGGGGAGGAGATCAGTCGTCTGAAGAATGGACAGCTAGATCCAGGAGAGGGTCAAAGCAGATTGGCAGAGGGGTGTTCTGCTCCTGCAATACTGCATACACCTAGTCAGACACCTCCTGCTAAGTGACTTCTCCTGCCAGAAAGGGGCTCCCTCCAGAGAGACAGGCAACTGAGAGGATGCTGGATGCTGAGCTAGCCCCAACCCCACTTGTCTCTGAGATGCACTGGTTCTCTCCAGCCTTATCCTAAGTAACATCAGCTTCCTGGATGCTGGCTTTGGATACAGAAACTGTGGGAATGTTCAGGGTGGCAGGAGAGGATATATTGTTTATTAATATCCTTCCTAACTTGCATTAGCAAGTTCCTTTTCTTAGCAGAGTGAATTCCCCTTTACACAGCAGAAAACACAGTTGCAAACTCATGTGAGTTTCTTAAGACAATACGCAATTCAATCTGGCTTGTCCAGACTGAAATGTGTTCTAATATTTTCCTGGTAAGACCCCTTGAATCCCTCCTAAAAGAATAAAGACACCACAGTCTTACAATCAGGCAGAGCACAGTGTGATCCCTGAAGGCAGGCTTACAAGCATATACAAACAGGTTTACCCCATATGTGGGTTGACCTAGTGACTGCAGTTAGCATCCAGGAAGTTCGCCGGACGAAAGGAAGATGGAAAAGAGGGAGAGTAGAAGCATGCCTTGGCCTTTTACCAGGTCTGGAAAGGTCATGCCCACCCACTAGTCACATGTAAGGAAGGATGCTCCAGGCCAGGAGGAACAGGAAGTTTTTGACTTGCTGGACTAAACATTCCCTTGCACGTCCACTCTAGCAAAACAAGGAATGTTGTATTTGACTGCTCCCAGTGGATTACATCCCACAGAAGCATGCAAACACCTCCTCTGCAATGACACGTTCACTGCCTTGATATCTGAGCCTAATATTTGCTGGGCAGGCTTTGGAAACTTCTGAACTTCTGGGTAAGCATGAACTATGAAAGAAGCCTCATGTTTACAAGGCTGCTTCTTCTAAAGTAACATACAGTAAAACTCAAGAGACTCGACCTCACCTCCACACTCTCCAAAGATGCTGAGCGTCTCAGCTGACTTTTCCCATTTGCCTTTGCTTGCTGCTCCTGTAAATACTTGGGAGTTTCCAGACTTGCACCCTGCAGTTCCGGCCTCGTCCGGCGGCCGTACCACTTGGCCCCATGGATGTATTTAGGCTCGACTTCATCCGGAACAGCTAAGAGTTGGAAACACAATTGTAGATCAGGATCACCAGTCTGATTGCAGCTCTGCTCTACAGCATACTTAAGCTTAGTGGTCAATAGCGCACTGTAAACAAAGGAACTTGAAAGCAGTAAATCCAAAACAAGTAATCTTTTAGCAGCCTCCACTCTTCACCCACCTGGTTCCAGGTAACTGCTCTCATCATCTGAAAGACCAAGACTGATGCTTGAGGACAATATGGTCACAAAGCCTTCCTTAAACTCTTCAAAGTTAACCTAGGAGTGGACAGACAAGACATTGTTAAGTCAGGTGTATACCAGTTCTTGTTTCTGCTTTATGCTGAGTCAGACCATTGGTCCACATAGCTCAATACTGTCTACACTGACAGTGTACTGTCACTTTTGCCAATCCAGCTAAAGAAGATCTGGTGGTAAACAGGGCAGCACTGATTCCCAGCACAATCTTGTTCTCGTTCAGTTACTCCAGAACCTACCCCTACTGGAGGACGTTGCTAATGTTTGATGAGGTCTCAAAGACCAAATTTAATTCACCTGACAGGAACTGATATTCATCAGGTTTGGGGAATGAGCAATACACCCATGCATTTTGCATCACTGCCCTGGCACTCTGGTTTTAAAGATAGGCACCAGCATGAATGCAATACACCAGATGCTACCTGCCTAAAAGGAGACTGCTGATTGCTAAGCTCTTACAGACTCCACCACTAGAAAATGTACCGTTCCAGGGCACTGTAGCTTGGGCACCAACGTGGCAAGCCAAAGTGTTTATTTGGTCTGGCTTTTGATTCACCAAGGTGTTTTAAGATGCCACCTGAACAATAAGTACACAAGTGTAATTTCAAAGGGTAATTCTCCTTTGAAAATGAGTAGATAGTTAACGGGATCAAATTGGAATGTTGTCGAGCTTCAGCAGTTATGGTAGGGGTGCAAATATGTGTGTGTGTGTGTGTGTGTGTGTGTGTGTTTCATAAAAAGATAGCAAGGCGGAGTATAACATATAAGGATAAAATCAGCAAAATATACATAAAACCACACTTAAATGTTTACTTTACTAAGCTATCGTCCCATAAACAAGCCTTAAAAAAATGCTCTATTGGTCTGGGGTAGAGATTTCAACTTTTCACACCAGAAATATACATGCATTCTATTAACAAACATTCCGAGATACTAGAATTTCCATGTTCTTTCTATTAACCGTTTTGACTATTGCAATCAGTCACCCTTATCTTTCTTATTCTTTACAGTAAGAAAGAGAAGTCACTGTATTTTTGCACTTGAGAGACTGAGAATATTTGATTGGCAGAAACCTTTGCAGGATCATTTGTAAGAATGGGAACAATACCCTCAGTCAGTTCAAAAGTGCAACTTTTGTTAACAGAGAACATGCTTCCAGCTTCTTGCAAGTTCCATTAATTCAGGTCCCAATTTAGAAAAGACAGGCAACAATTTATAACTCTCTGCTGAAAACCCAGCAAGGATGCCCATGAATTCTCTTACATAGGAAATTAGTTTGAACTTTAGAAAGCTAGTCACATAAAACAAAAGAACAAACAGAGCTTTGCTTCTACACCAAAAGATTTGGGCCACATAACTGGCTTGGAGGATTGAGAA
Source organism: Podarcis pityusensis (assembly GCF_964106645.2). NCBI lineage: Eukaryota > Metazoa > Chordata > Lepidosauria > Squamata > Lacertidae > Podarcis > Podarcis pityusensis. The sequence goes on along the minus strand of NC_138026.1, from coordinate 107,109,792 downwards.
TAAATACAGCAGTGAGCTGCAGTCAAACCATTTCTCCTCTTCTCCAATAATACAAGGGGAGGAGACTGGAAGGTGCTACTTAACAGCACACCATAATTTGCCTTTGTGTCCAAATGCAATAAACTATGGATTGTTCATAAACTAAGATCCTAAGCCATCCTGGATTGGGAATGAGCAGCAGTGAGCCAGGACATTTGGAGAAGAAGAAGAAGAGTTTGGATTTGATATCCCGCCTTTCACTCCCTTTAAGGAGTCTCAAAGAGGCTAACATTCTCCTTTCCCTTCCTCCCCCACAACAAACACTCTGTGAGGTGAGTGAGGCTGAGAGACTTCAGAGAAGTGTGACTGGCCCAAGGTCACCCAGCAGCTGCATGTGGAGGAGCGGAGACGCGAACCCGGTTCCCCAGATTACGAGACTACCGCTCTTAACCACTACACCACACTGGCTCTCCATTTGGAGGTCCTGGTTTGTATGCAAGTTATATTTTGACCAAACCAAGGTTTAGTGTACTTGGACACAAAGAAGTAGAAGCTTCTGATCTCCACACACACACAAAAAAAACATGCTTTGGAAGATTGTGTGAATGCAACCAACAGCTACCAGGTAACATTTTCTGTTGAAGATGAAGACTACTCCATACTTCTGTACGATAGTTCTGTATTCTCTTGGTTGCATTCAGACAATCATGCAACGGTCACCTCCAGACTTGATCATTGTAACTCGCTCTACGCGGGGACTGCCCTTGAAGCTGACCCAGAAACTCCAGCGGCGAGGCTCCTTGCAGGGTCCTTGCCGTGGGATCACATTCATCCAGTGCTTTAGCAGCTGCACTGGCTCCCAGTGGAGTACAGGGTCAGGTTTAATGTGCTGGTTTTGACATTTAAAACCCTATATGGCCTAGGAGCCTCATACCTATGGGACTGCCTCTCCTGGTATACCCTGCAGAGGACCTTAAGGTCCATAAATAACAACCTGAGCCTCAAGGAGGTTAGATTGGTCTCAACTAGGGCCAGGGCCTTTTCTGCACTGGCCCTGACTTGGAGGAACGCTCCATCACAAGATACCAGGGCCCTGCGGGATTTGACATCTTTTTGCAGGGCCTGCAAGACGGAGCTGTTCCACCTGGCCTTCAGCTTAGACTCATTCTGACCCCTTATATGGGATGTGGTATATAAATTTTCCCTTGGCTTTTTTTTTGCTGGCCCATGTAGGACCAGCATGGATAGCTGGCTCAGGTGAATATCTGATGTTTCCTCCCTTTATGGTCTTGATTTATGGGCTACTACTAAAATGAGACTGGTTAAACCACAGAGCCTAGGACTTGCCGATCAGAAGGTCAGCAGTTCGAATCCCCGCGACAGGATGAGCTCCCGTTGCTCGGTCCCTGCTCCTGCCAACCTAGCAGTTCGAAAGCACGTCAAAGTGCAAGTAGATAAATAGGAACCGCTCTGGTGGGAAGGTAAACGGCGTTTCCGTGCGCTGCTCTGGTTCGCCAGAAGCGGCTTAGTCATGCTGGCCACATGACCTGGAAGCTGTACGCCGGCTCCCTCGGCCAGTAAAGCGAGATGAGCGTCACAACCCCAGAGTCGGCCACGACTGGACTTAATGGTCAGGGGTCCCTTTACCTTTACCTTTTACTAAAATGAGGCTGCATTTTAAGCCGTATTTTAATTAACTGTTTTTCCCCCTATTATGTTTTATTATAATTTATATTTGGTGTTAGCTGCCCTGAGCCCAGCCCTGGCCGGGGAGGGCGGGGTATAAATAAAAATTTATTATTATTAATCTTCCAAAGCATGTTGCTTTTTGGTGGAGATAAGAAGCTTCTGTGACCATCTAGGTCAGTCCTTTGTCTGCACCTACAAAGTACTGTCCTTGTAAGGTGCTAGTTTTTGCAGAAGCAAACAGCATAAATCCACCACCACCATTTTGAGACACTGCTTTCTGCAACTTGGAAAAGAAAGATCTGAAGGGATGACTGCACAGTAGGCAACAGGGATGTGAACACTAAAGGAGTTAAAGGTAAAGGTAAAGGGACCCCTGACCATTAGGTCCAGTCGTGCCCGACTCTGGGGTTGCGGCGCTCATCTTGCTTTATTGGCCAAGGGAGCCGGCGTACAGCTTCCGGGTCATGTGGCCAGCATGACTAAACCGCTTCTGGCGAACCAGAGCAGCGCACGGAAATGCCGTTTACCTTCCCGCCAGAGCAGTACCTATTTATCTACTTGCACTAGCATGCTTTCAGGCTGCTAGGTTGGCAGGAGCAGAGACCGAGCAACGGGAGCTCACCCCGTCACGGGGATTTGAACCGTCAACCTTCTGATCGGCAAGTCCTAGGCTCTGTGGTTTAACCCACAGTGCCACCCGCTAGGATCCCCCTAATCACATCCTAGGCTTTGCAAAGGCTTTGCAACCGGGAGAGAAGAACAAGCCATGCCCAAAGTGGGACAGTTAAAAAAAATGACACAAGAGGGAAGTTTAGGCCACATTCCATAATGTCCATCGGAAAATAAGTGGGACAGGGTTTATTTAGGTCTCCCTGAAAAGCGCAGGGACGGCATCCTATCCCACTTCAACACAGACATGTCGAGTGGTGCAATTTTGGGGGGAAAATATGCCCCTAGGCTTGCCTTTAGGAGGCACCAATGGGATTTAAAAGTGTTCAGGGCCAGACAGGAAGGATGAAGAGTGACCAGCTGAGAATTCCATGCACGGATGGGAACAACTGGTGGGGAAGGGCCGGGAGACAAGATTGCCATTTTAAACCGTTATGAGAGAAGTGCTCCTTCAAAACAGTCAGGCGCAGAGGCCTTGGGCCTACTTACCCTGGCAAAGAGATTATTTCCCAAGAGGTTCTCCAGGAGTAGGGGTAGCTGCCTCTCCAGGTGTAACTTGCGACATAGCTCGGTCAGCTCTTCCTTGTCCAAATACCCGGTGCCTGTGGCATCGCAGCTGTTGAACACGTCCTTCAGCTGGGACACATATTTGTTCTCTTCCTCACCCATCCCATAGTATAAGACTCAGCCTAAAACAAGTCAGTTGCAAAGGGGAGGAAGGCAAGAGAAGTGGAAATATGAGAGTCAACATTCCTAGTAAGCACTGATATCAAACATTCAACCACCATTCTTTTCTCCTTTTGCATTTTGTAGAACTAGGACTTTTCTTTTCTTCTCTCTCTCTCTTTCCCCCTTTTAAGCGCCTAAATTTAAAATATGGTATTTGAGCAGGTTAAGGGTAGCCAACATGTGCTTGGGCTACAGTTCTCATTATTTCTGATCACTGGCTGCGCTGCCTGGTGCTGATGACAGGGATCAATGGCGGTTAACAGCCCAGCACAGTGGTAAAAAGCACCAAAGAAGAAATTCCAGGTTCAAAGCTGAACAAAATGTGAGCTCACTCGAATAATAATAATAATAATAATAATAATAATAATTTATTTATACCCTGCCCATCTGGCTGAGTTTCCCCAGCCACTCTGGGCGGCTCCCAATCGAGTCTTAAAAACAATACAGCATTAAATATTAAAAACTTCCCTAAACAGGGCTGCCTTCAGATGTCTTTTAAAGATAAGATAGCTGCTTATTCGCTTCACATCTGAAGGGAGGCCGCTCCACAGGGCAGGCACCACTACCGAGAAGGCCCTCTGGCTGGTTCCCTGTAACCTTACTTCTCGCAATGAGGGAACCCCCAGAAGGCCCTCGGTGCTGGATCTCAGAATTGCCCAACCTAGCACCCTTCTGATGTTGTCAGACGTTTTTGTTCCAATAGTCAAGAAGCTTTGATCCTTGGCTTCAGGGAGCCTCTACCCCAAGGATGGGGAACACATGGCCATCCACATATTGCTCCCAACAGCACCAGCCCGGATAACCAATGATCAGGAGGTGATGGGAACCTTAGTCCTACAACATCTGGAAGATACTAGGTTTGGTGAGGCTGGTCCACACTGATTGGCAGCAGCCCTTAGGGATTCAGCCAGGAGTCTTGTCAAGCCCTACTGAAGATCTGGGGACTGACCCTGGAGCGCTTCTGCATGCAAAGGATGTGCTCTACCACTGAGGTACAGTCCATCCCCAAACTCATTCAGTTGTGCAGAGTGGCTACCGCTATCAGTTTTCCAACTCCATAACCGTGTTGGAACCATAACCATAACTGCCTAAAGCAGATTAGCCACCACAATTTTCTGTCCAAAACGCCTTTCTCCGCCCAATGCCAGCACTAACTCCGGAAAGCAGAAGCACATACTCAACTTCTTTACAGAGTAGTTACGCCCCAACTGTGTTGTGGGATTGTGTTTGTAAGAAAAAGTTTTGAGTATCCCATGATCCAGGTTTTCCTTCTATTCTTCTTCCATTCACTTCTGCCTTCCTGTATATTTGATGGTTTCTTTGTTCAGTACATGATGGTTGGATGCATAAAACTCCAACCATAAAGAATCCGTAGTTTTTAACTGGAGGAAAGTATGCAGTGGATTTGAAGTGACAATTCTAACTTCTCACAACGCACTTCTCTACCCGGTGAGCACCACACTGCTGGGGTATGTTGAGGCAACAGCTTCCCATGAAGTGCCTCTTGCCCATCTGGTGGGAAACAGAAAGGGAGGCTTTGGGCAGGCTGCGGTAGCAGAAGAGAGGCTGAAGGCTGGATCCGTCCCATAGTTCCCCACCCTTGCTAGGGGAATCTCAGGAGGAAGAACCCAATCTCCTTAAAGAATGTAAGACTGTAAGCAGAGTCTCCTGGATCAGGCCAGTGGCCCATCTAAGTCCAGCATCCTGTTCTCACAGTGGCCACTCACATGCCTGTGGTAAACCCACAAGCAGGATTCGATCGGAAGAGCACTACCCCCTCCTGATGTCACCTCAAAACATGGAGGGAAGAACACAGCCCTCTAGAAGCCTTCAAAGGCCTTCTTCCTACATGAACTCCTTCCAAATTTCCTTTCACTGGAGGGAGGGGGGAGAAAATATTGTGTTTCTAAACCTCTTTTAAAAAGCCCTAACAGTCAGCTCAGGTTAAATTTATTGTACCGACCTAAAAACCAAAGGGAAAATTTGTGTTGTAACTCGCAGCCCATGTACCAGAGAACACCCCCCAGGGGAGACTTGACCGTAACATTTTAAGGGTCAGTCAGCATTATACTGTAGATGTAATACATCAAACAGCTGGAGAGAGATGGCTGGAGAGAGTGATTTCTACATCAAGAGAAACAGCAGAATGGCCTGAAATTAATACAACGGGGCGAAGATTCAATCATTTATGTAAACAAACCCAGCTTCCTACCACATACCTCTTTTTGAGTGTCCAGAGGAGCTGGCCTCTCACCCGCTGCTCTGAGCAACACCCACGCCAGGGCACTTTGCTGATCTGTGAGATTTGTGTTGTTTTAGGTGCTCAGTTCCTTGAGCATTCACGGCATGGCACAAATCATTACGTAAGAGTGGAATGTTGACAGCTTGTAGACAGAAAGAGAGCGAGGGGGTATAAAAGTCTGGGGTTTGCCTCAGTGTTGTATCCTTTTGAAATGAACTAATTGACCATGGTGGTGGTGGTTGTTTAAGAAGTACAGCATGCCATGCATCCATTTCTATCCAACAAAGTAGCTTTGGAGGAGAGGGAGAGCTAGTGAGAAAATGGAAACTAGACAGCCTCCTTCCTCCATCACCAAACTCCTTGAAGACAGATTTTCATTTGGCACAGCCAAGAATTTCCGTTCTGGAAGCATTCTTGGCTACACCAACAGCTGGAACTAAGAGGAATTAAGTCTGTCTTTAAGCCAAGCCAAACTGCACTTCTGGCACAAAGATGCTTATCAGACAATCCTTACCGTCTCATGGCCAAACCAGCCAGACGTAAGAACGTGGACCTCTTGTCCATCCAGTTTTGCCCCCAGTCTCCTGCTGCTGATTCCACCCCACCCTCGCCCCGAAGAATTGGGCAAAAAACAAACCTGTTTTAAGATTCATGTAGGAAGAACTGACCGAGCTCTAAGCAGTGGGCAAGTTTTTTTCCATCCCTTTGAATAGCAGGCTCTTGACATATTTTCAGGAGGAATTCCACCATGGAGATCATGGCTGCTCCCTCAGCTACATTCTCCTAAATTTTAATCTGCATTTACTTTTCTGAGATTCAAACAAAATAATAATAATGATATAACTTCTATAGCAGCCAGAGAAGCAGAAGCTTCCCCAAAAGAATCTCATTTTGCAAGGGCATGCCCAGCTCTAGGTCCCGTTTGAAGGCAACTGTGGGATGGATGGACCACTGACCACACCAAGTACAGTTGGTTTTGCATTCTTAATTCTACTGTTGCATAAGGCTGACATTGATTTCATCGAGAGTTCCAGTAGTGGCTCAGGCAGTAGTATCTGGACCAGGAGATGTCTCCTGAAGTTCATTCTCCACATTAGTGACCTAGAGGAATGTCTTGGGTGTGCCATGCCAGTTATACTGAGTTTTAACGTAGGGCCTGTATTTAGCACAACACAACTATTTATAATGGAAACTTCTGCGGCACCAACTGCTTCAGTGTCCTGCACCGGTCAAGCACACAGCCACCTGCTCTTGTGAGACCCCACTGTTGCTGGAGCTTAACTGAGCTGGAGGCAAAGAGCATATAATGGAGGATTCTGGATTAAAAAAAAAACCCCTATCAACAGGATAAGCAGAAAAACAGCATCTGCATACGAGTTTCATTTATAGGCAAGCGCTAATGTTAATTTCACAAATTGAATATGCAGGTGGAAAAAACGAATTAAGTAGTGGCAGGGTTAGCAAATGTAATTCTGGTGCGTGGTAATGAGCTTAGAGAATGACCTCAGCAACTCCCAAGGGCTCATGGTTTAAATTTCATTTTAAAATCAGGCAGCTAGGAACTTCTAAGCATCTGCCTGGAAAATAATACGCAGAATCTTCCTGCCCTCTCTTCTCAGCTGCAAGCAAAACTAAAATCGTAACAAACTCCAGTAACTGTAAGTACGGCACACTTCATCCAAGACAACATCTCCCTGTTCGTTCTGAAGGCTGGGAAGATGAATTATCAAGGCTTTTAAGTTTTAAGCAAAAATCTTTTCAAGTTTTGGATGCATTTTTAACATATCTTCTGGAGCAGTGCCCTTGGACAACCTGCCTACAAAGACATCCCCAAAATCTGGCCACAAAGCAGGTGCAGGGAAATGCACACACTCCAGAAAAAGCAAGGCAGCCATGACCACACACACTAAGATACCTTTTTTCTGCTTGTGCTACCTGCCGCAAACCCTCAGTGTGTTAGGGACTTCCCCTGCATGTGAAGACAGGTTCCCATGGATTGAGCGGACGAGATAACAGGTCCAATGGTCAAGAAGATGGTTTCTGCATGTGCTGTAGAGGGAAGTGAGGGGCAGATGGGGCTCATCAACCTCGGAAGCTAGCCCATCTAGGAGAAGGAAACTATGACCCTAAACCTCCATTGCCTTGCAGGTTATCATCCGGAGAAGAAAAGACTAAGGAGTAAACCCTGTTCCAGAGTGGAGTCCCTAAGATGGTTGGATGGTGCCTTGTACGCCTCTTTCCAGCAACTCCTGCAGCCAAACTGGTCCCAAACATTGCTCTGCTTTCCTTTGGACCACATCAGTGAGGCTGAGAGTGGGGTCTTGTCATCTGGGCATCCCGGAACCGCCTTACACACTGCCCAAGCTTGCGTCCCGGGGAAGTCACTTTGGTGCTGCTAACCCAGCAGTTTCACTTCCCCTCCTGAGGCGCACTCCATTGTTTCTCAAGACAGATGGATGCCAACAACAGGCTACCTGTACTTCCACATGATTATTAAACTAAAGGCAAGGGGGAAAGCTTCTTTGCAGATGCATCAGATTGGTCTTAGTTGAATGGGATATTGTTTATGCCAGCAAGACTGACACACACCGTAACAATTGAGGGCAGGCACTGAGACAACACACAACCTTCTGCAAAGCAAAACAAAGCACAAGAGCCACTTCCATAATATTACCTGAACACCATGGTGTCCCAATAGCAGTGGAGATTGCAAGAGGCAGTGGGGTTTCTCATGGATGGTGCAATATGCATGTCAAACAAAAGGTTGAAAGTGCTCCACGTTGCTCTTTAAACAGAAAGTATAATGTATGTCACAGGTGCAAGTTATGGACGTAAAACATAGATGGACCCTGGGACCAATGCCATTCTAGTAGCCAGGGCTTTAAGAAAGCACCTGGTACAGATTTAACTGGGGTTAGAGGAAGGCAGACAGACTGGCTTTCACAACAGAAAGCCCTTTAAGTAGATACTAAGCTTATCTTCTCTTCTTGAGTCTTACCCTCAGTTGCCCATATCAACTTTTCCTGTTATTTGCCACCCGTCTTTCCGGTCTTATGTAAGCTCCTTGTTATCCCACAATCCATTAGGCTTCTACCAATCCCACCCTAGCTATCCTCTTATCTTCCACTCTTGTCTCCTTCTGTATTAAACATATGCTCTGCATCTTGCTATTGTAACCTGCTATTTATCGTTTATACTCTCACTCCTATCATTTATTTTTGTTTAAACTTTGCCTTTTCACCATAGGGTCTTCAAGGAAGCTTACATTATCAATGACTAGCAAACTTGTAGCCACGTTGCTCAGGAATTCTAAGAATGCCCCCCCCGGCCCAAAATCAGTGCAGTTTTGAAATCAATTGTTAAAATCTGTGCAGTTCAGAAAGGTTCAACCGCCATCTTGAATCAAAACGGTATCCAACTGTATCCAAACGTAGAAGGAAACCTGCTCCTTGATTCTCAGGAACCATCATGCAAAATTTGGTTAAATCATAAGAGCTGGAAATGCATAGCAAATAAACAAAATACTGTCCAAAACACATAGTAGATAAAAACTATTTTTTTGAACAGAATGAAAATTTAAAACCCACAACTAAAAAATGCAAGAAATAAACAAATTTAGCAGCAGTGTTTTAACACCCCTTCTTTTGCTTAGTACAAATGCTAAAACTAACCTTAAGTGTTTATCAATTACTGTCTATGAGTCCCTCAGTCCAATACAGAGACATGATTTACACAAAACATTTCATCCTCTTTCAGACTTGTTTTGACTGTCCCACAACCCGAAGCCCTCCAGATGTTTTGGACTATAACCCCCATCAGATCCAGCCACAGTCCAAAACATCTGGATGGCACCAGGTCAGGGAAAGCTGTGCTGTACTAATAATTAACACACTTCCTACAATCATTTCCTACCTTAGGTGCGAAAAAGGTCCTTGCTGCACCGTTCTTTTCTGTGTTTAAAATTTGCTACAGAGTGCTTACAGACAAAATGTGAGTCACAGCACATTTCCATCCCCCCCCCCCAAACAGAGCATATTATTCAGATTGCTGCTGCATCTGGAACACAAATTAAAAACATACTGATCAACAAATCAAAGGTTCCGTCTGTTCTGTTTTCTTGTTCACCCTCCACCCCAACGCTTTAGGTAGGCTGTCTGCCTTTTCATATATTTTCAAGATGACTATGTCCATCTTTATCACGCAGACATTTGACCACTAACTTTTTAATTGCAGTGTTGTATTTGAAATATTGTTTGAATTAGCAGGGCTAATCAGCGCTTTGAATGGACAACCCTTGACGCAACCATGTAGAACCAGTTCCTATCCCCCAAAAAAAGCTTAATCCCGGAAAACAGATGGCATGTTTGAATAAAATGCATTGAGTGCATGTCTACAATAGGATCACTATCCCATATGCTCCAAAGACCCCTATTTACCGGGGACAGAATCTATGTGCTGCTACCTGTCCCTAGTAAATCCCTGTCCCTATTTTTTCCTTTGAGCAATATTAATGATTTGCTTTCAGCACGAGATACTAGATTTTTCATGGCTCAGCTCCTCCTTCAGAGGCTCTACAGTGGTACTTCGGGTTACATACGCTTCAGGTTACATACGCTTCAGGTTACAGACTCCGCTAACCCAGAAATAGTACCTCGGGTTAAGAACTTTGCTTCAGGATGAAAACAGAAATCGTACTCTGGCGGCGCGGCAGCAGGAGCAGGAGGCCCCATTAGCTAAAGTGGTGCTTCAGGTTAAGAACAGTTTCAGGTTAAGAATGGACCTCCAGAACGAATTAAGTACTTAACCTGAGGTACCACTGTACAGAAGGATGGAGAACTTGGGAGCCCTCTATAATTTGTTTGGATTACGACCACCATTATCTCTTGCCATTGGCAACGCTGACTGGGACTGATCCAACCACATTTGAAGAGCCAAAGGTTCCCGAGCCGTGCTCTTGAAGACAGCTCTCCAAGGAGGGTGGAGGAGGCACCTTGTCTGTGCATAAGAACATAGGAAGAGCTTGCAGGATCAGGCCAATGGCCCATCTACTCCAGCATCCTGTTTTCACAGTGGTCAACCAGATGCCTTTGGGAAACATACAAGCAAGACCTGAGGACAACAGCACTGTCTGGAGGAACTGCTTTCAAATATGTATTTAATGTGCAAAGCAAAAAATAAGATTACACAGAAGTGAATATTATTTGAGACAGCCTTCTACTGAACCGGGTTTTCTTAAAGTAAAAGCCACCATGGGATGGAGCCAATGTTAGAAATACTCCAAGGACACCCACAGAAATTAATGGACATGGCTAACTTAGGTCCATTAGTTTCAACAGTCAACTGAACAAAACATTGCTTCCTTGGTTTCCAATAACCAAACTACTCCATGCAACATGACGGCACACAGAAAAGCAGATTGCTCATGCACAGGACTTTGTATAGCTGAAATCCTCAGCTAATTCACTTCAAAACCTCACGAACACATTATTTTTATGAGCCTAAGCCTGGGACAATTGATTGAAGATCACATCATATTTCTCTCACTAGCAAAACCGAAACACAACCACAAAGCCTGGTCAAAACAGACTCCAAGTTAGCTGTCATGAAGTCTTTTCTGCTAGCAGACATTTGTATTATAGTTTTGACTTGTGTCCCTGCCAAATGTTCCTGCTTATAAAAACTCTGTCTCATCGGATCCAACTCAGAAGAGCCCAGAAATTTAAATATCACTGCATTTGAACTCAACTGCGAATAATACAATGTCATCCCATTGTTGAGATTAATCAACAATGCAGAAGGAAGGTCTAAGTTTTTCAACTCCCTCACATCAAATACACATTTGGGTTAAAAAACTGAATATGAAGAATGTTCTTGTGGCAGTGAGATTCTCACTCGCTTCAGCGAAATCAAGGAAATTACTTTCACAAACTTGGAAAAGCTCCTTCTCATTGGCTAGAGCTGTAGCCCAAAATGTGGGAAGACACTGAACACCCACCAATTATTTATAAAATCTCAATAGCCTGACTTTCACTTCAGTTGAGGTCCTAGGGTAGCTTACAATTACATTTAAAACATATACCGTATATAATCAAAATCACAACTAAAAAAAACTAAAAACAGCAGCAGACTAAAATTTCAACGAAAAGCAATTAAAGCCATTTGCCTGGCACTGAAAAAATATATATTTTAAGAGAACAGCAAGGAGACCACTTGAGAGTTCCACAAACAGAGGGCAACAACTGGAAGGTTACGTATTTTTCGATCTATAAGACACACCAGACCACAAGATGCACCTAGTTTTTGGAGGAGGAAAACAAGAAAAAAAATATTCTGAATCTCAGAAGCCAGAACAGCAAGAGGGATTGCTGCGCAGTGAAAGCAGCAATCCCTCTTGCTGTTCTGGCTTCTGGGATAACTGCGCAGCCTGCATTCGCTCCATAAGACGCACACACATTTCCCCTTACTTTTTAGGAAGGAAAAGGTGAGTCTTATAGAGCAAAAAATACGGTATTTTCCTAGTGAACATCTGCCTCACTTTAGAAGGCAGGAGCGTCAAGGGAAGGGCCTCAGAACATTATCTTAGCACACAGGCAGGTTATTGGGAAACTAAAATAATTATTTGCAAGAGGTTCAAAAAAACCAAACCTGGACCCATTTTTAACATACAAGAACCCCACTAGTTCAAGCTCCATTATCTCACACCCATTAGCATCAAGCCACTTCACAACGAATATGGATGTTGTTACTACCTAGGACCACGCCACTTCTATCAGAAGACCCCTGACCCTGGGTCACTGAGAAGGTAGTTGGTGAAGAGGCTCCCCCATGAGAGTGCAACAGCTATTCAAGTTTTTCTTCCTTCTATTTCCTTCCTAATGAGTCTTATCTTTAGATTATAACCCTTGTGCCCATTTCTAATTTTTTGTACAACGAGCCTCAATTTAGAGGCTTCAATTCTGTTTCCCTTAAAGGAATTGTTTTGCAAGCAGGAATGTAGCGAGGTGAATTTACAACCTCTTAAATAAATCTTCTTGGCAGATTAAAATTGACACCAAATTAGTTGTATATTAAGAAATAATCTTCTCCCTCTAAAGTCTAAGCTCCAAAAATTAAAGTGCTTGTGAAAGAAAGTTGGCAGACCACACACAGCTATTCATTTTTAATCATTTAAATGTAAGCAGAATTTCTGTGTTCTTCCTACAACTTTCAGGAATAAAACTCATTTCTACAATACTGTTGAGTCTTTCTTTCAGACAGGACTGAACCAGTGGCAAATGTCCAATTGCCTGGGTAAGTCGATTTTTGACACAAATATCTAGGAATCTGAAATATTTTCCTAGACTTTTTCTATGTTTGTTATCATTTACCTTTACATTTTTATGTTCCTGCGTTGTCTCAGTTACACAGACAGTGTGAAATTTTGGTAAAAGTCTTTAGCCTTTCCTGAGCACACTGGCTTTAAAAGTTCAACATTTGATTTCTAAACAGAAAAAAATAATAATTTAAAAAATCACAACAAATGTTTTTTAAAGGTACTGTTTTTCTACAGTTTAATGTTGAATGCACCCACAAGCAGACAACCCTGATGCAAGTCCTTAATCTTCCCATCACCTCAAAATTGATATATCTGAAATGGTGAATCCTGCGTTCTTAAAAGATAACTAAAAATGTAATTTAAATTCAGCTGTTTCATTATTCTGTGGTTAGTCTTTCGGTTGTACCTGCCCATTGGACTTGTATGATAGACTTTTAAAATAAATTGGTCTATACATACACATATATAACTTGAAAGCGATCCAGATCTCTTTAATTTCCAGCCATCTATTCATCTTCTGAAAAGCATACAATTTATTTATGCGTTGCATTTATATGCAATAATCAGCAGTCTTTCCCTGCCCCAGGAGGGGATGCTAGGGATTCAACCTGAGACCTTCTGCTCTAACCCCTGAGCTACGTCCTTCTCCACAAGCTATACCAGGCTGCAGACCCCTTACAAAATGAGATGAGGTTATAAGAATGCCCAGAAACAGACAATGCAAAGTTGTTGTTTTTCCCAAAGTCACTCTCTGGGGGTGGGGGGAGCTGTAAAATCTCATTACAGTTATATTGTTACAGACAGACCACAGTGCTTTCACACTGACTGCATTCAAGGTTGATGAATGACATCAGTCATAATAAGGAGTAGATTATCAAAGGGTAGAATAAACCTCCCCCCACAAGGGCATAAATTGATACAAGGAGACTCAAGCATCTACACAAAACAGAAAGGAATTATTATCTCAACTGGGCTTGCCTGCTCCCACTCATCACAAACCTGGCAGCTTTCTAACATCTCTTGAGAGAGTGTTCTGGGGCATTTATTACAACATTTATACCCTGCCTTTCCACTCTTTGAGTTCTCAAGGTAGATCAAAATAAACATTAAAATGTTTAAATTAATTAAAAGCGTAAAAAGTACGTCAACGCTGAAAATGAAAGCAACACAGAATACATGCACACACAGAGATGCACTGCAATCCTAACCCCGTTTACTTGGAAGTAAGCCCCACTGAATTCAAGGGGACTTCTAAGTTGACATAGTTAGAAGTGTGCTGTAAACACCAACATGCGTTCATATACAAAAACCATCTTAACTTGGTGCTGGAAACTATAATAAACCAGTAAAACTATGAGGCACAGGGTGCCCTCATTGGGCAGGGAATTCCATAATCTGGGCAATCTCTCCTTTTCCCCATCAGCTGTGCCTCAGCTGGTGGCAGGACACAAAGCAGGCCCAGCTGAGCACATGGGACAGGTAGGACCATGTCTATCTGCTAAATGAACAACGATAACACAGATATCTAATGATATATGGGCTGCAATGCGGAAAAGCCTATACTGTAACAAATCTGTAACACATCACCACGATAATAATAATTATTATTATTATTTATTATTTATACCCCGCCCATCTGGCTGGGCTTCCCCAGCCACTATGGGCGGACTCCAACAAAATATGAAAATACATTCTCAACCATTTCTGGTATATCTTTGTCTGTGCATGGATCTCATAAATTGATGGCATAACTGTCTATTAAACCTCTAGTGCAAAATAAAACTAATTTTCCTCCTTGCATTTGTGATTTATAAGAAACCAAGGTAAACCTTAACGGTAAAGTGCAAAAGGCACATATAGATCTTAACCTGTTAGTTATATTCCACGGGTCAGAGCTGCCAAATAATACAAAATGAGGGGTTACTTTACAATTAAGATCAAGGTATGACAAATTATAGATGCGTTTGTTCAACAATTTTAAGTCGACAAAATATGTCAACATAAAATATAGTTTAATATGGCCTTCTATTGCTGTATACTTCTATCCCAAACACAAAGCTGAGTTCAGTGCTGGAAAATTCTAAAATCCTGTGGTTAAATCCTGTTACAAGACTTTTGATTGTCTTCACCCTAAGGTGCTATAAGTGTACTCCTTAAAATTGTAAAGTGTGAACTGGGACAACAACAGCTCATCTTATTCCCCCCTTCCATTCAATATTTACTTAATTATATGCTTTTTTGAGAACCTTGAAGCCTGCCAACAGGCCGGTTTTCTTTTCAAAACAAAAAACCCACCATTAATAGACTTGGCTTCATGCCTGGGACAAAGCTGAGCTCCGCGGGTCAACTGATGTTTGTCTTTCTTACACTTGGAAAGATACAAACCATTTGGCTAGTGGAAACTTGCTGCAACTAAACTTTGAAAATCCTTGCTCATAGCTGAGGTACAGCCTTATTCTGATTTGAAGATGGAGGCACGCTTTAACTCTTACAACCCCCAAAGCTTTGCTTTTACAGTAAGAAATGCATGGTGGGGATTTGTTCTGTCAGAAGCACCCGTCTTCCAGAATAATATGACAAAACTCCCAAGGGCACACATGAGTTTAAAATGTCACTCAGGGTTCCTTGGAAGAAAAGCAAGACACAAGTGTAATTAAACACAAGATGCTGCCTTATAGTGAGTTACAGCCTTGGTCCATCCAGCTCAATATTGTCTCGGTTTCAGGCAGGGAATATCTCTGAGCCCTACCTACAGGTGTTCAGAATTGAATCTGAAGCCTTCTGAAATTGAGGAGATCTTCTGGCACTGAGTGATGGCCCTTTCCCTGATACTTTGGATTGGGCATCTAGAAAAAGTAGGTAAAGGCCACATATCCTTCAATATGGATATCCAACAGTCCTCTGGTCACTCCTAGAACAATATTTTCTCCTTTGGGCACGGGAAAACAATAAGGAACAGGGCAGAACAAGTCTCATAGGCCCTAAGGGAGCCTTCATCAACCAGGTGCCTTACAGATGTGTTGGGCCACATCTGTCCCACCCAGCACATCCTGAGGGCAGAGGATGCTCAAATAGTTAGCTGTTGTTAGTTTACACTTGTCTAGGACTAACAGAGCAATCCTAACCATGTCACTTTAAGTTCCTTTTTTAAAAAAGCAACTGACTAATGAAATTAACAGCACTGCTACTCATAAGTAAGTCATATTGAATTCAATGGAGCTTACAGCTAGGTAAGCAGGGTTAGGACAGCTACCTAAACCAGTTTACATTTCAAGTGCAGTGTAAATGGGTCACAGCTGATGACTGGGGAGGGGGAGCTGAAAGGGGGTAAGCTGGGAAATTTTGCCTTAAATTTGATGCAAGAGATGGATGGCCGAATTCCTCCTACACCCCAAACTCCCTCCACACAAGAGGAACTAATAAAGGAGTTTATACTATAAAAACCAGACAAAACAACAGCTGGTGTTCCTTGCAACCTACTTCTCTTTAAAAACGGAGAAGGTGCAGAGACGAGATTTCAAAATAAAGTTTTGGTTGCTTTTAGGACCAGGCTCTTCATATAATAGCACAAGCTGCACATTTGGCGAAGAAGGAAGCACCAGGTACATGAAAAGGAAAGGGATTTCAAGGCAGGACCCAGCCAGTTTGGAGAGCTGGAGGGAAGAAATGTGGAAAGAGTATCGACAAAAGGTTACCCCACAGAGAAAAGCGGGCGGGGGAAACCTCTTAGAAGCACAACCCCCCTGGCTGGTGAGGAAACTCGGATTTTAAAAGACCAACGGCAAAAAAGCTGGTCTCAAAGAGGAGCAGCCACGCCAAGAAAAATTCGTACAGAAGTTGAAACGCAGATATAAGAACAGGGAGGTTCATCCTTGCCGTCGCCCCTCCACAAAATGTAAACACACGCGATGCATGCTTCAGTTGAGATTCCTGCGTCGCAGAGGGCTGGACTAGACGACCCTCGGGGTTCCCTTCCAAGTCTATGGTTCTGGGAGACAATCTGCCGCCCAAGTTGCAGAGCCAGGATCAACTCCCCGCACAAAACTCCCTGGCTTCCCTTGTCCCAGAAGATAATTTGAGGGCGGAGAAGATAATTTGAGGGGCGGGTGGGGGGCTCCACAGAAGCCAGAGTCAACCTAAGGAGCAGTGGGGCGGTGGGCGTCTCAGCGGTACCCACCTCTCTCCTCCGGCCGCTTCTCTCCCTTCTACCACCCGCGCCGCGCCCGCAGCATCTCCCCTGCAGAAAACGACCTTCCGCCGCTCGCGGCCCCTTTGTGTCCCCTCGGCCAATGCCAGCGTGCTCTGCTTCCCTTTCTCCCGAGGCTGCCGCCGATGCTCCTCCCTTGAGGACGTCCACGCTGAAGCGAGCAGCCTCCGGCTCGCAGGCGGTTTTTCCCTTGCAGCCTCCCCAGCCCGCTCCGCCCACCCCGGATTCCTTTCAGGAGCAGACGCGGCGCGCAACGGCTCTCCTGCGCGCTCCTCTTCCCAGGCAGGGGACCGACCTCTCGGCGAGGGCTGCGCCTCCGGGGGACGAGCACTGCTCTCGCCCTCTTCTCCTCCTGCTGCCGGGCTCGCTTCCAGCGTGTCTTCATGGGCTTTCTGGCCTCCTTTGCTGGCTTGGAGGAGCCGGCAGGTGCCCTGGCTGCAGGGCTGCGGAAGCCAAGCCGGGAACAGGGGAAGCGGCTCTGGTGGATACCACCGCCGGCCAGCAAGTGCCGGGGCGAACTTGGGCGTTATGGCGCCCTGAGCAAGGGCAAAATTTGGCGCCCCACCAGATATTTATTATTATTTTCACAATTATTCATTTCGGTACGGCTTAGGGGCCCACTCTCTTGCGGGCCCCCCAAAAAATTGAAAGGGGAAAAAAACCTCTGGATGTACATTTCCAAAATATAAGATACAAAACAAATAAAATAAAACCTACATGCAGCAACAGTGTTTTGTGTTGTGTAGGCCCCTATTTGTTATGTGCAAATGGCTTTCGATACCGATTAGGTCCATAAATTACCATATAGCATATATTCAACACACAAAAACCGACAATTTGTTGTTGACAAAGAACAGCTGGACATATAAAGGGCCCCGTTACCTTCAGTAGCTTAGCGTGGGTAGGCAAACTAAGGCTCAGGGACCGGATCCGGCCCAATTGCCTTCTAAACCCAGCCCATGGACGGTCCGGGAATCAGTGTGTTTTTACATGAGTAGAACGTGTGCTTTTATTTAAAATGCATCTCTGGGTTATTTGTGGGGCATAGGAATTTGTTCATTTATTTTTTTCAAAATATAGTCCAGCCCCCCCCCCCCCCAATGTCTGAGGGATGGTGGACTGGCCCCCTGCTGAAAAAGTTTGCTGACCCCTGGCTTAGGGCCTCATCAAACCAAAATCCAGCTCTGGAACAGTTGCTTTTCTTATGGATCTACTCAGTAGGTACGCCCATAAATATAGGCAGTGCTTTCCCCCCCTAAAAATAATGATTAGGGGTACTCTCATTTTCCTACTCATATTGAAATACTGCCCCTCAGTGAGGCCAAACTTAGATTCACAAAACGTTTAGGGGTATGCATACCCCCAGAAAAAAAAGCACTGAATATAAGTATTGTTATTTTGAACCCCCTCGGCATGGCGCCTTGCGGGGGCGGGGGACGACAGCCTGCACTGCTCTAAATTCAACACTGGCAAGTGTAATTGACTTTCTGAGCTGCTAAGCATTTTTGCTAAGGAGCAAGACTTTTTAAGTTCAGTAGGACTTACTTGCCCGTGCACACCTTATGTAGATGGCGTTTCTGTGCGCTCTGGCTTCCGTCACGGTGTCCCGTTGCGCCAGAAGTGGTTTAGTCATGCTGGCCACATGAGCTAGAAATCTGTCTGTGGACAAATGCTGTCTCCCTCGGCCTGAAGCGAGATGAGCGCCTCTTAACCGTCCAGGGGTTCTTTACCTTCACGTGCTGTATATACAGAGCCGTAGCTAGGTGATCTTGCGCCCCGGCAGAACTGTCCAGATTGCGCTCCCTAGCCACGCACAAATTAGCTCTTCTTTCCGCCTCTCTTCTAACCCCCTCCCCGCCTCCACACATTCAATTCACCAATTTAAAACCATTTCTTACGAGGCAATAATCAATATTTATATTTATGGACATATTTTAAAGCCGATTTTGCCCGCCCCATCGCTTGTGCCCCTGGTGGGGGCCCACCTCACCACCCCCTAGCTACGGCCCTGTGTACATACAGTGGTACCCCGGGTTAAGTACTTAATTCGTTCCGGAGGCCCGTTCTTAACCTGAAACTGTTCTTAACCTGAAGCACCACTTTAGCTAATGGGGCCTTCTGCTGCTGCCATGCCACAGGAGCACGATTTCTGTTCTCCTCCTGAAGCAAAGTTCTTAACCCGAGGTACTATTTCTGGGTTAGCGGAGTCTGTAACCTGAAGCGTATGTAACCTGAAGCGTATGTAACTCGAGGTACCACTGTACAGTATTCAGCCATGTTCACACCATACATTAAAAGCACTATGATACCACTTTAAACAGCCATGGCTTCCCCCAAGGAATTCTGGGAGTCGGAGTTTGTTAAGGGTGTGGAGAGTTAGGAAGCCTGCCATATTCCCCTCCCAGAGCTGCAATTCTCTGAGTTCTCTGTGAAGAGGGATTGATTGATAAACTGCTCTGAGAATTGTCAGTCTTTGAGGAAAATAGGGGGTCTCCTAACAACTCTCAGCAGCCTGAACAAACTACAAGTTCTCTGTGGGGAAAGCCATGACTGCTTAAAAGTGGTATTGCAGTACTTTAAATGTGTGAATGTGATCTCAGAGTAGAGTTGTTGGAATTTGGGGCCATTAATTTCATTTGGTCTAGAACCCGCATACTTCAAACCAATGTCAAGCTTCTCCCTAACTTCTTTCATCTAAATGGTTAAGAAGTGCTTCCTTCGTTCCGCATGATAAAGGCTGAATCACTGCTATCTGTCCCCATCTCCCCCGCTCCCCATTTCTAAGAGTCACAAATATAGCATGACCAAGTGTGACTAATGTGTCTGACAGAAAACAGACTCAGATGCAATGTTTTTTAAAAAATAAAAATATTTGGCTGAGGGCAGATGAAGGTTGGTGGGGCATTTGCCCTAATGGACTGGCCTCTGCCAAGTTTCAAAGGGTATGCAAAACCAACCAGATACTTTTCCCCCTGTGGTTATTATGTGCAGAAAACTCATTTACAGCATAGCAATGTTTTTCCTGCAAACACCCCTTTACTAAGGGGCACAATTTTTAATGTAAACATGAGTGTTCTGCTCACATAGCTGTGTTTTTGCATTATTTTATCTGAAGAACAGAAAGCTATCCAAGTGAAACACTTGGGACCTCCACTGGCATGCAGTGAGCTAACAACAGTTACACAGAGCGTGAAAAGTAAATGGATGGGTTTATGCAAACACTGCACCAAAGATATACTGTATCACAACGGGCCAGCCAACCAGTTGAGAAATTGACACGGTTGAGAAAAGCCAGAATTGCTGAGATTAAAGTGTCCGTCAAGAGGCTGCTTGGTTGGACAATGGACATAATAAATGTTGTTGGAGTATATTTTGTAAACCTGGAAACATTGCAGCAGTGAGCACTTTATAGCCTCTATTTGCTCTTGGGTACCCAAGAATCCATTGGAAAAGTAGTTCTTATGTGTTTCCCGAACAACTGGCATTGCTTCTCAGCCAACTGACTAAGATCAAGTGTCAGTATCTATTATTATCAGTGCAATATCTGGTATGTCTGCTACTTGTGGAGTGTTTGTATTAAATATATTTTTGGAACTGGGAGATAGAATAGGAACTTGTTCCATTCGCTCCCTGCATCAACTGGGTATTGCAGTATTCCAGGAATAGTGCACCACAATAATTCTGGTCCAAAATTAGACAAAACTAATTATGCAGGAAAAGAGGCGGCATTGGGAGCAGACCATCAGGCACCCGAGGAAACTTTATTCTGCTTGCCTGGCAAGCAGGAATGGCAGTAGGGATGAAGAACTTAGGATTCAGCTGCCACTTTGGGGGCTTCTGGTGCCTGCTTCAGTTCACCTAATGGTTGAGTCAGCTCTGGCTGTATGTCACTCACAGCAGCCTGGCCACACACATAAGCTCAGACATTTGCTTGTCTTCTACTGCTGTGCACACTCCAAGTCCATGGTCACCCATAGGAGATGCATCAAGCAACCTGGGTGCCTGTTCAAGACAACAGTGCCTAATCTGCTCGGGATGCATACAGGTCTCTGTGGTGCAGTTGACCCGCTCAGCCACAAATCCCTGGTGAATCCTAGACCTCCACTGCAGGAAGAAACTGTCTAATGGTAAGAGCTGTTTAACAGTGGAACAGACTGCCTCAGGAGTTCATGGGCTCACCTTCACTGGAGGTATTTAAGCAGGGAATGGATAGCCATTTGTCAGGGATGCTGTAGTTACAAGATTCCTGCATTTGCCATACTCTCTAGTGTCAGAAAGCCATCCCTGATCTCATATTTGAGACATTGCAGCTGAAACGATAAACTGTAAATTATCAATTTATTATATATTTAACGAAATGAACAAGTACTGTTCTCTTGGCTTTAAAACCTGTTAAAGGTATAATATGTACCCAGCCTTACTGCACAAAGCACATTTATCCACATTCACACCCACACACCCAAGAATCCTGAGAATTGTAGCTCTGTGGTGAGTAGACTACATTAACTAGGATTCTTTTCAGGGGTACATGTGGGGTTTAAATGTATGGTGTGAATGCAGATGTTTTCAGTGGAATGGGTGGCAGGTCTATAAAATAAGCTTTGGGAAACTTTGTCAAACCCTTCAATCTGCACTGCTTTCCCATTTAAATCTCCTGCCTCAAACATGGCAAATAGACACGCGCTTGACATTCCTCACCCCCAGCCTGCTCAAAGCAAAAGAGGAAACTTTTGTATTTTAAAAATACTTAAAGCGACAACATTTTGTTTCACTGTTAATTATGATGCTGCTTTACATATGTACCATTATTACATTTTTTATTTTAACTTGTAATGTTGTATGTGATGTTTTAAGCCATGTGGTAAACCATTTAACGGTTCCACCCCAGAAATGTAAAGCAGAACACAAAAATGTGAAAGACAGACATGCATTTAGAAATTATTTAAAGAAAATGAATCTGGGTTCAGTCTAAAACACTCAAAACACACATAATTAGACCTAGGCTAAAATCCAAAATGAGTTTCCTTCTTGATTTCTATGGAGATTTCTCCTTGGGTCCGCAGATGTTGTTGGACTACAACTCCCATCATCCCTAGCTAGCAGGACCAGCGGTCATGGATGCCGGAGCTGTAGTCCAACAACGGTCAGTAGGTGGGACAGCTCAGTCTGTAAAAACACGAGCCTCTTAATCTCTGAAACCTACATTGGGCAAAAAAAAAATCCTGAAACTCAGAGGTCGAAAATAAACAAATATAAACAAATAAATAAACAAAAATAAATAAATCCTGAACCTTTCAGAGCTGGACGATGAACCTCATGGTCCCTTCCAACTCTACAATTCTAACATCTAGGGGCCCAAGTTTAAGAAAGGCTGTTTCACTCTAAGAAATATCCGTGGCACCTCTAAGTTCCTATCTCTATGGGAGTGACGCAACGCCGCCCGGGCGCAGGATTTTGAACGAGCGTCGAGCGTGCTCACGTCCATTTGAGCGCGTCGGGAACGGGCGCATGCGCAAATCCCCGGCGGTCTCGCGCGGGGTGCGTGTTGCGTTAAGGCCTTTGCTCTTCCGGCGCGTCGTGCGGGCATCTCCTCGGTCGAGTCCGGTTCGGTAGAAGAAGGTCTCCTGCGGCGGCGTCGGTCGGGGTTCGGAAGGGCTAGAAGAAGAAGCCTCGAGCGGGATGTCGGGGCCTACGGCAGGTTCGGCGGGCTCGGCCCGAAAGCGGCTGCTGAAGGAGGAGGACATGACCAAAGTGGAGTTCGAGACCAGCGAGGAGGTGGACGTCACCCCCACCTTCGACACCATGGGCCTCCGCGAGGACCTCCTGCGCGGCATCTACGCCTACGGTGCGCGCGCGGAGCCGGCGGGGGGGGGGGGGCCTGGCCGCGCCGCCCTTTCCGCGGAAGTAGGGCGGGAGGGAAGGGAAGGGAAGCAGCTCTCCGCCCTCCCCCGGGACGGTTTCGGCCGTTATTCTTACTTGCGTTCGGTGCTTTTTATGTATCCTCCTCTGCCCAGGTAGGCGCCGGTGTGAGATTTAAATAACGGCGTTAAGATTCGAAACCAATTCAAAGGAATACTATATAAGATTTATTATTATTATTAATAATAATAATAATAATAATTTATACCCCGCTCATCTGGCTGAGTTTCCCCAGCCACTCGGGGCGGCTCCCAATCAAATGTTAAAAACAGTACAGCATTAAATACTAAAAACTTCCCTAAACAGGGCTGCCTTCAGATGTCTTTTAAAGAAAAGATAGCTGCTTATTTCCTTCACATCTGAAGTCTGGTAGTTGTTGTTCTCTTTGACATTTGGTGGGAGGGCGTTCCACAGGGCAGGTGATACTACCGAGAAGGCCCTCTGTCTGGTTCCCTGTAACCTCACTTCTCGCAATGAGGGAACCGCCAGAAGGCCCATGGCGCTGGATCTCAGTGCCCAGGCTGAACGATGGGGGTGGAGACGCTCCTTCAGGTATACAGGACCAAGGCCGTTTAAATGTAGTACCATTGTAATTCGTCCCCACGTGTTTTTTCATTGGGTTATTTGTTTTACTTCCATGAAATTTATACGCCGCTTGGTAGTAAAAACAAAGTGAATTCCTCGAAGCAGCGAAGTCTCCTGCTTAATATCAATTGGCAGGGTGTTCCAAGGTGTAAGCGCCGCCACACTCAATGATCAGGTTCATACAAATGCGGAATGGGTATTATGTAGCACCTGTAGCAGTGCCTAAATAAACTTTTAGTATGTATTGTATTGCTACTGCATTCCAAAACATCAGCTACATCAGTTTTAACGGGCACACTGGTTTTTGTGTATTTTTTGGGGGGGGGGGTGTCTCTCCTTTGTGTTGGTGTATCAAAGTCTACACGACACAATACAAAAGGAAAAGGTGAAGAGGGTTGTGATGAGAATTGCTGTTGGAAAGTGTGCCCAAGATAGGATTTCTTCTGAAATAAATCTCACTTCAAGCATATAAAGCAGTGGTGCTGCTGGACTTGAGCTCTGATCTGCCCCAACTACAACGGGGTGATGGGACTCCTAGTCTAACAACACCTGGAAGGTACCATGTTAGCTACCCTGGATTTGTTTCTTCCTCTTTTCTCCCATAAATGCAAAAGCTTGTATCAGATTTAAACCATACTCAAGAGTAAACCAGTTGAAATCAGTGGACTTAAGTTAGTCATTATTTAAGTCTGCTGACTTCAGTGGGTGTACTCTGAATATGATAGTTTGATACAACCCTTTGTTATTTACGGAGACATCAAACCAAACTTTCCCTTCTTGGTCATTTGTAGCTGCGTCCCTCATTGAATTTTTACTTTGTGAATTTAGAGATGTGCGAAGTTTGCAGATTGTCGTTGGCCACTTTCATTCCCAAATAATAAATGTTGGCACCTGACTGTCACTTTTTCCTTCCTCTCCCCAGCCTCCTCCCTAGCTCCTATTACTTTTTAAAATTGAGTGCCAACAGCTATAGATTTCAGTTCTTTGGATTCTAAATGTTGGTTTTATTACAGTATTGCTCTGGCCAATGTTTTTAAGGTACATCGTGTAATTGGAAGGGGAATCTAACCTTTACAAATGAATTTTGTAGGTTTTGAGAAGCCTTCAGCTATCCAGCAGAGAGCTATCAAACAGATCATTAAAGGAAGAGATGTGATTGCACAGTAAGTGAAATTGCACACACACACACACACACACACACGACTTTGGGATATTGTCAGACTAAGAATGCAAATAGTTTATTGAATAATAAGAGTTGGAAGGGACTCCAAGGGTGATCTAGTTCAACCCCCCGCAATGCAAGAATCATAGGTAAAGCATCCTTGACAGAAGGTAATTCAACCTCCGCTTAGAAACATGCAATAAAAAAATGGATTCCTATTTATTTATTTTAAAAGTAATAGCAATCCACTTAAAACTCCCCACTCTAAAGGGAGTCAAGGTCTGCCTCACAGGATTGCAGTGTGTGCGTGTTGGTCCTCCACCTCATCCACACAAGCCCTGCCCCAACTCACCAGCTTCATGCTTTACTCAGCTCTTTCCATGTTCTTTAATTGTAAGGAACGATGCTTTTGAATGCACAGGACTAGAGTAACTCCAAGAGGGCAATTTATGGCATGTTTACTGAAAACTAAATCCCATTGGGTTCATTGGGACTCGCTCACTAGTAAGCATGTGTAGAACTGCTGTCTCCGTGAACCATTTAGAAAGAGATGCCTTTACTTGGTGTCTTTTACTCTTTGGCACAGTCCCATCCAGCTATAATTCTTACCTGTAGGTATAGTTTTTCATAGATTAAGGTTACCAGACATCCCCATTTCCCAGGGACAGTCCCCAGATTTACAAATCAGTCCCCATACAAAATCCATTGAAGTTGAAAAGTGTCCCTGGATTCAATGAAAACAATCTGGTAATTTTATCATAGATGGCATTCATAGGTAGCTGTAGGTGACCTCCCACATTGATCTCATTGTGACCATATACCTATAACTGTCTAAAATTAGAATCTAGGTGTTCAGGGGAATTCTCACTTATTTTGCATGTAAGTTCTAGTATTAGCTTTATCTACTGTAAACCACTTTTATCTTAGGTTAAATAAGCTGTAATGCAGATAATCCCTGTAGACAAAGTTTGTTCCATTTAGAATTGATTAGCACAGTACATATATTAGTCTTAAATTTTATTTGGAGGCTGGTCTCAGGTAGATTTGCATATCTGGTTTCATTAATGGATAATCTGTCAAAACTTTTGATAGTACTCAACAAGGTTAATATTGTATATGGTGATATTTATTGCTTATGTTTTCAGACACAGCTATTAAAAATACTATTCTTTCTAGATCACAGTCTGGAACAGGCAAAACAGCAACGTTTTCCATCTCCGTTCTACAGTGTCTGGACATCCAGGTACCTTTGGAACACAAATACTCAACACTTACTTTTGAAGATGCAAATAGTGTTCTGACTAGTTATAGTATATAATCTCATTGTCTTAACATTGACCAAGGAGAGCGTTCCAGATTAATTCCATTTTTTGAACATTGGATTCCATCCCAAATACTCTATACATGCTTTGTCTCATTAAGAGAGATCATAAGTTGATATGTGAACACTTCAAATAACTTTTTCGAAGGAACGAAGGCTGCAACACTTAAACTGTTTCATTTCAATCAGGTTCGTGAAACGCAAGCATTGATATTGGCACCTACCAGAGAATTGGCAGTACAGATTCAGAAGGTAAGCAAATCTTATACAAGATTGTAACTTACGAAAATGGAATGCTGCAGCATCTCTAGGCCCTGTGACAAGCTCTGTTCTCCTTCCACTACAAGCAGCTCAGTTATCTCAGGTGGGTGCAGCATTATATTGAAGCCTCAGTGCCCTGTGGATGCTTCTAGAGTGGCTGCAAATGTTTCTGCAACAGCCTAAACAGAATGGTGCTGCATACAAGCGCCCTTACACTTAGCACAATCCCAGTGGTCTTTCCCGATTTAAATTCTGAAAGCCCATAATTTGCCTACAGTAAAGGTAAAGGTACCCCTGACCATCAGGTCCAGTCGTGACCGACTCTGGGGTTGCACGCTCATCTCGCTCTATAGGCCGGGAGCTGGCGCTTGTCCGCAGACAGCTTCCGGGTCACGTGGCCAGCGTGACTAAGCCGCTTCTGGAGAACCAGAGCAGCACACGGAAATGCCGTTTACCTTCCCGCCGGAGAGCGGTCCCTATTTATCTACTTGCACTTTGAGGTGCTTTCGAACTGCTAGGTTGACAGGAGCTGGGACCGAACAACGGGAGCTCACCCCGTCGCGGGGATTCGAACTGCCGACCTTCCGATTGGCAAGTCCTAGGCTCCGTGGTTTAACCCACAGCGCCACCCGCGTCCCGTTGCCTACAGTAGCTTCTTGTAATTAGCAGCAAGTCCCAGGCAGGGTTTGAGAACACAGGATTGCAGCAACCTTCCAAATGCTAAGCAAGTTTGTATTGGGTCAGTGCTTGGATGAAAGACTGCCAGGGAGCCCTTTGCATGCCGCCTGGAGTTGTATGATAGAGGAAAAGTAGAATAGCAGTGTGATGTATATAGAATGCATTGCACCATTTAGCACTTTTGAATCTATCGAACAGCTGTAGAAATGGCTGCAGCAACAAGACAAAAGAAGTCAAACACTCTTGACTTTGAAAATGAAATAGTATTTACATACAGGAGAATGCGCCTCTTCAGTCTCTGACACATGCATTCACAGGAGATGTCATGGCTCTTGCCAGGGTCCCTGGTTCAGTTACTGTTTGGGTTGTGTAGTACCCTTGAATATAAGCTGTTTGTGTGCTTGCTCCTGCAGGGGCTTCTTGCTCTTGGTGACTACATGAATGTCCAGTGTCATGCTTGTATTGGTGGGACCAACGTTGGTGAAGACATCAGGAAGCTAGATTACGGACAGCATGTTGTTGCTGGCACACCGGGGCGTGTATTTGGTGAGAAGATTAATTTTATTAAGGAAAACCAAAGAATTTGCCTTAATGTGTTGAGTAGATGCTTGTAAGCTTTATGTTCAAGATACTTTTCAGTCCTTAGTTCTGTGCTCCAGGTGTGGAACTACAGCTGTGGTTCTCTTACCCTGTCCTCCCCATTCCTCCCTTATTCTGCACTTTGTCTTAGTTTTAAACAATCTATGAAAGCACCATATAAACAGAAATGCAACTATAGAAAATTAGGTTAAGTAGTGCTGTTGCTTTGTAACTTTTGTATAATCAGATTTTTTGTGTGCTTGGTAAGTATACCACTGCTGTCATAATCCCAATTGAGATCAGACTCCCTTTGCTCCTCTGAGCCATCAGTTTGCAGAATAAGAAGTGACTCTCAGCATCTCTGCTAGATCCCTGTTTCTTGACGCAAACCTGAAATCTTTCAGATATGATCCGTCGCAGAAGTCTAAGAACTCGTGCCATCAAAATGTTGGTTTTGGATGAAGCTGATGAGATGCTCAATAAAGGTAAAGAATTATTTTAACCCCAGTGTCCTAAACTTTTGTTGTGGATGCAAGTCATGGTTTTTTTTCTATAAAAATCCAAAACATGTTTGCCTAAAATGTCGGAGCAATGTGTGTTTTTCTGTCATACAAATACTTGGAAACTCCTTCCAGGTGGCATCAGGGGGGAGTTCCCGCGGGCTCACAAGGCTTGAGGGCGGCAGCCTGTTATGGGGGCTGGGGTTGGGGGAAGCTTGGGCTTCCCCTGCCCCAGCCCCGCGGCTGGGGGGGGAAATATTTTTTTTTATTCATCCCCCCCCCAAAAAAAAACCCGAGGTGCGTCCTATGGGCCAGTGCGTCCTATAGGGCGAAAAATACGGTATTCAGTATAAGAACTCCGCAAAACCGGAAGTAGTGTTCCAGTTAGCGAATTTTACCTCGGTCTACGAACAGAAACAAAACAGTGGAAGGCACCGGTGGCGGGAGGACTCATTAGGGAAAGTGTGCCTTGATTTAAGAACGGCTTTGGTTTAAGAATGGACTTCTGGAACGGATTAAGTTTATAAACCGAGGTACCAGTGTACTTGTTAATTATCGGCAAGGCACCAAATAATTATTTGGTGAGTAGGCAGGAAAAATCTATGGCCAAATGTCACCTGCAGCTATAGCCCCCCACACACTGAAGCTTTATGCCATAACATTAAAACAAGTGTGAGTGCACCTTACCTTTTTAGATTGAAGGGGTAAAGTGATGAAAGGTGAGTTTGAGCTCCATGTCGGGCAAAAGATTTTTGCATTGCAGAGGGTTGGACTAGATGATCCTCGTGGTCTTTTTCCAACTCTTCAGTTCTATGATTGCCAGTGCTTCATTCGTTAACAGCTTGCAGAACTGCTAGCTTGTATTTTGTTTGATTGCAAGTCACTTTGGGTTGCCCTGGGCAATATAACATGACTAAATGCTCTTGCCAACCTAGCACTTCAAAAGCATGGCAGTGCAAGCAGATAAATAGGTACCGCTGTGGCAGGAAGATAAAACAGCATTTCCGTGCACTCTGGCTTCTGTCACAGTGTTCCATTGCGCCAGAAACGGTTTAGTCATGCTGGCCACATGACCCACATGTCCTGTGGACAAGTGCTGGCTCCCTCGGCCTGAAAGCGAGATGAGCGCTGCAATCCCATAGTCACCTTTGACTGGACTTAATCGTCCAGGGGTCCTTTACCTTTTTACCTTTACCTATGTCAAATGAGCCTCACCATTTCAGCAGACAGCCAGCAATACTCCTACCCAAGCAGTTTCTGGGGTACTCTGGGCTTAAGTTGCCTGAGGCTTTGTAAAGGAATACAGAGACCTTAAACCTTGTTTGGTAGTAAATGGGCAGCCAGTCCATTCTGCACCAGCTGGAGCTTCCAGACCAAGCCCAACAGAGTGCATTGTAATCCAGCCTAGAGGTTACCAACACATGGACTATAGTCATCGGGCATGGAGGAAACAAATTTGGAGTGGCTTTGGTTGTAATAAATGTGCACCAAGGTACAATAAGGTTCTCAAATGTACCCTCTCTTGTTTGGTTGGTTCATCTAGGTTTTAAAGAGCAAATTTATGATGTGTACAGATACCTTCCTCCAGCAACACAGGTGGTTCTGATCAGTGCCACCTTGCCACATGAGATATTGGAGATGACCAACAAATTCATGACCGACCCCATCCGCATTCTGGTCAAGCGGTGAGTGAGTGAGTTTGAGTTTAGCTCACGTTGGTGCTTCCTCTTATATTAGTAGTTCTGAATCTGATGACAGTGACAGTGTTAAATATCTGAAGTATTTTCTCTGAATGCATTTGATTGTTTCCTTCCTGATCCTTGTCCTGCTGTCTAAATTCTTCTGGAGGGTATGAAAACTGGGATTTTGGCCCCATTGGGTTTTCTTGAGGCAGATACAAAAGTGTTTTGTAAACATTGTACTTAGCATTTGTATAGCACTTTGCCTGCATATTCAAAAAGCACGCTGTAAGGCATGTCATTGTTATCCCCATATTACAAATGGGAAGGTGCAAACAGAGGCTGAGAGGTTATTGACTACCCTAAGGCCACTTAATAGGTTTGTGGCTCAGGTTGGGACTTTCCAGCTCTTATCCACTGCATTGTGTCACTTCTCTTTGCCTTGTTAATTGCAGAATCAACTACTGAGTTTTAAAATTGGACAGATATGCACTATATTACCATCTGACAATTTAACTATAGGCATTCCTGTAGACTTGAATGGGCAGTTCTAGAGAATAACACTGCAGTGATAAATGTTCAGTTTTATAAATGTAATGTCTTTAACAATTTAAAATCAATCAGCTCAAAATTTCAACCCCCTCCTGTCTCAATCCAGTGATGAGTTGACGCTAGAAGGGATCAAACAGTTCTTTGTGGCGGTGGAGAGGGAAGAATGGAAGTTCGATACATTGTGTGACCTGTATGACACACTCACCATCACGCAGGCTGTCATCTTCTGTAACACCAAGAGAAAGGTACGTCAGCAACAAACAATGCCTGATTTAGTCAAGTCATGATTCATGTTGGCGCTGACAGTTGGGCAGAACTAAAACTAACTTTTTTTGGAGGATTACTCCTGCCAAATTTAAAAATTAACTGACTGCTCCCTGGCTCAGGTTGACTGGCTGACTGAGAAGATGAGAGAAGCAAACTTCACTGTTTCATCCATGCATGGTGACATGCCCCAGAAGGAAAGGGAGTCCATCATGAAAGAATTCAGATCTGGGGCAAGGTATGGCAGTAATTTTTGAATATAGCAGGGATGGGGGAACATTTCTGGAAAGAGAGCCACGTTATCCTACTGGATAGGTGTTAGGGTCCGTCCCCCCCCAACAGCGGGCAGAGCAGGACCCAGAATTGGACAGAACAAGATCCCAAGCTATTTCCCATGGACACAGAAGTATATATATAATTATTAAATCCATTCACGTTTCACCTTTCCCCAGAGACTTTTACCAAGGTTGTGTGTGTGTTTTAAGTTGGCCAGTACCCTTTGTCTCTCCTCGCTTTGCAAAAGGCAAAAAGAACAGGGTTATCCTAGCAGAAGAATGCAGATAGAATGAATGCACAGCTGAACAAGTCTTGTGAAGTAGCTGCATAGAACTTTGAAATGAAATTTCATCCTGAAAATTGCATGCATGCCATTATAAAATCATGGACAACTCTTTGCATATTTGCAGAAAACACAAGTCTGTGAAGACATTTTCCTTTCTACTTGGATCTTTTGCAGTAATTTTTGCAGACAAAGGAACAAGTGTAATTTATGAGGGTCTCTGCAATTCAATAACTGCTTTTTTCTTTTTCTTTATACAGCCGAGTTCTTATTTCTACAGATGTTTGGGCTAGAGGGTTGGATGTTCCTCAGGTGTCCCTGATTATTAACTATGACTTGCCAAACAACAGAGAATTGTATATACACAGGTAAGTGTGCACGTATATTAAACTCTTATTTTGCAATGGGAAGCTTTGAAAAAGGTTTTGGGGGAGTAGCTTTCCCTCTCCAGCTGTCTAAAAATGGGGGAGCAAGTGAAAAGGGAGATACTTGGATGTTTTGGGGGGACACTTAAGATTTCTTCCAGAAAAAATGATGGAAGATTTCAGAATATAGTGTTTAACAAAGAAAATGCTCCTGCTTTTTTAAGTCCTTCACAAAACTTATATTTAACATGAAAGATGTGCCTTTTAAAAAACTTGTAAGATGAATTGTTGTATAGAATATATGGCACATGTCCATCATTAGTAGTTTTTTGGTTGGTTGAAGTTGTTTTTTGGTTGCCCTGAGCAAGATAAATGTAAACAAATGTAAAAAATAAACAGTATAGGAAAATTCTGATTTGTGTGATAATTGCTTATTTAATTTCACTGATTCTGAGTCCCGCTCTTGCCCCACCAGGATTGGAAGATCAGGCCGCTACGGCCGGAAAGGTGTCGCCATCAACTTTGTAAAGAATGACGACATCCGTATTCTGCGAGACATTGAGCAGTACTATTCCACTCAGATTGATGAAATGCCCATGAATGGTGAGTATCTGATTCTTTGCCTAACCTGGTCCTACTCAGGCAGATAGCCATCATCTTCTTTGGATTGACTGGTTACATTGCATGTATGAAATAAATAGCTGTTCACTAATCAAACAGAAGCTTTGTGATTTCAAGATTGCTGAAGGGCAGGAAGATAGTCCTTCCATCACACGCAGCATGCCAGCTCAGTGATGAACAGGCTCCATAATTGTATTACTGCTGTACAGTACAGACAGTTTAAATTGGACCTGTTGTCCCAGCTGGAATCCTGTTGATAGATGAGAGATGATATGGAATTATGCACAAATATTGATGCTAAGCAAGCTTGTGCAAATGTTACTCCTGCCATACAATATAGCAAGGAAATAAAAACAAAACCCTGAGAGTTCAGATATGCTGCTCTCTTAAACTTCCATCAGCTCCATCCACATGCATTCCCTATCAAAGTTAGTTGCATTTTCTTAGCCATATACTTCATAATGGACTATGTGGTGGATATTAGGAATCCAGGGCTCTGTGCTCCTCCATATTGGACACTTCCCACTGTGCCAGACTGTCTCCCCAGCCTTCTGTGTATTGCAATTGCGTCTCTTCCCCTGGTCCCTAACCACAATTTCATCTCTTTGTTCATGCGCATAAAGTTGTAAGCCAGATGTCAAATGGATAAATGTTTGGCTTGACCCTCAAGTATTGTGATAAATACTGTTTGCACTCAGCTCATTATCATGCCTTCATTATGTTATCTCTTTCTTTAATCTAGTTGCTGACCTTATTTGAAGGAACAGGATGGACTGAAGACTTTTAGCTGTGATTTGTTACAGCACCGGCTGCTGTTCACGGCTTCTTATCTTAAGACCAGGTTGTTGTAACTCTAAAATAGCTATATGTACATCTGATTCAATTAGGCCTGTACTTCTGAATATGGTTCTGAAAGATCAGAGTTGGTGAAAAGCATATTGGAAGCAGCTACAAGTTTGTGGTGATATTTTTTTAAAAAAACATTGTCATTGTGGGAATACCCTAAATGTAGAAAACTCTTTTTAATTTTCTTGATGGAAGCTGTAAAAGTAGCATCTCTGTAAATAAGGTGTTCATTGTCATCCTGCCTGCTACTATCTTTTTTTCTGATTAAAACAATGAAGTTTTCATATAAATTCCTTGTCAGCTGAATGGCAACTGGTGCTTTAGAACAAGTTGTTCTGGTGTTATGCCTCTCAAACAGGGTCAAATGATTTTTAATTAGCAAGTGAAGAGGTCAGTTTAAATGAAGTTTCTGATGATGCTATTTTATATATTTTCTAATTAAAGGTGCAGTGCAAGGGAATGCACTGTAGACATTTTCATGCTTTTTTTCACTGTTCTAAAATCTTATTTATGTATTTATAGCAGGGAAGTGGTAACTTCCAATTTGTGTGTATTGCAAGTACTGATAAAAGATTTTACCATGCCAAATTTTACGTCAGATGCAGAGGTATGTTAAGATTCACTGCTTTGCTAGAGCAGTACAGATGACAGTACAGTATTGCCACATAGTTATGTACACTCCGAGTTACCTTAAAGTGACTGTAATGTATCAACTATGGTTAGGCAGCATTTGCATGTGGACTTTCATTCTGTAGTGCTTTTTAAATGGTTGAATGCTGTTTCTAGCCTTTAGTGACCAACCTGAGCATCATTGTTAAAGTGGTCTTCATTTGAAGTGTGGACCACAATAATGGTTGAGCTCCTCTCCAAGGTGAATTACATGAAAGTTAGCAGCCCTATCTCCCTCAGTGTTCCTGTACAGAATGCTTACTGTGTTTAAACATCTGGGGGTTGAATCCAGTTGGACAGCTTTTGATCCAGCACATACCTCTGTTGATAGTTGACTTTTGCTGATTCTTCCTCCCCATTGCAATAACTCTTTAAAATTTGTTCCAGAGAGTTGAAGACACCTTGCAGAACTAGGTGGAAAGCAGTATGGGGCGGTTGAAGGCCGAGTTGTGAAAAATAGCCTCCTCCCCTCTTCTTCTTTAGTAGCAGCACCTGCTGGGTCAAAAGCTGTTGGGTTCTTTGCCGTGTAATGAACTTTGACTGGCACTTAAGTTGCACAGAGAACTGAACACCATTTTGTAAAAGTTAGTCTCTTATGCTTACAAATAACCATTGCTGGCCAGCACATCAAGAGATGCTATATAGTTGATACAGTAAAGTTACATCAACATTTCTAAATAAAAATCATGAGTTTAATTTCATATATACACAATTGATTTTAATAATGTACCGGAAAATAAATTACAGGAAATAACTTTAAAATGCAACTGAGGACAAAGTTTCACAACAAACATTCCCACTGATTTCCCATGGGGGTGAGATTGCAGTGCTCAAGGCAGTAAATATCACAAATATATCAAAAAACTCCAAATTGTGTTGATGCATTCACACATTTACATGAGCCACAAACATTCCTTTACAGGGACTGTACTTTGCCTATCACAGAACCAGGTTTTGCCATAAACTACAAAACTTTGATACAAAATTGTATTTATATATTTATATTTTTTACATGCCCTGTGGTTTCTTAAAAAATAACTAGACACACTGTACAGACAATCCTAACTCATTGCTTTGTAGCTGTAGGCAACGGTTTTTGTTTTTGGATGGATTTTCTCCCCCGCGAGTCGTATTAATGGCATTATATATACATGAAGGCTAAAACTGCAGAGAAAAATCTGCTCTCGTTTCTCAATACGCATATCCTGTAGGACAAGGTCTCCAAAGTTTAAAAGGCAAGACAATGTACACTTGAAGATAGCTTCCTTGGTTACAATTGTTACCTCTAAATGTAATTTCTGTGGAGATAATATACATGCATTTGGGTAATACTGGTAGAAAAGGCAGAAAAGCAAGGAGTAGCTAAATGTAGTGGCTCAAACATGACTCCGCAGCTGACTGCAACCGCTGATATGTCAGCTGGATTCATCATGTTAACGGTTTACAAGTGTTCACAAAGTTAAAATATTTGATGGGATATTTTGTGGCTACATACATTCTGTTAAAAGATTTCCTTGTATAGGCTCGATAAATTACTTCCCTGAAAAACCCTTTTACAGTGGATATGTTTCTGCAAGACAGAGCCCACACCACCTCCCCCTGGGTACACTAGTGTCGAAGCAGATACCTCACTTTCCTGTTCTCTGTGGCATTGGGCTGTGTCTCAGAAGCAAAAAAAAGGAGAAAGCCTTAAAAGCCATCAAAACTTCTTACCCTGCACCCGCACCCTCCCACAATGTGACGGCAGCAAATTGAGAAGCCAGTCAGAATAATCTACTTCTCTAGAGTCAATGTAAACTTTGGTTTATTGAGTTCTCATTGTACAGCAAGCAAGTCTAGGATGGGCAGGCAGATGAAAGGAGATGAATGGTCAATCTGTCTTTAATCTGGCATGCTGAGACATCTGTTCAGTCAGGCCTGCTTTGAGAGAGTTTGTAACCGATTGTCTCATAGTATCCTCAATCAAATTATCACCAAGAGGTTTTATCACCTGCAGCATGAGAAATGTACAAAAATAAATAAATAAACGTAACTCAAAACCCCAAACCCGCTGAAACATAAAAAAAGAAATTAGACAGAACAAAAATTAAAATCATGTATGAAATGCATCCCAAAGTATAATACAAAAAGAAAAAAAAAAGATGAGTTTGGCTACCAGCATATGGTTAATAACTTCCAGAGCATTGAGTGGTTTCCTCCTATGTAGTATTTGACTGAATCCAAATCACTTTACAATTCCTAGAACGTCAGGTGCAATTTCATACCCTATAATGCATCTTCAACCTGGTATGTTTATAGCATTTATGTAAAGTGGGCCAGATGGTCCTGCTTACTGTCTATACGAGTTAAGTGTGAACGCTTCAGAAAGAAAAGAAAAGAAAAGAAAAGAAAAAGAAAAGGGTAAAAATACTGGCTAATTTTTCTTCTTGTTATTGTTGGATGAAAGCCGCTGCCGTTGTGCTGAGGTAAGAGCACGGCGAATCACTCGACGTCTAACAACTTCAAAGAATTTGGAACACACCTAAAACATGGAAGCGAGTTGTTAGAAAAGCAGTTGGCAGAGAGCAGGGGGAAGGGGAAAGCAGTCTGGGTGTTAAAGACAGTCCCCACTGATATTCTCACCTTCTTGGGACTCCTCTGAAGCAAAGGAAGAAAGAGACAAGAGACAGGAAGGTGTAAGGTCAGTAGTGAAGGATAGGAGTTAGACACTGAACAAGACAGCTTTTGCTTTCAAAATGTACAGGCTGATCTTGTAGGCTGGGGTCTGCCTTCTAAATACTAACTGCTGGGCCTTAAAGTTTAGAACAGGTTATTCAAATTCACCAAAGATTTGGAGTGCAGCTTTGACAGTTCTATACCACAATCAACCAAGGTCTTGCACCAAAAGACGAGTTCAGGAACAGTAAAAAAGCTTTCTCCAAATGAAAAGCATCTGGCTATTAGCAGTACAGGATCTGCTGTGTATGCTGAAGATACAGGTTCAGTTCCCAGCATTTCCAGGTCAGGCTGAGAAAATTAGAGAGCTTCTGCCAGTCAGTGTTGACCCAACTCTGTACAAGGGAGATTCCCAAGTTCCTGGGCATGGAGCAAGTTTTAATAAAAGGTCATTTCCATGAGAAGAATCAATAAGCAAGTGAGAATTTAAAAAACATTCTGAGTAAATCTATAGAAGCTGCTATGTACTATATCCATGGGTGGCTTTGCAGTAGTGGAAGCCGGGAGATCCCAATCCTGCCACAGCCCATCCAGCCATACTGCAAGCTGTTTTGGAGGGTCCCCCAAAGTGCAGGGTGTCCCATTCTGTTAGGACAAAGCCACTATTGGATACAACCCTTTATTTCCAAGCCCCATCAGTAAAGGTAAGGTCTCCAGATGCAGCAGAAGGGGTGTTCATTTAGCACACGGGCTACAGAGGTTTCTACTATATTGTCTACAAACAGAACTGTAGCTGGACCACGACAGGACTGCTTGAATCATGTATCTTTGGTAGCTGGTTGGTCGCTCAGGATACTGGAATAGATCAGGGCTCTTGTGCTCTTTCTACACCTTAGTGATATTCAGTACCCAAATCTTATAAAAGTTGTTTGTGGGGGGCAACATCCTAGTTCTATAAAAGCTCGGAGCAACCTTCCTACTCTTACACTTCTAAAAGAAGTGGACCTGCGGCTGCTCCTGGCTGCAAAATTCCAGTTAGCCAGCAGGTGGCAATATAAGGGCATCCTTTTAGTCATGCAACAGGACTCAGTAGAAAAAAATGACTCTTAGGCCAAGTCTAACCTAGGTTAAATAATGAGGGGACTCAACATTTGTACATGAAAAGCCACAAAGTACAAAATCAGAGCCAATGGTAGGCTACACATGGTGTGTTTGTGGTTCATTCTTTACATATTTACAATTCAAGATTCCTCCCATCTCTAGTTTCAGATTAAGGCTACACTCTGAAACACACTTTACTAAGAGTAAGCCCTACTGAACACAGTGGGACTCACCTCAGATAAAACATGTAAAGGATTGTGCTAAGGGAACTATTAATTAGTTGATGAGAAGGCACTCTCAAATGTCTTGGAAGCTGTTGCAGCAGAGCACAATGTATGTTTCTTTTGTTCAGGTTTAATCAAGAAGAATTCATGTGAAAATCTTTTTGAACAAAGAACTCGGAAACCCTTTGCTGAAGTGCATACATACCTTGATGTGGCCAGCCATTGATGGCTCATAGTCCTTCCCCTACACAATAGGAATTTTAATGAAAAACCTCCTACCATGTGCCTAATTAAAGCTTTTTGCTTGTCACATTCCAA
Organism: Podarcis pityusensis; assembly: GCF_964106645.2. NCBI lineage: Eukaryota > Metazoa > Chordata > Lepidosauria > Squamata > Lacertidae > Podarcis > Podarcis pityusensis. Next base: position 107,072,104 of record NC_138026.1, on the reverse strand, counting down.
TTCCAAATCTCCTGCTGACATGTTTATGCACTTAGTCTGTATACCTTTATACAGTCTTTAAGAACTGATCATTTTATGAACAAGCAATTTTAGTGTGCAGTAAACAAGCCAACGTATGCTACAGCAGACGGTCCTATAATGTACTCAAGCTCAACTTCCATGAAATTTCCATTCAGTGTCATGACAACCAAATATGGAATCAGAACTGCTAGGATCTGTCTTTCGAAAGACAGTTCTTACTTACTTTTTAAGAGTATAAACCAAACCTGTGCCTTTTATGGACACACACAAAGGGAGATGAACTTACATTACTACCCCTGCCTTCTAGGGATTTTCAAAATCTGGTTGTATGATTGGGCACGGAGGTACTAAAAATATTCTGGGTGGATTTCAAAGGCTATTTCCACCAGGTTCATTCTCTAGTGATTTATTTCTGGTGTTTGTTCTTCGTTCTTGCAGGAGGGGCATTTAGACCAACTACTGCTCAAGAACAGCAAAGTTGGCAAGTTTCTTCTGGAAGGAAAACTTTTAGATCAAAGGTACCCACCTGATCCCATAGTAGCTCAGCCATCTGATCAATGAGTGTTCCAACTTCTCTGAATTCCCCAGAGTATTTAACGTATGCCCAAGTACAAAGGGAGACAAGAGCGACCCCCATTACAAGGTTACATAGGGTAGCTATGGAGTTCATTCCAAGGAAGCCAGTCAGTCCTGAGATTATGTACATGGCAAACATAACAGCAAAGAGAGTAGCAGGGGTACGGGCAGCATAGAAGAGGTTCTTGCCATCGTTGTGCTTCACAAAGTTTGCATAGACTTCGTCGAGCTCTTCATCAAGCTGGTCCTGGTAACGGCGACAGAAATCCTCACCTCCCATCTTTTTCACAGAACGGAACTGTTTTATGGCAAGCTCTTTTAGATCTAGGTGCTTCCGCTCTAAGTCTGCAGGAGCAATATAAGGCTTATCTCCTCCACAAACCTGTTGGAATAAGCAGAATCGACCTATTAGCTTGCATTATGTTAGAATTCGCCTAGCGTTATAGGGGTACGAGGGCTACAGGTGTAAGTTTATTCAGATGCAGTGTTTATTCTATTGGACAAGGACTGGGAAGATCCAGGTTCAAATCCTCGCTCAGCTACAAAGCTCACTGGATTACCTTGAACCAGTCACTATCCCTCAAGACCAGCCTATCTCACAAGGTTGCGAGGACAAGTGAGAGGCAGAGAACCATGCATACCTTTGCAGAAAAGGCAGAATAAGTTTAAATAAATTTAAAAAAAGGAGGTGAAGGAGGAAGCTTCCCTTCACTGCTCCTTTTAAAAAATGTAGTAGCTCTCCAGCATCACCTTCGGAAAGACGGCTGCTTGTGCCTAAATCAGACTGACGCATGTGGAGCAAGGGCAACCAAAGGGCATTAATGTGTTAATTTTACATTGCCTTTATATATATAGCACCACATAACAGCTCCAGAGCCATTCACGATCCTTCCAGTGTACTAGCTAAGCAATTCATCCGAGGGCTGATGCAGGCATAACATCCATGCTTAAGCGACCATGCTGCGGAATCAGTCTTCCTTACCAGCTGTCCCCGTTACCTCCCTCAAGCCTCAACATCACAATTTGAAAGTTTCTCTGCACTAACATTAATCTTGGTATATTCAGGTACATTTGAGCGGCATTATTCCCCACCCCCTTTAATATTTCCCCCACTTCCTTTTCTGTGTTCAATTTGCAAATAAAAAGTAAAAAGTCTGAGAAGCAGGCAACACCACAGCTCAGACTTTGATTTATTTATATACTGGAACCAGGTGCAAAGAAGTAGCTCACCGTGTCTGTATTCAGAATTAAGGAACAGGGTGCGCCTTTCTCAAACATCCTTGACAATCCACTGCAAATCACTCAGAGATTTATTGGTAGATCTTGATCTACCTACTCTTGGTTTATGAGATCTAAGCTCAAACATCTACCCAGTGCAGAGCAGTTCTTAGATTAAACTAAAAGCATGCAACATATCGTCCATTCACATCAATACCTGCTCCATTCCTTTGTTGTAAGTATCTTTTGCTCCAGCTACTGCAGCAAGGTTGTTGGCTTCTGCTGTTGCCTTAAGTTTTAAAAAAAAACAAAGCATAGCAAGTGGCACTAAACAGCTTGGAGGAGTTTCATTTGTGTCATAGTTTCCATATTTGTGATCTGAATACCAAATGAATGTATTCTTACCATATTTTCATACCCTAAACTCCTGAATCATTACTTGCAACACCCACCCTCTGATGTCAGCTCTTGGACAGAATTGCTTGGCAATCTTAAAACAGTTTTTTGGGCTAGTCTGCTGCAGTTACCAGAAAGAGAATCCCAAAAAACACTGCTTTACGAGAAACCCACACCAAAGAAAGGCACGTCAAGGTACTAGATGGGAAAGACCCATTTAATCTCAGTTTATCTGACAGCACAAGTTGGCTATGTGCAGAATCAGTGTACACCTTCGTTTGTCACGCTGACATTTAACCTTTGTATGCATAAAGCTTCCATTTCAGCATCTAGGTGGGAAACCTCTGACCCATGGGCCAAACTTGGCTTGCCAGGCCTCCCTCATACGTAACATTGGGTGTGGGGCAGGCAAGGGTGGGGCTTCAAATGAACAATTGGGAGTTTAAAGTGGGCTCCCAGTTATTTCTTCGCTGGAGCAGGGCATGCCCCCATCTGAGGCACAAATTTACTGATCTGGGATTTCAATCCCCAAACCTTGAAATGTCTCCATTAACATAGTATAAGAACACAAAAAGAAACTGCAGGATCAGGCCAATGGCTTATCTAAGTCCAGCATTCTGTTCTCCCAGTCGCCAACCAGAGGCCTATGAGAAACCTGCAAGCAGGTCTTGAGCACAACAGCACTGTCCCCTCCTGCAGTTTCCAGCAGTTTCATTCACAAGCATACAGCCTCTGACCATCAGCTGGGCTGATTTGCATTTAACACTCTTGGCATCAGATACCTTTAGAGATGGAAGTGTACAAAACTTTACCTGAAGCATTGACTTAGGGTGAGGCAGCTCCTCTCCTTGATAGATTTTAATATAAGCCTAAAAACAAAGCAAGGTTTTACTGTCTAGTTTCAATCGACTGGAAAAGCAGATTTTAAACACAACGCCCAAAATTCAAGTTCCATTAAAGAATATAACTTACTGGATTAAGGTGGTCTATCATGTCCACCAATATTAAATGTTATACTTTTTAAGCAATGTTGAAGATTGGATTTACTGAACAACCACCATGCTGTAGGGAAGCATAACCATAATTAAAGGTGGTTTTCCTAGGATCATTTTGTTGGGTGTGCTTTTTGGTAGCGCTCTGTACCAATAGATGGGTGCAGCAACACAGTTCAAGGACAAGTAGACTCCATGCTGCCCCACATATGCCAACTTTGGGTGATGACAAATCAGATGTGATTGCCTACTCTTTGGTACAAAACACTGCAACCACCAGCCAGAGCAGGAGACTACTACTTCAAGAACAGGAGTTTGCAGATTAAGGTCCTGGATGGTGTACGTGCATCACTCCAGGGGAAACTGGAAACCACTTTGCATCATAAAGAGGAAAACAGCCTAATGAGATATGAGGCAACCTGGGGTGAGTGAAGTTGCCCATATAGCAAAGAGTTAGTTTAATGCTGGAAGAGCCAGGAAAGGAAACAACATTGAAAGTCTCAACTGAAAACTGGGGCCATATAGCTGCAGAAAGCTTCTTTTCTCTAGCAAGAGCATAGTTAACAGAACAGAAAAAATAACTAAGCTTTATGACCAAAAAACAGCCATGCCTTTGATTATGCTAGCCATAATGTGCAGAAATTGCACACTACTGTATTTCAGTGGGTCTCTGTCACTTAACAGGACTTTGGCCTACAAGCTGAAGGGCTTACAATAGGTTCGCTATTTTAAAGAACTGATCAATGAGCACAAGTATTTGCCTACCTTGAAATATTGCACAAGATCTCTACATGTCACCTTCGAGCCACTGATCTCTTTCTCTACCAGGTTTTCAGGAGCAAGCAGCAATGGAACCAGATTCCGTAGCTCACTCTTAAAGTCGTCATCAATGTCTAGTGGAATCAGTCACAGAAAAGGAGTTGCAATTTTGCCGCAATTAACAAGACACTCCTTCTCTCCAGAGTCAGTGGCGGCTTAACATGATGTGAAACACCCCAACTCAATAATTGGATATCCAAAAAGAAAGAAAAACCTTAAAACCTTAGCCAATGCTGAAGGTTGTTTCATTGAAAGATTGCCAGTCCTTTTTAACAAGGCTATCCAAAAACCAGAGCAGCAACAGCAGCACTGTCATCGATTTGTGTTCTTGAATCAGAAACACAAGATAAACAAGATCTTTATTGTCCCAGTTTATTTCTAAAATGCTGTGAATGTTAGATCTTAGTTCTCTAACAAATACTCACATAAAAAAATTCAGTCGCCTAATACATGCCCTGGCTGATGGCTACTTTGCTGGGCGCTCTATTCCAAGCACAGAAGAAGTGAGCAAAAGCTTATCAGTGAAATATAAACATTGCTTCAGGTGTGTGTAAGAGTTTCTATTTATGCCCATCAGAAAGAATATAAATAAAAATACAGCATTAAAAATATGCAATGATAGGCAGCTGCTGTTTTTCAAGCATGTCCAGATTCTGTTGAAGCTTTCCCCCACCCCCAAGCTAGCATGCCTATACAGTTCTAGTATAGTAAGTTTCTCAAAACAAAAGCCCAGTTCAGATGTAATGGGAAACCATGTTGGCAACAGTCTGGCTTTGTTTCCCCTACTCCACTTTCATTACTGTGTAAGTTTCAATCAAACATCCCATTCACTGCTGTCAGCAGCTTATAAAATACATTTCAAATATATACACTAGTGCCCCCCCAACACCCATCAGCTGAATATTTGACTACAGCATTCAAACAGAATTTATACTAATATCTCCTTCTCCAATAAGCATATTACTCTATATATCAGAGCTCATCCGTACTAAATTTTAGAATTATGTACACTTCATCTACCACCTTCAGTACATTTGCACTTGAATACAGATTCAGATCAGTAATCTATTAAAGCCAGGAATACAAATGAAAAACCTCATACCGTTTAGCCTCCCATCAAAGCTTGGGTTTGTTGCGACTTTAAGACCAGGATGTGGCAATAGGAAACAGCCAAGATTACTGAAACATGAGTGAATGTGCTTCCTTACATTCTGGAGCTCTTCGTGCTGGTGCACCTTAACCTACAAGAAATACACATTTTTCATAACACAATCTTATCACAGATGTTATACATCCTTCTGGCACCACAGCTTAGTATTATTTTATTACAGAGAATATTAAAGCTGACCTAATCCAAAACAATTGCTTTTAGGTTCTACGTAGTGCAGCTCTCATGAACCAAGTTCTCGTTTGTTTAGGAACATGGTCTTACTAACGATTTACTGCAGGTCATGGCTTACCTGTAACCGTTTTTCTAGAAATTGTTTTCCTCCAACTAAGCCATATGGATGTTCATAAGGATAGCTCCAGTCTCTAATTAAGAACATTAGTGTCTATATGAGAAAGACAAAAGTAACCGTTAACTGTTGCCCTGGCCAACAGAAGAACATGCATAACTAGAAATACTCAGAAGCTGAACAAGTAGGATTTTAATCCCCAAAACACAAGTAGCCTGAAAATGCCACCATGGAAGCCGTAGTTTAACCTCGGCCTTTCCATAAAAATTATACACCAACTGCTTTGCCATGTGTACCATCATTGCTTAATGTGCACAAGGTTTGGTCACAAAAAAATGGCTTTTGGCTACCATCAACAAGTCTGTTAAGGCCAATAGCTTTATAGCAGACTGAGCCAACACTATATGAACTTTGAGAGGAACCTTTACCCATTATGGCTTGGGCAACTTACACACAATCACCATGCAACACGTGATGGAGCCCAGGGAAAATATGGCTGCCCTGATCTACACGTACTATCAATGTGTAAAGTTAGGGACTATGTAACTGCCTTAAATGTTTTGCTGAAGTTGGTATATGCTATGATTAATGCTTACTGGATTCTACTGTAGTGTGTGAAACTGCCCTACGTTGTTAAATATACATACAAAAATTAATTAAATATGACCAATATAATCATGCTATTACCTGAAATGGCTTTTGATAAATTTCTTCCATAGCTAGCCTTCCGTACTCTGTAAACAACTATAAAACGAAGCCATTAAGCATGCATCGAGAGTACAGAAACAAACAGTACTGCAACACATGCTCAGACAGACATTAAAGTAGCCCAATACTGGATTTCAAGTCATTATTCATCATTGTTAGGTGCTTGCACTGACCAAGCTTATAATACAAAGGAAAGCAATATACAGTCATACCTTGGTTCTCGAACAGAATCTGTTGCCGAAGTCCATCTGACTTCTGAAAACATTTGAAAAGCAAGGTGTGGCTTCCGATTGGCTGCAGGAGCTTCCTGCACTTAATCGGAAGCTATGGAAGCTACGTCGGACATTCGGCTTCCAAAAAACGTTCGCAAACCAGAACACTCACTTCTGGGTTTGTGGCGTTCGGGAGCCAAAATGTTCAAGTCGCAAGACGTTTGAGAACCATAGTACAACTGTATTCCAATCCATTAATAAGGCCTGCAGTACTAAACAACTTTTTGCCTACTTCCACTGTCTTGTGACTCAACAGTAATCCTCTGTTTAATAGGATCCAACCTACTTTTGCCAATTGTGGCAATAAAATGACTACTATAAATACATTATACTATACAATATTTCTCCTTTCTAAAAAGAAAATGAAAAACTGCTGCATTAGCCATTTGAGGTCACAATGTTCAGTATGTCTGGGAACACCTCCCTTTAAAGCTGATAACTGAAAAATAAATTGACTAGCTTGTACCATAGGCAGCTCTAAAAATTGTGCTCCAATCTGAATATTTACCAATTCTTTAATTTTATCTTCTAGCGGTATGTACCAGCAGTGCCCACCTCCCCATATTATCTATGTCAAGGTTACTTTTGACCCATGCTGTCCGACTTCAAAACTATCTCAAAACCAGAAAGATCATCTTTTAGTGGCAAGATCCAGATGCTTCCATTACTCTTCCACCAAGCAGCTCTACCAACCAAATAATTTCATTCTTCAAACCTAGCATCCTTCTGTTGAATCATCATAGTATTTTCCAATAGGAGGCCAAATTTAGCAGAGCCAATTTGGACAAACATTCCATAACTGCTTAGAACTGCATAGAATCCAAGTATTATTATTTTTTATTACAATCAGTATACTTAAAAAAAAATGAAGACAAATATCTCAGAAGTAACGGGCAGGGAGCACATTGCAATGTAATGGCCATGACCCTAAGCATTCTGTGCTGTGTCCTATGTGCACATCATGTCTTTCAACATCCCATCACTCTTCCTACCTCTAGTAGCAGCTACATTCCAAAACAGCACTCCTTGAGATCAGCTACTAAAGGAAGTTAGCCAGATTCTGCTTACAGGAATATTTCCCCCCCAAGAATTCTGACCTGTCCTATGACCTGTCCTATGTCAACACGCAACTCAACACTCAACTCAACAACTCAACACTAATTATAATCTAAGTTCTACAGTCATGTTCCTTAGTGGGAGACCGTCATTGCTTATGGACATATTTACCTGCAAATGCTGAAGATCATCTTCTTGAATGTTCTGTGATAAATTGTACACCTAGAAAACATGTTATTAGTTTTTTTACATTTCTGCAACAGATTTTATACATTTTCCTATTAAAAAATACACCAGCACTGAGTGAGTTACTACCCAAACTAACAATCAGGGATGGGGTCACACTGTCCTAAATCCTAGTCAGAATGCTTCACATCAGAAGTAAAAAGGGAGTTTTTAAAGCAAAGCAAACACTAGCATGATCACGTCAACTTTCTCAAGTTGCCTCGTGTCAAAAGTTAATAAATGCTAACCTGCGACAGCCACAGAAATAAGGAATCAAAACCAATGGGATTTGGGTGGTTAACTAAGCAGACAGAGCCCTGTTGCTAGGTATTATGTGGTTGGGCATACATCAGATGCCAGAGCTCTTCAAAACACTCCCCAGCTTAGCAATGGTGAGCATTCCTTCTCATTTTAGTGAGTGCTAAGGCACTTTCCTTTGTCCAGCAAATATATGATTCTGTTTAAAACATAAAATTGTAAAAACAGAACCAATGCCGAATCAAATTAATTCTCTAAAATCGTTTGGCAAAACTAAAACTATTTTCAATAGGCACTGAAATACCAAAATTGTCGATGTCTGCCTTCATAGGAAGTTTTCCAAAATACTGGTGACACTGTTCTAAAAACCTTACTGAGGGTTCACAATCAATGTCCAGATCTAAGACTGTTTAGCTTTTAAGCAAAGCTGCGATGTCATATGGCTTCAGACTGTGCATTTTGAAGCTGTAGCCTGAGGATATTCAGAGGCTACCACCACTTTGAAAAACATATATCCTTAGCAGTGTTCGAAACTCCCATTGTCCCAGGTGCATTTTGAGACAGGGAATTTCATTAGCGCAAGCAGTTTCTGTGCTCTGGGTATACTACTGCGCCTAAGATTTCAGATTAAAACTGCAGAGTAGAAGAAAAAGAGGACCTTTTTCTACCTCCCCATTTCCAGCTACTCCGAAGACTGGAGAAGAGACTCTCTTAATAATATTAGGGGGGTAGACAGGGAAAGGACTAATAGACCATGTGAAAAATGAACATAATATTTTAGCTGTGGTTCATTCATTTTCAGCTTTTATTCTTTTTATTAAAAAAGCATGCCTAGACATTCCGTTGTGGCGCCCATAACCTAGGTTTAAGGTGCCATTTAGCTCCTAGCTTTCATATCTCAGTTTTAAACAAGGGTCCTTACCTGGACCGAACTCGTCATGGTGCTCAAAGCAAATACAGTTGCACAGTCTTTGATAGTTGATTGGCTATCAAAGGCACCTTGGGTATCCATTAGCAATACTGCAACCTAGAGGAGTGTTGCCATTAAAAAGAAGAAGCAAAATTACTAAACAGGCAGTTCTGACATCTCTATGCTAAAAACTTAAGCTATCCCAGCTGTCTTCTATTAAGCCATCTCAATTACCTCAATTTGGCTGTCATAAGATATATTCCACCAGCCAGAGACTGTTTTATTGGCAGCCTAAGGACTGGCCAAGTAACCCAGCCACCTTTCTCTCTGTTGCACTTTGGTTTTTTTTATACAACATGTTTATGCACTAGACTGAACCAGGATCCTAACTAGATTCTAAATATGACCTAACTTCTGGGGGGTGGGGGGTCGGGCTATTGCACACACTGTTCAAGTCATAAACAGGTAAGCTTTAAGATTACCTTATCAGCTTCATGCAACTGACATTCAGTAACAAGTTGTCTGCGTATCTTGTTTCAACTTTACAAAATGGCAGCGTTTTTTTTCAAAGTGGCAGGAAATAAGATATGCAGAAAACATGGTAATAATATAAAATATATTAAGCTAATATTATTTATTTCATAACGTTTATATGCCACCTGATTGCAATGAAACAGAAAACCAACCCCTCAAAGTGGTTTACAAAAAATTATTCAACTCTTGAGGAGAGAGCCAAGGTTTGCCACAGTCACACCCAACGTACTTCAGACAGTAAACACCTGCCAGCTATTTAAAGTAATACCTTTGTCCCATCAGGCTTGGGAATTACGAACACTTCACTCCAAATCTGAATTCCAGTTGTTTCTCTCTCACACCCTCCTCTCCATGTAAACCCAGTCAAAGGCTCTTGGCTTCCACCTATCCAAGAAGATGATTCCTGTAACAGGAGTCACATACTTATTCAGTGTGTTAAGAGGTTCTAGGTAATCTTACGTTAGAACATTTAAAATAACTAGTCAGGGGGAAATCTTATTTCAATCAAAAAATAAATGTTTCAGTTTTGCGGAGTTTTCAATACCAGTCAGAAGTTAAAGTGACTGCTCTCAAAGAACACAATTCTTGGTTTCCCCCCCATGTTACTTCAAGGACAGTACAAGCTTTCTACATTTATAGAACCTGAAAAGAAATATCCTGCTGAGTTAAGATACCCCGTAATCTTATTTGCATTTCTATTCATATTATGTTCCCATAAAATCTTGTAACGGTGTTCCATTTCTTTGGCTTTTGTCAGCACTTGCCAAGCAGTTTGTTAAAGTATTCTGCCCTACCCTTTAATATATCTACGCTTTAATATAAACAGGGAACCAGCTTCACAATGCATAAGGCAATATTCAATGTTAGTTATACACAAAATAAACCCAGTTAAATCAATGGATTTAAGTAATACCTATTGATTTCTAAAGGCCTACACACGAGTATGGCTTGGGTCATTATCACGAATAATGTTAACTGTGCAAGAATCTGCATGCTGTTTTTTTTTTACAAACCCATCCATTTCAGCTCTATCATTAGGTAAAGGCTTGCATACACACACGCGCACACACACACACACACACACACACACCCCTTTTAAACAAGATGCAGGGAATTCCAAAGTAGCTCTCTGTAGAAGTGCGGCCACACTGAAGAAGTCTAACCTAGCAGCATGTATTCCTAAGCAACTCTCCCATCATGTCTTTGCTGAGTTCATAGCAATCTAAGAGGTCATGGTTAGTACTAGTGTTCTTTCCAGAACTGCTGCGTGACTCTCTCAGCTGCAGAGATGCCTAGACTAGAACATCAAGAGACACAAGTAGTGTCCCTCTATCACTGAGCTCTTCCCTGCTCATAAAGGCACTGCTTGAACAACACAAGCAACGCTGACACCAAACTCTACATACATTAAACATAATAGAAACACCGCCACCCGACCCCACCCCCATCCATCTTCCCTCTCTCCACCCCCCTTTTCTTTTTTCTTTTTTTTTCTTCTCCCCCTAATGCCTCAACAAATGAAACGGATTTGTAAAAATGTTACATGGGAAAAAAAAATACGAGGCACTACACTTCTGTAAAACAAGAAAATCCTTAATAAAATATTTAAAAAAAAATAAAATAAAGGCACTGCTTGGTCACCCATGTTTGTACCCAATGCTCCCTTAGCATAGCAAAGTGTTTTAGCTCACAGAAGGCAAGGCAGCTGGTTTTTGCCATTTTCCTCCATATTTTAGTGTTTTCAGTGGCCCTGGGATCTACAGTAGATCAGACAAAATTAGCTAATAATCCTGCAGGTGTGCTTGTGTTTTCCACTATTGCAAAGTAATCACTGGACATAGGCCATATTCTGTATGTTATTCTCTGAAAAACCACTTAGACTAAACTAATTTATACCAAAATAATTATGCCTTTTACTTCCAAAGTCAATATCAGATCACTCTGTCGAAGCCACAAGAGTTTAAGAACAAACTGGGGTTTTAAAGGTTTTATTTAGGAATGCATTACAATGAACCCTAAGAAGCAAATACCTTAACATTTCCAGTTAAAGAGTAGGACGTAAATGTTTTCAATAAAACAGACTTGCATTCAAACTAGTTTGAATTTTCAAGCTGGTGTGCTTTAAGCTACTCACCTTGTTGTACATATACCTAAGCATAAAGTCCAAGAGAAAAGATTTGCCTTTACGGAATGCACCAGCTACAGAAACAACTACTATATTGAGATCTCTTATGTGTTCCTGAAGCAAAATTCTCTCCAACGCTGACTCATCCAGTTCAAAGTTATGATCGTCTTCATGAGCAAGAACAATTTGTATTGGGCGTGGCTTCTCTGGAACCACCTCTTCATCAGTATCCAAAAGGGCGTTCTCTTCTGCGTCCACAAAGTTTTCCCCTAGGAAATAATTTTTTTAACATTAGTTACATTCTGTTTCCAAATTCTGTTAGAACAATTCTGTTCATTTATACATTAAGTGAAATGGAACGTAGGTTTCTTATCACTAGGAATGACAACTTGGTAAGTCATCTCAGAACAGCTGCCCCTTCAGCAAAATTACCTTTTCCCTCCCGCTTACCACAGCAAGTCTAGAAAATATTTTCAACCTGGGAAGCAACTTTACAGTTTGGTTTACCAATTAAGCTCGCATGCATTTTAATTCTGTGTTAAGCCCCAAAACTAAGGAAACCACAATAAAGAAGACCTGATAGTCTCGTTGTCAATATTAAAGAAAAGTATATAGTAGTTCTCCGTCTAGCTGAATTACATCAGTAGCTTTCAAACTTTGCAGACCTGGGACCCACTTTTACCCTAAACACACCTTTAGGAATCCACTTCTTAAATTTCTTACCATACATTTGAAAGGTAGTAGTTCTGTTGTGCTCCATCTTGGGTCAGACTGAGTCCCAATTTACCAGCTGAAGAACCAATGAACTAAATGGAATGCAACAGAACCTTCTGGTCCAAAGCCAGAACCACAAACCTGCTCTCATGGATGGCCAACTTTCTCCTTCCCACCATGGGACATTCAGAAAGCACGCGTCTTCCTTCTAGCCCTGCGTCAACTTACAGTAGAAGGACAAAACTCATCGTAGTGTCCTGGTTTTATCCCACTGTGCCTGTGAATGTATTAAAGTTCTCTCTATGCAGTTTTAGAAAAGGAATTATTTTATTCTAAACGGTGCAAATTCCTAAATTTTTTTCTGGGTTCTTGTTCGCTTCTATACATAGTGGCTATTAGTGCCAGTGTTAGAAATTCAGATATATAAACTAGGCGCCAAATGGCTCCTTAAACCAGGGTTGCAGGCACCAAAATGGAATGTCCAGTTGCCATTTTTGAGCAAGAAGGCTCTAAAGTCTTATTTTTCAAATGATGGAATGCCAAATAATAGTGAGAAATGGTTGTCCGCATGCTCTGGTTCTGCAACACTGTAGCACAGCTGAACTGAAGTTAGCAAACAGTTTTAACCTGACTGACTTCCCTAATTCCTAATTGTGCTGAATTAAGACTTTGTGTGCAAGATACATGTTGACACTTGCATAACCTACGAAGTCCAAAACTTCAGATTTAAACAGAAATGCATGCATAAAGTTTTCTGTGAAGGAGAAATACAGAAAAGCATTTGTTAAGAAAATGTCTAAAATCAATCTATAGAACCACAATGAACTATTGTTGGATATGGCACCATTCCATTCATTTGGGCACATACCAAATGTTTACTCAAACCTTCACCCCACAAAGGAAGCAATTCAGATTACATATTAAAATTAGAAGAGTATTTGAGCAAGATCCAATGTCATGCCAGCAGACACAATATGATTTCCATGTCTTCTATGCCTCACCACCCACAGAGGGTCACCCAATGTTCTAGAGCAAATTTTGGGTGGGCATTAAGGGAAGAGGGGAAGGGTAAATCTGGTTTGCCAAAGCAAAACACCACATTTGATTAGGACCATTTGTATACAAGACAGCTCTCAGAAGAGGAAGTCAACACTTATCTGAATGTTGCATTAGTAGATGTTAGTGGTGAATGATATCCAATCTTAATCATACTCCAAGTAGACCTACTGAAATCAATGGGCTCAAGTCCATTTATTTCAATATGTCTACGCAGAATGTGGCTTAGTTGGACATCACTCTGTGTTTAAGGAACTCAAGGGGGTTTGCTGAACTAAACATGAAGAATTCACTTTTCAAACTCCACAACAGCTGATATTGGATTGCCTGCGATGAGCCAGGGGTTTAGTCATGCAGCTTGCATACTGTTTCCTCCACTTAAAGAAATTGGGGGTGTTTTTTTTGGGGGGGGGGGGGGTTACTTAAAACACACCACATACAAATCATGGTCTCTTTTTTTTGCTGTCAGCTGAAATGAATTCAGGGTCTAGTAATCTCTTGCACAATAGATTTTCAGTATGAAACCGAATTCTGCTATTACTATGCAAATTTTTCAAGAAAAATTTAACTGTTTAAATGGAAACATTTTTAGAAAAACAATTAGAACACTACCTTGGAAGATGTGTTTTATTGGCTGTCTTCCTGACAAACCGACAAGGAATGCACTACATTCCACAGCCTGTAGTTCTGTGCCAATGGCTATTAATGGATCTCAGCTACAACTGAATACAGCATTTCTCTGGCAACAACAGTTTGATGTTAGCATGGGCATTTTTGAGTGACCTGCTTCTGATAATTATTCATTCAGGCTGCAGAAAAATATTTAGAATTTCCATCAACACTTTTAAGGTCCCACTTTTAAGGTCCAATTATAACCAGTGCTGTATTAGTGATCTCTATAAGATGAAAAAATCCTTCAAATAAAGATCCAAATTTAGCAACAAAACTCTTCAAGTAACCAAAAAATGTATCTGAAATAGGTAACCATGTCTTATCTACCCAGGTTTTTACTTTAACTAGGTACATACAAGTAGTCACTAAATTGCAGCTTTTATCGCAGTAGTGCAAGTATTATTCATACTATCTTTTGGACTCTGCTTCCCTGCAGATTTCTTACAAACAGAAATCTAAGTAGTTGTTCCACAAGTCTGATTAGAAACTGCTTTGATTAGGAACCCCCTATGGATCAGGTGACAGGTCTCAGAACAGAACAGCTAGTAAGTTCAATAGACAATGTTCCTAGCAATGGAGATGAAACACCAATAAAAATTCAAAGTAGTGAGTAGAAAGGACCACAGTTCCTATAGCTTAGGGAGTGCTACTCTTATAATAAGTGTTTTTAAACATGTCAGAGGTATCCCAATAGAATTCTTTAAATGGTCACACTGATATTGTCAGGGAAGAGTTAGAAGTTTCCAGTTTCTCAGAGGGAGAAAGCATTCCCCAAGGGGGGAGGGAGAGCAGTGAATCTAATAGAAGGGAGCAAGAGGAACAACAGGGAGGGACCGGCTGTTCCCAGGAAAGGCAAGGGTTAAGTTCTAGCTCAGATTCGGAGGAGGGGAGATACAGGCCAGCTCTAGCCAGGAGGTTAGAAAAAAGAGCGGGAAAGGAAGGGAAGGGCGCCTTCGCCATTTTGAGGGTGGCTGGTCACGGAGAAGCAGCTCAGAAGGTATCCGAAATAAGTGACTCTGAGGAATAATAGTTAAGAACCGTTTATAAGAATGTTTTGTTAATACGCAATAAAAAGTTTTATAAAAGAACAAGAAGCGTTTGTGTGGTGATCTGAAGAGGACAACGACCAGTCCTGACAGATATGCTATTATCAGAAGCCTTATCTATATGCACTTAGCATCTTCCCCACCAATTTTCTCAGCAGCACAAATAAGTGATCTCCCTCTTATTGGATCTGTATTATTTTTCAGGTTGCCAAATTTAAGCAGCCCTGCTGCATGGATTATGAACCACTTCTGACACACTTTCAAACACACCTTAAGTATCTTCATCTTTATCCTACTACTTTTTGGCCAGAGTCCAACAAGAAAGCAACACTAGATCCCTTTCCCCTACCTGGATCCAGTTGCATGCTAGAAAATATCTACATTACAGAATAGTTGAAATATGGCACTGCTAGTACCTTTAAAATAAATCATTTCTTAGCCCAAGGATACTGAAGACTCAATATTATTCTTCCAAGACAGCATCCCACAATAACCCCACTGGCTAACCAGTCATCTCCTCCTGCCATTTTCTAAATGCTAGTCCACAACTTAAACACAAATGAGTCACTCCCCAACACTGTACTAGACCAACAGAAGAAAGTGCTACTTCTAGTTGTTACTGGACCTGTCAGCGTATTAGACAGAACTGAACAAATCATGAAACATTTTAAGCAACCTGAGACCTTCAGCAGGACGTAGCACAATTTAACAGCAAATCAGAATGATATTGGAACACAGTCTCAGCTATTCAAGTGGGATGAAGTGCTGTTTACGTAAGATGGTACCCTGACCTAAAAGCCTGTATATTCTGGCCAATTTAAATATGCCATTGCTACACACTTTCTCAGAGCAGCCAGGAGTCTTTATGTCTAACAGTCAGAGTTAGACAGGTTGGACAAAACTGTCACAGAAATGGTTCTGAAACAGTTGAAGACACAGAAATATTTCACCATTTCATGACTTTTGCTAGGAGGCATTATCCCCTTCTTCCTCCACTTTTGATAGTATTTAACAGTAAAAAAGAACATTTGACAGGATAGATTAGATCCATTTCAACTGCTCATATATCTGCAGTGACAGTGGAAACAGTTAATATTTCAGAGTTTGTTCTTCAGCCAGTGGTTGTATAATTGTTTATTAATGTTGGTTATTGTATTTTAAAAGCTATTTTTTGGTATTATACATTTTATCCATATGGAAAGTTGCCTAGAGTTATCTATCTGTGTTAAACAACACACACATTTAATAAATGCAATCTAATCATATTATTGGGGCCATTTTATTTATTAGACTATTTGTATCCCAGTCAACACCCTAGGATCTCTAGGAGGGAGATTTAAAAATCAATAAAATGACAGAGTTTTAGTTTAACACACATATGCCAGAAAAAAATGCAATAAAAACAAAATATCAACAATATTAAATAACAGTGGTGCTAATAACCAAAGTCTTGAACAACCAGGTTTTCACCAGGTACCTGAATGCCAGTAATGTGGGTACTAACACAATTTCCAAAGGGGGACCTTCGAGCAAGGGTGCCACCACTGAAAAGTCCCCTTTGATCTCTAGACAAGAAGCCACAGGCTGAGACGATAAAATTTGCACCACCAAGTAGTACTTGTGGAGTATGTGTGCTTAAGCAGAGTGTGTGTGCTCAGAGAAAGAATGCAAATAGTCAGCAGATAATAGAAAAAGTAATATTTACATTAAACATGGATCATTTTTATTTTGTAATGTTAAAAGTATGGAGCTGCTTTTTCATTTAATTTGAAGAATATTTGCTTGTGCCATATGAGGAAAGTAGATAAAGAACAATCAGTTAAAAAATAAAACTTCATCTGGTCTAGTAACTGACTTTAACTTGATGGAACTAAGCCACATGTTATCTTGGTGAGTTCTGCAGCTTCCAAGAACAGGCACAGTTGCAACATGAGCTTGAGCTAGGCAAAAGCTATCTGGCACAAGCAGCCATGGTTAAGCATAAAACCAGGGGCACATCCAAACTCTAAACCTGCATTTTCAAAGCAAGTGCTACCCTCTTAAACTATGCCCAAGACAGCTCTACTGACCAATACCATCTCTATCTTGTCTGGGTTAAGTTTAAATTTGTTTGCTTGCATCAAGTCCATCACTGCGACTCATAACATGTGAAATCAACACACCAATTTTAAAGCTGCTTTTGTTTTTAAAAAGTGAAAAAATGTCATGAATTGGCCTTACTGGATGCAACGACAGACAAGTCCTGTATCCCATTCTAATCATCTACTGAATCCAGCTGTGTGGTCTTGTACTCTTCTACTCTGCATAACAAAGGGTGCTGGATTATGCTCCTTGGCAGTATAAAAGTTGAGTTGCAAATATATATTTTAAGTGTTATACATGTACATGTATATACATTTCCCACCTCAAGAATACCCAAGTTACAGAATGGGAAATGTTACCCTGACCAGGGGCCAGATAAATTGCTTTGGGACTACATCATGCCTACAGGTTCTCAGCTGGTCATCCCTAGATTAGATATTACAGCCAAGATCAAAAGTTCATATGTTACTATAGCAAGAATGCCCTAGCTAATGTTTCCTCAGAAAATGTCTGGCTTACATAACAAGGATCAATTGACAGTTACTGACCAGCTTTTCATAGCAGCTGAAAAACAAGAGCATGGACTTGATCTACTACTACAAGTCACAGCATATGGAACTCAGTATGTTGTATGACCAACAGAAGTCTCTTTACATCTTTAAGTAAGAACACATTGTACTATCAAGCTTATTTATTATCACCAAAATGCATAAGCCTGCAATTTGGGTCAAGCAAACAAACAAACAAACAAACAAACAAACAAACAAACAAACAGAACCTGGTCAGGTCTGATTACTGCACCCCTTGAACATACAAGTTGGTTGGCTGATGATGGGCAGTAGTATTTAAACAGTTGTGACTATTTAAGTATTTTGGCATTTTTAGTAGCTTTTTAAAAATAAGTCTGGAAAGAATTTAATGTATCCCTTCCAATTTGTAGCCTCTGGTATGGAATATTCAAAGTTTAGGCTCAAGATTTCTCAAATATCCCAATGATTGGACAACTGGAAGTATTATGTTGCTGTGTACCGTATTTTTTGCTCTATAAGACGCACCAGACCACAAGACGCACCTAGTTTTTGGAGGAGGAAAACAAGAAAAAAAATATTCTGAATCTCAGAAGCCAGAACAGCAAGAGGGATCGCTGCGCAGTGAAAGCAGCAATCCCTCTTCCTGTTCTGGCTTCTGGGATAGCTGCGCAGCCTGCATTCGTTCCATAAGACGCACACACATTTCCCCTTACTTTTTAGGAGGGAAAAAGTGAGTCTTATAGAGCAAAAAATACGGTAATTACATTACCCAAACCCAGCATGTGTATAAATCTTTATGGAAATGGTGCTGTATCCTAAAGCTTCAAAAACAAATGCCAGTTCTTGCCATTTTTCCTCTTTCTGGAAAGCTTATTGGAAGCAGTGGTGAACACAAGTAGATAGAATGCATGACATTTCTTCATTTTTTATTGGTTTTTTTCTATATTACATCACAATGCAAATATACCAAAGCCATCCCCACATCGTCCCCATCCCCACATATATTTATCATTTAAATCATCAATCAAATGTAATATTTTTTTGTCCTTCCCTCCGCCCCCACTCGATTTCCTCTACATTCTGAGATTACATTTATCTTTGCATTCTACAATCTTCTCAAATCTTCTATGTATTCTTATTATCCTTCCTTACTAATTTACCTTCCCTCAGATACTTTACATTTTAATCTAGGCATATTAGCATATTTTTTGATCAATATTTTCCCATATATTCATCAAAACATTTCCACTCCTTTTAATTTTTGATTTGACTGATTTCTTATAATAGCTGTCAATTTTCCCAAAGCTAAGTATTCATTTAATTTACAAATCCATTCCTCCCTTGAGGGTACAGTTTTTGACTTCCATTTAGCAGCAATCACTACTCTAGCTGCTGTACTTGCATGGCATTTCTAGTTTGCTGACCTAGTGAACTGACCCTAACTTGTTTTTCAAAGTGTTGTCTTCCCGTGCTTATTATCAGACACTAGAAACATGCCTAAATGGCAGGAATGCACACCAAATTCAAAATGGTACCCAAACTAGCTTATAATAGGTTTCTGACAATAGCACAATAAACATCCTTCATATGTGACACAACAGCATTAGTCAGCCTTTTAAAAACACTTCAGCAGCTCAGTAAGCCAAAGCCCCCAAAGCTCACCTGAGGAGTTCAAAAGATTGCCAAGCTGACACTCTATCAGACTACACTGGGTAGGAAATTATAGGACAGCAGTGACACTTCAGCAAATGCCCTAGGATCTTGATCCTCCCATGTGATGTATTATGCTGGAGGGAGCAGGTGATCTATGCAAGAAAGGCTTAAAGGCAGGTACCAGTACTTTGAAATAGGCCTGGAAGCATAATGACAACATGTACAGCTCCTTAATGTCAGGAGCCCTGTCACTGCATTTTGGATAATTAAATTCTTGCATCGCAGTAATTTTATATTAATGCAACCCAGTTTCACCCAATGGCTATATCAGGCATCCCCAAACTCGGCCCTCCAGCTGTTTTGGGACTACAACTCCCATCATCCCTAGTGAACAGGACCAGTGGTCAGGGATGATGGGAATGATAGTCCCAAAACAGCTGGAGGGCCGAGTTTGGGGATGCCTGGGCTACATCTATCATTCCCAGAAAAAAGGTACAGCAGACACACCAAGCTAAGCAGAAATAAGGCACTCCCTGCTGTATACCAAGCAGTAGATCTAGGTCCAGACTTATCTATAGGTTGCTGCACATAAGAAGAGCTCTGCTGGAGCATTAAATAAGGCTTAATCAGATTCTCATTTCATTTATTGATTTTTATTTATAAATAAAACTATTAGACAATTCTGAAATAATCTGTAACTAATTGACACATTGATGTATATATGTATGGTGATTGACAGCCAGGGCATTTTAAACAGAATTGCTTATATATGTATTGTTCATAAAGAAAATTTATAGTGTTTTGTTACATGTTGCTTGCATATAATTTAATAAAAATTAATGGAAAACATTTTTTTTAAAAGGAATGGGTGGAAAAGAAGACCCCTGCTGCATCAGGCCAGAGGTCCATCTAGTCCAGCATCCTGTTCTCACAGTGGCCATTCAAAAGCCTAAAGAAAGGCCACAATCAGGGCTCAGGTAAAACGGCACTCTCTCCATTCTTTCCACCAACTGGCACTCTTTCCAAATGGCACTCTTTCCACCAACTGGTATTCAGATGCATATTGTCTCCAACAGTGTTAGTAGAACCTGGCCATCACAGCAGCACCATGAATTTGTCTGTACAGGCAACTCCCGTTTTGCATGCATTAAAAGAATGCATGCTCCCATCGCCGCAACGGGAAGTGACTGAAAAAGGAGGCATTGTGGGCTTACATGTGCTCTGGCAAAGTGCACGGGGGACAGGAACGCACTCCCCGTGCAAAACAGTTGTTACCTGTACTGGTGACCGGGTATAAAGAGAGCCTATTCCCTGAATCTCTGGTAGATTACCTACACCAGTAACTGCTGGTTCTGCTGGACCTCTCAATGGCTGTTAATGTTGCCTGTGGCATTATTCTGGATAGCCTGGCCAGGATAGGATAGGGTAGGGGCATGACTTTGTGACTGTCCTAGTTGGGAAGGAGTGATGAGGTGAGTGGTGCTGGGACTGAAGATGGCCACTGTCATATGAAGTGTCTTCAGGTTCTATTTTGCCTCTCATGCTATTAAGATCAGCATGAAAACTGGTTATCCAGAGATCAGTGGTAAAGTAACACTAGTAGCACTAGTGTGTCCATAGCCAAAGAGAAAAGCTGAGTCCAGGTGCATTCCCAAACTTCAAGGGTAGTGCAGCCTCATCCAAAACCAGACTGTAACCTAAACTATGATTAGCTTTCCTACTGACAAAAGCACTAAATCATAGTTTAGCAGATTCAGCGGGATCAAGTGAAATGTCGAAACTAATATGCTCCATCTTTTCCCTGCTGATATTTACTTTTAATTTCAAAGAATCTCAGTTTAGAATTATATGCAAAGCAAGAATCTTGCTTTAAAGCAATGGTTAGGTAAACAAGACAGCTTCATAACCCATGTTTCGATGTTTGCTCATTTAGCAACTACTGATTGTTTAAAACCAGGATTGTTGATTCACATGCAATGCTAAGCCAAGTTGTTTTTTTTGAGACTGAATGTACCTCTGAAAAGTAGTCCTCATCCTGGCTGCATTAGAGGAGGTGTGTATGTGTGCACATGTGTATGCTTGACATGGAGTTTACTGAAGCTGGTCCATGTAGCACCGAGATGGGAAGCCTTTTTCAGCCCAATTATCATGCTTTCTTTGGGGCAACCTTCCAAGGGCTACAGACAAGCAGTGGGCAGGACCAGGATAAGTGAGTACAGCAACTGATGTGCCTTTTTTCTTTGCACTAGGATAAGGAACTCTAAATCAGGAATAGCCAACATGGTGCATTCCAGATGTTTTGAACTACAACTCCCATTATCCCTGCTGGCTGGAGCTGTTCTAGATGCTGCTGGACTACAGCACCCACAATCCGTGACCACTGGCCATGCCACAAGGTGAAGTCCAACAACATCCACACAATCAGAGATTCCCTATCCCTGCTTGTTATATTCCCTTCACACAAACGTCAGGTTTCTACATGTCTCTCCATCCAGCATTATAATTCAAAGGCACAGTCAAGTCACACAAAGCACCTGAAGGCATAATGAAAGGCCAGATAGAGAGGCCTGGAGGGCTGTATTTGGCTCCTGTGCCTAAGGTTCCCAACACCTGATATAACACTAAACCAGTGATATCTAATGTGACGCCCTCCAGAATCTAGATGCTTTGGACCACAACTTCATCATCCCTGATCATCAGCCATGTTGGCTGGGGCTGATGCAAGACATCTGACAGACACCAGACTGGAGAAGCCTGACTTTAGAGTTATATATGAACCAGACAAGCAACTGGATTATCTGTCAATTACTATTCCCATTGCTAGAAGATGTATCTGTAAACAAGTTAATGAGTAGAATTCAAGTCATGCTATAAAAATGTTCCACCTGCACAAGCTTATCAGTTTGCCAGGTAGAATGAGCCTCCTCTCCCTCAGTCGTGGGGGGCTCTCCCAACCAACCTAGAGCCAATTTGGGGGGGACAGTGGGCTGGGAAAGTCCTGCTGCGCAAGCAGAAGCCCTTGCGCAGGGCTTTCGCTGATAGGGTTTATTAGGTGACTCCTGCCCAATATGGGGAGGGGAGAGAAAAGAGAATTTACAAGTCTACCAGTACATGGTAGCAAAGAGTTACAGCTAAAAGTTTAGCAGTGAAGAGTTAACCGACATTTGTACCCCTCATGCAAGGGTTCTGTAACACACAGCTGACACCTGCTGGTACACCCTCATCAGAAGTTGTTAGTTTGCCAACACTTGAGATTACGTCATTAGAGAGAAGTAAACGCATTCACATCTTGTGTAAGGCCCCAACCCGTACAGCTCAATTACAAGCACTGTGAATGCAAGATTTCTGATGCCCTTCATTCCAGAAGAACCCTTTAACAAGCCACCCAAATAACTCTGAATGGCTTCAAGCAGCAGCTTTAGAAAGCAAGTTTGATGCTTTTTACTGCTGTAAACAAGGAATAAGTTTTTGTTTCATTTTTAATTAAAAACTAGGTGATATGCTCACAAATGAAGGTTAGAACTTTAAGTGTATGGATGTTACAGGAAGTCACAACTGTAGTGCAGATATACCACTTAGGAACTAGTTTAAAATTAAATTTAATAGAAACTAATGGGCACAAAAGTTAGTTTAAAATTCTATCTCAAAACATTTTCGCTATTAATTGTGACATGATGAACCCATAAACCATGACATGATGAACCCATCCAGCAACTTTAATTGTGACATGATGAACCCATCCAGCAACTTTAAGCAAGATTGCTAGAGGTATACAACACTAGACATTTTGCCTGGTGACAACACTAGTATGTTGGGATAAAGTCTTAGAATGCTAGGTACCCAAGATGAACAAATATGTAGTACAGTATGTGCCTATACATGTTTTACCAGGGAACCAACATGTTTTCACTAAATTTTGCAATAAACCTCCATTCAGTGTCATCTGGCACATGCAGAAGAAGCAGGAGGAAATAAAGGGTTAGCTTTACATTTGAAACTTTAAAGCTGCATACACTTCTCACCACTTCCACATGCCTCTAAAGTACTGAACCAGTCAAGTGACAATGGCCCCCTCATTTTGCATGTGCCAGAAAACTTTGCCATTGGAAGAGGTTTCACTTCATGCCCTTCCACGATGTGATTGCCAAACAGATTCCTGGCCTCAAGTGTGGAATTCAATTTATTCAGAAGCATTTCTACTGCGCTCCAGAGATGCTTACTCATGTAAGCTCTCCATAAGTCTACAGTCACACCTTACTTACCCTTCCAAGCCCTTGAATTTGCTTTTTTACCTGTGTGGCACTTGTTACAGAATGTACACACATACCTGTAGCTCTGAATATGTTCATACACTAAGACTTCCAAAGGCTTTATTTTGGGTAAACTGCATACACTTTTAGAAAAGTTTGTAAGAAAAAAAACTTTTCCAGAAAAGGGGTTGATTCAGTTTCATGCTTAGCTTTAAGTGTTAAAATAAGCCAGCTACTATAGATGCCACCAATTATTTAACAGATTTGTTTCCATTAGCTTTCTAACAGAACAGAATTTCCCCTGAAGAGAGACTTTATTTAAATATTTCTAAGTTACACACATAATGGTGTCAAAGCACTATCATTTGCCAGGTTTATTTATGGAAATAAGTGGAACAAGCATTATACAAGCAAATCCCCCTAGTGGTTTGGCAACAAACCTGCATACAAGTTTATCACATGATGTACACAAAAGCAAGACTTCTTGGGCATTTGCCAATTTGGACCACATTAGAGGGGAAAATAAGGTCTCTGGTTATCAGTTTGATTTCATATTTCTCCCCCTGCCCCACACAACTTTTCAGATGCACCAAAGACATGCAAATGCTAGTTTGGGCAAGTTGCATGAACTAGCTGTATACAACAGCATAACTGAGATTCTTTTCCATGGTAGGAAAAGCAGGAGTGAAAGAAGAGAAATTACGGTACTTTTGTTAAGAAGTAGGTCACAGTATACAAGCTGTGAACATTGCAATCAGACATTTCTCCATGCAACACTGCATCCAAAACTACCAATCACAGCTCCCAAGCACCAGCCAGAAACAGATCTCCCCATTCAGTCATGAAGTTAGTACTTTACACCTGTGAAGCTCAGCTACAGTACCTTTCCTCCTAACACTAGCAACTGAAAATCTCCAGTATGCCATATTTTGCATATAGAACTTAACATTTGATATACCTTAGCTCTACAGTCTAACAATGTTGTGATCTACACATTTCCCCATATCACTGAAGTAGACACTGAAAAAAGTCTAACATCATACCTCAAAAGACTGAGTTATGTGATCCACATAACCAAACTATTCACTTATTCAACCTTGAAGTCATGAAGGAGGGGCACAGATAATAGCTGAGCATATGTTCTGAATGTAGAACCTGCAAGATTCAAACCTGACATTTCCAGGTAGAGCTGAGAGAGACTCATGTTTTGGGAGTCTTATGCTCTGGAGCATAGCTGCCAGTAAGTGTAGACCAGAAGTGGGCAGAATATAAACTGAAGTGAATAACAGGATATCAGCAAGAATTCCAGCTCCTGGTTGTTTATATTCTCTCCTTCTCTAAATCAGGCAGCCAAGCTGAATAAAGCTTGGGAGGAAAACCAAGAGCAAATATTTGTGCATCTGAACTGTGAGCTCAGTTCTAGTTCTGAAAACAAATCCCTGGACTGAGCATGAATCAAGTATGCTCATTAACTCTGGGAGCAGGCTGACCCCACCACCTCCTATTTTGTCCTTGGCTCCATATGGTGGATCTCAGGAGTCCAGTAAAGAAGCAGCAGCAGCAGCTCCACAAAAACCTGAAGTCTGGTGAAGACAACACGGAGCTAAAAGGTTCAGGGGCTTGACTTGGTATAAGACACCTTCTCATGAGCAAATTCTCCACTTTGCTCCAGAAGCATTCGGGAAGGAGGCCACAAACTCCCATGCCCCGCAGACCAGCTAGCCTCTACCACGTGGGGCACTGGCTCTTTCCACCCGGCTCTGTACACCCGCCAGAGCTTGCAACACAACATGCCTCCGAGGCATTGCTGTGTGTGTGTGCGTGTGTGTGTGTGTGTGTGTGTCTTAAGACACAGACACACACACATTCTCTCTTCTCTAAGGGGGTGGGGGAGAAGAGTCGGGCCTGTCGTAGCGATTCCTAATCCACGAGAGATCCTACAGCTCTTTCCCCTCCACGCACCAGCCACGCTGTGTCACCCGCCTCCTCCCTGGCCCGCCTAATAGACCCACGGACTCCCCTTCCTCAGCCCCGCCAGCAGATGCCAACGCCCTCCTGGGGGCAAGGCGGCTGCCCAACCACCCACCGACCTCCCCCGAGGAGCAGGAGGCCTTACGGCACCCACCCCGCTTCCCCCAGACCAGCACAGACGGTGCCGCGGCCTGGCCGGAGCCGGGGAGCGGGGAAAGGCCGAGGGACCGCTCCCGTCGCGCTCTGTTCTCCCCCCCCCCCACGCCCCTCGGCTCGTCCTCCCGCCACGCTGCGCCCCTGTGAGGGAAGCCAGTCCCGCCCGCAGCCGTTACGGGAGCGAGAGAGAGAGAGAGAGACCGGGGGACGGGGAGGCAGCGGGGGAGCCCTAGGCCCCGGCCCCCCGCCCAGAGCGGCGAGGCTCCGCGCTCTTCCCTCTCTCGTCGCCGCGCCTTCCAGACCCCAGGCAGGCGCCCGGTTTACCTGCCAAGTCCGGCTGTAGCCGGGGCAGCGCTACTCGCTGCCCGAACCGAGCCGCGTCCCCTTCCGCCATCTTGTCCAGGTTTAAAATTAACTCCCCGTGACGTCAAACGCCGCCGCGAGCCCTTTATCGGCGCCCGCGCCGAGCCCGCCGAGGTGGTCCTAGCGCCGGCATGATCTGCCCGCGCGCGCGGCTTGCTCTCCCTCCTGCTTCTCTCTCTTCTCTCCTCCCCCTCCCCCCGTCAACCGACAAGGCGCCTGCGCGATCGCTCCGGCCGTTTCCCGCTCACCTCGGCTCTTCTGCTGGCTGTCGCCGCCGTAGGCAAAACGACGCCTCCCGGGTCCTAAAGCCGTTGCGCATGCATCCCGCGCGGAAAAGTCGGTAGGTTACGGATTATTTGTTTCTTCCTTTCATCTTTGGGCCCCTACGAGCTCAGCCACTGGTCTTGTTTGCCGTGACTGCGGCCCAGTAGTGGAAAGATGTGAGAGTTGAAAGGAGTGGGGGCCTCTGAACATGCACAGAGTGCATTTGGTTCCCCCCCCCATCAATAACCAAAGTCTGACCTGTTTTTTAAGCATAGTAGGGTGTTAGGAAAGAGGTGGAGAGGCTTCCAGCTCATGGCAGGCTAGAACTCCAACTTTATTTTTAAAAAGACATTATAGGGTACAGTGGTGATCAAAGTAATTTGCTGCACAATCCTATATACATGACCACTCAAAATTAAGGCCCATTGCGTTCAGTGGGGCTTATTCCCAGGTGAGTAACTACAGGAGTGCAGCCTGCAATCTTATGCCTACTTACCAACAGTTTAACTGTCATTCACTGAGGATGCCATTTTGATGCAGAAAAAGGAATCCTCACCATCACTTTGAGTGAAGCGAGTCATTTTTTTGTTTCCTTTTCCCACAAAGCCTCTGATGGTGGAAGCTTCTGTTTTGTTTTTAATTGTACCTCTACCTATATTCACCTTGAATTCAATGGGGCTTATTCTCGGACAAGTGGGGATAGGATTGCAGCCTTGAACAGCAAAGTAAAGACATCAATTGCTACTCTTTACTTAAGTACATTTAAGGTTAACAGGACCTGGGTTTCCTTTTGCACCAGGCAAGTCCTAACTTTCCCCCTCTGTTGTGTGGCAAGCCTCAGCTTGGGTACAGGACAAGGTGGGGTGGGAGAGAGTTCAGTCTGTGCTCAACACAGAGCTCTGAAGTTGCTACAGATTCCTGACAGGAGGATATTGGCTCTTTGAGGAGAAATAAAGTTGCAAAATCATAACATAAAAACCCTGTTAATGCCATTTTGCATTTAGTGTAATAGGTTGCCATATTGCTTGGGAATTGTCCAGATTTCCTCTGCCTGAGCAGATGCCAGCTTCATAGTTTTGGCACCACCCCAGATCTTTTGAACCCATTCATTAGTTTCTGGGGGTTTGTTGCTCTTCTTCCAATATCGTGCATTTAATAGGAGGGATCTAATTCTGTGAATGGAAGGGGCTTCCATTCAAGGAACCAACTGCATCGGATCTCCCTTCCCTTCAATATTTTTCTCAGCTATCAGCAGATTTGCTGTCAATTTCTGCCATTTGCTTGAAGCAATCTCCTTCAAATAATCAAAGCATTATCAGTGGGTCCCTTGATAAATTTATTCCTATACAGTAATCCTGATTATAAAAGCAAAGAACTTGTTCCAGATAAATAGCTATACAGGGTTCACAACATATGCCATGTATATTTTTTAAGAGAGAATATTAAACTCAAATCCATATTTTTTACTTTGGTCTTGTGGACCTATCTTTTGGGATGTGTTGGGAGAAAATTGTTTTACAGAGAAAATATTATCACAAGGAATGTGATAAGAGCTTCACTGTCACTTTCACACATGAAAATTGTTACTTCAGCTTTGAAATGGGAGAAATGTCTTCCAGTGCTGTGCTCTTTGAAAAGAGAATGCTCTCTGTGAGAATGTGTTTGTGCTAATTCAGAAAGACAGCCACTGATAAATTAGGAACAAATATTAAAAATTAAAAGATACACTACTGGTTATAGAGTGCTTTTTTCAATCTTGCATGTATTTGCTTGGCTGTACTGAAGAACAATGACCAAAGAAAGATTGGGAAGTTATTTTGACTACGGCCGTCTTGGTTTGAATGGTTTACTAAAGACATTGAAAGTACAGCAGCACATTTAATACCCTATCAAGATCCAAAATGAACTTTGAATGTTGTGCGTGCGCAGTTCCTTTGCTTACTTTCAAAAATACATAGCCTGCAATCCAAAGAGTTATCTCTTGCATGATCCCAATGGGAATTTTTCTGACTTTCCCCCCATTCACCAGAGGTCTACAATGCAATATTGCAATTTGCTTTTGAACTTCGTCTCCATTTCAAAAGTGATTTGTCGTGGGGGCAGTTGTCCAAAGTACTCATGAGCTAGTGCATGGGTGAAGAATCTCTGGTTCTCCCATTGTTGAACTACAACTGCATAATCCCTGACTATTGGCCATGGTGGCTGGAGCTGATGGGAGTTGGAGTCCAACAGTAAGTGGAAGACCACAGATTCCTCATCCCTGAGCCCGTGAAATTGTTTTCATGATTTATTGGATCCTGGCTATAATGAACAACACTGGGAAAGACATCAAAGCTCTAACATATATCTTTTGTTATCTTCTGTATTTCTCTGCATGGCCTTATGTTAACTCACAAAAGCAAGTTTCCTGAGAGTCTCCCCTCTCATTTTCATCCCCCGCCTGTGTCTACTGTACGTCTGTTTATTTCCCTGCCCCCCAGATAATTTGCCTGGGTTCAGAGTTCCTTCTTCCAAGAAGGGGCAAGCACTGCATTATGCTATCTGAAATTACTGTCTTTAAAAATATCACTACACACTCCAGACAACATCAAGCACTGTTAATATCGTACTGATTCCAACTGCAGACCTATAGCATGTGCTTAAATTTATCCTGCTGAAATTAGTGAGGCATTTAGAAGTGTTTAACTTGGTCTAGATTGTGCCAGATATATTTAGAAAGGGGACACGCTGCAGACGACCTAGTCGGAGGAGGGGAAAGAGGCTGGGTAACTTTCTAAAACTGATGACATTGGTGGAAACCAAGCGCAGAAAGAAGATACTAAAAGTGCATCTCAACTGGCAGCTGTTTGTGGGATATTTTCCAGCTGCTAATAATGCCCAGCTGAGAGCATGAATTAAGATAGATTGAGAAAGCCAATTCCCTGAATAATCTGTTCATTTATATATGAGGAGATTCATTCAGTTCTCATGATGTTGATTGCTTTGGGAGGAAGAATGCAGTAAAAAAAAAATTGTTTTCACGCCGTGACTTAAAATCTATGTTGCTAGGGATCGGGTACCATGAAGGTCACCATAGTCCTTAGTCCATTCTGACTGTCTTTGCTTCTTGAGACTGTTCAGGTATCAGTTCAATACTATTTTGCTTCTTGCTTCTTATTCTTTGATTACTATTTACAACTACCTCATTTTCAACCAACAGAAATATATCTATCTCTTTATTAATATGCTGCTGTTCATCAAAAAATACCGGACTCGTCTACAACAGCTATACATAAAACCATACAATAAAAACCATTTTAAAATCAGAGCTCAGCTCTCTGCTGTGGAAAGATGTGTTCTTAATGGCCCACATGAGCCTAATGGAATGTAGAACTTTTCATCAGGCGTTTAAAAAGTTGAAACAGAAGGTGCCTGTTGAAATTCTGTTGGCAGAGCATTCCACAAAGCTGGCCGGATGACACCAAAGGCTCGGTTTCTTGTTGCTGTCAAAGGAGCCTCCCCAACTCAAAATAACAACTAACAACAGCCCTGCAGATGGTCTCAGTGATTGATCTGGGATATAAGGGTTCAGGCAGTCCCTAAGGAACCCTGGGGCCTAAGTTGTTCAGGGGGCATAAGTTTCAACAAGGACATCACATGGTGCCAGATGCCCTCAGCATTCTGCACCAGCTGGAGTTGCATCACCAGGCCCAAAGACAGCCCCACGTAGAGCTCATTGCAGTAATCCAGCCTCAAGGTGACCAAAGCATGAACTACATCGGTCAAGCTATCCCTGTCCAGGAATGGCTCTAGCCGGCTAACCCAACAAAGCTGGTAAAAGACATTCCTAGCCACAGAGGACAGTTGGGCACCTAATGACAACGATTTATTTAGAAGTACCCCCAAGATATAGGGATGCAGGTGGCGCTCTGGGTTAAACCACATAGCCTAGGACCTGCCGATCAGAAGGTCAGTGGTTCGAATCCCCACAACGGGGTGAGCTCCCGTTGCTCGGTCCCTGTTCCTGCCAACCTAGCAGTTCGAAAGCACATCAAAGTGCAAGTAGATAAATAGGTACCGCTCCGGCGGGAAGGTAAACGCTGTTTCCGTGCGCTGCTCTGGTTCTCCAGAAGCGGCTTAGTCATGCTGGCCACATGACCCGGAAGCTGTACGCCGGCTCCCTCGGCCAATAAAGTGAGATAAGTGCCGCAACCCCAGAGTCGGTCACGACTGGACCTAATGGTCAGGGGTCCCTTTACCTTTACTTTACCCTCAAGATACGCACTTGCTCCTTAAGAGGGAGTGCATCTGCAGCAGATAACTTTCCTATCTCCAGGACATGAGGACCACCTACCCAAAGAGCCCCTGTCTCACCAGGATCCAAGCCCTCATCCAGTCCACCACTGCATTCAGACACTGAGCCGGATATTTCACAGCCTCTCCTGATTCAGGGGTTATGGAGAAATAGAGTTGTGTGTGCTCAGAGTACCCATTGCTCCACAGCTCCTAATGACTGCTTGATGACACCTCAAAGTCAGGGATTGAAGTGGAAATTGAGGAAGATACTGGAGCCCTGCATCTAAAACACAAGAATTTATCCCTCACTTAGAAAATGAACACTCTTTGTCTCTTCCCATTCATTTTATGTATTATTATGTTTATATCCCACCTTTTCTCCAAGGAGCTCAAAGTGGTGTATAGATGGTTCTTCCCTTTCCCATTTCGCTCTCTCAACAACCCTTTGAGGTTTTTAAGCAGAGGTTGGATGGCCATCTGTTGTATGGTTTAGTTGAGATTCCTGCATTCCAAGGGGTTGGGATAGATGATCCTCAGGTTCCCTTCCAACTCTACAATTCTACGATTCTGTGATTAAGCTGAAAGACAGTGAGTGGCTCACGGTCACCCAGCAAACTTCGTGAGTGGGGATTTGAACCCTGCTCTCACACATCCTAGTCCAGCACTCTAACCATTATGCCAAGCCGGCTCCCCATGTTGTCTGGGTCTAGCCTGCATGCTATTTTCAACATGCAGGAATTTCTTAAAACAGCCTACGTGTGGTGCCTTGCCTACACTGCTCCCATAACAGCAGCCCTCTCCTCATAATTTTTCCGCACGTTGTGGAAACTTTCCACATGAACGCTATCTGTTTCTAGCAGCAGCTGCTGCTCTCCACATCAAGCGGAGGAATCTTACAAAGATCACTGTAATACTTTTATTACAGTGCTTTCCCCTAAGTCAAGGGTGTGGAATCCGTCGCCCTCCGTTGCTGTTATTGAACTACAGCTCCCATCATCCCTGAGCATTGGCCATTATGGCTGGGGCTGATGGGAGTTGGAGGACTTCCATGTTGCAGGAGACTGCCTTAGCCAGTAGCAGAAAGATTATGTTCCTGTCTAAGGAAAAAATGGCATTGGCATAGGGAGGACCCACAGCACACATGTAAAGCACATCCAACACTCATTTAAAGCACATGGCTGGGAACTATAGTTTGATAAGGGTGGTGTGAATTTTAGCTGTGGGGGGGGGGCAAACTACAGTTCCAGGGATTCTTTGTGGGAGTCACATGCTCTGAATATGTGCTCTGAATACCGGTATGTGGCTCTGCCAATAGGTTCTATGGAAAGGAAGAGGAACCTCAAATGAGCATTCAGAGGGGCTGTCGTTGACAAGTTGGTATCCTTTAATATTACCCCATCTCCATCTGCCACCACATGCATCCTGTCTAACTCTGCCTAATGAGACCCAGTTTACCAAAAGGCTTAACATGCTGTTTACTACCATGGCATCAGTACATTTGCAAAGTGTACAGCAACACTTAAAATATGATCAATGCATTCATTTTCATCCAGCAAATCTTTATCACATGTTCATTGACTGATCCTTTCAACCCTAATTACGATGTGTAGATTTTTTTTAATAAAAAAAAAGGAAAAGAGGGTGCTACCAGATGGATGTTTATTGTGGGATCGGTAGTCATGTATGCAAACCTTTTGGAGTGTCCACACAATATTGTTGGTATCAAAATTCCAGCCCATATTCCCCCCACCCCATTTAACTCAGATTTACCCCTTCCACAAAAAATCAAGAAGGGTTTTTTTTTGGGGGGGGGGGTTAAACTAGTTGCCAGCAACCCATTTGTGATATCTGAATGACCTGTTTGCAACATCAAGCTCCCTTTTGGAAAGACCCAGAAAGCCGAGCCAAGACCCAGATATGTTTTGCAAAGTAACATGTCACACTCCAAAGATCTCAGTAGCTGGGCTTTCAATTTACATAACTCTTCAGAGGCTTATGGATTGAAATACAGGAAGTACTGTAAAAACACAGCAGCCATAGACAACAATACAATTCTTTATTTTTGTGATAATAATTAACGGGGGAAAGGACAACAGGTTCATTGAAAGTTTGAAGGCTGCCACGGCTGTTGAGTGTTACACAACCACTCTAGAGATTTAAAGCCAGAGACCTGGCAGGACTACAGAAACAGAATAAGATGTGAGAGGAAGTTTCTTGCACGCTCTCTCTCTCTCTCTCTCTCTTTCTTTCTCTGAACCAGCATCTGAAATCGGGATGACCAAAGCTTTTCAGAAAATTACATTGGGCAGTAAATTTGAAATTAGACCCAAGTTCACACAGTAGAATCCACCGTTGCTGTAACATCTGTACCCAAATCCAGAACGTGGAGCTTTTCTCTCACCTAGGACCCCTAAGGTGAACTGCCCGAGATGGGTAAAGAACAGCTGGCAGAAAATGCAGCACTGTTGATCAAGCAAGGGCAACAAGCCAAACTCTTTTGGTATTTATGTCAAGCCTGGCCAACCGAGAAGCTTTATCCTGTTAATGTCTTCTGCTGACATTCATCTCCAGGTGCCTTCAGAGGTAAGGCAGGTGTCAACTGGTGAGCAGGCTATTTTTGGCTGTTGCTGGCATCTATCTGTCTCGGGACACAGTGGAGGAGTGCACTTTTGAGGGTGAAGTCAAAATGTTGCACTGTTGCAGTGCCTGCTTTGGCTGTTGAGGCCCGCTGCAAGATAGGCATGTTTTGTTGCAGCCAGGGCAGATGAAGGCGTCCGGTTTTGCTGCTGCAGATGCACCATGGCATTTCTCCTCTCTGCACTCCTCCCAGCAGTCATTCCTCCTCTGGTCAATGCTACAGATGCATGACCTGACTTGTTGTTTAGTCATTTAGTCGTGTCCGACTCTTCGTGACCCCATGGACCAGAGCACGCCAGGCACTCCTGTCTTCCACTGCCTCCCGCAGTTTGGTCAAACTCATGCTGGTAGTTTCGAGAACACCGTCCAACCATCTCGTCCTCTGTCGTCCCCTTCTCCTTGTGCCCTCCATCTTTCCCAACATCAGGGTCTTTTCCAGGGAGTCTTCTCTTCTCATGAGGTGGCCAAAATATTGGAGCCTCAGCTTCAGGATCTGGCCTTCAAGTGAGCACTCAGGGCTGATTTCCTTAAGAATGGAGAGGTTTGATCTTCTTGCAGTCCATGGGACTCTCAAGAGTCTCCTCCAGCACCATAATTCAAAAGCATCAATTCTTCGGCGATCGGCCTTCTTTATGGTCCAGCTCTCACTTCCATACATCACTACTGAGAAAACCATGGCTTTAACTATCACTGCCTTGCCGCGGCGAAGGGGCTTGAATAACTCAGAGAAGCTATGAGCTATGCCGTGCAGGGCCACCCAAGATGGACAGGTCATAGTGGAGAGTTTTGATCAAACGTGATCCACCTGGAGGAGGAACCGGCAAGCCACTCCAGTATCCCTGCCAAGAAAACTCCATGGACAATGACCTGACTATCTCCAGGCAATTCAGTCATCTGCAAGGGATTCCCAGAGAGCACGGCTGATGTTGCCAGCCTTCATGCCCCACTATCGCAGTCCCCTTCCCAGGGAGGCTTACCAACATTATTATATCTTAAGGCGCCAAATGAAAACCTTTCTTGCAGGTATTGTTCTGCTTGGTTCTGTAATGCCACTCCTGCTCCTTTAGCCTCAGTTAGCACCCACCATTCTGTATTTGATCTCTGAGGACATTTAGTGTTCTCTTCAGGGTAGATGTCATTGCCTTAGTGTCACACAGGCCTGAGCTCTGGGCATTAGAAATTAAAACACTGACTTCACATCTGAGAGAAGTTATCTGACAAAACAACAGCCTTCCTGCGGGTAGCCTTGATGCTGTGGGATAGCCTTGGTTCACACACAGCCGCTTCCCTTCTGAAAGCAAACAAAGGACTAGTCCAGGGACAAAGCTTCTGATCTGCATTCAAAATGCCTCAGGTTCAATTCCCATCTTAGGGTCAAGGGAAACCCCTGTCTGTAACTTTGGAGAGCTGGTGTTGCCAATCTGTGTACCAGGCATGTCCAAAGTCCACTTTGGGGGTCTAATCTGGCCCGCCAGTCGGTTTAATCCGGCCCCTGTGGCAGTTTATTTTCCGGGGTAAAATCCTAAAAAAAACCTCAACAACTTCAATCCTAAAAAACACTTCAACAACTTTGGCTGGCCCTTTGGTTGGCCTTCACGGCCCTTCACTTCATTAAATCTGACCCTCTTTGAAAAAAGTTTGGACACCACTAATTACTGACCTACGTGGACCAATGTCAACAAAAGAGGTTTAATGACTCTCTCAAAGCAAATCTTTAAAAATGTAGTATAAACACCGACAACTGGGAAGAACTTGCCTGCGAGCGCTCCAATTGGAGGACAGCCTTTACCAAAGGTGTCATGGGCTTCGAAGAAGCACAAACTCAGGACGAAAGGGAGAAAAGTGCTAAAAGGAAAGCACGCTTGGCAAACCCACACCATGATCAACTCCTGCCCAGAAACCTATGTCCCCACTGTGGAAGGACATGTGGATCCAGAATTGGCCTCCACAGTCACTTAGAGACTCACTGTTAAGACCATGTTCATGGAAGACAATCTTAGTTGGCTACAAGTGATTGCCGAAGAAGAAGAAGAAGAAGAAGAAGAAGAAGAAGAAGACACATAGACCAATAGCCTGATCGGTATGAGGCAGCTTCCTGTGTTTCAAAGTCAAAGAATTGTAGAATTGTAGAGTTGGAAGGCACCCCAAGGGTTATCTAGTAAAAACCCCTGAAATGCAGGAATCTTAGCTAAAGCATCCATGGCAGATGGCCATCCCAGAGGTGTAGTGTGGAGGGTGCCGGGGGTGCACAATTTTTAGAGTGGGTGCAAACAGGTGCCCCTACAGCAGGCTCCTTCATCGGAGCCTGGCTCCATGCCCAAAAGGGGCTGCTGTGCCTCTCCTGGTATGCTCCGCAGAGGACCTTAAGGTCCATGAATAACCATTGTTTAGAGGTCCCGGGTCCTAAGGAAGTCAGACTATCCTCCACCAGGGCCAGGGCCTTTTCAGTGATGGCTCTGACCTGGTAGAATGCTCTGTCCCATGAGACCAGGGCCCTTCAGGATTTAACCTCCTTCTGTCAGGCCTGTAAATCAGAGCTATTCCGCCTGACCTTTAATTTGAATTCAGCCTGATCTTTTATTTCCCTTCTCTTCCTCCCCCCCCCCCCCTTTTATGAAGATTACCTGTTCTGAGACCCCACAGCTAATTATCCCCTGGCCTCCTCACTGGCCCATGGAGGACCTATTCAGCCAGCTAGCCCTGGGGATTATCTAATTGCTTATTTCCCCTAAAGTAATTTTTGAATTTTATTGTTATTCGTGTTTTTATACTGTATTTTATGCTGCTTTTATAATGGTTTTAAATTTGTTGTTAGCTGCTCTGAGCCTGGTTTTTGAACCGGGAAGGGCAGGGTATAAATATTTATGATGATGATGATGCCTGGTGCTGCTCTGCCCCCAGGTCAGGCCTGACGTGGCGGCAGAGAGCAGGAGAGTCAGCGGTAATGCTGCCGCCCACCCTCCTTGGCTGCAAGGCACCTCACGCCCAGCTGCAGTAGCTCCACCACCAGGTCACATCTGACCCGGCGGCGGAGAGCATGCCACCTTGGTCATGGCAAGTCGTGCCCAGCCGCAATAGCTCCGCTTCTGCTGCCAGGTCAGGCCTGACCCGGTTGCAGAGAGCAGGGGGAGAGGGGGCAAGAAAGCTGCTGCCCATTCTCCTCAGCTGCCCAGGGCCTATGCTCCGCCGCTGAGACATCCAGCCTTTGCTTAAAAACCTCCAAGGAAGGAGAACCTACAACCTTCCGAGGGAGTCCGCTCCACTGTCAAATGACTCTAACCATTAAAAAGTTCTTCCTGAAATCTCCTTTCTTGTAACTTGAAGCCATTGGTTCGAATCCTGCCCTCCAGAGCAGGAGAAAACAAGCTTGTTCCCTCTTCCATGTGACAGCTCTTGAAATCTTTGAAGATGGCTATCCTACCTCCCTCTCAGTCTCCTCTTTTCCCAGTCTCCTGTTTGTTCATTGTTTTAGTTTATTTTATTGTTGGTTTTGTAGATGCTGTTAAAAAAAATTACCCAGCCATTTACAGGTTTATCAGTAACTATACAAAGATTCTTCCAATAAAGCAAATCTGGCCTTCAAACCTTGTAAATGCATAAGAATCCAGCTTTTTTCATTTTTTTGCAATAAATCTTAAAGCTGATCATTATAATCCCCTACAACTGCTAAAGCTCATGTTGGCACCCTTTGCCAAACCTTACCTAATCACTTGAACTGCTGGTTCTGGGATGACCTACATGTGCCTTAAAACTGATCGTTTGCAAACCTTAGTGTTTAGGACAGTATAGTCTTCTGATTTCAGTACAATTTACATCTGAGTAAACAAGCACAGCATTGGCTGCCCATCCTATTATAGCCAACAGGACCAAATGAATTAAATAAAAGAACCTGTCTGCTGCTGAGAGCACTGGTAAGCTCTTAAACAGGTATGTAACCCTGTTTAATAAAGCTGTTTCATTACCACCAGCTGAGTAAGTAATGACTATAGTAAAGGTTCAACAGACAACATTTTAGGAAAAATATTTTGCTTTATTATGTTGGGGCAGCCAACAGATATTGTTGGACTCAGAATCCTACTCAGCCTCAGACCCCAGGCCAATACATAAGAATGATGGCATACCTTCCAACACATTGAAGCCAAAATCTGAGATGCCATCTTCCCGTTTTTTAATCGCGAGAGGACAGCAGCTGTTCGGATTGCCTCAATCTCAGCCCTGGGGAAAAAAGCGCTTTCTTTGAGGGGAAATTGCACGAGATCACAGCAACCAAAATGGCCGCCGTGCTCCCGCAATTAAAAAACCCCACAGGATGTCTCAGTTTTTCTGGGACACTAGCAGAGTATGTGGTAGGAACTGAAGCCCGACAACATGTGGGGGATATCACATTGACTACCCCTGTAGTTCTGTACTCAGGTCCTGAAAACAGGGACCCTGTCTGATAAATAAGGACAGTGTGTGTAAGTCTGTATAAAATCTGGAGATTCTGACTCCAGCAGAGGTTGCTGTAAAAACTATTACAACCTTATGCCAGAGGATTCTGCCAGCAAAGAGAAGGGTTACTGCTGGCACAATTTATCTCTGCACATATACTGGAACATAATTATACAACAGGCTGTAGAGGGTCATGGTGCCCCAGTTACCCTGTAGTACAAAATGACTCTTCATGCACTGTCACAGTTGAATACAGAAACACGGCTCCCATTCTTAATCAGTGGGGCGGGGGAGCAGAGAATCACAGATAGGTGAAGCATACAGAAAGAGACAAGGTGCGGATTCTATGTGGCAGAAAAATGGATTTTTTTTGGTCTTCAGTATATCTGAAGGAGCGTCTCCACCCCCATCGTTCTACCCGGACACTGAGGTCCAGCGCTGAGGGCCTTCTGGTGGTTCCCTCACTGTGGGAAGCCAAGTTACAGGGAACCAGGCAGAGGGCCTTCTCGGTAGTGGCGCCCGCCCTGTGGAACGCCCTCTCACCAGATGTCAAAGAGAAAAACAACTACAGTGGTGCCCCGCAAGACGAATGCCTCGCAAGACGGAAAACTCGCTAGACGAAAGGGTTTTCCGTTTTTTGAGCTGCTTCGCAAGACGAATTTCCCTATGGGCTTGCTTCGCAAGACAAAAACGTATTGCAAGTTTGTTTCCTTTTTCTTAACACCGTTAATACAGTTGCGACTTGACTTCGAGGAGCAACTCATAGAACGCAGTGTACATAGTAGCCTTTTTTGAGGTTTTTAAAGACTTTGGTGATTTTTGAAGCTTTTCCAAAACTTCTTTTGCTGCCAAGTTAAGCTTTTAAAACTTTTTTGGGGGGTTTTGGATTTTGGGTTGGGGTGTTTGGAATTCAAGGACTTGGTGTTGGGGAGGGGTTTGCAATAATCTGGAAGCTTGTGTGTCTTTTTTCTGCATTTTTTATGATTTTCTGTGACCATTGGGCCACTCTGCTGTTTTTTTAAAAAAATTCTGGATTTGAATTTCTGTGTGCTGGGTGGCTGGGGGAACAGTTGGGGAGGGGTTTGCAACAGTTGGGGAGGGGCTGGGGGAACAGTTGGGGAGGGGTTTGCAACAGTTGGGGAGGTTGTTGTACCAAATTTGGCTTTGTTTGGACTTTTTTTGACCATAGGAACGCATTAATTGATTTTCAATGCATTCTTATGGGAATTCGTGATTCGCAAGACGAAAAATTCGCTAGACAAAAAAACTCGCGGAACGAATTAATTTCGTCT
Source organism: Podarcis pityusensis (assembly GCF_964106645.2). Lineage (NCBI taxonomy): Eukaryota > Metazoa > Chordata > Lepidosauria > Squamata > Lacertidae > Podarcis > Podarcis pityusensis. Next base: position 107,033,145 of record NC_138026.1, on the reverse strand, counting down.
TGCGAGGCACCACTGTACCAGAGTTTTAGAAGACATCTGAAGACAGCCCTGTTTAGGGAGGCCTTTAATGTTTGATGCATTACTGTATTTTAATATTTTGTTGGAAGCCGCCCAGAGTGGCTGGGGAAGTCCAGCCAGATGCGCGGGGTATAAATATATTATTATTATTATTATTATTATTGTTATTTTATTTTATTTTATTTTATTTTATTTTCCTTGGTATGGTTCAGCACAGAGCATTTAAATGAATTAATTGATAAGACTTCCTCTAAAGAAGAATCAAACTGCTACAACTTTAACCACACCATACCATTGCTACCAAAATGTCTTCCTCGTACTCCAGCACCTCCTGCCTATAGCACTTGACTGGCAAATTGTTAGCAGTTTATTCATGCTTGTAAGCTCAGAAGTCTTCTGAGTCAAACCCAAGGAGATCATCGGACAAGTCTAGACTAGCCTGTTCTACACTCCGGAGCTTTAAACCAACTGCAGTTAAGTGCAGAATAATATTCAGACAGTGAGGAATTCAGATAAACAGAAGCACAACTTAGGACAGGTGTGGGAAACCTGTGGCCTTCCAGATGTAGCTCCCGTCACCTCCAGCTAGAATGACCAAAAAACAAGGGGTGCTGGGAGTTGTAATCCAACAACATCTGGAGAGTCACAGATCCCCAATCCCTGATTTAGAATGTGGAGACTCTCATAATGTGCTTAATACTGGGCAATGTTGGTTCTTCACCACCCCGCATCACAACTTGCCTTGGACACATACATTTATTCTGTATCAGGTCTCAGATATGCTCCATCCCTTGCACTTCAGATGGAATGCTGACTTTTTAAAAAACACATTCATCCTTTACAAAAATGACCATTTTAAATGCCATTGGAAAAACTACTACAGTATGTGTGCACGTCAGTGATGTCACAGGTACTAGACAGTAGGTGCTCACCATAGTCTGCTTTACTTGTGCCCCTCCCCCCCAATACACCTGGCTCCAGAACATTAGAATGGGAATGTTCTTTCACATCAGTAAATGTACCTTCAACTGTCTTTACTTGTACATGGGTACAAGTGTCTCTCTTCCCCATATGATCGTTGTCCACAAAGTCATAAACGGAGGTCTATGGTTGCTTGAACAATTTCTGCAATAACTCCCAGGGAATGGAGAGTTAATAATTTGCTGCAATTACAACATTCTAAACACTAAGTTACCCAATCATAACCAGGGAATGGTTAACAATAATGCAATAGTACCTTTGCCCTTTGGCCACACAGAATGCTGATCCAGTGCCATAGAAGATATTAGTCCAGAGTCTCTAAAAATGGGTGACGGGGGAAGCCAGGACAAATTGCTGCTGTCACTTGTAGCAAAGGTGGAAGCCATTGGCCAGAAACTTTAAAGCAAATTTGGCCAGCCTGGTGTGAACCTGATGGACTGTGGATGGCTGGAGCTGATAGGAACTGTAGTACAAAATAGCTAGGGGGCAAAGTCTACTTTTATTTTTATTTTTTTAAAATTAGATTTCCTGAGTGTGAACACAAGAGCCAAAATCATACACCAGTCTCACATCTATTCTGCCTAGTACCAGCATTTTTCATTTCCTTGTCTAAAGCCGATGCTAACAGGGAAAGCTGTCAAGGAACAAGTCTACTACAGTTTTCAGCCATCAGTCTGCAAGGAGAGCAATTATAGAGTTACAGAAAAGACTAGTGTGGCAGGAGCGAGTTTCTGTGCAAACCTTTTCCTAAGGCAACGACTCAGCAAAGGCACACACAAAATTCCGCCGACATACGCGAGGAAGCCAGAAGCACCCCTGACCTGCACATAGAACAAATGTATAAAACAATCATGTACTGTCAAAGCAAACAGCCATTACAATATTAAACAAAGCAAATTAAAATAACAGGCCGCAAAAAACCACATTAAACAGAAGCAGAAAATAATAATTAGGAAACCTCACAATGGGTCAGACTAACCACAACTTTAGACATGTGTTTGAATCACACACTTGCAATTGAATACCAGTTGCCGAAAACTGCAGGTGGGAAGAGTTCTGTTGCATCTAGTGGGATACTGTGGGAATAGGATGCTGGACTAGGTGGGCCTGATCCAGCAAGGGTCTACTTATGTCTTTAACTGGCCACATCTCTTACTGTTTAACAAAGCTCCAATCCAGATCAGGCTTTGCCCTTCCCAACCATTTTCCAAGAAGGCTGCTGACCCACAAAGCTGCTGCTTGCTCCAATTTAAAAATCAAATCAGAGCAGATAGATTCAGGGTGGCTGACATTCAGCTGGAAACCAGTTTCCCCCCACCCCATGTCACAGCCCCATCCAGCTAGAAATCCCTTGCGGCTACCTTGTTTAGGAAAAGAGAAGTGGTTTAAAATCGTGCTTAAAGTCTCGTCTGCTTTGAGATATACATGAAGCAGGTAGCAAATAATATAAATTAAATGTTATGGCTGTAAGGTATGCTGCTATCATACATCATATAGCCCACCCCAAATTTGAGGACATTCCCACACCAAATGTTTGTCCTTATAGTGCTGGCACAGTCCACACTTTTTCTGGATCTTGCTGCCGGGAAGTTAACAGCTCTTTTAAGAAATGCCAAATACTGTACAACAACCAAAAGGTTTGTTGTTCCACACAAGCGTTCCACTTGGAACAGGAGGCTCAATCGTTTGCTTGATGGATTTACTTTCAGGTAGGCCCTCCATTTTCCCACTTAAGACCAGAGACTAATTTGCAGTCTACCCATGAGTGGATCTTTTCACTCGGTTTGGCATCATCCACTCAGCAGCTAGAGCCAGCCTTTGAGCAAGCGCCACGACCTAAGCTGAATTAAAAGGAGGAATAGATCATTCTGTCGCATCACCACCATCAGTATCAGAGCTCAAAGAAAGAGCTAACGAGATGAAAGGGATACAATCTCCCATAGCAGTAAATCCAGAAAGCAGAAAATTAGTGCTGTGTTTCACAAGCGGTCAATTTCACATATCTGTATGCGGATGGATGGATTCTACGCACGTTTGCATGGATGTAATTCTCACTTCATTCAGCAGGCTTACTCCCAAGTAAGGATGCTCAGGGTCACAGTCTCAGAGCAAAACCTTTATTTGGGATTATGTTCCTTCCAGCTCATTGCAATTTACATTTGAGTAAACAAGCACAGCATTGGCTGCCCATCCTATTAAAGCCAACAGAGCAAAGCCAAGTAAATAAAAAGTCCTGTCTGGTGCAGAGAGCTCTTTTTAGGAGCATTGTAACATTTCTACCCGTCTTCTCCATCTATTATCTAACAGGTGGTTATCTCCTATTATCTAACAAGAGGTTGAATGTTACTGCCCGACATAGTAAGGATTTAACTGAAGGTAGTGGAAATCTGTTCCTATTTGCATCTTTGGTAACAATGTGCCCCTGCAGAAAGCTAGCATTTCATAGAACTAGACTATCAAGTTGCACAAAGGTGGGGCATGAGACTGGTTTCTACTTAAATGCATGTTCAGGCTCGTTGTACAGGAACACCAGATTTATTTACTGTAGGCATTCCTGTTTCAATTCCCAAGCTGGGGGGGGAAAGGGACATTAATTAGAAGACTGCTCTTATAAATCCCTCCATTGCTTCATTTGACCATTCGTAAACATCTATTCTGATAAGACCTTGCATGGGAGAATACCGTTTAAATACACTATAAGGGGTGTTTTCATAAATCTATATGAGTTGGTATGACCCGGACTATAGTCTCACATGCTGAACACTGGATGGGAAGACTGGAAGCCCAGTTACGTAATCTCCACAGCTGCATATTGCTCATGTATTATTTCCATGTGTGCGGCTGATCCAGTTTAGCAGGAAGCCAGCAAGGGAAGGAATGGGGATAGAGGAGTCATTCTATTTCTTTTTCATTTTAATGAGAAACTACAGTGGTACCTTGGTTCCCGAATGGCTTAGTTGCCGTGCAAATTGGCTCCCAAACGCCGCAAACTGGTTTGTGTTCTGGTTTGTGAATGTTTTTCGGAAGCTGAACATCCGATGTGGCTTCCACTTGAGTGCAGGAAGCTCCTCCAGCCAATTGGAAGCCACACCTTGGTTTTTGAACTGTTTTGGGAGTCAAACAGACTCCTGGAATGGATTATGTTCCAGAACCAAGGTACCACTGTACCCCATTTGCTCAGTTGGTTACAGTGTGGTGCTGATAACGCCAAGGTTGCAGGTTCGATCCCCATATGGGGCAGCTACATATTTCTACATTGCTCGATGACCCCCAGGGTTCCTTCCTCTACAATTCTATGAATATATGTACTTCTTGAACCAACAGGCAAACGGAAACACAGCTGTCCTTCAAAGTTCATCCCTTACCTGAATCTACAATGCAGTTTTCCAACCAAACAAGTACAAAAATACATCTATTAGCACTTGTACTGGTAAAAACAACCCAGAAGAATGCATACGTTAAGGGAAATGGCTTGCAACAAAATGTGTATATTATTCAAAACTGTGTACAAAATGTCTTTATTAGGAGAAATTCACACTAAAATGCTTGTGGGATTTTATATATATTGCAAACTGCTACAAGTATTGGATTTAAGACTGAAAAAAGTGAGAAACAGAAAGAACCAAAAACGACAGATTTGCCCATCCCTATCAAGGAGACAGCCATTATGAGCAATGGACTTGGGGAGCGTTGTAGGAGAGGCAGCAGCAGTATGGTGCAGGATATAGGGCATGGGCACAAGGAGACTTGGATTCAACCCCTGCCCAAAAGGTCACTTCTTTTTCAGCCTGGCCAACACCAGAGGTTCTTTGTAAGGATTGCCTGGGATAACACTCAGAACCTGAACTCCTTTGCAGATTACTGGGACACAACTATGATCAATCAGTAAAACAGTATTCCTAGTTTGCAACATGACCTGCTGTAATCCACAACAGCCTGCACTTTGATGCAATAGCTATGTGGCGTCCATTAATTGTGGCTGTTGCCAAATCAACTATTTCAGCTCACTCTGCAGCCTGGTGCCAACACTATGTGACCTACATTATTGGTGCAACACCAAAGTTATTACAGCCACCCTTGCACTGAAGCCTACATGCATAATTACTAGCAGAGCAGGTTAGGTTTACAAGATCCAGGAGATCCAGCAACTTAATAATAAATCGTTTAGATTAGGAAAGTCAAGCCCAGATCAACAGTTATAGAAGGCCAAAAGAGCCCTGACTGGCTCTCCAGATCACCTCATCCTGTTGAGTGGACGAACTACCTTCCAGCCATCTTCAGGGGGGTGGAGCAGCAAGGCCAGCAGGAAATCAGGCCAGCAGAAACCTGATTTATTGGCAGCTTCAGGGCCTAATAATGCATAATACTTATGGTACAGTTTACTCATAGGAAACTGCTTTAATTTTATTTTTTTGTTAAGAACTATTCCCAGCCCTGCATCTGGAACTACTGCGAACTGAGCTGTTCATCAGTTAACTAGGCAACAGTGCTTTTCATATCAACGTTGAGAGTCTTTTCTGCTTTGCAATGCACCAGTTACTTTGCTAACGTTTTGCACGACACTTTACATAGGCTAATGTCATTATGATAAAAGCCATTTGATTTGTTTTTGAATAGGAATTATGGATTCATCAACACCACAAACTTACATCACTTGCAAATCACTTTTAGCCCACAAAGAATCTTGGGTGCTGTAGGTTTATTGAGTTTAGACGTATGTTTATAGGCTCCTAACAGTTTTACAGGACCACAGTACCCAAGGTTTGTAATATGGTTGAATCTTCGGTGGGAGATCTGTTTAATTATTTGCTGGATGACCTCTGGGTGACTGTCTACCCTTTGTGCTGTTGGGAATGAATTCAGCAAATGTCTGGGATGCGTGTATTCTTTCCACATTAGCTCAAATGTGTGCTGGGTGAATCCTTTAGACTCAATAAAGGACACCCCATTCCATTGCTGCCTATCTTTAGCAGCAGCACTTGTCATCGCGGACTAGCATGGCATTTGTTAACTGCGTTGTAACTCGCAAAGCTAATCAGGAGCATCATGGGGCAATATATTAGGCACCTCTGCAAAGCCAAGAAATGTGGTCAGATTGTTAGCAAACAAATAATCTAAACAGCACAATGGTCAAGGGTAAGAGTTGATATTAAATTGCTGATATCGTACTTCTGAACAACACTTTTATCGTGCAAAGAGCTCAGCAGTTTCCTCCTTACATTACTTCGCAGCTACCCTTCAGAGGAAGTCACTATTATTCCCATTTTACAGTTAAGAACACGGGGTTGAATCCAAGCTAAGTTTGTTGAGCTTAGAACCCATCAAAATCAATAGGACAAGTTAACTATGACCTTGCCTAAGTCCCATTGATATAAATGGGCTTTAAGGGCAGCAAATGCAGCTTTGTCCTATGATACCTCACCCCTGTGTCCTACAGCCCAACATCTGCCGCCTGAGGCAGCCACCTCACACCAAATGATAGGAATGGCCTTGTATAATCCTGTTCACATGATCTGTTCTGTAAAGTTAAGTTAAATCTGATCTGTACCGGGGCCCAATAAAGCATCACAGAGTTGCAATCACTTGTCTCTCTCTGTGAATCAGTTGAGGATAATTATGTTCACTTTCAGATTATTATTTTCACCATTTATCATTAGAGGGTGTGTTTTAATACAAGCTAGAATGTAGTATAAGTCTCTGCCCCACGCAGGTTTGGCAGCGTGGAGAGAGAACAGCAGAGGGAGAGATCATGAAGTTAAACATGTGCAGGGATTGGGAGCCCAAGGCCAGCCAGATGTTCTCAGACTCCATCTCCCCCCAACATAGCCAACTGTCAGTGGTGATGGGAGGCAGAGTCAACATCTGGAAGGACCACAGATTCCCCATCCCTGAGCAAGAAGAGATGGGCTTTGGAGCAAAACAGGTGGCACAACTATGCAGGCGTACAAAAGGGGGCAGGAGCAAAGAAAGATTTAAAGACTTCTAAAGTGATCGAAAGTCACAGAGTCTGAAAAGTTAAGGTCACAGGCAGGCATTTATCAGGAGAAAGATAAGAACTTCATGCTGACATTTTGCAGAACAGTATGAACTCTCTCATACAGAAATGGAAGGTCAATGAATAATTTTCCTTTGTGTTGTTTCCATAAATTTGCAAAGGATATTTATTTCCTTGTACAGTACAGATAAGGAAAGTGAGGAAAGCTGTAGGGCGTGGGGTGGGGGACACTTTTTGGAGAGCCTCGTCTGCTACTGCCGTTTGGGTTCCCTCCAGCTTCCCAGCTAGCACATCTCAGCTGTCCGTGGCTCATTGGTAAATAAATGCATTTATGCAACAGGTTGCAAAATTCTTCCTGCCATTCTCACGCCGAGCAGCAAAGGCATGATACAATATTAAATCCTTTGGATATAGAAATCCTTTAGTGCACCGAAAGCAGAGTGAAAATAAACCCAAAGTGCCATCTCAGAGGTGCAGAATAACCCCATATTAGTTGTTCGCATACTGATGTCCTGATTCAACACTGAAGCCACAAGCTTTGCAGATCCTATCCGGTTGCAAGTTTACTTGAGTTCACAGAAGTGGTTGCCAGCTTGAATTTCTGCTGGTGCAGAAAGGAGATCAAAGTACCTGTGTGTATGGGAGAGAGAGGAAGCCACCTTATGCTGTTTGCCCTGCTAGCTCATTACTGTCCTCTGCCTGGAAGCGACGTCCCAGGGTCTCAGCTACAGGTCTTGCTCATCACCTGCTAGGGACAGAAACATGTACTCTGCCACTGAGATATAGGCTGTGTAGACACGTAACCTTTGAAACACGCAGAAGCTTCTTTTTCACAGTATGCTTTCATATAGTACATAGCGGTTTGCAGTTATACACACCTTTGCAAGATAACATAATCTAAAACAGCACCCATTATCCCTGCTGTCCGCACACACAGGTGAGCATGTTTTCAGACTATTGTGTTCTCTGTTGCCCTCCCCTAAATTAGTGTTTCCACAGGCTGTGTGCGTGTGTTTCAAAGTCTTCTGAAAAGGGGCCTGGAAACTGGTGTGCTGATATATGGAGGATATATATCAGTATAAAGAGGCAGCTAAGTTACTGTACTTCTTCCTAGTTTGCCTGTTTGATTCGTAGCCAAATAGTTAAACATAGTGAGAAGTCCTGCAAGATCAGTAGATCTGCCCCATAGGAGAGAACTTGTGCTGTGTGTGTGCAGCAATTGAGAAGTATATTCTCAGCACAAAATGGATTATAACAATTACAGCAGAAAGCATTTTACATTGACATGGGGATGGTACAGTGTGTACAGACTGGGGTTTGGTAGAAAATGCATGTGTTTTTTTTGGGGGGGGGTGTTGTTTAACTAATAACCCAGAATGCAATGAAACCCATACCTCCTCCATTGAAAAATCCTCTTAACATGTGCCCTTCTTTCTCACCTTTCTTATATCATCCAAAACCGGTTTGAAATCCATATAGTGATATCAGTTTCATAATCTCTCTGACCTGGCAACATATCGCGAATCATGATGTGTGTGCTATGAAAGGATCACAATGTGGGGGGAAGCATGAAGCCAACCAATGCTTCTACTACATAGCTCCATAATTATTTCAGACATCCTGATATATTGGTATATCGCAACGTTTAGCTGGTGCTGTATCGCAATGTTTAAAACCAGATATCGCCCAGCCCTAGTGCCAAGTCATAATAATAATAATAATAATAATAATAATAATAATTTATTTATACCCTGCCCACCTGGCTGAGTTTCCCCAGCCACTCTGGGTGGCTCCCAATCGAGTGTTAAAAACAATACAGCACTAAATATTAAAAACTTCCCTAAACAGGGCTGCCTTCAGATGTCTTTTAAAGATAAGATAGCTGCTTATTTCCTTGACATCTGACGGGAGGGCATTCCACAGGGTGGGCACCACTACCGAGAAGGCCCGCTGTCTGGTTCCCTGTAAACTCACTTCTCGCAATGAGGGAACTGCCAGAAGGCCCTCAGAGCTGGACCTCAGTGTCTGGGCTGAACGATGGGGGTGGAGACGCTCCTTCAGGTATACTGGACCGAGGCCGTTTAGGGCTTTAAAGGTCAGCATCAACACTTTGAATTGTGCTCGGAAACGTACTGGGAGCCAATGTAGGTCTTTCAAGACCGGTGTTATATGGTCTCGGCAGCCATTCCCAGTCACCAGTCTTGCTGCCACATTCTGGATTAATTGCAGTTTCCGAGTCACCTTCAAAGGGAGTCCCACGTAGAGCGCATTGCAGTAGTCCAAGCGGGAGATAACTAGAGCATGCATCACTCTGGCGAGACAGTCTGCGGGCAGGTAGGGTCTGAGCCTGCATACCAGATGGAGCTGGTAGACAGCTGCCCTGGACACAGAATTGACCTGAGCCTCTATGGACAGCTGTGAGTCCAAAATGACCCCCAGTTTGCACACCTGGTCCTTCAGGGGCACAGTTACCCCATTCAGGACCAGGGAGTCACCCGCCCCCTGTCCCCCCAAAACAGTACTTCTGTCTTGTCAGGATTCATCCTCCAATTGCCGCCAGGCACTTACACAGGACCTTTACCGCCTTCACCGGTTCTGATTTAAAAGAGAGGTAGAGCTGGGTATTATCATGATGGAAGGGCGTTCCACAGGGACGGTGCTACCGCAAAGAAGGCCCTCTGCCTGGTTCCCTGTAACTTCACTTCTCGCAGTGAGGGAACCGCCAGAAGGCCCTCAGAGATGGACCTCACTGTCATCTTACCTCCCCACAAATGTTGTACAAACAAAGACAAATGCTCGATAAACAGGTAATCTGGAAGCAACTCAGGCTTTATTTGTTTGTTTGTTTGTTTGTTTGTTTCATCCATATCCCCTCTTTTCTTCCATCATGGACCTCAAGGTAGCACACCCAGGTGGCCTTTCATGCAGGCGCTTAACAAATCCACACCTGCTTAGCTTCTACATTGCTTCAGCAAGGTGGCAGCCTCATGTCCCCTCAGGCCCTGACCCAGAGCACTATTTAAGACATCTCTCGATCCCAAAAGCAGTAGCCCTAGACGCTGGCACATTTAGAAACACCAGCATACTGGGAGATTAACTAGACCAGATTATATAACAGGACAGGGGAGAAGCTCGATTTAGGATCTTGACCTCAGTTATACGATACCCTTCCTTCAGAACAACTTCCTGGGTAATCTTTTAGACCTTGAGAGTGTTACCCTCAGTCACCTGACACTGTCACTTAGAGAACACTTGTAATCAATGGGAACAGGGCAGATATAGTACAGACAATGTAGACTTCAAAGGAGATACAGCTGCTTTATGAAATAAGCCCCAAGCGCCAAATGATGAGTAAGAGGAGCCACAAAATGATTAATGGATACAAATGGGAGAGGCTCTAGAAAATTAATTGTAGAATTAAGGCCAGAATATGTTTCGTGATTAATGACTTCGGGTTTGTGAAGCATGTTGCAAGGAGAAAACACTGTAGAAATTGCCACAGCTGCCGGATTGCAGTTATTACCGGGGTTGAGAGTCATACTGGCCTGCAATTCAAAGTGCCGCTTCCTGCTAGTTTTGCAGCAACCACCACAACCCAAAATGGGCCAGATTGGGAGCCATGCCTGAGACTTCCATTCTTGCCCCTCTGTATTCATTTAAGAACAAATGGAAATTGAACCAAATGGGCCACGTTTGTGGGGCTTTCATGGAGCCCCTACTTTCAGATGGAATTCAGCTAGCACCCTCAGCTTGTGGAATTACAGTTGATTTTGTTTGTTGCTCTTATGCAACAAACCTTCTTTGCCCTCCCAAAACTGGACTTTTGCAATAAGGAAAGTGACAGGAAAATTCACTGGAAAATGTGGGTAAAATAGACCCTGGAGAGTATGCCACAACTGCAGCTAGAATTTTGTTAGCTAAGAATTGGAAATCACAAGAAGTCCCAACAGTGGAGGAATGGCAAATGAAGATGATGGACTTTTTGGAGCTAGCCGACCTGACTGGAAGAGTCCGCGACCAGAAGGAGGAGGAGTACCAGGAGGAATGGATGAAATTCAAAGACTATTTAGTTAAATATGTTAAGATAACTTAATTGGAAAAACTTGCAAATATCAGATAGGCTTAGGATTTAAATATGTGATGTTAGAGAATAATATGTTTAAAGTCAAAATGAAAACAAAGAAAGATGTTAAGTGATTAAGTTAATTTTATGAGAAAATTGGTTTTGGAAAATTGTTACAATGATATACACTGAAATTCAGCCAGGGGGATTTGAGGAAGTCACTTAACAATGTTACTAAGATTGGATCAAGTACAATTAAGATGTATGTTTGTTTGTTTGTTTAAATTTTTTTGGAAAACCAATAAAAAAATTTTGAGAGGAAAAAAAAAAAGAAAGACCCTGGAGAGGCACTGCCAGTCATTGTAGAGAACAATGCACAAGATGGACCAATGGTCAGCCTGGATATCAGCCTGGATAGCTCAGTTGGTTAGAGCATGGTGCTGGTAATGCTAAGGTTGCAGGTTCAATATTGCCCCATATGAGGGATTGCATGGGGGTTGGGCTAGATGATCTTTGGGGTCCCTTCCAACTCTACAATTCCATGATTCTATAATTTGATTTTACAACTCCATATAAGGTAGCTTCCTTTTTTTTAATGTCTAACCTCCCTGCATACCAATCAGAATGAATGCTCAATAAATTGCTGACACTGTCTAACCTCCCTGGTAAATGAATCAGGATGAATGCTTGATAAACAGGTCATCTGGAAGCAGCGTTGGTTCAATTTCCCATTCATCCCAAAACGAATGCACGCTCCATGGGCTCACAAGCCTAGAAGCCAGCACAGACTAGTGTTTTCTCACACAGCCTGTTATAGGAGGAGATGGCAGTGAGAACCATCGCTCAGAAAGACAAAAATCGGAGGGTGCTATTTCATCATCATACGCAGCAATTGCTACAATCCCCCTTTGAAAATATCACCCCCACCTTCAAGCCTTTCTCTCTCACACACAAACCACTTCCTCACTTCCCCTAACAAATCGGCATTCTGCAGGTGCTACCTGTAGAAGTGTTACCACGGTGTTGATGAGCTGTTGAAGGAAGGTGGGGACTCTGCTGTCAATTCCCCCACAACAGTTCCAATCCATTGAGCAAGGAGGAGGAAGGTGGCCCCTGGATTGACTCAGGTTTATCCACTTGGTCAGTGGTTTGTTCAGCTGGAACTTTGGAGGTATGCATTTGGGAAAAGATTATGATCATTATCAATTAATCACTGTCCTTGACTGTACTGTATGGCATTTTAATACATAAAAGAATCTGGGCTGTGAATTACACACTATCCCTTTTAAGCACATTCAAAGCATATTCTTTCCCTCAAGGAATTCTGGGAACTGTAGTTTACCCCCCCTAGAGTTACAATTCACAGCAACCCTTAACAAACTACAGTGCCCAGAATTCTTTGATGAGGAGAATGTGCTTTGAAGGCATGGTTTGTACACAGCAAGGAATTAAGAAACACGCAGAATTAAATGCAGCCAATGTGGTAATTACAGAGTGCATACTTTGCTTGCAGAAAATCCATGGTCTCTCCAGTAGTAAACTAGGCAAGACCTCTGACTGAGATCTCGGAGAGTTGCCATCAGTCAAGGATAGATGGAACAATAGTATGTCTCAGTATAAGGTGGCATAAAATGTTCATACATCAAGATAACTTTAAGATGCTTCTAGAACCATGAATGTGTGTGGTTGAAGTGATTGTTGTCTTTAAGATCTGTGCCAGTTTATTCTGCATGTGACCTTCTCTGTCAGATTAAGACAAATATACCTTTGTAACCTCAAAATCCCCTCTCTACGACTGGCGAAAGCAGAACAAAATGTACAGAGAAAGCTGAGCTATGTTTCATTTGCCCAAAGCATGCACATCACAGAAACCAGCCATTTTTGGTATACAACTTATATACCAGACTGGCGTAAAATTGTTTGATTTTATTCTGTTGTGCTTTGTTTGCTTTTGCCCTGTGTGAGGAAAGTAAGGCAGGCGGGCTTTTTTTTAATAAATAGGCCACTGTTCCCAATGTAGTGCACACAACTGAATTAGCTGTCACAACTCCGGCTGATTAAAATCCGCTGTCATATATCCAGATCCTTGTAAGTATTGACTTTTCCATTGATTTGTGTCTGCGCTAAGAATAAAGCTCTGGTACCAATCTGTAGAAATGCTCAATCTCCTCTGTTGGGATCTGTTTATGCATTCAGCAGGATCAAGTGAGAAAACAGATTTTCTTGGACTCCTCCACTTCAGGCAGTTGGGAAGTTGCAAGTTTGAATGCTCGTGTCAAGATGCTGGACTAGATAGGATTTTGGCCTGAATTTGATATAAAAGTATAGCATGTACTCAGACTGTATGTTTCAGTGGTCTCTGCTTTACTTGACAGTGACTGGCAGTACAGTGGTACCTTGGGTTACAGACGCTTCAGGTTACAGACACTTCAGGTTATAGACTCCGCTAACCCAGAAACAGTACCTTGGGTTAAGAACTTTGCTTCAGGATGAGAACAGAAATCATGCAGTGGCGGCACAGCGGCAGCAGGAGGCCCCATTCGCTAAAGTGGTGCTTCAGGTTAAGAACAGTTTCAGGTTAAGAACGGACCTCTGGAACGAATTAAGTACTTAACTCGAGGTACCACTGTATGTAGAAAAGAATAAGCTTGCAAGGTAAAAAGCTGGTACATTCGATCCATGGGACAATCTGTACAGCGGTTGTGGAGCCAAGGACTGAAATCTCATTAAGTGTGACTTCTAAACAGGTGGACATGAACAGTTGTATGTCTTATCACTAAGAAGGAAGGCAACTGCTCGGCCTTGGATACAAGCTTATTGAGTCCCAGGCTTCAATTTAGCAGGACCCTGAGATGATAGAGCAAAAGGGCACACTTGAAGTATGCTTGTCATGAGATGCGGAGCTGGCCGCTAAGAAAAATTTACGTGACTCAAGTTTCACTCCATTTGTTTTTGCAGAATCCGCTGGTGCTTTTTGTGTGTTTCAGTAACAGCAAACGACATCGAGCTTTTGCACTCTGAAAGGCAACTGTGACTTAGGTGCATAGCACAGGGTGTGACGACCATAATAGCGTGGAACACTGTACATTATAAAGCCGCATTTCTCAAATTAGCCGGAGGGAAGTCTAAGCATAGGGACAGACAAGGATGGCTATTACATGTAGCTGAATTTATACATGGCTCTACAGTGAAGATCATGGCCACTGGGCCCATCACCTTCTGGCAAATAGAAGGGGAAGAAATGGAGGCAGTGAGAGATTTTACTTTCTTGGGCTCCATGATTACTGCAGATGGTGACAGCAGTCACGAAATTAAAAGACGCCTGCTTCTTGGGGGGAAAGCAATGACAAACCTAGACAGCATCTTAAAAAGCAGAGACATCACCTTGCCAACAAAGGTCCGTATAGTTAAAGCTGTGGTTTTCCCGGTAGTGATGTATGGAAGTGAGAGCCGGACCATAAAGAAGGCTGATCGCTGAAGAATTGATGCTTTTGAATTATGGTGTTGGAGGAGACTCTTGAGAGTCCCATGGACTGCAAGAAGATCAAACCTATCCATTCTGAAGGAAATCAGCCCTCAGTGCTCACTGGAAGGACAGATCCTGAAGCTGAGGCTCCAATACTTTGGCCACCTCATGAGAAGAGAAGACTCCCTGGAAAAGACCCTGATGTTGGGAAAGATGGAGGGCACAAGGAGAAGGAGACGACAGAGGACGCAATGGTTGGACAGTGTTCTCGAAGCATGAGTTTGACCAAACTGCGGGAGGCAGTGGAAGACAGGAGTGCCTGGCGTGCTCTGGTCCATAGGGTCACGAAGAGTCGGACACGACTAAATGACTAAACAACAGCATACAAGGGATACCCACTATGTCTACTCAGTCCTGCTGTCTAGACTCTATACTAAATTATAGGTTCACAGCCAAAGGGCCTGCCTGAGTGAGCAAGCTGCTCTAATGTCCCCAGTGGTGCTTTGCAGACAAAGCTAAGTTTCTAGACCGCTATTGGGCTAGCTGCAGTGATGTCACAGAGGAGCCTGGACCTGGGAAGTAAAATACGAGGATAAACTGAGAGGGAATGTCTTGGCATTGGAATTTCAAGTCCACCGGCTAATTTTAGTGCCAATAAACCCCTTCACCTTTGCCTGTATGATGTAGGCTTCCAGAGGACACCTCAGTGGTGCAAATCAACTGAAGGGAGTATACGGTGCCCAGAATGCGACCTCATAATGCACTCTGCCAGACAAATTCCAGTAATGTATATAGGAGTGACAGAGGTTCCTCAAATGCTCTGAGAGGGGCCAGGGCAGGCTATGAAGCTTTCAAAGTGGGTATCGCCTCTCCATTTCACAGCTTCTCATTCCCTCCCCTCCCCACTAATCCCAGAAGTGCTTACATTGGATGCCCCGGGATAGCCCCCCTTGTGAACCTGGCTAGGTTGCTTGAATCCTGGGGGTGGGGAGATAGGGGGGCCAGTAATGAAATCCACACGTTCTTCCCCGATTCTTCCTTACTTTTTATCAAATCACCCACCCACCCCCTGAACCCTCCTTAAAGTAGCTAAGGGACAGAAGCTTAAAAAGAACGGCAAACAAACCCCGTCTCTCCCTTCATGAAAGGAATCGGAAGGAATATTGTTTGCTGTGAACTGTTTCCGAAATCTTTTCTTGACAGAACATACATAGTTGAGTGGGAAGAAGACTCATGGCGGCACGAGACACCCACCGCAGGTAGCTTATTTTGGATGTCACGGATTATCGGCAAATGACTGGTTATTTAAGTTATTGTTATTTTAATTTTATTTCCAGGGTCAGGAGAGAGAGTTGCTCGTGGGGTTTTCTGCCTCAAATTCCAAAATACCTTTATCAACTTTCGGTACTATGCATCTTGATTCGGAGTGTTCTTTTGCCATTTACTCATCTGTAGCCCTCGGGGAGAAAATGTCTTGCACAGGCCCTAACCATAACCAAATTTACGTGTGTGTGTGTGTGTAAAGTCATTTGCTCACATTTTTCTCTCCCTACCTTGTCTGCCCCTCCATCCCTGTGTTGTTTCTGCACTACGTCACATCCACAGCATACATTTAAAGGACATTTATATCACTTTAACAGTCAGGGCTTCTGCCCAAAGAATCATGGGAACTGTAGTTTACCCCCTCACAGAGCTATAATTCCCAGCATGCTTAACAGACTACATTCCCCAGGATTCTTTGAGGGAAGCCATGTACTTTAAATGTAATGCTGTGGATGTGACCTTAGAGACTATAAGCTCCATGGCAGCTGGGCCCTATCTGTTTAACTCCATGTTGCCATGCCAACTGAGGCCCAGCATGAGCACCAAGCACCCAAGGGGCAACTGTCGAAGCTCAAAAGGACCGCAAGGACCACTGGCATTGACACTTGTTTTGGGTTCCCTACATCAGGTAGCTGGGAGTTGCCTTTTTAATTTCTGCATTGCTTTGTGGACATTGTGGAAATGAAAATGGTGGCTCCTGAATCAAAGTGTCACCGCCACCACTGCCTATAGGAGGCCCACTGATATGTGAGGCAGCCCATCAGTAGTAACAGTAGTTGTCGTTGTCATAGTAAATAAGTAGTTCATCAGATCCAAATATTGAGTTTACCTTGGTGTGGTTTTATTTATTTAGTTTACCTAGGGTTGCCATATTTCAAAAAGTGAAAATCCGGACACAAAAGTTGTTGAGAGCTCTCTTTTTTGGCAAATTTTGGGGCTTTTTTTTTTTTTTTTTTGAAATCCGCCAAAATCTACACTTCCGATATGGGTTGCCATACATCCAGATTTTCCCAGACACTGTTTCTGATGGCCGAATCCAAGCTACCGGTATGTCCAGGAAATTCCAGACATGTGGCAGCCCTAGTTTACCGCCCTTTATCTGTAGATCTCAGGGAAGTTCACAACATTACTAGGAGCCACCACAAACAGTCCAAATGAGACTTCTCCTCTCTTCCGATGCACCCTTTATCAAAACAGAGACATTTACTGACAAGTGCCCAAGTCGTGGGACAGCTTTGGGGCCCAAATGCAAGGGAAACCCCAACAAAAGACTTAACTGGGACAAATTCAGCAAAATCTCTACAAAATCTCTAAGAAAGGAAAAGAGCAGCTGAAATCCCTCCCTCACCCACCCAAAGGGAGGGAGAACTTCAGGCTACAGAGATAGCACCTGTTAACTAACGCACCATGCTCAATACATTGACACCCATAAATGCCATGCGCTTCTCCTCCAGGTACAATTAGGTGTGGGAAATTAAGCTTCCTACTCACCCCAAGCTGCCCCAGAACAAACAGAGCCTAGTTTAAACATTCAGTTTTGATGCTGGAGGAATTATCTTTGCAAAGAGTACAGACAGACAGACATCAGTTCCCCACCCCAAGTGCGTTGAGCAGTGCAGCTGCCCCTTCTAGGCTGTATCCCACAACCAAAATATAAAATAAAATAATGTAGCAGTGCTCTTGGTAATAAGTAACAGTGAAATGTTCTGATTGGTGATCTAGTGTAAGCTTGGGGGAATGTATCCCAGTGGGAGACCTTGTCAAGTCTGTACGTCTCTGATACCCTTCATTAGTGACCTCGAAGGGGAGTCAGCCTCATGCCAATGGAATTCACAGTGACACTGAGACTCTGTGACAGCGTGCATATGGAAATCCAGAGGGGAAAGAGGCCAGTTGGGTTCATAAGGCGGTGTTTTTCCAGGGTAGACCCTTGAAAGAATGGAGCCATATTTACCACAAGCCTTCAGGCCAAGATGTCAGGAAAGCAGGGGGTGGTGCAGAAGTGGCCTTGTTGGGGAAAATAATAATTTAATAAACCTGCATTTTGATCATTCCATTTTCTTTTGAGTCTATGGCCTAGCTGAACTGAAAGGGCCTGTACCTGCCGTTTTACAGCACAGAAGTAGCTGCTTTTAGGTACTGTGCATAGTGAATGTCTATTCCAGAATGCTGAAAAGAATAATCCGTTAGACTCTGTGAGGTTGCCATTGTATGCATGAAAAGAAAATTAGCTAGGCAAGGCAATTGTGATTCATCTTGAATTGTTTTGTAGACTGATGAAATAGGACATTAGAAGGCATTTAATGAGCATTTGAGGGTTAATAGCAATAGATTTTGCTAAGTGTTCAATCAATCAATCAATCTTCTTTATTGGCATAGTAAGAGTACGTCGTATACATGGATTGGAACACAGATAACAAAACATAGAAGGAGGTAAGACTGTCCAGACGTTGGGAGATACAAAGGTGATTCTTACGATCTATGGAGGACGTAATTTCATGGCATCACTCAAAAATATTGCCACATTCTCCACAATGTCATCCTTACCATTATTCAACAGGTAGGTCACCCTGGAAGAATCAGTGTGATAGATCCCCTCCTCCTTCAATAAGGGTGGCCCAAATACTTAAAATATACATTTGCATTAAATGGGCAGTGAAATAAAACGTGGTGGATTTGACCTGTTTTGTGCCATCTTAAATCAAGGATGGGAAATCTGTGGCCCTCCAGATGTTGCTAGATGACAACATTCCTCCTTCTTGACCACTGATCGTGCTGACGGGAATTGGGAGTCCAACAGCATCTGGAGGGCACCATCTTCCCCACCCCATATTAAATCAAACTTTACATTTTTACATTTCATCCAAGCAAAGTCATTATAACAAGGAGAGGTCTTCTGCCTAGCTTTGGTGGAGAAACCCTTTTGCTTAAATCTCTCTGTGTGTGTCGTCATCCCCCACACTCCCTAGAGCAAGAGTTCAGAGGGTCAGGCCACTTCTGTGTGCAGGAAGGCATTGCTGAGATTTTCAAAGCAGAAGCCAATGGTCAGTGATCATTTTCTCTTGTTTTCATGCAGCTGTCTCTCAGGAATGCAATCTTTTACAGTGGAATTTGGCATCCCTGAGATCCAGAAGAGAGGAAACCAGCAAGTACTTCTGCCAGATGGGCTGGAATGCACAGTGGGTGGGGGGAGAAACTAGGTCTGTTTAAACAGAAATAGAGATCTGTATCACTTAAACATGGAACTGGATTCTTAAATCATTATTGCAAGATTAAACGGTCAATGCAAAAGCAAACCGAAGACCAGCCCAGACATGATGGGGTCATCATTCAAATCACCCCTGTAAAGTGTGGTATCTTAGAATAAAAACACAAAGAGGAGATGCTGAACCCTCTCCCTTTGGATCATAGCAGTTGGTTGCTCCAGCAAATTTACTTTATTCCTGGCACTAGTACTAGAAGTGACCTGAAAACATAATTAAAAAGCCTACCCAGGGCTTGTAAAGACATTAGTCTTTTGGGGCCTGGGCAGAGCTTGTCTGAGGCCTGGGGTAGGCGTCTTGTTAGAATAAAGTTAAAAACACAAACAAAAAAGCAGCTGGCCCCTGGCAGGGGCCCCTGACCAGCTTAGCTCCATTGAGGCCTAAGGCAAGTGTGACTCACTGCCTCCCCTTCTCATGGACCAATTTGCAAATACAGTACTTGTGTACATTCCCACAGTGGACCTCCGGTTCCCAGAACTCCGGGAGGTAAGGGAGTGCAAACCGAGTGGTGTGGACAACAACAACACAGTACAAATACATCCCATCAAGGACCGCCCAATAGTGCAGATGGGAAACCATTGAGATAACAGTTCAATTAGAAGTACTCATGCATGGGCAAAAGCAAGCTCAGGAAAAACGACCCATGTGCATGACCCATGTGCATATTAACTCTCTGATGTGTACAGTCTAAACGCGGATGATGTTGTCGTGTTTCTCTATTAGTTGTGCACTGAGAACAAAAATGTCAAGTAAGAAATGGGCGTTCCACATTGTGCTTCACAATTCAAGTCAAAAAGTGGTACGTGGTTCCACAGTTTGAGTGACCATTTCTTATTTCAGAGCTCAGAGGCTGAGACAAGGCCTACTGCAGAGACTGGTGAGTTCAGCTGTTTGTCAGGGACCAAAAATGTCAATACACCCAGTTTAAGGGAGCCCAAAGGTTCCTAAAATCCTATAGCTGAGGTGCATTTTGCAAGCGAAAGCAAAAATGCAGGTACATAGTTATGGAGGTACATGTGTCTGGGCCTATGATTTTGTTGTTGATTTTATTTAAATTGTTATTTTTAAGTACCTAAACACGACTTTTTTATATTAAATGGAAGGCAATCCCTTCCCATAGGCATACAATCTATGTGAATGCAGATTCATCGCTGGGCGTCAGTGATCTACAACCTGCACTGCAAACTTAGTAATTCTAGTCTGCACACTTGAATCTCAGAGATTTCTCTCTCTATATATAAAGTCCAAAGGTCACTGGTAAGAGAAGAAGAAAAGTTCTGATCAAAGTCTTATACGAAAGCCTGTTATCTGCTGGCCAGTAAGCCGGGACTGATTACCGTATTTTTGCTCTATAAGACTCACTTTTTCCCTTCTAAAAAGTAAGGGGGAATGTGTGTGCGTCTTATGGAGCGAATGCAGGCTGCGCAGCTATCCCAGAAGCCAGAACAGCAAGAGGGATTGCTGCTTTCACTGCGCAGCGATCCCTTTTGCTGTTCTGGCTTCTGAGATTCAGAATATTTTTTTTCCTGATTTCCTCATCCAAAAACTAGGTGCGTCTTGTGGTCTGGTGCGTCTTATAGAGCGAAAAATACAGTATGTCATGAACAACAACACAAGGACCAAGGACTGGGAACACAGGGCAGCTTTAAGACTTGAGGGTGTGATACGAAGAGCAAAGTCAGGTGCTGGACTTTCCTTCATTGAAAGTTGTTAAACAGAGATTGTATCTCAATCTGTCCCAGAGTTCGCTGGAATGAGGGCTGACTGTTAAACCACTCTGAAAATTGTGTCTCCGTGAGGGGAGCTACAGACCTAGCAACAACTCTCAGCACCCTTAACAAAGTACAGTGGTGCCTCGCAAGACGAAAATAATCCGTTCCGCGAGTCTCTTCATCTTGCGGGTTTTTTCGTCTTGCGAAGCAAGCCCATTAGAGGTTTAGCGGCTTAGCGCTACAGTATTAGCGGCTTAGCCGGCTTAAAGATCAGCTGATAAGCGGCTTAACGATCAGCTGATAAGCGGCTTAAATATCAGCTGATAAGCGGCTTAACGATCAGCTGATAAGCGGCTTAACGATCAGCTGATAAGCAGCTTAAAGATCAGCTGATAAGCAGCTTAACGATCAGCTGATAAGCGGCTTAGCATCAGCTGTTAAGCGGCTTAAAGATCAGCGGATAAGCGGCTTAGCATCAGCTGTTAAGCGGCTTAAAGATCAGCGGATAAGCGGCTTAGCCATCAGCTGATAAGCGGTTTAGCGGCTTGGGAAAAAGGGGGGGGAACGGAAAAAAACCCCGCAGGAACTCGCAAGACATTTTCGTCTTGCGAAGCAAGCACATAGGAAATTCGTTTTGCGAAGCACCTCCAAAACAGAAAACCCTTTCGTCTAGCGGGTTTTCCGTCTTGCGAGGCATTCGTCTTGCGGGGCACCACTGTATAGCTCCCATAATTCTTCAGGGGAAGCCATGACTGCTGAAAGTGGTATCATAGCACTTTATAGGAAGAATAGCAAGGTTCCAGGTCTGCAGCCCAGCAGGTTGGGGGAAAGGCATGGAAAAGGAGATGAGCCAAGGGGCTAAATGAGAGAAGAAGATTCCTGGCATGCAGCCTCTCAATGCATCAAGGAATATAAAGGGAGGCTTATCAATCTCTGGACTGCCACCAGAAAACAACTCAGCCCAGACTTGGTTCTTCAAGGGCAGCGATTTGCAAGAAGCTTTTCACGGTGATGGGGGCAGGGGGGGGATTTGCTAAAAACATGGGCCCAGTAAAAGAAGTTGGCAACCCTAGTTGTGAATGAGACAGGGACATTCAGCAGGCCTCACACTTGCAAGCTCTAAAACTACCTATAAAAGGAGGCAGGGCCTGTTCTTCTTGTAGCTCTGCAGCCAGCAGAAACTGGAAAGACTAAAGCACCGTCTTCCCCTCAAAGTCTCTTTCCCCAGTGGCCAAAAAGCAACAACAAAAAACAGACACCAGGGAATGGATGGATTGCATCACATGGCCATTCAAATAGCAGCACTGCTATTAAGTGAAGTTGCTTCCAGCAACCTAACTAGGCAACGGGAATTGCATTACACAATCATTTCATAACAGGGCATGCTTACGAGTTCTCCGTGTGCACCACTGTCTTCCATTAGAAAATCTAAACTGGTATTCATCCCCCTCATGCAAACTGGGTTTCGAAAAATTACCTTTGCTTGGGCAATGGTACTTGCCGCAGTTATTGTAGGAGTAGCAAGCAAGCAGAATGCAGGAAAGAAAATAAACATTGGGCTTAGACAGGAGGAGGAAACAGAAAAGTAACTAAACATTTGCATTACTAGGCCTCTGCAAATGCTGCTACAGGGACGTGCCCCAAGCACTGTGTATAAAACAGGCAAATATCCAAATGATTCTCTACCTAAGTAGGCAAATAAACTGAGAGAGAAGATAGAAAACTCTCCAAATTGTTTGCAGTCAGACAGAAGAAGCAAATTTTTTGATCCTGCGGTTTGCACATTAATATCCTATATACTCTCCCTTTCCTTTCCAGCAGATCACGAGGTAAACCAAAGCACTGCAAATTTTTTCTTACGTTTATTCTGCTTTTGCCTTGCTCAGCTGTATCCTTGAACTGTGCTAATGCCTACTGAACGCAACTGGGCTTTTGACACAAAGGTTAAGGCTGCATAGAGTCTCCCAAGAACAAACCATTGTTTTACATTTCTACGCATGCATCCTCCCCGACTTCCACTATACTTTCTCCCAAGTAAATGCATGCAGTATTGTAGCTTAATTTGCTTCTGAAACCCTAAACGCAGAGTGTGACTTACCTCCTGCCTATCAAATGGTAAGAGGAACCTATGAATGTCTTCTAACTCATTTACTTAGCAGCCTGTCAGGACTCAAGCCTACTTACTGTGGGATCACTCTGAACCGGTGGGACCTTAGTGGTAATAGGCAGGGATTCCGCCTGCACACCAGAGATGGGGATCGTGTGGCCCTCCAGATGTTGCTGAATGACTTCCCAATCACTCCAACATCTGGAGAGCCACTGATCCCTGTGGTACATCCTCAAACCATTTTTTTTGGTCAAAAGAGTGAATTGCAGGATAAACCTGCAAATAATTATCTTGAATAGTATTTGGACAGAGTAGGAAAAAACTAAAAGTAAATGTTCTTTTTCCTGAACAAGCTAGTGATAAGGCCAGTTCCTTATTAAAGCTTTCGCTTGAATCTTGTATAGCAGAAAAGACAAGACAGCTGGCTTGCAGCTGATTTCTGCTGCAGAGAGAGTTCATTTTCTTCATGCTTTGGCAGGAGCAGGCTCTGACTCAGTCGTCCACCATGAGCGGTGATGTCATTGCTCATAAGGAACACCTGTTCCACGTGTGCTGCACTCAAGACACAGGCCTAGCATTTATAAGAAGGGCAGACACTCTGATCTGTCTTTCACACATGTATTCTAGGCAGAGGACCCTGCTGCGCATGGAACACGATAAAATTCTGCAAAGGAGGATGGGTAAAGGAGCAGAATGATTCGGTGTTCTGAATCCAACACAAGTCCCTCTGGAGAGGCAGCCTTTACTCCCAGGTGGCCAATTCACTGCTGACCTTAAGGCATTATCTTCTTTTTTTGACTGCAAATGGCTATACACATTTTGATTTGTGCTGCTACTATGCATTCTCTCTTATCCACAAATTCCCAGTTTGTCTAGCGACTTAAAATTTTTACACCACCGAGCCAGCTGTGGCTGTAATATATTGAATGTTGCAGCCCCTTGCCGTCACTTTGGAAGCAGATCAGTTTCCCTAAGGAAGCAGCAATGAGGCAAAAATGCAGCTTCTGCCGGAGATTAAAGCAGCTTAATTCACACAGAGAAACAAAACTAGGTTTTTAGGTTATCATCCTCAATGACAAAGAGGGAGTCACTAGGACTCCTTGGATCATTGTTAGCAGAGAGGCACTCTCACAACGGAAACAAAAATGCTTTTTTCCTCTGCGAAAATGACTGGGAGAGCGCAAGATTTGTCAATACAATTCTGATGCAATGCATGGGCTAGTTTTGGAATGTAAGATGGTGTACAAAGGACAGTCTCACATCTGTTGCTCCACACACTCTTGCCCTGACACCCCCCACAATTCAGCCCTCAAACTGAAAATGGTCCCTCCTTGTTTTAAGGGGATGTAGTATGCGTGCCTGTTGTCTTTGTCCATGGAGTTTTCTTGGCAGGGATACTGGAGTGGCTTGCCAGTTCCTGCTCCAGGTGGATCACATTTGGTCAAAACTCTCCACTATGACCTGTCCATCTTGGGTGGCCCTGCATGGCATAGCTCATAGCTTCTCTGAGTTATTCAAGCCCCTTTGCCACAGCAAGGCCGTGATCAATGAAAAAGACAGTGATCCCTGGAAAAGACCCTGATGTTGGGAAAGATGGAGGGCACAAGGAGAAGGGGATGACAGAGGACGAGATGGTTGGACAGTGTTCTTGAAGCTACCAGCATGAGTTTGGCCAAACTGCGGGAGGCAGTGGAAGACAGGAGTGCCTGGCGTGCTCTGGTCCATGGGGTCACGAAGAGTCGGGCACGACTAAACAACCACCACCACAACAAGTATGCTTGTATGTGCTGTTTATGCAGAGCCACATTGTGCCCTTCTGCAAGAGCCCTGCGTGGGCCAGCCTGCCAAGGGTCAGGGCTCAGAAACTGCTGGTTTGGTCACATCATTGCAAGTGTCCCTTCTGGCATAGCAAGGCAACCGTTCACCTGGAGATCATAGAATCATAGAGTTGGAAGAGACCACAAGGGCCATCGAGTCCAACCCCCTGCCATGCAGGAAACACCATCAGAGCACTCCTGACATATGGTTGTCAAGCCTCTGTTTAAAGACCTCCAAAGAAGGAGACTCCACCACACTCCTTGGCAGCAAATTCCACTGTCGAACAGCTCTTACTGTCAGGAAGTTCTTCCTAATGTTTAGGTGGAATCTTCTTTCTTGTAGTTTGGATCCATTGCTCCGTGTCCGCTTCTCTGGAGCAGCAGAAAACAACCTTTCTCCCTCCTCTATGTGACATCCTTTTATATATTTGAACATGGCTGTCATATCACCCCTTAACCTCCTCTTCTCCAGGCTAAACATGCCCAGCTCCCTTAGCCGTTCCTCATAAGGCATCGTTTCCAGGCCTTCGACCATTTTGGTTGCCCTCCTCTGGACACGTTCCAGTTTGTCAGTGTCCTTCTTGAACTGTGGTGCCCAGAACTGGACACAGTACTCCAGGTGAGGTCTGACCAGAGCAGAATACAGTGGCACTATTACTTCCCTTGATCTAGATACTATACTCCTATTGATGCAGCCCAGAATTGCATTGGCTTTTTTAGCTGCCGCGTCACACTGCTGGCTCATGTCAAGTTTGTGGTCAACCAAGACTCCTAGATCCTTTTCACATGTACTGCTCTCAAGCCGGGTGTCACCCATCTTGTATTTGTGCCTCTCATTTTTTTTGCCCAAGTGCAATACTTTACATTTCTCTCTGTTAAAATTCATCTTGTTTGTTTTGGCCCAGTTCTCTAATCTGTCAAGGTCGTTTTGAAGTGTGATCCTGTCCTCTGGGGTGTTAGCCACCCCTCCCAGTTTGGTGTCATCTGCAAATTTGATCAGGATGCCCTTGAGTCCATCATCCAAGTCGTTGATAAAGATGAGTGAGTAAAGAAAGGAAATCAGGAGTAGAGCGGGGATGGGAAAGAGGCATGATCAGAAGTTCAAGGACATATTCCAGCCAGGCAAAAACACTTGGGGTGTAGACTGGAAGAGTGTCAAGGGGCCAGGTGGAAAGGTTTGGAGGGCCACATTCATTCTCTGGACCTAAGACTCCCCAGCTGCAGGGTAGAAGCCAAACCTGCTGCCTGCTGCAGATGAACGCAGTCATTTAAAAAAGGGGCGGCTCCTTTCTACAAGGCCCCATCCTGGGTTCCTTTCGTTGGGCATACTAGACGTGCTTAGACATTTGGCTGAATACACAAAAGGTGAAAGCAGGGGTGCATGAGAGCCCTGTCCTCGATGTCTCTGCATGCATTGCACCACCCGCCCCCAACCCTGGACCGTCCCGGTGTTCGCTTTAACATAAAACCCTATATGCATTTGGGAATCCCGATAAAGCAAGAGTGCCTTTCATTTCACAGAGAAGTCTTGTGCTCAAGTGAACACAAAGAGGCCTTCCCCATGCAATGAAGAATAGATTGGAGGTGGCTGGGATGACTCACATCAGGACAGTTATGTTTGCCCCACCCCCATGCGCCCCCTGAAGCTGCCTACTGCAATTGTTGCAATGAATGTTGAGAACTGGCTTTTATAGGTAGTCCTGGGAAACATGAAACAAGAACCGTATTCCATCTTTGGTGGACATGTTCAACAACCCAGGGGTTTGGGCAGGCAGAGTTTGGGTTCGTTTCAAATGTTACAGCCCAGATTGTAATACTGTTGGCCTTCTATCTGTTCCAGGGGGGCAGAAAGGGGAAATTATTCACAAGGAACTTGGGCAGAGATAGCAGGCAACTAGAAGGCTGCAGACTTTTCAATTAAGGACTGGATCACCAGGGTTTGGCAACTAGCCTTGGATTTAAAAAAAACTTACCTGGCATTGCAGTGCTAAGTGAATAGTGACTAAGGGCCAATTTGTGGCTAAGTGGCTGCCCGTCATCATATACACAGGCAAAAAGGATCTCCAAAATTGTTTCTACCACACAATGACTTTTGGGATTGGTTTATGCCTGCAAGCTAGATAAAGGCAGACTGACTTCTGGAATGATTGACCTCAATTCTGGGAGGAAGAGGAGAATCGACCCAGTACTTCAAAGTTCATTTTAATTGCTGGGGGTTATGTGCATAACAGGGTCAACATATTTTTAAATAAGAACCATGGCCATTTAATGCAAACAATCATGTGCGCACCTGCCAGCTGCACACTACAAGAAGGCTGTGCCAGTTTCCTCTGCAGATTGCTGCTGCTGCACCAGTGGCACCTGCATTCTGGTGCGACAAAATACCCTTGTATGTAGACAAATTCATGGGGGCAAAGTCTATTGGTAGCATTTTGAACTGAGCTCAGAAATAAGACCCAGTGGATATATTTTAGTACCGGTGAGTTATTGTTCTCAGAGCCCGATGCAAGTTGACCCTCAAGGAATTGTCTTCTGAGCTAACTGCTGTTTCTGAGTATTCTTCAGGGGTAGCTCCTTGCTTGCATTGCAGTAGCCTAACATGAATGTTACCAGGGCAACTGCAGCTACATCCGCAAAAAAAGTCGGATCACCAGCCTCGGCTGGTAAAGGTGCTCTATGACACTGTAGTCAGCTGGGCTTCTGGTGACAAAGCTGGATCCAAGAGCACCACCAAACTGGGAACCTGAACCTTTAGAAGAGGGATTCTCAACAATGCACCCTTCAGATATGGGGGACTCCCGCTCCCATCATCCTTGAACATTGACCAGGTTGGCAGGGGCTTATTGTTTGCAGCGTCTGGAAGGTGCCATGCTGGCTACTCTTGCTTTTGAGGGAATGCAATCGCCACTTCTCATTACAGAAATAAGGAATCTATAAATTCTTGTTTAGTAGCTACTGCTTGGAGAAGCCAAGTGTGAAATAGTTTTATTCTTGTGAATAAGGTTTTCTTACTTTTTGCAGTCCTTTACTCCTAAATGAAAGCTAGTTTTAAGAAACGAGGTGCAGAGGAATCCTGCTTTTTGTTACCAGGCCTGCCACTACAATTCAACATAAACCTTGGAAAAGGAGGCTATTGTTCTGCCCCAAGCAAAGGAAACCTTGTCAAGGCTTGTATCATCCGTAAGTGCACAAGCTCTGAAACAATTAGACACATTCCTAATTATATCAGTTACCCATTCCTAGACAATAAAAAGAATTGGTTACAGATAGGATTGATGTTTAAATCTCTCTCCTGTAGGAGAGGTGAGTGTTTGGAAGCTAATCCCTGGCTGCAGGCCTCCCTCTGGTGGCTGCTTTGCAGGGAACACCCTGAAAGCACATGGTTTTTCCACCATAATTATTAGGGAGCACTAGAGCAGGGATGGGCAGAAGGTAGATTGGGATGTACAGTGGTACCTCGGGTTAAGTTCTTAATTCGTTCCGGAGGTCCGTACTTAACCTGAAACTGTTCTTAACCTGAAGCACCACTTTAGCTAATGGGGCCTCCTGCTGCTGCCGCGCCGCCGGAACACGATTTCTGTTCTCAACCTGAACCAAAGTTCTTAACCTAAAGCACTATTTCTGGGTTAGCGGAGTATGTAACCTGAAGCATATGTAACCTGAGGTACCACTGTATTGGTAAGAGCTCTGGTGGTTTACTTCAAATCAATCACAGCTCTTACTAGTACACCCGCAATGTATCTGGCACAGGTTTCTGGCTCCCATGGGTCTATAAATACCAACTAAAAAGATTCCCCCTTCCTGCCCCCACCACAAGATCTGAAATTGGTTCTTGTATCAATCACATATTCATGGAATGACCAATTTGCACATAAAAATGCTGTATGTTGCCTACTCTGGCCTAAACGACCTGATTTGATACTTTAAATTAATGCAGTTTTCTAACATATCAGTCTTCAACTCGTGAGTCGGGTGGGACCCACTACTCCAAGGAGGGGGAATTGTGGCTCTCCTTTACCATGATGGCTGGGGCTGATGGGAGTTGGAATTTAATAATATGCAGAAGACCACAGATTTCAACCCCTTATCTACAGTTTGGATCCAAAGATAAACTTTAGGTATTCCCAAAAGTTGGGAAAAGTTCAGAAAAAAGCAACCAAAATCATCATCATCATTCACTGAATTTCATCTGAGGATCACAGGGTGGTTTGCAATATAAAAACACATAACATACTGTCAGGGAACTGCCATCGGAAGGAAGGGAAGTGAAAGGGCTCACACAGGTTGGGAGAGACTCAGCAGCTGAAGAGGGAACCAGTAGGGGGAGAGGAGCTGGGCTGAGGGAAAGGGAGCTGGAGGGATGGCTCAGAGACACTTCCAGCGAAAACAGTGGGGAGGTTTCAGGACCTCCTGTAGGGACACCCACTCCTCGCCGGAAACTGTCACGCAGAGAGTCCAGAAGACGTGTTTCCGTTAAGGAGCTTTTATGTTGGAAGCGATTCCGAAAGCAACCACTGTCGGAATCTGCCAGCGACTGACGGAGCCATGTTTAAGGGGCTCCGTTACAGACAGAGGTTTGCAAACTTGACCAAACTCTGAGGGACTAGGATTTTACACACAAGCAGCTCATCGTCCCATCACAGCATTCCGACAGTCTTCGTGAGCAGCTTGTGCAGGAGAAGGCATCATGAGCAACCCAGCCGGAACCGGAGAAGCAGGAGCTGGAGCGGGTCCAAGCCTGGAAGAAAGGTACCGGGTGTTGGAGGTCCAGCTAGCGCTGCAGACGGCGAGGCTTGAGGAGAGGAGGGCTCAGGATGCAGACAAAAAGGGGAAAGACACCCAGCTCGTCAGAAAGGTACCAGGATTGGTGCAGAAGTTTGGGGGGGAGCCCAAAGACTATCATGGCTTTCGGACAGAGATGCAATATGCCCTCAATCTGCAGTTTGATGAATTCCCTGACGAGGAATCA
Source organism: Podarcis pityusensis (assembly GCF_964106645.2). Lineage (NCBI taxonomy): Eukaryota > Metazoa > Chordata > Lepidosauria > Squamata > Lacertidae > Podarcis > Podarcis pityusensis. The sequence goes on along the minus strand of NC_138026.1, from coordinate 107,003,431 downwards.
CGAGTGGCTTTCGTGATTGGGCATCTTGAAAAGGGGGCGAGAGACTGGGTTAGACCCCTGATGGCAGCGAATAGTGACGTCCTAAAGGACACGATGAAGTTCTTTCGCGCCATGGATCTGATGTTTTCCAGCGATATTGAACAGGGAGTGGTCCGCAGACAGTTAATGGCTTGCAAACAGGGGAGCCGATCTGTCCGTGAGTACTGGACTGACTTCACCATGTTGATCCATAAATTGGGGTGGGATCTATCGGCGGAACCCATTCAAATGCTCTTTGAAGAAGGGCTTTCTTCGGCTGTGAAAGACGAACTTTCCCGGGCGCCCAGGGCGGAGTCTATGGACCAGCTGACCAAATCAGCGCTGACCATAGGAGCGCGCCAGGAGGCGAGAGCATTGGAGAGGCGGGAAGGGAAGGGGGAACGTTGGAAGGAGTTCCGCATTCCAGACATTCCAGAGCCAACTTTCCCGCCGGCAGAGCCGATGGAAATCGGAACAGCGCGCGCGCGCGCAGTTTCAAAGCCCAGTGAGGGGGGAAAGAAGGAGGGAAAAGGCGCCCGGAAATGCTATCTCTGCCAACAGCCAGGTCACTTTGCCAGAGTCTGCCCCCAGAGGAAGGAATGGCAAGGGATGGTAGGAGCTGTGGAGGGAAGAGAGGAAGAAATACCGAAGCAAGTAAAAGCCAACGCCTGGCTGCCACCGTCGGGGCACAGCAGCCAGGCCAAAGAGCAGTGAAAGTGCCCACGCCAGAACCTCCTAAACCCGCCCTAGTGATAGAAGTGGCGCTAGAGCTGCCAAACGGACACCCTCTAAAGATAAAGGCGCTGTTGGACTCAGGCAGCTCCTGCAATTTCATGAGCAAAGAGTTTGCAGCTGAACACCAGATACAGACGATCCCTTTAAGCAACCCCCTGCAGGTGACCACGATCGATGGCAGGGAGCTGTTGGGAGGAGAAGTCAGCTTGCAGACCGTCCCAATGATAATGAAGGTGGCAAGGCACACCGAACTGATAGCGTTTAATGTGGCCACCTTGGGAGGAGCTCCCATTATATTGGGGATGAGCTGGCTAGCGTTACATGATCCGCTGGTGGGCTGGCATCAGAGAGTGGTTTCTTTTGGTTCAGCACATTGCTTAGAACACTGCAAAGAGGGAAAGGGTTTGGCAGGGGCCCAAGCCACCCTAGCAGGGACTGAAGTAACGGAGAACGTGAAGGTACCACGACAATACGCAGATCTCCGCGACGTCTTCAGCGAAAGGGAAGCTGACCAACTACCCCCGCATAGACCCTTTGACTGTCAAATCAATTTACTCCCTGGGGCACAGCTCCCTGTAGGCAAGCTGTACGCCATGTCAGACAGAGAGATGCAGGAGCTAAGAGAGTTCATTGACAAGAACCTGAAGAGAGGGTTCATCAGAGAGTCCAGGGCGGTGGGGGGCAGCCCAGTGTTTTTTGTGGATAAAAAAAACACGAACAAGCCGAGGCTTGTGTGTGACTTCAGGGCCTTAAATGCAGTGTCAGAACCAGTGGCTTTCCCTATGCCCAGGATTGACGACATTTTGACAAGGGTCAGGAAGGGAAAGATTTTTACTAAACTGGACCTAAGGGGGGCGTACAACCTGATACGAATAAGGAAGGGGGATGAATGGAAAACCACCATGTTCACCCCTTTGGGGGCATTTGAATATTTAGTTATGCCCTTCGGCCTACAAGGAGGCTCCGCGTGCTTTCAATCGTTTATGAACCACGTCCTGGGGCCTTTGCTTTACAAGAATTGTGTGGCCTTCTTAGACGACGTGTTGGTGTATTCTGAGAATGAGGAGCAGCATGTGAGAGACGTCAGAGAAGTGTTGAGCAGGCTGCAAGCCAACCAGCTGTGGGTGAAACTGGAGAAGTGTCAGTTTCATACCAAGGAGGTGGAATTCCTGGGGTATCGCCTGTCAGACAAGGGATTGGCCATGGATCCCGGCAAGGTCCAGGCGGTGCTGGAATGGAAAACACCCAAAACAAGGAAGGATGTGCAGAGGTTCCTAGGATTTGGGAACTTCTATCGTAAGTTCATCCGAAACTTTGCCCACCTGACGGCGCCCATTACGGACTGTCTCAGCAGTAAGAAGAAGTTCGTTTGGACTGAGGAGGCGGAGCGAGCATTTGAGGAACTAAAAAGGGCCTTCGCCTCGGAACAACAACTCCTGCATGTGGATTTACAAAAACCGATGAGAGTGGAAACTGACGCATCAGACAGAGCGATTGGGGCGGTGCTTCTGCAGCCAGGGAAGGAGGAGTCAGAGTGGAGACCGTGTGCCTTTTTTTCGCGAAAGCTGAACAAATCCGAGAGGAACTACACGGTGTATGACCGAGAACTACTAGCCATTCATGAGGCGTTCCGGAGATGGAGGCACCTGCTAATTGGCGCACAACATAAGGTGCAAGTGTGCACTGACCACAAGAACCTAGAGTATTGGAGGACGGCACGAGTGCTCAACCAACGGCAAGTGAGATGGGCCCAGGAGTTCTCCAAATTTAACTTTGAGATTTGTTACGTGCCAGGCCCAGAGAACATTAGGGCGGACGCTCTCTCACGCAAACCTGAATATTTGGAGGGGGAGGGAGCACCCGAAAAGAGACATGTCATTCCAGAGGACCGCTGGGTGTGTGGGGCGGCATTGGTGGGACAAAGAGAACTGGTAGAGGAAACAGAGAATGATGAATACGCCCAGAATAAGCTCAGAGGTCTTAGGGGTGAGGGAGAGGAACCAGGGGGTTTCGAGGAAAGAAATGGAGCTTTGTATTACAAAGCGGCACTGTATATCCCTGAAGGAGACTTAAGGGGGAGGGTACTCAAGCAGTTGCATGACAGCCCCACGGCGGGGCATTTTGGACAACACAAAACCATGTGGTTGGTCACCAGGGAATTTTGGTGGCCTAAGGTGAGGGAAGATGTACGGGAGTATGTAAGAGGGTGTGAGCAATGCCAGCGAGCCAAAGGGGAGAGGCGGGCACCGGCGGGGCTATTAGAACCCTTACCAACCCCAGAACGACCTTGGGAGGCAGTGTCGATAGATTTTATGACTGATCTGCCGAAGTCCAAGGGGAAAACAGCCATCATGGTGGTGGTAGACCTACTAACAAAGATGTGCCACTTTGTAGCCTGCTCGCATGCAGTCACGGCGGAAGAGACAGCGAAGTTATTTGTAGAACACATTTTTAGGTTGCACGGGGTGCCATTGAGGGTGGTCTCAGACCGAGGAAAACAATTTACTTCCAGGTTCTGGAGGAAGCTCATGAGCTTACTGCAGGTGGAGGTCAACTTTTCGACTGCCCGGCACCCTGAAACCAACGGGCAGGCGGAAAGAGCAAACGGGGTCCTCCAGCAATACCTGAGGTGTTATGTCAATGACAGAGAGAATGACTGGGTAGAAAAGTTGGCGCTGGCGGAATTTGCCTACAACAATGCCGAGAATGTGTCCACAGGGATGAGCCCCTTCTTGGCTAATTATGGGTGTCATCCCAGGGCTTTCCCAGGGGGAGAAGGGGAGAGATGGGGTGTCCCGGCAGCCGAGCATTTTGTAGAAGAAATGGAAGCAATCCATCGTCAGCTCCAACTCAACTTAGAAAGGGCGAAGGAAGAATACAAGAGGCAGGCAGACAAGAACCGAAGGGAAGGTGAAACCATAAGGGTGGGAGATAGGGTGTGGCTGTCAACCCAAGGGTTGCCGTTCAAAGGAGGTTGTAAGAAATTAAGACCCAGGAGATTGGGTCCCTTTGAGGTCATTCAACAGGTCAACCCAGTGGCTTTCAGGCTCCGGTTACCCAACCACATGAAACTGCACCCAGTATTTCACAGGTCGTTACTGTCACCGTATGAGGGGGGACGAGAAGGGATGGCCACTCGGGGACCGGTCATAGAAGAAAGGGAATGCAGCAGCCATGTGGCAGAAATCCTCGACGCCAGGTGGAAGGGGAATCAGGTGGAGTATTTGGTAGCGTGGGAAGGAGAACCGGAGTCAGAAAACACTTGGGTAATGGCAGAAGATATCAATGACGAGGTATTGATAGAAACGTTCCATCAAAGGTTCCCAAGGAAACCTCAGCCTGTGGAGAGGTTCCGGAGGGAATACTTTGGGACCACCGATGAGGAGGAGGAGTTGGAAGGATTCTCGGAATCGGAAGGGGAAGGGGAGATGGACTCTGAGGAGGAGGAGTACTTCGAGACCAGGAACCGCAACAGGTGGAGAGAAGTGTTCGGGACATCGGAAGATGAAGGAAGTTCATTCCGGGGTTTTGCCTCCTCACCGCCCGTAGAGGAGGGGGCGAGAGGGGATGAAGGGGGCCCTGGAGGGGAGGTGGATGTCAGGGAACTGCCATCGGAAGGAAGGGAAGTGAAAGGGCTCACACAGGTTGGGAAAGACTCAGCAGCTGAAGAGGGAACCAGTAGGGGGAGAGGAGCTGAGCTGAGGGAAAGGGAGCTGGAGGGATGGCTCAGAGACACTTCCAGCGAAAACAGTGGGGAGGTTTCAGGACCTCCTGTAGGGACACCCACTCCTCGCCGGAAACTGTCACGCAGAGAGTCCAGAAGACGTGTTTCCGTTAAGGAGCTTTTATGTTGGAAGCGATTCCGAAAGCAACCACTGTCGGAATCTGCCAGCGACTGACGGAGCCATGTTTAAGGGGCTCCGTTACAGACAGAGGTTTGCAAACTTGACCAAACTCTGAGGGACTAGGATTTTACACACAAGCAGCTCATCGTCCCATCACACATACAAATAAAACTTAGTAGAAAAACTATAATTGTTATTTTTTTAAAAAGAATCCCTGTCCCCTCCCCAATTTATGTGTATTGTGAAGGGTGGGGAGGAATTGAAGCATTAAGGTCCCAGTGCTGCACACGACTACTTGGGAGTAAGTCACGCAGGAGATATGAGTAGGTGTGAGCTTCTCTCTACACATCAGCGGGGTCTGCCTTGCTGTTTTGTGTCTCTCTCCTCCCTAGCTTGGTTCATACAAGGACGTAAAACTATCCTGTGACAATAAACAGTTTCCTTTAGTGCCAAAGACTGTCATCACAAAGCAAATGAGAAACTGTATTCATTCAGGTTGGTGTTTATTTTTTGTAAGGACATTCCAGGTTAGGATTAGCAATAAGGACATCATGCTAATGGGAGTGAAAAATTATTCTGAGAAGACACTATTTAAAGTAAGTTTCAATTCATTCTGGAAAAAAAAAATCTTTCTTCCTGTGAAGTTTCTCTTAAAAATCAGTGACAGTTATATTACTAAATATCAAAGTGAAAAGGATTTACAAATTTAGTTCTGCTTTTAAAATTGTTGCAATGCATACAGTTTTAACCAGAATTAACCAGCAATTTTACATCTTATATTCCAATATAATAATCCAACTTGCCATTTAAACTGAAGTGGAAAATAGTGATTGTAAATGAAAATGTACATTTTACTGCTGTGTGGAAACTGTGTTTAAGGTCTGCTGTATACAGTTTTTTGCACATGCTGCCTATAAGGCAGTTCAAACACCTGTAGATAACCGTTACACAAGTGAAAAAGCTCTATGTAATATACTGTCATCTACTCTTCAGAAGCCAACGGGAAAATGGTTGTGTAAAAACACTTTCATTATAAAACAAAATGAACTTAAGTTAGATTGAGACAAGAAAACCTAGAGCCTGCAGACAACATACGATTTCTTCAAGTGTGTAAATAAAGAGGGAAGGAGCTCCTTAACATGCTGTCCTCTGCTCTACAAATGGGAGGAAGTAGAGAAGCAAAGCTTCAAGGTATAAGGATTAGAGCCATCTGCAAGATAAAAGGGAAACTGTTAGGAATGTCATTTTCGATGGTTTTGTGCCTTATGTCAGCCTGTTTGTCTGAGAAAAGATATTTCTTTAAGCAAGTGTTTAACTACTGTGAAAAACTGCTACTAAAATACTAGAATCTATTTCTAGCATGCAAGTGCATAATGCATCAAAACTCAACCAAACCTTTCCCCTAGAAAGAAAACACTGTCTTTCTAAGAAGCCAGTTCCATGAAAACATGGCTTTATAGGGTGTTGTTCCCAGGGCTTCCATCACAGTTGCACTTCTGATGCAGAAGTATCACACAATCAGACCATTATCGTCTTGATGGGAAACACAGTTTTCTCCTAATACATCTATTGCTGTTGTGGTCACTGCATGGTATGTGGGTACACAAATTAACCAAGTTGCTATTGGAAAATACCTGTGACATCACTCACAAAGAATTACTACTAGATACGGAGCTTGTAAATCAAGGCCTCTGCTCTTACTTTCACTTTAGGGCAGAGAAAGTTACCAGTTACCATTTTACATGTTTTCTTCATTGTCCTTCACTGACAGAGGCCAGTGTTGCCCACAGCACCCCCAGACCATCATTCAAAACACACTGAACACCACTGGTGTACTGGATTGTTTTATTGAACACAGTCTTGGTATTATATTAGTGAGATGGCATATAAATATTTAAAACAACTCAATAAAACCCTTTAAGAAAGTTTCAATACAGTGACTTACTAGGGACTCTTATCTGGTAGTGATTAAGTACTGTAAGGGCTTCCACTGCATCTGTCTTGCATTCCCACTCCAACAGACCAGAAAGTGTTTTGGCTGAAGCTGTCAAAACAAGAATTTAAAATGTTTGCTTCACACCACCATCGGTAAGTTAGGATTCTTTGAGCACTTAAATAAAGTCAAATATTCACTTACGCTTTGGATCAAATACTTTGTATTTGATAAAAGACAGAACTTCATGATCATCACACAGCTGGAACAACAAAGTGAAAATATGTTCATTAAACATCAACAATCTAATTCTAGAGGATGTCACTTCAAAGCCGCAGAAACTGGAGATTTCTGGGATAAGGAGGACACTTGGCACAAAATGGTTGATTAGCTTACTTTTAAAGCATCTAAGCATCTAAGACAGCACCAGGGAACCTCCAGCCTGCAGAACTCATTAGGTCCAGGATGGGCCCCACTCTCTAGTGCACCCAAGTGTTCTGTTTTGAAGTGGTCTACATGAAAATAGCTTGCTAAAACAAGAGGTTTTTTCTTCCATTTTAGCAAGCATAAATGGTGTCATGCTACTGAAGCAAAGCATACTTCCACCGACAATCAGCTGAATGGCAGTGGGAGAGCACCTTCAAAAGGAACTGCACCATGAGCGGAAAATGGTTTGCCTTTAAACCGCTTGCTAAAATGGTTTTCCCCTCCGTTTTAGCAGACGGCCTCAATTCAAACCAGTCTATGATAAGGCAACAAGTCTCTTTGAAGGTGCATTCCAACCAGATTCAGCCAATCGGTGCTGGAAATTCACCTTAAAATGAGATTGCTATAACTGTCTATCAGCTGATCAGTGGTTACATCGATCCCCTTTTTACTTTGATAGGCATCACATGTCATATTATTGACTGGTGTGTGCTTCCACCCACCTATCAAAATTGGCCTATAGTGAGTGTAGTAGAAGAAGAAGAGGAGTTTGGATTTGATATCCTGTCTTTCACTCCCTTTAAGGAGTCTCAAAGCGGCTAACATTCTCCTTTCCCTTCCTCCCCAACAACAAACACTCTGTGAGGTGAGTGAGGCTGAGAGACTTCAGAGAAGTGTGACTGGCCCAAGGTTACCCAGCAGCTGCATGTGGAGTGGAGATGCGAACCCGGTTCCCCAGATTACGAGACTACCGCTCTTAACCACTACACCACACTGGCTCTCTGTAGCTGCAAGATCCAGCTCACTGGCCAGATCCAGTTCCCCATCCCTGATCTAAGATATAAAAAATGGAGTCTACTTTAAGGAGGTTAATAAATACTGACATCTGAAACCTAAATTACACTTTAACAGCTATGACTCCTGCAGCTTCCTACCTTTACAAAGCTCTCTTCAGTCACACACAGTGGAACATTATAGTAATGCAACACACAGGATGGTGGCTGAATGATATTCTTGGAAGCTTGACCCGCACTGGTAAAGCGATTGTTCTTGCTCATTGCAAAGTCTTTGTAACTGCTTGTCCCATCTTCCAGCTCGAATATCTGACTAGGAACAACTGAATGCTGTTTGGATACACTACAAATAAAGAGTACAGATTTAAGAACAACTTTGGGGAGTGTAAAAAAAAAGGAGGGGGATCTTTGTTATGGAATTCACAAAGCAAATTTCTTAACATACAAAATATGAACTCAAAGGTATAATCAACATTTCACTTGTATGTCTCACTTTAGTGAGTGACATTTGTCAAGTTATTGAAGAATATCAAATATAGAAGTATTTACATTAATGAAGTGTTATAACAAAGTTTACTCTTTGCATATAAGAACAGTATTCTTTAAAAAAAACCACTTTATTCAGCAGCATTTTAAGTATTATACACTGCTAGACAACTTACACATTAAAGACATGCTTTAGCTTTAGTAGTAAGATGAAATGCACACATACCAAACATTAAGTCTCTTCCCAAACAATTTGACGTTATTGAGATGCGTGACTGCTCTTTCAACAGCATATTCATCACCCATTTCCACTAAAGCTGTGCCTGGAATAGTCTTCATAAACTTCACCTGCAGGGTTGTTGGGGTTTTTTGGAAGAAAAAGACAACACAGTTTAAAGGATGGTAACTTAGGACATTTTCCAATTTGGTTGGAATATGCGTAGCTCCGGTTTCTCTTCACAGTAATTGCTCATTATTCTTTTAAGTTTAAGAATGGCTGGGGAAACCCAGCCAGGTGGGCGGGGTATAAATAATAAAATTATATTATTTTTATTTTTTTTTTATTATTATGTGCCTAGACTTTTTCTTTTACCTTTTCAATATTTCCGTACAAGCAGAACAAGTTGAAAACTCTTGAGCAGTTCATCTTTTGCTGGTGCAATCCACTAACCATGACAACTGAACCAGAGGGGTTGCCCCCATGCATGTAAGATGAGGAAGCCTGGGGAAGTGGGTAAGCAACAAGTTCTGGAGTATCCCGAGATGCCATTCGGTATCGGCTCGGTAATGGTAACAGTGGACCATGCGATCCTAAAGAAAAAATACTGTCTAGTTAATTTGGTTGGGAAAAGTTTTATTTGATCTGATATGAAGATTAAAGCTGCCAAGTTTCAGAAGCTGCCAGTTTTACCCATCTCCCCCCCCCTTTCCCCCTTTTCTTCCCAATGTCCCAACAAATGAAACTGATTTGTAAAAATGTTACATGGGGAAAAAATATAAACGAGAAAGAGACATTGCACACACTTTTGTAAATCAAGAAAATATTTAATAAAAAGAAGAAGAAGCTGCCAGTTTTAGGTTTTGCTATAATGGGCTATGCAGATTTAGCATCAACTACTGAAACCTTGTTAATCTAGACACGAATGTTAACACAAGCGACCAAAATATACCGTGTATATTTTTCCATGTATAAGATGATTTTTGCTAAAAAAAAAATATTGTAGGCAAAAATTTGGGGTGGTCTTCTACACGGATAATGAATGCAGAGCAGGGCGGTCGGTTGATCAGTTGACTAACACAGGATAAACAGCTAAAGCCACAAGCCAGACTTAAAAATAAAGGACTCTACTGTACTGATTTCAATGAGCTTCAGCACACCTAAGTGTTAGATGGTGGTCTAAGTGTGCTACTGCAAGTTTCAACCTCAGTTTTAGAAGTGATTTATGTGTGCAATATGAGAAGTATTAAGAAATGTTTCATTTTCTACTGTGACAAAGTTAACTGCAATTTAGAAAAAAATCTTGTTTGCTCACAGAATGACAACTTGATTTACAGTCAGCTGTGTAAAAAAAAAAAAAGTACTGGCATTTAAAAATAAAAATGAAATCATGAAAAACTGGTCATAAATGGATGCACCATGTAGCCATAACAGAATGCAAACTCAATACATCTTTATACCTAAGTGCACTAGGGCATGAGAAAGGCTCCCTATCCAATTCCCTTGTGGACAACCTACTGAGGGCCACATGCCGATCATGGGCAGGGCCAGATGCAAGTGGGTGGAGCAACAAATGTAAATTTTAACTCTTTACAGTAGGCTTGTTTCTACACAGCCTCCCACACCTCTGTCAGCCCTCCAGCCAAGAAAGAGGCATCATCAGAGTTCAAGGACACATTCTAGCAAGATATAAACATGCAGGATGCAAAGCAAAGCCAATGAGGGGAGTAGCCTGGCAAGAGTTCTGGCGACAAATTAAAGAGACCTGCAGAGCCAAATCTGACCCCTGGGCATGGGGTTCCCTACCCTGTACTAAGGCAAAGCAAGCTGGTTCAGGTAGCACAATGAGGGCAGCTAGACAAATGTGGGAACTGGTGCCTGAATAGTGAAGCAAGACATTTACAACTGTATTGGCCTATTTTCCAACTTAACCCATAACAGGAAGCCATATAACTTACCATAGCCATCATGCCTAAAGGATGAAGGGTGTTCTCCCAAAATAGCTTGCCTCTGGCGGCCTTTCCCTCTATCTAAAGGGGGAAAAAGCATTATTAAACAAAAGCAACTCCTGCTTAAAGATAGTGGAACTTCACCAGTAAGGACAGAGGGGAGTATTTTCTGGTTAAGAACCCTGCTGGATCAGAGCAAAGGTCCAATAGTGGCCAGCCTGATACATCCACGTTACTTTTAAGATGTTCTTTGCATACTGTAAACTAACTGTTTTAAGTTGATTTGCTCCAGCACAAAACACAGTTGTCAGATACCAAAACTATTGTTTGCTTGAGAATATTGTGTTTGAAAAGATTTGACATTTTAAACCTAAGAAGCCTGGACAATTCTCTTAACATCACACAATACAGCAGAGAACAAATTGCCTATAACTCTCATAAAAACAAGTTCTAAATGCAGTACAATCAAAGGACAGTACCTGAATCACACTATTAGCTTCAACAGCAACACATTTTCAAAGTGGGCTTCTTTCAAGAAGTTTCAGCATAAGCCAACAAAAACCTGTATTACATGGTTTCATGATCAGTAAACAGAGAGTACCATATTTGTGTACATACATAATCATATCAACAACTTTTGATCTGGGGAAGTGCTGTGAAGACTATACATTACTATACTACTAATACAGTCTATTGTATAATTGCAATGCTGAAAAATTGCACTATTATAATCACTTTTAACAAGGAAACATTCTTTCAACAAGCCGCATTTTATACAAGAATGTAAAGTTAACCAAGGGGTCAACAGTACTGGATAAAAGCAGTACACCAACCTAAAGTAATTATTTGCAATAATCAAGTAAAACTGCATTACAAGAACAAGCAAGTTAGCTTTAACTTTCACTGCTTCTTTTCATTAGGCAATCTGAAGTTCCAATACCTCAACTGATTGTGCAATGGGAAATGAGAAATATCCAGCTGAAGTCGCAAACAGTTCTATCTCAGTGTGGATAATGCACAATATTTCAAGTTTTGTTTCCAATGTTTGAGACTGCAAAAACAACCTAGGTTAAATCAAGGAATTAGACAGTCGTATAATAATTTGATTTTGATAGTGGGAGAGTAAAGAGAGGTTGTGGCACCCAGAACACAAACCCATTACTAGAAAGCAACTTCCACAGTTTTCAGCATGTGCTATCCGACATGGAAGTGCTATTCATCTCACATATTAGCCATATCATTCAGCCCTGAAGTTACATAAGACGACAGGATTTTTTTACAACGGAAGTAGCAAATAGCAGCCACCAGAATTACATGTTTGAGTAAGATGCAATGGCAGTCTTCAGCTTGGGAAATGAAAAATTTCACTTCAAACCGCCAAGTTCTGAAGATCAGTGGGTACCCTTGAGCAAAACCAATCTTTTCCACCTGACATACCTAACAGAAAAGCCTAGGATGCAAAATGTAAAATAAATAAATTAAAACAGCCATCAGTTAAAATCTCCTGCTTTAAATTTTAAACACTAAACTGTGGCACAGTTTCCAGTCTGAAGAAACCAGAACCGAAGCCTGTTTTGTAAAGATCATTCTCCCTGAAGCCAGAATCTTGCAGACTGGTTGGCCGTGGAGAGAGGAACAGACAACAACCTAAGAGGAATGGTTTGAAGAATGCATGTAAAGCAGCCCATCACAAGGACACTTTTGTGTAGACCACTCTTGTAAGAAAGCCAAGAAACTGAGTGAGTACTACATCGCTAGCTAACGAAGCTACTCATTCCTTATCAAGCAGTATGCTGCTCACAACACTAAAAGGAAATGTCTCAAGCATGCCCTGTGCTGCATTATTACGTCTATTGCTGATAACAGATTCTATACATTGTTTAACTCTCCAAACTGCAATCCTGTTTGGAGAAAGGAATATCGGTATCTCTGTTCCCCTCCATCACTTCTTGTCTAGGACAAGGATTGGGTATTTATGGCCCTCTGGATGTTGTTCGACTCCTATCTTCCCTGACTACTGCTACTGGCAATGCTGGTGGTGGTTGATGGGACTTGGGAGTCCAACACAATCTGGAGGACTACAGATTCCCTAGAAAATGAGCTATGAACAGTATATTCAGCTCTCTTTCTGCATGAAACTCTACTTGAGTACAAAATAAAAAGTATGCAAACTGGATATAAAGAGCCACACAACTTATTCCTTATGTCCCAGGGAATCTTACACTACTCCCCCCACAAAAGAGGAGCCCCTCCAGTACATGGCAACCGAGAACACTTTCAAAAGCAGTTTGCAATAGGACATGGAATTTGCTGGTGAAATAAAATGAAAATCCCAATGAACATTGTAACACACTTGGAAGCACCTGGTTTGTTTTCTTCCAATATTTCTCATTTCACATCGTTTAATATTCTGGGGTAAGGCACTGTTCATAAATACTGTGTGAATTGCATGCCTGCCAGTTGCTTGAATAGCATCTATGTATTTCAGAAAATTAACACCTGAATTGCCCAAGGTAATAATAATAATAATAGTAAAAATAAATTTTATTTGTATCCCGCTCTCCCCAGCCAAAGCCAGGCTCAGAGCGGCTAACATCATATAAATAAGACAATATGCATAATACAATATACAATATGCAATATAACTCAGTGACTTCCCAGTTTGGTAGTTTGGGGGAGGAGGAATGTGAGCTTTTAATGTAACGTACTGCGGGTGGACAATCTGCTAACCAATACTGCAGCCCCCTTATTAACCTTTTACAAACACTTAATTCTGCATGTCCAAGCCCTAACCTTTAAATAATACATTTTTACAAGCCAAAGCACTACCAGTAAAAACAACCTTTCAGCAATGATTAAAAGGAAAGTTGAAACCTTCACTATGTTTAAAATTTAGAAGATACTCTACCTTGGTTAGGTTAAGTTCCCACCTCCATGTTATAAATGCCTAGATTTTCAAAAGGTACATTACAGCAAATTATACACAAATCATTCAGTTACAAAGAACATTTACAGAAGTCAAACTACATAGCTTTTTTTTTTAACATTTCCATGCAGTTGTTATTCAAACTAGCCTTTGCAGTAAAAATGCTTAGACAAATTAGACCTTGTGTCAAATACTGGTGCTTGAGGGGACTTGACAGCATACAGCAAAATTTCAATTAATCTTTAAAGTAAGTGCAGTCCTTTAGAAAGCATTTACACTGGAAAACCTAACTTCAATTTTCTCTTACATTTGAGAAAGAAAGTTACCGCAATGTACAGGAGAGAAACAAGAGTTTGGATCTTCCATTTTATGGTGTTTCATTCTACAATGGTAATTTTAAAGGGACATAAGATTGGAAACACATGCAAACTGGTTTAGAATGGGTACAGTCTACCATGGTATTTTCGTGCCATGCAAACCAGAAGTGCTGTAAGTGGTCCTCCTTGATATGCTTGTGGTGATGGTGCATGCAGTATGCAGTCAAGGTGAGTTGCAAGTCTGAGGTTTTTCAGAGGGCCTGTTGATGATGCCGATGTGGTGCATGATGAAGTGTAGAGTCAGCCTGCTGGAGTCCTCTATCCTTCTTAATGCCTTGTCCAACAAATGAGGAAAATCCTTTCCGTGGAGAAGCAGTGTGCAAGTTTGTAGTTTGTAAGGAAAGTCTGCATCAGTGTCCTCTCCTCCAAAGAGTGAGAGCTGCTTGGAGAAATGCAAGTCCTTGTACTGCAAACATGCTTGCATGTGTGGGCTCCTTGTTAAATAGCTCAATATAAACCAGCAAGGGGCAATAATGTTGAGTTATTCTTTTCCAGGATTACAGGTCAGGATGCCTATTACAAGAGCTGCATCAGAAATACCTGGCTTGAAGTGACTAACACATTAGACAAGCTAACTGCATATATGTATATATTTAGATGCACATTTAGTACAATTACCAAAACACTTACCTCGTCTGCCCAAATATGGTTTAGTATAGTCCCAACTATCATTGTCATTTCGAATGACATTAAGTCGAGTTGGCTGTTAAAATAGAAACAAACAGCAAGTCTTAATCATTGCTTTTCTCCCAAAAAAACAGTCTAGAAGCTAAAGAAAGTATGATCATTACCCTTGCATATTCAATTTTTAGTGTACAACATCCTGCATATATATCTGCGCCGTTGAGTGCTGCTTTTGCCTTCTGAGCACAAAGAACAGATTCAAACTTGAGTTATGTTAAGGATTGTTATTTAAATCGGTGCCCCCCACCAAGAAAACAAGCAGCCGCAAGTTAAGCTAATTTAGAGCACAACACAATAGATCTAGAAGTTGCTCAAGGCTCTTTAATTACCCATGCAGAAACACCAATTTTATGTATGAGTCAATGACTAATACATGAAGGACATGAAATCAACAGCAACCCTATCGGTTTAAATTGCATATATGACCTTTTCAAATAAGTAATTTCCAAAATGTGTTCAACTTTAAAACAGGACTGGTATATGAGCAGTGTGCTTGCTATGAGCACTACATTAAAATCTTTACATTGTCAAATATGAACAGATATGGCGTGAAAAACCCGTGGCCCTCCAGCAAATGTTGGATTTCCTCTGGTCATTAACTGCAGTCAGCATGGCCAGTGATGGGGCATGACTGGAGCAGCACTCAAACACTATCTAGAGGATCACAAGCTCTCCACCCCCAGTTTAGGTAATAGTCTACACTGCCCTCACCATGGGATAGAAGCCAGAGGGTGGATGATATGCAGAGATGAGTTCAATAGTTCTCTAGCACAGTTGTTTGCCTGACAGGATTAACATGAGAGTAACACTTCCCCTTATTGAGGCCACTGTGAAATCCCTAGAACATAATCTTCAGAAGCATATACACACAGGTCACCACAAAAAGGATATTCAACCATGGCTTGTATTCCGTTCCTCTTGAATATGACAATACGCTGTACTTTTCCCACAGGGTTGCACACTGTATACAAAACGTCCTACAGAAGAATGAGGGAAATATTCAGATACCGTATTTGAAGCTTTACTTGGCAAATACTATTCAAAATGTTATTAGCACACAATAACAAAATCGCCTCCTTTAAGCAGGTAAAGTTTGGACCTAATTTTTTTTAGAGGAAGTGTACTAAACATAGATCAAGAAATTTATCCCAGTGACAGATATATAACTACATAGGGAATGCAAGGATATGATAACTGTAAGAGAAAAGTAGAGAAACGTTCTAGCTATAGTTTATCATCAAAACAGTAAGCCTAAATTCGGTTTTATCTCTATGTGCTTCAAACAACTACTTAGATTGCCAAAGTTTTTGTGTCCTTAAATAATTTTTAACTTATACTATATACCATTTATAAATTGGGAATAAGCAGAATGTAAACAATGGGAAAAGCTCACTCAAACGTAGCCCCAAAAACCCAAGACCTTAAAAATACCAGTGAACATAAGAATTTTACCAAAGTGCTAGGGTAATGCTATTCATTACACAAAGATAGTATGACTCTATGAATCATGGTGCATACACAACTGCCCTATATGTTTAAAAGAAGGGTGATCTGGGACAAGCTACAAATATACTAGTTTATAGAATATTGCATTGAGTTTTTGTCTTTGAATAATTTGACTAAATTAAAGACATTTTTAAAATACTATACTATAATTTAAAACTGTATCATATGATTTCCGTTAAGACAAGTACAACTATAGTGTACAAATCAGGAACCAATGACAAGTAAAATCGGAATAATGTAAAGAAATGTAAGTGATTGGCAGTTCCAAGCAAAAACATAAGTAGTGAGATGTTGCTGAATAGGAAGCAATTTCATTGTCTTCCTTTTTCCTTCCTATTATGGGCTGGTTGAGTACAAAAACATTCACCACAGACTTTAGATTAGAACCAAACAATTATCTAGCCAAAGTAACTCTTCTACTGCACAGATCTCTGTTGAATGAAATAATATCCTCCCCAACTGTTTGTTGGCATGGAACAAATAAATAATAACATGTACAGATCTGTGTGGATGCTTTCATTTGCATTATAAGATTAAAGTATATGACCTCGTTGACACTCAACAAAGCCAAACCATGGCTTAGCATGAGAATCTTAATCTCGGGGTCATGGGTTTGAGCCCCATGTTGGGCAAAAGTATCCTGCATTCCAGGGGTTGGACTAGATGACCCTTGTGGTCTCTTTCAACACTACGATTCTATGAACAAGCTAACATACAGACCCCTGTACAGAAGACTGTAGCCGCTTTGCTTCCCTTCTGGTTGTTGTTCTGCTGCTGCTGCTGCTGAGTTGTTCAAACATGGGTTCATGGTTTAGTCTTCCCAGACAAGCTGCAACCTATAGAACAGTGCTTGGTTACAGCTTGTGGTTTGTCTAGGGAGCACTAAACTACAAGCCAAGGTTTGGATGACAGGATGAGCAAAACCATGGCATAGAGAAGAAGCAAAACAGCCACAGCCACAATCTCCTCTCTGGGAGTCTGCATATTTGCTCATACATGCCAAGCTGTGGTTCAGATTAACATTCAATGCAAACAAGGGGTCTGAGAGTTTATCAGAGCAAGATATGAGACAGAAAAAAAACTCTTCGAAAGGAAAATATCATGCATTGAAGTCACTTAAAGTTATGCTTAAGATTAAGACATACCACTGTAATTGGATATAGAGGGTTCTGAATTGATAAGAGCAGAACTTTGTTCCCACCCGAGGGGTCGTCTGTGTTTCCAGGACGGGTAATTCTTTTGCTTGTAGAGTAATTGAAAAATGCTTGTTGTCCAGCTATATATACCGGTTCATCTGCTGCAAATGTCACACATTTTTTGGCACTTTCAATATCCTCAAATTCTACCAAAGCCTGGCGTTTAAATGGCATCATCATCACATAGCTGCAGGAAAAACAATAACCGTTAATGCGCCATGAAGGATTTTAGAGTGTTGTTTATGCTGTACTTTTGTACTGTTTTATTGTTGTTAGCCGCCCTGAGCCCGGCTTCGGCTGGGGAGGGCGGGATATAAATAAAATTTATTATTATTATCATTTAAGGCCATCATTAAATCATTAAGTTACAACTGATCTTAAAAAACTTCACAATAACAATTACTATTGCAAACTCAAAGAAAATATCCTACATTTCTTAAAATCCATGGAAGTTTGTTTGAAATCTACAGCACATGTGTCCATGTAACAATAGGCCAAGTTGGCAGCCAAGGTATATAAATATCTAATGTAGAAGCACAGAAATCAGAGTGTTCTCTTACCCAGCTTCCATATGGAGATGAGCACAATGATTTGCCTCAGAATTAACTTCTGAAGGATTTGGTAATTCCAAGGCTTGAGGCTTATGTTTCAATTTAGGAGTACCAGTACAGGCCTTGAAGAAGTCTTTTTTAAATGCGTTACGAAGTTCATTTTGAGTCACTGAAGATATAATATATAGTAAACATACCATATGGTTCCAAATTTTTCAAGCGCCTCCACAAGATCTGCCTCCACAACTGATTCACAGAGCCCTCGGACATGGACCACAGGAGAAACAGAAACTTTGTGATGACTTCCACCAGCATCCTAGCAAAAGAGAGCAATCGACTTTATTTTTCCAATTTCAATATAAAAAAAAATATTATAGATGGTTAACTGACAAAGTACCTTCAAGTTTATACTCGCCAAAATGTAACCCTAGTCTAAAATAGAAACTGTAATTAGCATTAACTTTGCTTAATTTAACAAGCCAGCTTCAGAAACCATGACATGTTAACATAGTTAACGTTAACTATGTTACACCAGAAAACAAGACTGCAGCTAAAGGAAAGCAAAACTTTCCAAACTCCTCCATCCCAAGGCTCACCTCTGCTTATAGCACATAACCACACGTTTAGGATAATGTGTCATAGGTAGTTTGCAAGTCCCTGACTGTAAGGCTATACCTATACCTTTAAGCCCTATCAAATTCAACAGGACTTTTGAATAGATATTCGTAGGACTGAGCTGTAGGAGTTTGAGCTTTTCCAGATGAGGAAAAAGCCCTGAATTTTATTCTTAGTGCTTGAGTAGTACTGGTCAAGATCTAGTTCCCATAGTCCATCCTAGCATTCAAAACTCCCATTGTTCTAGGCGCATTTTGCAGCAAGGAATTTCATTAGCACGAGCAGTTTCTGACCTCCAGGCACAGTACTGCACCTAAGATTCAGATTAAAACTGCAGAGTGGAAGGAAAGGAGGACTTTTTTCTGCCTCCCCACATCCAGTCATACTCTGAAGACTGGAGAAGAGGCCCTCTTAAGAATATTAGGGGGCAGGTAGGGGAAACATGGCTGTGTTTTTTGCAGTCTTCAGATGAGGACTAGACCATGTAAAAAATGAATATAAGATTTTAGCTGCACTTCATTCATTTTCAGCTTTGTGTTCTTGTTATTAAAAAAGCACACCTAAACATTCCGCTGTTGTGCCCGTAACCTAGGTTGAAGGTGCCATTTAGCTCATAGCGTTCATATCCCAGTTTCTAACACTGCTCCATCCCCATAACATGCATGGTAAGTAGAACAGTATCAATACCGGAAGGGACGGCTTGCTTTTCCTTTTAAAGTATCAGAGAAGACGTACGCTCCTGCTGAGGGAGAGGACATATGCTCCAAAGCAGTATGTACAAAAAAAAACCCAAATTAAAAATGGCAACATTTAAAGAGAAGGCAGGCATACCTAGCAGTCTAATTTTGAAGGACTGCAAAATCTGCTCCACAAGTACTCACTAGAGTAGGAAGAAGAATCATTTTAAGCCTGAGGGTTGCATTCCCTAACTTTTGGGGACCACATGTCTGCAGTGGGGAGAAGCAAAGCAGTGAATTGGGCCACCCCATTCGCCCTCTCACACACACACACTAACAGAGCAATTATGCTTGAATAAGGATCCTCTTGGCTCCAATGGGTGAACTGCAGTTTGTTGGGGGAATTGCATGACAGAGAGGGGAGGGTTAACCCTTCCATATCCAGGTATAAACTCACCCACCCCAAAAACCATATCTGAACCGCAATCAGGCTTAGAAAAAGGCTTCCATTGGTCCTTTCTGTAGATAACAATGGAAAACTCATAACTTTCATTTCACAAGGAGTATTTTGAATAACTGTCAAGTTCAGAATGACAGCAGTAGCAGCAAATAATTTTAATTCTGTACTTCTCAGACCAAGAAGGTATCCCAAAACATCCATCCAACATAAATCATTTTAAATTAGACATATCTCTCCACATCATAACCTGCTGATTTATCTGAAACACACTACATATTCTTGCATGCTACCCCATTCTCTGAGCAGTGTAAGATTCCAGGGGTTCCAGGGTTCATGTTTCTTTTGGAATGAGGGACAGCGGAGACTGAGGTGACTTTATGATATATGGTTTATTAACACATATATACAATCTGAGCATTTATGTGATAGAGGGGTTCACAACATTAACACCCAAGAGGGTCTTGCTTCTTCCATAGCCACCACCTTGGATTCCAGGAGAAATCAGGCATGGCTCTCTCTCTCTCTCTCTGCTTTTGCAGCCTGCAGCTTTGCTTCCAGCTTCTAGCTCAAGTAACTCAACTCCCTACTCTGACCCTTTTTATTTTTAACTAACAGGCAGTTGAGGGAGGGAGGCCTACCTATTTGTCCTCTGACACAGAGCCACTCCCTTTGTTACCTTAAGGACCCATACTTAGAGGGCCACTACCAGGCTGGCCTGGATATTCCAGCAAATGAATGTACTGGATACAGGAATTAGAAGAGGGGCTCAAGCATACAGCCTACTTCTCTCACCCCAAACTCATAACAATATAAAATTAAAATGCTAGTACTGTACTCTCTTTTCTTGTTCATGAATTTTCTTATAAGCATGGACTCTAACCCAGGCAGATGTCATATAGACCACAAGAGGCACACTTTCCAGTGAAATAACACTGCATCATAATGGCCAGGGCTCTATAGCAAACAAACTAAGCAGAATGATCATAATCAAGCCTTAGCTTCCCGAACAAGACAGCACAAATCTCAGGAGCTAAAAATAACTAATCAATAGTGAAATATGCAATGCCGTCTGAATTTCTAAAATTAAACACTCATAACAGCAATTTTATTTATATGTAACAGATGCCAACCAAACCTTTTGTAAAAATATGGACAGTAGGGGGAAGGAAGTAGAGCCTTGATGTTTTTATGAAGGGAGCTCTTGGATCTTGTAATATGTAACAAAATTCTATTAACATCTTTCTTAAACTCCAATTATAGTGCAAAACTGAACTGTCCCAATCTGAGATAAACTTGACAAATGTTTTTGCATGATCTTAGCCAGACAGAATATGAACAAAATGGGAATGGCAATATGTAGTGAAACAGCTTCAGAGATCAGCTGACTTTGTATCATGAAGTAGAATCAACTTATAAAGAAATTTTATCTCCATCTAACATACTGCAAAGGGAGGTTGTAATGATAAATGAAAAAGTACCTTGTGTACTAGCAGCTATAATAGCACTACATGTTTCTTAATACATGCGTCTTCTTGCTTTAGGCTTTGAAGACTGAAAATTCCACACTTAGTTTTACTAATAACAGTACAATAACAGATTTTTATAGTAACAGTACAAATGTTCAAAACGGAGAAATTTATTTGTGCTGCCTTGGTTGTACATGGGGAAATGGGAGTTTAAATTTGGCTGTGAAGAATTCAGACCATAACAGACATCAAATACGTGCCCAACAAATTGGATTATTTCAATGTTATTTATCAATTAATAAAAATGTGCTAATCCAAATGATCCAAATGCAATTATCCTGCCCCTAACAGAGGTTTATCCTACAATACTGGATTTCCCCCTAAAGATACAGGTCCAGTCTGTTCTTAATGTCCAAGCTTCCACAATCTCCTTAGGTTTATTTGTTCCAACTGCTGATCAACTGTTTAATAAAGGACAAAAGCCCTCTGGCTCTTTTCTCTGTAGTGTAGTTCCTATGCTTGACGGGTATGACGCACACACAGAGAGAACAAATACATTCCCTGCCAAACGCTGCAGGGCTCTCTATGAAAAAAAGCCATGGACGCCAGAGCCCCTCCAATGAAACATACTATTCTTTATTGCAAGGAAAGGACACAGATGGTCATCATTCCCCGCACCCTGTGCACACAGCTTACTTATCTCATTAAGGGATGAAAACATGTGAATATGTACACATATGGAGGTTGCAATACTCAGTTTCCACCTACAATTCTCTCTCCCCGCATTTCGGCGGGGGGGGGGATGGAAGCCGAAGTTATAAATACAACGCAATTCAGGGATGTAAGAACAAACTGCCTTCAGCAAAGTGAACAATGGAAAACACCTCCCTCTCCCCGTTGTTTTATTAGAGGAAGCGAAAAGAATTTTTTTTGCCTCCCGCACAATAAATCCTTTGATGGACAAAAGCGGAGCTACACATCCTCAGTCGGCTGGTGGCAAAGCCCACGATGCATCCAACGAAGGGGTCTCTCCGGCTCTATTAAATCGTCTTCTTCCACAAGTTGACATTGAAAAAAAAAAACAAAACTGTCGCACCTTAAAATGTCGTTTACCATAACAGACTAATCCTTCTGGAACATGTCCAGTTCTCTTCCCACATGCACGCTTATTATTATTATTATTATTATTATTCATTTTTTTACACCGCCGTTCATCCCAGGATCTCAAGGAGGTTAACAATATGAAAACACGAAAATGCATAAGGCTAATAAGGAACAAAACTTAGTAGAAAAACTTGGGATTCTCCTTTTTATGATTTTTTTGTATAAAAACCCTCTTCAATTTGCGGGTATAAGCATTAGGCTCCCGGCGCTACACACGCCTACTTGGGAGTAAGGCGCGCAGGAGATATACTCCCGAGTAGGCGCACCTCGGCTCGGGCTGACGCGGGTCTCCACCACCCGCCGTTCGCTCCCAGCGCGTCGGACTATAAGAGGCCGGCCCTGCTTACCCCTCCGGAGAAGCCCCCGGCGCGAGGGGCGGCCTTCTCCCTGCGGCTCTCGCCCTCCTCAGCCCCGTACTCGATCTCGCCCTCCTCGGCGGCGGCGCTGGGCTTCAGCCGCTTGGCCTGGCTCTCGTAGGCGCCGTCCTCCTCCTCCTCGTACTGCTCCCCAGAAGACGGCGAGGACATGGCGGCGGCGGCGGCCCCGGCAAAGTGGAGGTGAGGGAGGATACGGGACCCTCGGGGCTCCGCAAAAGACAGGCGAAGAAGCCGACGGAACAGGCCCGCGCCGGTGATGCTCGTGAGCGATTCTCCTCAGAGAAGACCGCTGCTATAACGCACGCAAAGGGGCGGGGAACGGAGGGCGGGAAGGGCAGTGCAGGTCCTGTCCTGCGATTGGACAGACATGTAAGCTGGAAGTCCGTGATTGGCTGATGGAGAAGCTTCTCAGAAGATCGGGGACACGCGACTGGACAAATGAGACGCCCGTCACGGCTAGATGAAAACGTTGTTCTCCCCCCCCCCGCCCCCGTATGTCTTGCTCTATCCCTCTCTCGTCCCCACCTCCCGTTCCAGAATCTGCCGCTGGATTCCCTTTATTCCTCGACTGGAGAGAGAAGGGCGAGGGAGACGCAGCCACGCGCGCATGCGTGCCCTTGCCGTTACTATGGCCAACGGTCGCAACGTGCGCGCGCTGCGGTGAAGGCAGGCTTTTGTGTATGAGCGTCTGGTGGCGAAGGACGGTTCCCGCCAAAGCGGTCTGGAAGCGGACAACTGAGGAAGCCAATCCCTCTGGCTGATTGATTTGTTTTTGGAAGAGGGCAGCATTTAACAGCCATCCTCACGTTTTTTGGGTGCTGGTGCTGCTGGGAATAGTTCCCCACCAAGAATGCGTTTAAGAAGTTGCCTGCGTGTGTGTGTGTGTGTGTACACACACACACACACACACACACACACACACACACGATCTGAGTGATCACAAGGACGTGAGCAAACTTCCAGGTTCATCGTATTTCTTCATGAGGCTAAATGTTGTGTAAACACAAACATGCAATAATAATAATAATAATGGAGTGAGGGTGAAAAGGTGCTGGTTGCTGGGCAAGGTGAGGGGAAAGTCCCACTGCAATTCATTATAATCTTAAATTGGGGTGGGGGGGGAAGTGTTTTAATACAGATGGAAGCCTATTCATGTTTACTAAAGGTAGCCCTGTTTAGGGAAGATTTTAATGTTTAGTAGGTTATTGTATTTTAATATTCTGTTGGAAGCCGCCCAGAGTGGCTGGAGAGGGTATAAATAAATTATTATTATTATTATTATTATTATTATTATTACTTAGAAGTAATGTTCACTAGGGTTTACAACAACCTGATAAATAGGAATAAGTTTGCAGCCATAATTAAGTTGTGTCACACTAGGTGCTAAAACACAGAAACTCTAGTTGCACCTGAGGCTGCAGGCATAGAGAAATGTGGATGATCTCCCTTTGAAAACACAAACACTAGTTCTGTCTTGGTTGTTGAAAGGAAAGCAGACCTGTGTAGCCTTTGGGTGCAGCCTGAGATCTCTGCACCAAGCAGAGCCTAACCTAGTTCAGACCAAAGGCTTATGCACATTTATGTGGGAGTATTGATAACTGGTTTCCGGTCACATCAGGAGTCAGTGGTGGTTTAGGCAGGGGAAAGCCAGGATTTATGAGGCAAAAATCCTGGCAATGGGGTCTGGGGAGCTCACTGCATCCTGCTTTGCTGCGCAAGCCCGTGTATTCCAACTTGAAAGGCAGAGTGGGTGTGACCTGGGAGCATGTCCCTGCTATGGACGAGCCTCTGTCTCCGGCATGATTTGTGGTTGGTTCCTCTATAATTCGGACAATTGGCATTAATCAAGAGGTGCTCCTGGACCGACATATGCTAATGGCATGCAGTCAGTCAGCTGCCGAAAGGACTGGGCTTGGCTGTTTGAAGGTACAGTGGTACCTCCGGTTATGAACTTAATTTGTTCTGGAGGTCCATTCTTAACCCGAAACCGTTCTTAACATGAGGCGCGCTTTTGCTAATGGGGCCTCCCGCTGCTGCGCGATTTCTGTCTCATCCTGAAGCAAAGTTCTTAACCCAAGGTACTATTTCTGGGTCTGTAACCTGAAGCGTCTGTAACCCGAGGTACCACTGTAAAGTGGTACCCCTAGTTACGAACTTAATTTGTTCCGAAACCTGAAACTGTTCTTAACTAGAGGCGTGCTTTCGCTAATGGGGCCTCTTGTTGGTGCTGCGCCGCCAGCACACGATTTCCGTTCTCATCTGGGGCAAAGTACTCAACTTGAGGTAACTCTTTCAGATTAGCGGAGTTTGTAACCTGAAGTGTTTGTAACCTGAGGCGTTTGTAACTCGAGGTACCACTGTATATGAAGGATCACATACGTGAAATGGAATATTTATTTATAAGATGTAACAGAGGTGCTGTTTGTAAGAAGAAAAAAGCAGCCAGCTGGAAGAATGATTTAACGACAAGTGAAGGATGTCAACTGGACTCTAAATAAGAAATGATGCAGGTATGCAAGGAAATGATGATGATGATATGTTTCGAACAGGAGCAGGAAACCTGATTTTAAGAAATTGTATAAAATTAATTTGGTTTGTAATAATTTGGAGAATAAAAATAATTTTTTTGGGGGGGGGATGTCATTGACTACTGCAAGATTTACTTCTAAGTAAACATGCAGAATTTCAGTACCTCCCTCACTTCATTTAGAGCAGGGGTGGCCACCTCCCAAGAGACTGCGATCTACTTTCAGAAGTAAAATCTGGAAGTGATCTACCCCCGTTTTTTGGGAAGGAGGAAAGCCTCATTTTTTTGTTAGGCTGCAGGCTTCTTTGGGGAGGGGAGTTCCATTTTGGGGTGGGGAAGGAAGGCAAGGGAAGTTGGGGTTAAGTCACACATGAAAACATCACTATGGATGAAAACAGCCACACAGAGGGAGCTCCGTCTTCCCTTCCTGAGTTCAAACAACAATGGAGGGTGGGATGAGGAGGTGGGGCAGGAGTCAGATTTACCCACGTAGAGGATTGGGAGCCAGAGATCGACCACGATCTACCAAAACATTGCGGGGATCTACCAGTAGATCGCAATCGACCTGTTGGGCATCCCTGATTTAGAGGTTATTACAAAGTGTTGATGGTTCTTTTCATCTTGCCACCAACATAAACTTCCCTCCACTTTTTGCATAGCATTTAGCCTCATTAATAAGCGTTTTTAGGAACTTGAAGGCTTGCTTACTTCTTGGAGCCCTTCTAGTTGGGACTAATAAACATATTAACCTACTGTTATTTGATAGGCTAGGGCCTAGCATTAAGTAGGGTGAAGTGATAGTTTTGGAGAACCATTTAAAGACTGCAAATAGTTCCATTTATTTCATATATTTAGCCAGTAATGCAGGTGACATTTACATTTCCCAGTTTATGCTTCAAAATGCCCTGGATTGAGAGGTCAAGATGGACCTCAGCCTAGCTGAAGTGGTCTTAGGTGTCAACATCAACTTAGCTTCAAAGCTTATAGGTTTGTAATCTGCTAGGAGGCAGATTTGCCTAGGTACCTTCAGTTCCAGAATACTAATCTAGATTTATCTGTGAAAGCTAGGTTTGAATCCTTGTTCGACTTTAGAACTTTATGAGTGGACTTGGACAAGTAATGGTGTTTCTTCAGGCTAATCTGCATCACAGGATTGTAACTGGAGAGGCTAACACACCAATCTTGAACATTTCCATCAATTACTGATTTCAGTGTGATAGGCTAGTTCAGTCTTGCAACTTGCAAAAATACAAAAATTGCCTTCCTTGATAAAACCTATATCCTTGGAGTGTTCTGTCTCAAAGACTGGTCAGCCAGATACCTCTAGGGAAACTCATCAGCAGAGCATGACACAATAACCACCTCCAGCTTAGCTTCAACGTCTCTTAATCAAAGGCACATTGATACTGAGTACTGAGGTTTGAGTGTCATGTAGCTAGAATAGAGTTATAAGTCTGGCATGGGTGGGACAAGGTGGGACCAACAGACTGAGGAGCAAAGGCTTTTGACAGCAAGGAGAGTTGGCTGTTCTGCGTGATTCTTCAACATCAGTCACTTCCAAACCACCTGTTTAATGAACAATCATCCTTATTTATTTGCTGGGAAGTTAAAACCTTGTGTCAAGCAGTGCATTTTCCTGTCACCTCCCTTATCACAAAAAAGTCTGATCTTTAGCGGAAGTGGGTGTGTTGCGCAAGATCTTCAAATCAACTTTGATTGCACAACATAAATTTGCTGGTATGTGATTGCATCCCCCCCCCCCCAAAAAAAAGAATTGCATCAATCTGGAAGCATCAATTGACAAAGAGGTATTCCACAAGACTCCTGTATTAAAAATTTTTTTTTTTTTTTAAGTCATGATGTGTGTACTCTGATCACAAGCTCCATATGTTGAGATCTTGAGATAATAGGTCCTCTGGCCTGTGTTATTGAAATTCCAGCACATCTTTAGCGTGCTCCATTAAGTGAAAACTGGTGCACATATTGTCAAGGAGTAAGTTTTATAGGTGCAGAAGCCACCAGAAAATCTTGCAGTTTTTAAGTGTCTCTGGGTTCTGGAAGCACAGCGGCTGTTTACAGGCTGTGTGCTATCTGAACTTCAAGGTCAACTGCTCTGGGAACAGGCTATAATTACTGTCTAATGGGCAGCTCAGCTACTCTTCTGATCTTTCGGGCTGGACTGTACATTTTTGTGCTTTTTGTTTTGCATTATACTGTGTGGTGTAATTTTTACTGTTTGTAACTGAATTTTGCTCTAGGGAGCTAAGTTTTTGGACCTTGATGCATCTCAGCATGAACTGTATGATTTTTGAACCCCAGTAAACCAAACTGAAGAAAAGCCTGCTGTTTTTCTGTGTGGTCTTTGCACAGTAAAAGCTCTACAAGCATTCGCTAAGCTTTCGCTTCTCAGCTAAATTTAGCAATATGGGGGTGTCTCTGGTTTCTTAGCACCGTACCTTATCACATATATCATTTGGTCAGACATGAAATGGCTGAGTTGCGCTCACGTGGGGAGATACCAAGGCTCACTGAAACATCACAATACTGGTGTTTTTCCCCCTGTTTTCAAAAAAGCTTCCACACCATCGGTGACAGCAGGTGTATAACAGACAATTTTACTTAACATATTTTCTGCTGCAAGAGGAAACTGTATTAAAGGTTGGCATTTTGTTGATGACTATGTCTTGTGGATGGTGTGAAAAAATTGTATTGCATGACCAACACCAATTCCACAACCAATCTCCGTCCGGAAACACTCTGTTATTAGGATTGTGAAATTTCAGTATGCTGAAAGAATGCTTCTGCTTACCAAAGACAGCCCTTTGCAGAAGGCCCCTGGTTTGGTGCAATTCGAGCTGCTAGAGCTCTGTCCAAAACATTGCTAATCTGTAATGGAACAATGATTTGTTTACTGTGTTCCTATATACAGTTCATTGGGATTTGATCTGGAGCATTTTTCAGAAGATTTTTAAAGCAACCCTCAATTAATAAGTAATGCCCCTTCCTAATTTTAAGCAGGGTTGTTTCTATTGATTTCTAGCAAGTTTTATACCACTTATCTGAGTTGTGCTATGCAAGTGCTTTTGGTTTTGCATGTTTTCCACCTCATTGGCCTCCAATTAGAAAGGAAATACACATGCCCATGTGTAACCACATAATTGCCCTGGACTCCTTTTAAAATGCAGAACTAATGACATGGTTGGTTGGATTGCAGCCTATGCTTTATTTTCGTTAATGAAAATTAATTCTCATATACAAGTTCAGATAAAGATTTGTCACTGCCTCTGTGGGTTAAACCACAGAGCCTAGGACTTGCCGATCAGAAGGTCGGCGGTTTGAATCCCCGCGACGGGGTGAGCTCCCATTGCTCGGTCCCTGTTCCTGCCAACCTAGCAGTTCAAAAGCACATCAAAGTGCAAGTAGATAAATAGGTACCACTCTGGCGGAAAGGTAAACGGTGTTTCCATGCGGTGCTCTGGTTCGCCAGAAGTGGCTTAGTAATGCTGGCCACATGACCCGGAAGCTGTATGCCGGCTCCCTCGGCCAATAAAGCGAGATGAGCGCCTCAACCCGAGAGTCGGTCACAACTGGACCTAATGGTCAGGGGTCCCTTTACCTTTACCTACCTAGAGAGTGGGGATGCACATCCACATGCAAGGCATTCAGCTGTCAAGACTGTGTATGCAATCTGGTAGAAAAGTAGTACTTGTAGCAATCAGCTCTTCAGTCAAGAGAGACGCAGTCCCCTGCATCCAGCCAACCAACAGCTGATCAACAGAACAGTTTTTTTAGTAGTGAGATGCAAGCTAAGGACTCACACAAGGAAATTTCTTCCGGGTAGACAGACTGAGCAAAAAAGGAAAAGATAAAAGAAAAAGCGCTCACAATGAAGTCACATGCACCTCAAAAAAAATTAGCATTGAAAGTATTTTTTTTTTAAAAAATGGAAGCAAATGCCGCCTGTCAGGGAACTGACATCGGAGCAAGAGGCGAAGGGGAGGCTCCTAGATGATGCTGGCGAAGGACCCAGCAGCAGGGGGAGAAACAGCTCAGTAGAGGGGGAAGCAAATCAGCGCAACACCAGGGATAAAGGGGGGCAGATGGAATCGGAGAGAGGGCTCCAGGACTCTTCACTGGACCTCAGTGAGGAGGGGACAGGTCCTCCACTACCCACGCCCTCCCTGCGCAGAAGACTCCTGCGCAGTGAGAGGAGGAGGAGACTGGGTGTCAAACAACTTTTATGTTGGAAGAGGTTCAAGAAACGCCCACTGACGGATTCTGCCAGCGACTGAGGCAGCCACGATGAGAAAGGGCTGTGTAGTCAGAAAGGTTTAACAAGGCAAATTAGCCTAGAGAGGCACCAGTTTACGCACGAGTAACTTATACTCATTACACCGCCTATTGCAATTTTAAAGCATGAGCATATGCATTAAAATGGTTATCACAAAGTTACCTTTACCTTACCATAGCTATATCCTATCACTACAGGTTTAAACTGCTTTAAAATTCCTTTAAGTTTTAAAATTATGTTGTTCTGCAGGTGCTCTGCACTTTCTCCTGCGGTCATACCTTCCATTTAGAGCAGGCTTCCTCAACCTCGGCCCTCCAATGTTTTGAGACTACAATTCCCATCATCCCTGACCACTGGTCCTGCTAACTAGGGATCATGAAAGTTGTAGGCCAAAAAGATCTGGAGGGCCAAGGTTGAGGAAGCCTGATTTAGAGTGTATGTTTGAGTGAGAAAGAGAAGCCATGTTTGCACACAATGATAAACTAAACCATGGTTTACTGGGACCATGCAAATATGCATGCCTAGGTTTGGAAAGCATTCTAAGCCAAATCCCGACTTCACTGTCCCACCACACTGGGTTAGAAGGACTGTGGAGGAGCAGAGTATTATCATTATCATTAGTATTATTCACTGAATTCCGTCTGAATATCACAGAGCAGTTTACAATATAAAAACACATAATGAACAAAACTTAGTAGAAAAACTGTAATTATTTAGGTGTGTTTTTTTAAATCCCTTTTTCTGCTACAATTTGTTTTGCAAAGGATGGGGAGGGACTGCCATTACGGTCCTGATGCTGCACACGCCAACTTGGAAGTAAGCGGTGCAGGAGTTTTGAGTAGGTGTGAGTTTCTCTCTGTACTTCTGTAGGGTCCTTGAAACTGCCTCATTGGGGTAAGACCTACCAGGACTCATCACTGCCTCTTGGCCCCCTCTCCGCTTCTGCCTCTGATTCCGGGCTGCTCTCTGCCACAGCCTCTTCCTGCTCACTGAACCCTGTTACCTCTTCAGCTTCTGACACCTCCTCCTCTCAGTCTGCTCCCTCCTCTCCCTCTGACCACTCAGAGTTGTTCCACCACCCCCTGGCTCTGAGTCATTTTCCCTTGGGTCTACATTCAGCCAGTCCATGACACCCAGTAGGCCACAGTCTGCCTTGCTGTTCTGGGTCTCTTCCCTCCCTAGCCTGGTTAACACAAGGGCTTAAAACCACCCTATGACAATAAGCAATTTAATTTAGTACCAAAGAGTAGAATCACAAAACAAATGAGAAACTGTTCATTCAGGTTTCAGCATTTATTTTTTGTAAGGATGTTGCAGGTTAGGATTAATGATAAGGACATCATGCTAATGAGAGTAAAAAATTATTCTGAGAAGACACTATTTAAAGTAAGTTGCAACCCTTCTGCAAAAAACAAACACCATATTCTTTTCTCCTGTGAAGTTTCTCTTAACAATCAGTGACTGTTTCATTACAAAATACCAATGTGAAATGGGCTTACAAATTTAGTATTGCTTTTTAAATTGCTGCAACACATACAGTTTTTAACCAGGAGGAGGAACCAATAATTTTATATCTAATATTCCAATATAATAATCCAACTTGTCATTTAAACCAAAGTGGAAAATAGTGATTGCAAATGTACATTTTACTGCTGTATGGAAACTGTGTTTAAGGTCTGTATACAGGTTTTGAACATGTTACCTACAAGGCAGTTCAAACCCCTTTAGATAAAACAAAGTGAACTTAAGTTAGATCGGGACAAGAAAACCTAGAGCCTGCAGGCAACATGATTTCATCAAGTTCGTAAATAAAGATGGAAGGAGCTCCTTAACATATTGTCCTCTGCTCTACAAATGAGAGGAAGTAGAGAAGCAAAGCTTCAATGTATAAGGATCAGAGCCATCTGTAAGATAAAAGGGAAACTGTTAAGAATAAATGCCATTTTGGATGGTGTGCCTTACGACAGCCTGTTAGTCTAAGAAAAGAGATTTCTTTTAACAAGCGTTTGACTACTGTGAAAAATTGCTTCAAAAATACTACTCTTATTTCTAG
Organism: Podarcis pityusensis; assembly: GCF_964106645.2. NCBI lineage: Eukaryota > Metazoa > Chordata > Lepidosauria > Squamata > Lacertidae > Podarcis > Podarcis pityusensis. Next base: position 106,972,158 of record NC_138026.1, on the reverse strand, counting down.
CACACTACTGCTTTGTATAATGCATCAGAACTCAATCCAACCTTCTTCCCCTATACAGAAAACACAATCTTTCTACGGAACCAGTTCAATGAAAATACAGTGGTACCTCGGGTTACATATGCTTCAGGTTACATACGCTTCAGGTTACAGACTCCACTAACCCAGAAATAGTACCTTAGGTTAAGAACTTTGCTTCAGGATGAGAACAGAAATCGTACGGCGGCAGCAGTGGGAGGCCCCATTAGCTAAAGTGGTGCTTCAGGTTAAGAACAGTTTCAGGTTAAGAATGGACCTCCAGAACAAATTAAGTACGTAACCAGAGGTACCACTGTATGGCAGTTTCTCTTGCTTTATAAGATGTGGTTCCCATGCCTTCCATCACAGTTGCACTTGCGAAGAATTATCACAACATGCCTGTACTAAACCAGGTTTTCCACTCCATACTATCACTTTAGTACAGAGAAAGTAACCAGTTACCATTTTACAGCTCAGCTTGTTTTCAGTGCCCTTATTCACATGTAACACCAAGCCAAACCATGACTTAGCAGAACCAAGAAATGTTCAGGCCCTTTTTCTCCACCCTCAGCATTTTGCTACACTTGGCGTGTCATCTAAACACACACGCTTGGGTTAGCTCTCCCACGCAAACCACAAGCTGTAAACCACAGGACAAACTTCTCAGCTCCGTTTCTCTGGGGAGAGCTAAACCACGAATCTAGGTTCAGACAACAAGCTAAGACAGGCCATGGCTTAGGTCAGTGCAGCAGTAAAGCCACCAGAGATGAGCAAGCACGCCCACAGTCCATGAGCCCGTGTTTGCTTGTTTGTGGCAACGCAGCTGGGCTCTGCATTAAGTGCAAACTGAGTCAGTATGATGAGGATTTATAAGAATGTTGTGTAAATGAAAATACACTGTTAAAACCGTTCAACCATATGAAAAAGTCCTTTGACTTCAAAGGAAGAAAACAAAAATGTTTTGCATTTTAAAGACCATAGGAAAATATTGACCAAGCCCAGTAAGTGTTATATCCTAGCACAACCTGGCTACTGTATTTGTGGTGTTTCTTGGTGGTTTTTATTGTGCACAGAAATGTTTTAATTGCACAGCATCTTGGTATTATATTAATGAGATGGCATATAAAATGTTTAAAATACATCCCTAAAACCCTTTATTCAAATGATACAGAGAGATAAAATATAAAGCTAAAGAATACTTTAATACATTGACTTACTAGGGTCTTTTATTTGGTAGTGATTAAGTACTGAAAGCGCTTCCATTGCATGAGTCTTGCATTCCCACGCCAGCAGACCAGAAAGCGTTTTGGCTGAAGCTGTCAAAACAGGAGTTTAAAATGGTTGCTTCACACCACCATCAGTAAGTTAAGTTTCTTTGAGAACTTAAATAGAATCAAATATTTACTTACGCTTTGGATCAAATACTTTGTGTTTGATAAAACGTAGAACTTTATGATCATCACACAGCTGGAACAATAAAGTGAAAATATGTTCATTTAAACAGCAACAATCTAATTCTAGAGGATGTGATTTTGAGTTACAGAAACTGGTAATTTATGTAAAAAATTCTTTCCTGTAGCACCTTAAAGACCAACTAAGTTAGTTCTTGGTATAAGCTTTCGTGTGCATGCACACTTCTTAGTTGGTCTTTAAGGTGCTACAGGAAAGAATTTTTTACTTCGACTATGGCAGACCAACACGGCTACCCATCTGTAACTGGTAATTTATGTGATAAGGAGGACACTTGGCACAAAATGGGTCGAGATATCAGGAACCCCATTAATTTTAAGAAAGTGATTATAGGGTAAAAATTCACCAGAGAAGTGTCCCTCCATTGCCCAGAAATCCTACAGTCTCATGCTAAACTCTTGACAGAAACATCTTGCTGTCCAATTTTGAAAATTACAAGATATTCTACTTAAGATAATGAAACATGAGACAAGGGAACAATCATGAGTTTAGTCAGCTCTCAACTGTTCCTTTGCAAGTGGCATTCCCTGTCAGTACCAATAAACTGTTTGGCACTGACCCAAGAGAACCTCCTGCACTAGGGAGCTCTGCACTGAATAATCTTTGGTGCACCAAGTGGTCTGTTTTGAAGTTGACTGCATTGAAACAGCTTGCTAAAGCAAGATTGTTTTCTTCATCTTAGCAAGCAGTTTCAAAACAGATGGCTTCAATTCAAACCAGAATGTACAAATGGATGTAGCAAGTCTCTTTGAAGGTGCATGGCAACTTGAAACAAGATTGTTGTAACTGTCCCATCAGCTGATGTGGTTACACTGATCTCCTTTGAAAGCTGATAGGTATCATTTGATGTCATTATGTCGTATTATTGAGTGTAAGATCTGCAAGATGCAATTTCCCACCCCTACTCTAGGACATAAAAAAAGGAATCTGCTAAATTACATATAAAAGCTATGACTCCTGCAGCTACCTACCTTTACAAAGGTCTCTTCAGTTACACACAGCGGAACATTATGGTAATGCAACACACAAGATGGTGGCTGAATGATATTCTTGGAAGCTTGACCAGCATTAGTAAAGCGATTGTTCTTGCTCATTGTAAAATCTTTAGAGCTGCTTGTCCCATCTTTCAGCTCGAATAACTGACTAGGAATAATTGAATTCTGTTTGGATACACTATAAATAAAGAGTACATAATTAATAAAACTTTTTGCAGTAAAAAAGGTGTTATTTTTCACAGAATTCACAAAGCACAGAATTCACAAAGCATAATATGAACACAGAGGGGTAATCTACATTTTACGTGTCAAGTAGTGAAGTCAGTCATGCATTTATCAAGTTATGGAAGGAGATCAATGAAATATAGAAATATTTACATTATTTTTGTAACAAAGTTTACTCTTTGCATATATGGACAGTATTCTTTAAATAAAACTTTATTCAGCAGCACTTTTAGTATCTTACACTGCTGAACCTCTTACACAATAATCAGATTGATAATTCAGGCACAGAGGGAGCAATAACCTTGTCCTTCTGCCAGCATGTGAGGACTTTCTTATTTTGGCAGACTTTGGGGGGATTGACTGCTTTTAATGAAAGGGCTGGTGCTGTTTCCACTGTAATTATGTGTATGTTTTACTCAGATCTTCTATAGACAGTATTCTTTTAAAAAACTTTATTCAGCAGTATTTTAATATCTTACACTGCTGGACACATACATTATAGGTGTGCTTTAGTATTAGTACCAAGATGGAATGCACACATACCAAACATTAATTCTCTTCCCAAATAATGTGATATTGTTGAGATGCGTGACTGCTCTTTCAACAGCATATTCATCACCCATTTCCACTAAAGCTGTGCCTGGAATGCTCCTCATAAACTTCACCTGCAGGTTTAAAGAATGGTAAGTTAGGAAATTTTCGGTTTGGTTGGAATATGAATGACACTGTGTTCTCTTCACAGTAATCATGAATTATTCTTTAAATTTCATTGCCTAAACTTTTTTGATTTTACCTTCTCAATATTTCCATACAAGCAGAACAAATTGAAGATTCTTGAGCAGTTCATCTTTTGCTGCTGCAATCCAGTAACCATGACAACAGAACCTGAGGTGTTCCCCCCATACATGTAAGATGAGGAGGCCTGGGGAAGTGGGTAAGCCACAAGTTCTGGAGTATCCCGAGATGCCATTTGGTATCGGCTTGGTAGTGGTAACAGAGGACCACGCGATCCTAAAGAGAAAGTATTCTTTAGTGAATTTGGTTGGAAAAGTTTAATTGGCCGGATATGAAGATTAAAGCTGCCAAGTTTTAAAAGCTGCCAGTTTTCCAATAATTACTAATACATCTTAGCAATTAAGGTTTTGCTAGAATGAGCTATGCAGCTTTAGTATCAACTCCCAAAACATGGTCTATCTAGACAAGAATGTTAACTCACATCAACCAAAATATAATTCATACAATTTCCCCTTCCCCATGTGCCTCCAAGGAACAAGCTAACTTGAAATGATGTAGGGGCTGGAGCCAAGTGAGTTCGACTCAGAGCACACCAAATGAAATTAATGAGTTTAAGATAGTCATGTGCATTAATTTCAATGGGTCTAATCTGAGTACGACTAACAGTGGATAAACACCTAAAACCACAAGCCAGACTTAAGAATAAAGGACTGTATTGATTTCAATGACCTTCAGCACATCTAACTGTTAGCTTGTGGTCTAAGTGTGCGATTCCAAGTTTCAATCTGTTTTTAGAGGCGCTTTTTGTGTGCAAAGAGAGAAGTATTAAGCAACATTTCATCTTTACTGTGACAAAGTTAACTGCAACTTGGAAAAAAATATTGTTTGCTCACAGAATGACAACTTGATTTATAGTGAGCCATGTAAAGTCTCTGGTTATTACCAAAATGTATTGGCATTTAAAAATAAAAAAGGAGATCATGAAAAACTGGTCATAAATGGATGTGCCATTTGGCACCAGGGCATGAGAAAGCCTCCCTACCCAAGGGCCAAATTCCCTTGTGGACAACCTTCTTAGGGCCACATGCCAGTCGTGGGCAGGGTCAGACGCAGCAGTGAGTGAAGCAACAAATATAAAATTTACCTTTGCACAATAGGCTTGTTTCTACACAGCCTCCCACACCTCTGTCAGCCCTCCAGCCAAGCAAGAGGCATCATCGGAGTTCAAAGACACATTCTAGGCAGACATAAACACTTAGGGCACAAAGCAGGGCCAATGAGGGGAGTGGCCTGGTAAGAGTTTTGGGGTCAAACAGAAAGGCCTGGAGAACAAAAGCGACCACCAGGCATGAGGTTCCCCACCCTGCGATAGGGCAAATGAGGGGGCACAATGAGACAGACAAATGTGGTGCCTGATTAATGTAGCAAGACTTTTTAAAAAGTGTTGGCCCAAGAGTGGTGGGGAAAGGATTTATACTACAGATTGCAGAATACATTAAGATGGCACCACAAACAAAAAAATAGGAGGAAAATCTAGACATATACAACTATATTCACCATATAACCCATTTTCAATATAACCCTTAACTGGAAGCCATATAACCTACCATAGCCATCATGCCTAAATGAGGAGTGGTGCTCTCCCAGAATAGCTTGCCTCTGACTGCCTTCCCCTCTATCTAAAGGAGAAAGAAAAGCATCATTAAACAATAGCAGCCCCCCTTAAAGATATTGGAGTTTATCAGTAAGCAACTGCGGGGAAGGGGTAATATTTTCTGGTTAAGAAGAACACTGCTGGATACTTCAATGTTACTCTAAGATTTTAGTCTGGATACTTTAAACAACCTATTATAAGCTGATTTGCTCCAGCACAAAAACACAGTTGTAAGAAGCCAATATTAATGTTGGCTTGATAATATTTGTTTGAGAAGATTTGCCACTTTAAGCCTGAGAAGCCTGGACCCTAATACTATAGACCAGAGGTTTTCAACTGTTTTGGGTCCACGGCTCTGTTGACCAACTACTTTCTTTCTGCAGCACCCTACAGGGCTCAGAAGCCCACTTATGTCACCCCTTGCCTGCAGAGCTGGTAGTCCCTCACCCCTCCCTTGTGGAGGGTTCCCTCAGCAAATCTTCCCTCATCTCTTCCTCCCTCTCCTTCGGAGTACTCTGGGCAGTCGCAGCTGCTGACCCGATATCTGCCCCAAAGAGAGGTGCCTTCTCAAACTGCCCCACAGGGGCCTGGGAAGCACCACTTGGCCAGCCCTAGAGGCACTATTCACCTGAGGGGCTTGTAGCTAGAGCTGCAGCAACAAACAGCCATGCAAGCCTTTGGGCGGCAGAAATGTGAGATAGCATCAGGAGGGAAGGAAAGAGGGACAGAGGCTAGTGTTGCCCGCAGCACCCCTGACCATCATTCAAACCACTGCCATAGATTGTAAATTACCTATAACTCTCATAAAAACAAGTTGTAAATGCAGTACAATCAAAGGACAGTACCTGTATCACACTATTAGCTTCAACAGCAACACATTTTCAAAGTGGGTTTCTTTCAAGAAGTTTCAGCATAATATAACAAAAAATTATATTACATGGTTTCATAATCAGTAAACTGAAAAGCACCATATTTGTGTACATACATAATTACATCAACAACTGGAGAAGTGCTGAGAAGAATATACATTACTATTAATACAGTCTATGTTATACTTTCAATACTGAAAAATTAAAACTATTAAAAGCACTTTTAACAATGAAAATTTCTTTCAACAAGCCACATTTTATACTAGAATGTAAAGTTAACCAAGGGGTCAACAGTACTGGATGAAAGCAGTACACCAACCTAAAGTAATTATTTGCAATATGCAATTAAACATGTATTACAAAAAGAAACAGCAATTAGCTTTAACATCCACTTCTTGCTTTCAGTAGACAATCAGAAGTTCCAATACCGCAACTGATTGTTAAGCAATGGGAAATGAGAAACATCCAGCTGAAGTAGCATACAGTTCTTTCTCAGTTTGGATAATGCACAATATTTCAAGCTTTGTTTCCAGTGTTTGAGACGTTTAAAACAACCAAGGAATTAGATAGTCGTATAATAATTTGATTTTGATAGTGGGAGAGTAAAGAGAGATTGTGGCACCCAGAACACAATTTCCACAGATTTCAGCGTGTGCTATCCAAAATGGAAGTGCTAGTCATCTCACATACTAGCCACATCACTCAGCCATTAAGTTACAGAGGACAGGATTTTTGTACAACGGAAGTAGCAAACATCAGTCACCAGAATTACATGTTGGAGTAGGATGCAATGGCAGTCTTGAGCTTGGGAAATGAAAAATCAGGATTAAAATTGCCCAGTTCTGAAGATCAGTGGGTACCCTTGAAAACCAAGGTTTACCTTCTGACAATAGTTACGAAGCTAACAAACTACTTAGGGAAAAGGTTGGGATGCAAAATGTAATTTTATATAAATACAGCCATCAGCTCAAATCTCCTGCTTTAAATCAACTGCATTTCGGTTAAACACTAAACTTGGGCACATTTTCCTGTCTGAAGAAACCAGAACGGAAGCCTGCTTTATGAAGAGAATTCTCCCCGAATCTTGCATGTAAAGCAGCCCATCACATTGACACTTTTGTGTAGGCCACTCCTGTAAGAATGCCAAGAAAATCAGTTAAGTATTACATCTCTAGCTGATGAAGCTGCCCACTCCTTGTCAATCAGTATGCTGTACACAACATTAAAAATACTCAAGCATTTTCCGTGCTGCTTTATTAAGACTGTTGCTGGTTACAGATTTTGGAGAAAGAAGTAACTGTGTTTTCTTTCATCACTTCTTGTCTAGAGCAAGGATGAGATATATGTGGCGCTCCAAATGTTGTTGGACTAAAACTCCCATCATGCCTGGCTAATGGCAATGCTAGGTGTAGCTGATGAGAGCTGGAGTCCAACACAACCTGCAGGGCTACAGATTTCCCATCTCTGCTCAAGGAAGAACATTGCTACAAAATGAACTGTAAATGGTAAATTCAGCTCTCTTCTTGCCTGAAACACATGGGAAGGAACAAGGGAGCAACTCTACTTCAGTACAAGATAGAACAGTATGCTTATATCTTGTTCCACGGGTCCAAGGGAGCTTTACATTTCACATACACAGGCCACAATATAGGAGCCACTCTAGTCCATGGCAACCCTGTTTGAAACTGAGAGTACTTTCCAAATCAATTTTTATTAAAGTTTTCACAATTCAAGAGAAGAATATCTAGAACAAATAGAATCAAAAAGTCTGGAAAGAGAGAAAGAGAACAGGAAAGAGAGAGAAAGGATAAAAGAGGGGAGAACGAAGAAAACAACACTTCTGCTTCTTTCAAAAGTAGTTTGTGATATGACACTGAATTTGCTGATGAAATGGAAATAAAAAATTCCACCGGACATTGCCACACACTTGGGAGCACCTGTTTTGTTTGTTTTCCTTCAAGAAAATATTTCTCATTTCCCAATCTTTCATGTACTAAGCCAAGGCACAGTTTAAAATTACAGTCTGAACTACATGTTTGCTAGTTGCTTGAATATGCATCTATATATTTTGGAAAATTATCCACTCAATTGCCCAAGGTAACTCAGTGACTTCCCAATTCGGTAGTTTGAAGGAGGGGGAACATGAGCTTTAATGTAACGTACTGCAGGTGGACAATCTGCTAACCAATACTGCAGCCCCCTTATTAACCTTTTACAAACACTTAATTCTGCATGTCCAAGCCCTAACCTTTAAATAATACATTTTTACAAGCCAAAGCACTACCAGTAAAAACAACCTTTCAGCAATGATTAAAAGGAAAGTTGAAACCTTCACTATGTTTAAAATTTAGAAGATACTCTACCTTGGTAAAGTTAAGTTCCCACCTCCATGTTATAAATGCCTAGATTTTCAAAAGGTACATTACAGCAGATTATACACAAATCATTCAGTTACAAAGAACATTTACAGAAATCAAACTACATAGCAATTCCTTTTACATTTCCATGCAGGTTTTTTTACTGACGAAAACACTATTCCAACTAGTTTCTGCAATTAAAAATGCTCAGACATTTTAGACCTTGAATCAAATATTGGTGCTTGCGGGGACTCATTTGACAGGGTACAGGTGAATTTCAATTAATCTTTAAAGTAAGTGCAGTCCTTTAGAAAGCATTTACACTGGTAAAAAACCAGGAGAGAAACAAGAGTTTGGATCTTCCATTTTATGGTGTTTCATTCTACAATGGTAATTTTAAAGGGACATAAGATTGGAAACACATGCAAACCGGTTTAGAATGGGTACAGTCTACCATGGTATTTTCGTGCCATGCAAACCAGAAGTGCTGTAAGTGGTCCTCCTTGATATGCTTGTGGTGATGGTGCATGCAGTATGCAGTCAAGGTGAGTTGCAAGTCTGAGGTTTTTCAGAGGGCCTGTTGATGATGCCGATGTGGTGCATGATGAAGTGTAGAGTCAGCCTGCTGGAGTCCTCTATCCTTCTTAATGCCCTGTCCAACAAGTGAGGAAAATCCTTTCCGTGGAGAAGCAGTGTGCAAGTTTGTAGTTTGTAAGGAAAGTCTGCATCGGTGTCCTCTCCTCCAAAGAGTGAGAGCTGCTTGGAGAAATGCAAGTCCTTGTACTGCAAACATGCTTGCATGTGTGGGCTCCTTGTTAAATAGCTCAATATAAACCAGCAAGGGGCAATAATGTTGAGTTATTCTTTTCCAGGATTACAGGTCAGGATGCCTATTACAAGAGCTGCATCAGAAATACCTGGCTTGAAGTGACTAACACATTAGACAAGCTAACTGCATATATTTATATATTTAAATGCACATTTAGTATAATTACCAAAATACTTACCTCTGCCCAAATATGGTTTTGTATAGTCCCAACTACAATTGTCATTTCGAATGACATTAAGTCGAGTTGACTGTTAAAATATAAACAAATAGCAAGTCTTAATCATTGCTTTTCTCCCAAAACAGTTTAGCCGCTGAAGAAAGTATGATCATTACCTTTGCATATTCTATTTTTAGTGTACAACATCCTGCGTATATATCTGCTCCGTTGAGCACTGCTTTTGCCTTCTGAGCACAGAGAACCGATTTGAACTTGATTTATGTTAAGGATTGTTGTTTAAAACAATGCCTCCACCCCCCCCCCCCAAAATAGCCACAAGTCATGCTAATTTAAACCACAACACAGTAGATCTCCTAGAAATTACTCAAGGGCTCTTTATTTAACATGTGGTTACAAATGCAAAAACACTAATTTTATGTATGAATGAATGACTAATACCATAGTCAGCATGGCCAGTGATGAGGCATGACTGGAGCAATACTCAAACACTATCTAGAGAACCACAAGCTCCCCATCCCCAATTTAGGTAATAGTCTGCACTGCTCTCAGGATGGGATATGAGGTGGAAAAGAATGGGATGGCTCCTAGTGATAAATGGCAAGAAACACAGGATAGCCATTCAAAATGCTTTCCACAGCTGGAAAGAACAGCTGACCACAGGTGTAACTGGGATGCTCCCTCTGGCCGGCAGGAGCTGCCATGTTGCTATATAAACAGTGGCTGTGAAAAAGGAAGTAGGCCAGAGGCTGGATTATGTGCAGAGATGAGTTCAGTGATTCCCTAGCACAGAGTTGCTTCTTCTCCTCTCTCTCCCCCGTGCCCTACTGCCTCACCAAAAGCTAATAAGAACTCCCTTGCTTTATCCCTCTCCCTTCTCTTTCCTGCCAAGAATCCTGCCTGCAACCAGCAACTCCCCACACCTTGCGGCATCCTTGTTTTTGGATCTGTTTGGTTGCTTTTTAAAAAAAAGAATGGTTCTGATCTGTTTAAAATATATTAAATCTACTAATTGTGTATTTAATTATATATACAGGCAACTTTCAATTTGTGCACGTTCAAGGCATGTGTGACTGACTGCACATGCAATGTTTGACACCAGAAGAGGAAAAAATGGCGGCAGGGTGAGGGTAAGGCAAGCTTACGAGAGCGATGACCCTGAACACAACCCTCACGCAAATGGGGGGCTGCCTGTGTTTAATTAAATATATTAATTGTGCATATTAAATAATATTTATTGCAAACTCTAATATATGATATGGAAATTTAAATCACTGTGTGGTCCCCAGGTTCTGTGTCAAAGTACTCTTGTGGCCCACTTGGTCTGAGAGGTTAGACTGCCCTGCCCTAGAACATAATCTACACACAGAGACACAAAGTGATACAAAAAGGATATTCAACCAGGGCTTGTATTGCGTTCTTCTTGAATATGACAATACGTTTTACTTTCCCCACAGGGTTGCACACTGTATACAAAACATCCTACAGAAGAATGAGGGAAATAGTCAGAGATTTGAAGATTTACCTGACAAATACTATTCAAAATGTTATTAGCACACACAAACAAAATAACCCCCATTTAAAGTTTGGATTTAGTTTCTGAGAGAAAGTCTCTTGTGTACTATGTAGTTATGTAATGATGAGAGAAAAGGGGACAAACATTCTAAAGTTTATCCATGAAACAAGGCAATTCAAAGCAGTAAGCCTAAATTCAGTTTTATCTCTATGCAGTCAGATATCTAATAAGACTGCCAAAATTTTAGTGCTCTTAAACAAATTTTAACTTGTCTTATAGCATTTATAAATTGGGAATACACAGAATCAAAACAATAATTTCAAAAACCTCAAAGTATGCAAGAAAAATGAAAGAAGACGACTCACTCAAATGCACTTGCTAAAACCCAAGGTCTTAAAACACAAGGATTTTACCTTATGCAGCTAATATGATGCACTAAGGTTAGGTAAAGTTATGCTTAAGAGTAAGACGTACCACTGTAATTGGATATAGAGGGTTCTGAATTGATAAGAGAAGAACTTTGTTCCCACCAGAGACACTGTTTGTGTTTTCCGGACGAGTAATTCTTTTGCTTGTAGAGTAATTGAAAAATGCTTGTTGCCCAGCTATATATAACGGTTCACTTAATGCAAATGTCACACATTTTTTGGCACTTTCAATATCCTCAAATTCTACCAAAGCCTGGCGTTTAAATGATATCATCATCACATAACTGCAGGAAAAACAATAAAACCATTAATGAGCTCTAATTATTTAAGGCCATCAATTGTAAATCATAAGTGAAATTTGATCTTAAAAGACTTTACACTAAAAATTCTTATTGTAAACTCAAAAAAAACCTACTACCTTTCTTAAAGTCAATGGAACCCAAAACTAAGAATTTGTCAAGAATGTATAACTTGCTGCTGAAATGGAACACTCAGGATGAAACAGTAAAATCGGCTATGATTAAATGGGCAGAAGACGTTGGACATAACATTATGTTTGCTGACTGGGAACAGTTGTGGACCACAGGTATGAAATTTACGGCATGTAATGCCTTAAGAGAGAATATTATGAAAATGATATACAGGTGGTACATAACCCCAGTCAAGCTTGCAAAAATCTATCATTTGCCCGATAATAAATGTTGGAAATGTAAAGAAACTGAAGGTACATTTTTTCACCTTTGGTGGACGTGCCCAAAGATTAAGGCTTTCTGGGAAATGATATATAATGAATTAAAAAGGGTATTCAAATATACCTTCCCCAAGAAACCAGAGGCCTTTCTCCTGGGCATAGTCGGCCAAATGGTGTTAAAAAAGGATAGAACTTTCTTTATGTATGCAACAACAGCAGCAAGAATACTCATCGCAAAGTATTGGAAGACACAAGAACTTCCCACGCTGGAGGAATGGCAGATGAAATTGATGGATTATATGGAACTGGCGGAAATGACTGGCAGAATCTGTGACCAGGGAGAAGAGTCGGTGGAGGAAGAGTGGAAGAAATTCAAAGACTACTTACAGAAACACTGCAAAATTAAAGAATGTTAGAGTGATGTTGGATTGAAAATAAGTGGTTTCCAGCTGTACAGGATAAAGTTATAGTTAGACTAAGATTAAAGATTAGGATTAAAGAAATTTAACGAAATGGAAATTTGGTACTTAAGAGGTAAAATTTTAATGCTATATTATATTGAGATTAAAGATTGGGATTAAAAAAGTGGAAAAGAAATTGCTGGACAAACAATTTGGACTGGAATACAAAAGAGGGAGGTATGAGGAAGTCCAGAAAATAAGTAAATTTAAAAACGGAAATGAAAAGGTGATATTGTTTTTAATTGTTCTGTTCCTTTTATTTTTTTTGTTTTCTGCTCTCTGTGTTTTTCTTCTTTTTTTGGATTATGTACTGTGTATTTGTATTTGTGTATTTCTTTTTTATGTTTTTCTGCTTAACTTCTTATTGAAACCTTAATAAAAATTATTTAAATAAAAATAAAAATGAAGAGGTCTTTTAAAAATACATTACAAAGCTTGTTGTGAGTCACCCAAGATCTAATATATAATAAACATACCATATGGTTCCAAATTTTTCAAGCGCCTCCACAACATCCGCCTCCACAACTGATTCACAGAGCCCTCGGACATGGACCACAGGAGAAACAGGAACTTTGTGAAAACTTCCACCAGCATTCTAGGAAATGAAAGTGATAGACTTTATTTTTCAGATCTAAATCTATCAAAAACAATATTATAGATGATTAACTGACAAAGTAATTTGAAGGCCCCTTTTGAAAGGGGAATGAAATATGAAGTTATATATACAACACAATTCAGAGTTGTTAGAACAAACTGCCTTCAGAAAAGTGAAGAATGGAGGAAAACACCTCCCTCTTCCCATTGTTTTATTAGCGGAAACCAAGAGAAATTTTGCCTCCTGAACAATAAATCCTTTGATGTGTAAAAGCGGACCTACGTATCCTCAGGCGGCTGGTGGCAAAGCCAGGTGCATCTGACAAAGTGGTCTCACCGGCTCACTTAAATCTTCATCCACAAGTGCAGGGGACTTGGGCTAGATGATCCTCATGGTCCCTTCCAACTCTACAATTCCATTATTTTCTTTGTTGTTGTTTAGTCGTTTAGTTGTGTCCGACTCTTCGTGACCCCATGGACCAGAGCACGCCAGGCACTCCTGTCTTCCACTGCCTCCCGCAGTTTGGTCAAACTCATGTTGGCAGCCTCGAGAACACTGTCCAACCATCTCGTCCTCTGTCGTCCCCTTCTCCTTGTGCCCTCCATCTTTCCCAACATCAGGGTCTATTCCAGGGAGTCTTCTGTTCTCATGAGGTGGCCAAAGTATTGGAGCCTCAGCTTCACGATCTGTCCTTCCAGTGAGCACTCAGGGCCGATTTCCTTAAGAATGGATAGGTTTTATCTTCTTGCAGTCCATGGGACTCTCAAGAGTCTCCTCCAGCACCATAATTCAAAAGCATCAATTCTTCGGCGATCAGCCTTCTTTATGGTCCAGCTCTCACTTCCATACATCATTACTGGGAAAACCATAGCTTTAACTATATGGACCTTTGTTGGCAAGGTGATGTCTCTGCTTTTTAAGATGCTGTCTAAGTTTGTCATTGCTTTTCTTCCAAGAAGCAGGCGTCTTTTAATTTCGTGACTGCTGTGATCACGGAGCCCAAAAAGTAAAATCTCTCACTGATTTTCTTTACGTACATGTAAATAAAAAACCTGTCACACCTTAAGATGCTGTTTCCTGTTACAGACTGATCTTTCTGAAACATGCTCAGCCCTCTTCCCACATGCACGCTTATTATTATTGTTATTACTGTATTATTGTGAGTATTCATTAATTTTCTACACCGCCTGTCACCCGAGGATCACAGGGCGGTTTACAATATAAAAACAGGTAGATGCGTGACATCCCTAACGAACAAAACTTTGTGGAAATACTAGGATTCAACTTGTGTATTGAGAAGGATGGGGAGAAACGGAAGCGTTAAGGTCCCGATGCTACTACACACGCCGACCTGGCAGTTGGCGCACCTGGCAACGGGGCGCTGCTGCGCGTCTTCTCTACCCGCCGTTCACTCCCGGCGAACACTGCGAAGGGCGAGGATTATAAGAGGCAGGCCCTCCTTACCCCTCCCGAGCAGTCCCCGGTGCGAGGGGCGGCCTCCTCGCGGCTCTCGCCCTCCGCGGCGGCGGCGCTGGGCTTCAGCCGCTTGGTCTGGCTCTCGTAGGCGCCGTCCTCCTCCTTCTGCCCAAAAGACGTCGCAGACATGACCAGCGAAGTGCGGGTGAGGAGGATACTGGACACTCGGGGCTCCGCAACCGGCGCGCGAACCGGCAGTCAGGCGAAGAGACCGACGAGGATGCTCTGGACCAGTTCACCTCACAGAAGGCAGCCGCGAAGGATCGGGAAGTACAGCGCAGGCCCTTGTCCTGCGATTGGAGCGACCTTTGTGTGGAAAGCTCCGTGATTGGCTAACGGAGAAGCTTCTCAAAGTTCAGGGACACGCGGCTGGGCAAATGGGACGCCCGTCACCGCTAGATAAACCCTCCGCTCCTCCCCGCCTTCTATTGCTCTCTCGTCCCCGCTTCCCCTACCAGGGCCTGCCGCTGGAGCCGTTTGTTCGACGGAAGAGGAAAGACGCGCGCGCGCGCGACCTCGCCGTTACCAAGGCTAACGGTCGCCCGCGCCCGCGCTGAGGGGAGGGGAGGTTTTGTGTATCTGTGCAGGATGGCAAAGGGTGGTTCTCGCCAAAGCGGCCTGGAAGAAGACAACGATAAAAGCGAATCTCTGGCTGATTGATTGATTTAAATAGATCACTCTGGCTGATTAATTTGTTTAAATAAATGTAATTTATTTTTGGAAGAGGATTGAGAAAGGTCCGTTGGAATGTCAGCCCCGGGATGGACCTTTAACCAGTGAACGTACAGTAACCCAAGCCTAGTTCTGCTCTGTTATGTACTGAGTTGAATAGGATCCAAACTGTAGCAGTCTGATTGGTCCTAGAACAATAGGATCCAAAAGGCAGCAGTCTGATTGGTCCTAGAACAATAGGATTCAGAATGCAGCAGTCTGATTGGTCCTAGAACAATGCAGCAGTATGATTGGTTGGCAGGAACCACCCAATCCTGCTCCAGATAGAAGTGAATCCACAACCTGATTGGCTTACAGTAGAATTCCAGAATTAGCCAATCATGTGCAGCCCATTGTGTAAATAATGTATATAAAGCAGATACTGTGAGGGGACATTTATTCATCCCTCCTCACCACTATGAGCTGAATAAAGAGCATGAAATCACTTTGCGACTCTGAGTATATTTCACTGGCGACGAAGGTGGGATCCCGCTGAGCTGACTGCCACACACAGCACCGCAGCACCGCCAACTGCCGCACCGCTGCCTCGCACCGTGTATCCAGGCTTCAGCTCCGGGGCACAAGGAACTCAGAATGGCAGCCAACAGCAGCTTCTCGCCATTCAACCCAGCATCTGGAGACTGGGAAGCGTACGCCTCCCGTTTCACCTTCCTCCTAGAAGCCAAAGGGGTCACCGACGAAGAAGACGCCAAGAAGAGGGCGATATTCTTCAGCGTCTGCGGAGAGGAGACGTTTGAAATCGCCCGGGCTCTCCTTGCGCCTGAAGACGTCGCTACTGTTCCATACAAAACAATAATGGAACAGCTGAAGGGGCACTTTTCGCCGCAGCCCTCAGTGGTGGCTCGTCGAAATGCCTTCTACGCAAAGCGGCAAGCCCCTGGGGAAACCATAACTGGGTTTGTGACCTCTCTCCGCCAAGCCGCCCGGTTCTGCAACTTCTCAGAGCTGGAGAACATGCTTCGTGACCGCCTCGTCGGTGGCCTGAAGGATGAGAAGCTGCAACGACGCCTCTACGCTAAGAAGGACCTAACGTTCCAGGTCGCTCTGGAGGAGGCCCTGGCAACAGAAGCTGCCGAGAGGTCGACCCAAGAGGCACGGCCGAGCCTGCCATCCCAACCGAGGGTCCACCATGAAGACCTCACCGACGACTCAGGATCCGACAGGGAGGAGGTGCACCGAGTACAGCAGCGCACTCAAGCAGCGCACAGACCACAGCTGCCTCGACGAGAAGGAGGGAACTGCGCAAGCTGCGGGGAGAGTCACGAGAGGAGGACCTGCCGTTTCCGCAACGCAGAGTGCAGACAGTGCAGAAAATCGGGACACATCGCCCGGGTGTGTCGGGCTCGGCCCACCCGACACCAGGCATCAGATGACCAATCCAAGAGCCCCAGGTCCCGGGGCCCAACGCACCAAGGCAACTCGACGGAGCTCACGGACTTCCAGGTATACCAGTTGCCCCACCCCAACGTAGAGAAAATTTATGTAGAGGTACAGATAGAGGGGGCCCCATGCCGCATGGAGCTTGACACGGGTTCAACTCTATCCATAATCTCGGCAAGGACCTTAAGGAAACTGTGTCCCACTGGGGGTCCCAAACTCAGGCCGGCCCCATTCACCCTCCGGGACTTCCAGAAACGTAAGGTCCCCACAATGGGGGTGGGGACCTTCAGGGTGCAATACCGAGGGCGGACGCGGCAACTGGACTTGCTTGTGGTCAAGGGCCCCTACATTAGCTTACTGGGATTGGCATGGTTTGGACCACTGGGGCTAGCTGTCACCGGGGTGAACCACACTAGCTTACAAGTGGACGTGGACGCCATATGCAAGGAATTTCCAGGGGTTTTCGATGGGAAATTGGGACAGTATACGGGCCCCCCCATTGCGCTACAGCTTGACCCCGCAGTACGACCGGTCAGGCTCAAGGCCCGCCGGGTCCCGTTCGCCTTGAAACCCCGTATAGACGAGGAATTGGACCGACTCGTAGAGCAAGGAGTGCTGGAGCCGGTGCCTAATGCTCCCTGGGAAACCCCAATCGTCACACCCGTCAAGCCTAATGGTTCGGTCCGCATCTGCGCAGACTACAAATGTACCATAAACAAGGCCCTCACGGCCCACGCATACCCAGTGCCAGTGGTCAGCCATGTCCTTGCCACCCTGGCTGGGTCGAAAATTTTTGGCAAGCTGGACTTGGCCCAAGCATATCAACAGCTGCCAGTAGATGAGGCCACAGCAGAGGCACAGACGATTGTGACGCACAGAGGAGCGTTCAGGGTAAAGCGGCTGCAATTCGGTGTCAGCGTGGCACCAGGCATATTCCAGAATATAATGGACTCTCTCCTTAAAGGGATTCCTGGCGTCACCCCCTTCTTCGATGATGTGTTGATTGCCGGCCCCACACCAGAGGAGTTTGAGGACCGCCTCCGCACCGTTCTGCACCGTTTCCAGACGGCGGGTCTCAAGGTGAAGCGGGAAAAATGTCTACTAGGAGTGCCTCAGGTGGACTTTCTGGGATTTATGGTGGACGCAGAAGGGGTCCACCCGACTGGGGACAAGGTACGGGCCATTTGTGATGCCCCAGCGCCCAAGAGCAAGACTGAACTTCAGGCCTTCTTGGGACTATTGAACTTTTACCATTCCTTCCTTCCCCACAAGGCGGCGGTAGCGGAGCCCCTACACAGACTCCTGGACAAGCGGGCCCCTTGGGTGTGGGGCCAGCGCCAGGAGGCCGCATTCCAGGCAGTCAAGGACTTGCTTGTCTCAAACTCGGTCTTGGCACACTTCGACGAGAGGCTGCCGGTGGTGCTAGCATGCGACGCCTCACCCTATGGCATTGGAGCTGTCCTGGGGCACCAACTCCCGGATGGAAGAGAGGTACCGGTGGCGTACTTTTCCCAGACACTCAACACAACCGAGCGGAACTACTCGCAAATCGACAAGGAGGGTCTGGCAATCGTAAAGGGAGTAAAAAAATTCCATGATTTCTTGTACGGGCGGCCCTTCACCGTGGTGACTGACCACAAGCCGTTGCTTGGCTTGTTTGCCCCCGAAAAGCAGACCCCCCAAGTGCTGTCTCCTCGCGTCCTCAGGTGGTCAATTTTCCTTGCCAGCTACCAGTATGCACTGATTCACCGACCTGGGAAGGCGATGGGCCATGCGGACGCCCTCAGCAGGCTACCACTACCGGAAACAGGCCCTGACCCAGCACCTGCACAAGAGGTTATGAGCCTGGAGCTGCTTCCCGACCGCCCCATTCAGGCACAAGAAGTTGCACACCATTCCAAGAAAGATAGGGTCATCTCCCGGGTCCTGGACTGGGTGTGGAGGGGATGGCCCAGCAGCAGCCCCGGGCCAGAATTCGCCGGCTACACAACCCGCAAACATGAACTGTCGGCCCACAAGGGGTGCCTGTTATGGGGAAGCAGAGTCGTTGTTCCCCAGCCCCTCTGCAAAAGGGTCCTCACAGCCCTACACGAGACACATCCAGGGGTAGTAAGAATGAAGGCCCTTGCCAGGAGTTATGTGTGGTGGCCGGGGATCGATGGAGAGATAGAGGCCTGGGTCAAACACTGCCAGGCCTGCCAAGAATCCCGCCCAGATCCCCCAAGGGCCCCAGTCCAGTCCTGGGAGTC
This sequence comes from Podarcis pityusensis, assembly GCF_964106645.2. Lineage (NCBI taxonomy): Eukaryota > Metazoa > Chordata > Lepidosauria > Squamata > Lacertidae > Podarcis > Podarcis pityusensis. The sequence goes on along the minus strand of NC_138026.1, from coordinate 106,953,306 downwards.
CGCCCGAGCACCATGGTCACGCCTGCATGTGGATTTCGCTGGCCCCTTTCAGGGGAAAACATTCTTCATAGTGGTGGACTCCTACACCAAATGGCTGGAAGTCGCACTGGTACCGTCCACTTCCACGTCCGCAGCCATCCGGGTACTACGCAGGCTGTTTGCAACCCACGGGCTCCCTGACACTCTCGTCTCAGACAACGGGACTGCATTTACGTCAGGAGAATTCCAAACCTTCACAGCGCAGAACGCCATCCGCCACATCCGTTCGGCGCCGTTCCACCCTGCCACCAATGGCCAAGCAGAACGCATGGTGCGGACCACCAAGGACACCCTTCGCCGCATGACGCAAGGGGACTGGGAGTACCGCCTTGCCACATTCCTTCTAGCACAGCACAGCACCCCCAGCTCAACGACTGGCCGGAGCCCCGCTGAACTACTAATGGGTCGGCGCCTTGCAATCAGATTGGACCGCCTTCACCCCGATAGAGCTCAGGATGAGGTAGTGGTGGGGGAAGGCAGGAACCCCCGGACCTTCGAGGCCCAGGACCCAGTGTACGCAAAGAATTTTGGGGCAGGCCCAGCATGGGTACCCGCCACAATCACCAGGGTCACTGGCCCCGTGTCGTACGAGGTGCTAACGGATGGGGGGCAATGCTGGCGCCGCCACTGCGACCAGATACGGCGACGATTCCCGGGAGAAAACCAGGAGGAGGACAGGTCAGAGGAGTCCCAAGGGAACAGCGGGGCAGTGAGGCCCATAGAGCAGGAGGGGCCAGCAGGAGAGGCAGAATCAGTAAATACAGAGAGGACCCGTGAGGCCAAAAGGACACCGGAACCAGAACCACGACTGAGCGAGCCGGTTGCACCAGACCAAACAGCCGCATCACAGCCAGCATCCTTGGAACACGAGCCAGAACCCGGAGCCCGGACCAGGGAACACCCCAGGCCACAACGCACACGTAGGCCGCCGGCATACCTTGAGGACTATGAATGCGACCTCCCGGGCAGGACTGGAACTTAGAGGGGAGGGGTGTTATGTACTGAGTTGAATAGGATCCAAACTGTAGCAGTCTGATTGGTCCTAGAACAATAGGATCCAAAAGGCAGCAGTCTGATTGGTCCTAGAACAATAGGATTCAGAATGCAGCAGTCTGATTGGTCCTAGAACAATGCAGCAGTATGATTGGTTGGCAGGAACCACCCAATCCTGCTCCAGATAGAAGTGAATCCACAACCTGATTGGCTTACAGTAGAATTCCAGAATTAGCCAATCATGTGCAGCCCATTGTGTAAATAATGTATATAAAGCAGATACTGTGAGGGGACATTTATTCATCCCTCCTCACCACTATGAGCTGAATAAAGAGCATGAAATCACTTTGCGACTCTGAGTATATTTCATGCTCAAATAATTTATTCTATTCTATCGAAGTAAATGGGGAAAAACCTACCCTCAGCGATGGCCAGTGTATTCTCCCACAAAAGGAAAAGTCTACTGTTTGGTGTGCAAACTTTTCTCTAGCCAAACGACCTCAATTACAACTTCAGCTGCTACCGGATTCAGCGTTTGGCATCGTGCTTACCTTGTTCAAATGCACAGAAACTCGTAAAAACTATAGCAGCTCCGCGCTAACATATTTAACAAGAAAGCATGGTCAAACACTCACATCCAAACACGAAGAGCAAATTAAAGCAGAGCAGGATTATTAGAGAGCTTTTGCAGTGATTTCCCTTCTGGCAGAAAGTTGATTGGCGTTTAGGGGAGATGATGAAACATTTGGTTCACTAAACAATGGTAGCTTTCTTGTATTGCTTGAATTAATTGCCAAATTTGATCCTTTCCTGTGTGCTCACATAAATTAGTATGAAGGTAAAGGTCAGCCATTGTACTTATATCCTGATAGATTCCGACAAGCCTTGCAGAAACCTGCTCCTCCTGGCGACTCATTAGATGACCTTGTTGAGGACTGGAATAACCCGCTCTTGGCAGCCATTGATGAGATCGCGCCTAAGCACCCTCTGCGACCCCGTCGAAACCGGGCCCCTTGGTTTACTGAGGAGCTCCGGAAAATGAAGCGGGATCTCAGACGGCTAGAGCGAGTATGGCGACGGACTCGTGACGGAGCCTCAAGAACATCTTATAGGACGCTTATGAAAGCCTATGAGATGGCTATGAAAGCTGCTAAGAAATCTTACTTTGCAGCTTCCATTGCATCCGCTAGCTCTCGCCCGGCACAACTTTTTAGAATAATTAGGTCAATAACGTCCTTAGGAGGACAACCAAATTTAAGCACAAATTCGACCCACAGCTGTGAGGCATTCGCGAGCTTTTTTGCGGAGAAAGTCCTGTTGCTCCGCCGTAACCTCCCTGCCAATTTAGATACAGTGACTGAACTGGAGGCCCCTCAACTGACTTCAGGTCCAGTGTTGGACCATTTCGATTGGATACTCCCTACTGATGTGGATAGATTCCTCCAAGTTGGTAGGCCCACCACCTGCCTCCTTGATCCGTGCCCGTCTTGGCTGATTAGGGAGTGTCCAGATGTTGCGCGGACCCCCCTGGTTTAAATTATCAATTTGTCCCTTGACACGGGGACATTCCCAGGGGAACTGAAGGAAGCAGTGGTGTGTCCACTCTTAAAGAAAACTTCATCAGATCCCTTAGACCTATCCAATTACCGCCCAGTTTCAAATCTTCCATACCTGGGTAAGGTAACTGAGAGAGCGGTTGCTGAACCTCTTGGTAGGTTTCTGGAGGAAACATCGGCATTAGATCCATTTCAGTCCGGTTTCCGTCCTGGTTTTGGGACGGAGACGACTCTGGTTGCCCTAACAGATGATCTCTGTAGACAACTGGATCGAGGCGGGTCAGGACTGCTGATCCTTTTAGATTTGTCAGCAGCCTTTGACATGGTTGATCATGATCTTCTGGACCACCGCCTTGCAGACGTGGGGATACAGGGCATAGCCCGTAACTGGTTGTGCTCTTTTATCTCTGGTCGGGGACAGAGGGTGGCACTAGGGAGGGAAATGTCGTCACGCCACTCCTTGGTGTGTGGAGTGCCGCAGGGCGCAATTCTCTCCCCGATGCTTTTTAACATCTTTATGCGCCCCCTTGCCCAGATTATCCAGGGCTTTGGGCTGGGCTGTCACCAATATGCTGATGACACTCAGCTCTATCTGCTGATGGATGGCCACACCGACTCGGCCCCGAACACACTGACCAGATGCTTGGAAGCTGTAGCTGGATGGTTTCGTGGGAGCTGATTGAAACTAAATCCTTCAAAGACAGAGGTCCTATGGCTAGGTCAGGATGGCATGGGGATGAGGGACCAACTCCCTTGTCTTGCGGGGGCCCAATTAGTGCCATTGCCTTCCGTTAAGAGTTTGGGTGTAATCCTTGACGCCTCCCTTTCCATGGAGGCGCAAGTTACAGCAACAGCCAAGGCGACATTTTTCCACCTTCGCCGCATCATGCAGTTGGTCCCTTACCTTTCCCGCCCTGACCTGGCCACAGTGATCCATGCGACGGTCATCTCCAGGCTTGACTACTGTAATTCGCTCTACACGGGGCTGCCCTTGAAGCTGTCCCAGAAACTCCAGCAGGTACAGAATGCTGCAGCGAGGCTCCTCACGGGGTCTCTGCCATGGGAGCATATTCACCCAGTGCTTTTCAAGCTACACTGGCTCCCAGTGGAGTACAGGGTCAGATTTAAGGTGCTGCTTTTGACCTTTAAAGCCCTTCACGGCCTAGGACCCTCATACCTACGGGACCGCCTCTCCCGGTATGCCCCACGGAGAGCCTCAAGGTCCATAAATAACAACACCCTAGTGGTCCCAGGCCCTAAGGAAGTTAGATTGGCTTCAACCAGAGCCAGGGCCTTTTCATCTCTGGCTCCGGCCGGGTGGAACTCTCTGTCACATTAGACCAGGGCCCTACAGGATCTGATTTCTTTCCGCAGGGCCTGTAAGACAGAGTTGTTCCGCCTGGCCTTTGGCTTGGAGCCAATTTCATTCCCTCCCTCCCTCTCTTTCTTTTTTCTTTTCCTTCTCCTCCTGCGATGAGGCTACATTTTAATATTTTAATGTTCCATTATTTTAATGTATTTTGTTTTTGTTTTTAAGTTGTAATCATTCATCTTGTTTTTATTATTGCTTGTAAGCCGCTCTGAGCCCGGCCTTGGCTGGGGAGGGCGGGGTATAAATAAAAAATTATTATTATTATTATTATTATTATTATTATTATTATCCAAAACCATATGCAAATAAGTTATCCAGTTGATGGCTAATACAGTTAAAGATACTGAGCGACACCAAACAAACAGGTTAGTTTATCATGCAGCGCGTGCCTGGATGCAGAGAATACTTTTGCCACAATAAAAGCTGTATTGTGTTTTTTTCCTCAGCTTCTACAAAAAGCTGAGTGGTGCTAAAAAAAAAAAACCTTCCTTCTTGAGTCAAAAGTTCCTAAGCATTTATCAGGCACAAGATGGGAGGCTCTTGCCAAAACTACTGCAGCTTCTAGCAAAAGTTATGCTTACAGTTGTTGAAGCCCTTAGTCATATTTCCTGTGATGAAACTGAAAATGGAGATAATGGACAACAGACTGAAAATCTTCTGCAGAAAATGCAGATGAATTTACTCTGTTACTCTGAATTTACAAACAGGTATACATGTATCCCTTGGTCCACTGAAAATAAAGTGGCTAGGTTGCATTCATGTGGGGAAATCGAGATTGCTCACTGAAACATCAGTACACACATGGCAGTGTTTTTTCTGTTTTTAGAGGCAGGGCAAAAGAGCTGCCATACCATCCATGGCTGGATGTATAACAGACATTTTTTTACTTAACATATTTTCTGCTGTGAGAGGAAATTGGATTAAATGCTTTAAAAAGAGGCTGGCCTTTTTGTTGAGGACTATGTCTTGTGGATAGTGTGAAAAACTTGTATTTCATGAGAAACACTGATTATACAATCAATCTCCATGACTGGAAACACACTATTAGGATTGTGAATCCTGAATGAATGTCTGCTATATGAATGTTTCTGATTACTAATGAAAGCCCTGTGCAGAAAGAAGGCCCAGGTTCAGTCCCTGGCATTAGCAGCATGAGCTGCCCAAAACGTTGGGTTCCTACATGCAATTCATTAGAATTTGATTTGGAGTGCTTTTTGGAATATATTCTTAGTAACTCTCAGTTAATAAGTCATATCCCTTTGTAATTTTACGTGGGTTGTTTCTAATGGTATTTAGACCAGTTTTATATCATTTTCTTTTTCTGAGATGTGTTATGCAAGTGGTTTTGGTTTTGCATATGGTTTCCACTTCATTACCCTCCAGTTAGTAAGGAAACCCATGTGCTCCTGTGCAACCACACAATTGCTCAAGCGATACCTGCCCAAAAGCCAGATCACAAGGGGGGGGGGGGAGCTAAAGCAACCTTGATAATTACTTGAGACTGCCAAATCTCAAATAGGTATGTATTACTAAGTATTATATACTTGCCTATTGTTATCATAGTTCCATTGTCTCAGTTCTTAGCTTAAAAAGTAAAGGTTAAAGGGACCCCTGACCGTTAGGGCCAGTCGCGAACGACTCTAGGGTTGCGGTGCTCATCTCACTTTACTGGCCGAGGGAGCCGGCGTACAGCTTCCGGGTCATGTGGCCAGCATGACTAAGCTGCTTCTGGAGTAACCAGAGCAGTGCACGGAAACACCGTTTACCTTCCTACCGCAGGGGTACCTATTTATCTACTTGCACTTTGACGTGCTTTCGAACTGCTAGGTTGGCAGGAGCAGGGACCGATCAACGGTCCACAAAACTCCCTGTTCAATCTCACTGGCATCCATCTTCAATATGAGCAATTTCTCATTACTGTGGTCACGGTCAGGTTGATTGCCACATAGATAGAAGCTACACGGTACTGCTGACAGCAACTGCTTTCAAAAATACTGGTTTTTCTATTTTGATTTCACAAGAATCCCTTTTGCATGTTTCATCTCTGATCATCTCTGTCCCAGTGGAGAAGTTATTAATACATCAAAAGGGACGACCAGCTCACACATGAACTTGCACTATGCCAGGCTCTCTCTCACATCTGGATCCAACCTTAAAATGTATTTAAAAAAAAAAAAAAAAGCAATTACTGGCAAGTAACTGGCCCTCCAGCTGTTGCTGAACTTTCAACTCCCAGCAGCCCCAACAAGTATGTCCAATGCCCAGAGATGATTGGAGTTGTAGATCAGCGAACATCTGATCTTTGAGTAGAAGAAGGGCTTTATCAATCAATCAATCAATCAATCAATCAAATGGCATACAATATGGAAACTTGTCCTTCTTTCTCCTTCCACAGCTAATAGGAGCTTCAGGAAGAGGTACGTCTGCCATACGTCCATAATTTCCTGAACATAGCTGGGATTTGGCAGTCGGAAACAGTGTCTGGGCAGAAATCACTGAAATGTCCAGATATATCCAGATGTATGGCAGCCCATGTTGGAAGTGTAGATTTTGACAAGTTTCCTTTAAAGATAGCTCAAAAACGTCTTTGAGATTTTGCAAGAAAAGCTCAACAACTTAAGAGTCTGGACTTTTACTTTTTGAAATATAGCAAGCCGAGGAGGAGGGAAATTTAAGTCAAAATGGGAGTGGGGAGAAGAGGTTAAAAATCCATTCCCCAGTGCCAGAATTCCAATCTGAAAGAGGAAGGAACTTTTGGAAGATCTAACCACAGATCTGGTTTTTTTCTAGCAAATTTCAAACCGCCTCTCTGTATTAACACTTAGCAACTCTGAATCATCAGGGCCTACCTACACATTACTTTAAATACATTGCTTGATGTGAGTGATAACAGGTTTTTTTGTTTTTTGTTTAAATCAAGTAGCAGTGAGGGTGATCTGGAACACGACTACAGCACAAGAACAGGGGAGTTTTATCCCTTTCTTCTCCCACCACTATTCTTGGGGGGGGGGGGTGTGGAAATACACCTGGCAGAGATAGCAGGATTCCAGGAAGCATGGGATAAAGAGCTTTGCATCCTCCGCAAGCTTTCCTGAAAGTAGTAGGTTGTTTGTTTGTTTTTTGCATACACACCATGCATTTAAAGCACATAGCTTCCCCCACCCCTCAAGAATCCTGGGATCTGTAGCTTAGATCCCGCAGAGCTACGATTCCTAGCACCTTTAACAGACTACAGCCACCAAAATTCTTCGGGGGGAAATAGTGTTTTAAATGTGTAGGGTGCATACAGCCCAGCTGCTGACTTCATATTTTGGTGCCCCCCCAAATGCTAATATATTAAAAAAATCCCCTGTAAATAAAAAAGCAAATCAGAAAAGGCTCATGCATACAATAGTCAATTTTATTCTAGTATTTTGCTTGTACATATTTTTTTTTAATGCAGATAAACTTTTTTTTAAAAAAATACCATCCCTACCTGCAGTTTGCAGTGATAGAGCAGGTTTTGCTGACTCTGCAGATCAGCTCTAAACTATAGTTGTGCACAGGCTTCTTACATTTCAGTTTCTCTGAGTTCTGAAACCTTGAACATATCCATATAAGGAGAAGGGTAGGAAACAGCATGAATAAGTTTATTATCATCTTCAATCGGAAGCTGTGCAGTTAAAGCCTTTCTAAAAGGAATCAAAGGAATAGATTAGAACATTAAGGTTTGGGGCAGTAGCGTAGCAAGGCAGGGGCAAGGGGGCAGGCCATACCTGGCAAGGGGGGGGCTTGTAGGGTGGAATGGGGGGCTGTAGGGCAGCACGGTGGCTGCTGGGTATCAGGGGGCTGCTGAGCAGGGGAGGTTTCTGGACAGGGCGGTGGATCCCCTAACAGATAGCTCAACAATTTTGGGTGATCCCCTAAGAAAAAGCTCTGCCCCAGGCAATGGCAGGGGTTGCTAAGCCACTGGTTTGAGGTTTTAGAAAATCAACATAAACCCTTTGCCCCCCTCCCTTTCCATATCATACTGTATATCAAAAGCTTATGCCACACAACATAGATGCTAACCAACAAAATTGCTTTAACTTTCAACTGTAGGTGACAAAACAGAGGACAAGCCAATGAGTACAGAGGTCCTTTTTTGTTAGATGGATCTTAAACTTCTGCTGCCTTGTGGGACATCTTCAGGAGAAGAATAGGCTAAGGAGTAGATCCAGCACAAATCTGGAGTGGAGTCCTTAAGACTGTTGGATGGTGCTTTGTATGCTTCTGTCAGGGAACTGCCATCGGAAGGAAGGGAAGTGAAAGGGCTCACACAGGTTGGGAAAGACTCAGCAGCTGAAGAGGGAACCAGTAGGGGGAGAGGAGCTGAGCTGAGGGAAAGGGAGCTGGAGGGATGGCTCAGAGACACTTCCAGCGAAAACAGTGGGGAGGTTTCAGGACCTCCTGTAGGGACACCCACTCCTCGCCGGAAACTGTCACGCAGAGAGTCCAGAAGACGTGTTTCCGTTAAGGAGCTTTTATGTTGGAAGCGATTCCGAAAGCAACCACTGTCGGAATCTGCCAGCGACTGACGGAGCCATGTTTAAGGGGCTCCGTTACAGACAGAGGTTTGCAAACTTGACCAAACTCTGAGGGACTAGGATTTTACACACAAGCAGCTCATCGTCCCATCACAGCATTCCGACAGTCTCCGTGAGCAGCTTGTGCAGGAGAAGGCATCATGAGCAACCCAGCCGGAACCGGAGAAGCAGGAGCTGGAGCGGGTCCAAGCCTGGAAGAAAGGTACCGGGTGTTGGAGGTCCAGCTAGCGCTGCAGACGGCGAGGCTTGAGGAGAGGAGGGCTCAGGATGCAGACAAAAAGGGGAAAGACACCCAGCTCGTCAGAAAGGTACCAGGATTGGTGCAGAAGTTTGGGGGGGAGCCCAAAGACTATCATGGCTTTCGGACAGAGATGCAATATGCCCTCAATCTGCAGTTTGATGAATTCCCTGACGAGGAATCACGAGTGGCTTTCGTGATTGGGCATCTTGAAAAGGGGGCGAGAGACTGGGTTAGACCCCTGATGGCAGCGAATAGTGACGTCCTAAAGGACACGATGAAGTTCTTTCGCGCCATGGATCTGATGTTTTCCAGCGATATTGAACAGGGAGTGGTCCGCAGACAGTTAATGGCTTGCAAACAGGGGAGCCGATCTGTCCGTGAGTACTGGACTGAGTTCACCATGTTGATCCATAAATTGGGGTGGGATCTATCGGCGGAACCCATTCAAATGCTCTTTGAAGAAGGGCTTTCTTCGGCTGTGAAAGACGAACTTTCCCGGGCGCCCAGGGCGGAGTCTATGGACCAGCTGACCAAATCAGCGCTGACCATAGGAGCGCGCCAGGAGGCGAGAGCATTGGAGAGGCGGGAAGGGAAGGGGGAACGTTGGAAGGAGTTCCGCATTCCAGACATTCCAGAGCCAACTTTCCCGCCGGCAGAGCCGATGGAAATCGGAACAGCGCGCGCGCGCGCAGTTTCAAAGCCCAGTGAGGGGGGAAAGAAGGAGGGAAAAGGCGCCCGGAAATGCTATCTCTGCCAACAGCCAGGTCACTTTGCCAGAGTCTGCCCCCAGAGGAAGGAATGGCAAGGGATGGTAGGAGCTGTGGAGGGAAGAGAGGAAGAAATACCGAAGCAAGTAAAAGCCAACGCCTGGCTGCCACCGTCGGGGCACAGCAGCCAGGCCAAAGAGCAGTGAAAGTGCCCACGCCAGAACCTCCTAAACCCGCCCTAGTGATAGAAGTGGCGCTAGAGCTGCCAAACGGACACCCTCTAAAGATAAAGGCGCTGTTGGACTCAGGCAGCTCCTGCAATTTCATGAGCAAAGAGTTTGCAGCTGAACACCAGATACAGACGATCCCTTTAAGCAACCCCCTGCAGGTGACCACGATCGATGGCAGGGAGCTGTTGGGAGGAGAAGTCAGCTTGCAGACCGTCCCAATGATAATGAAGGTGGCAAGGCACACCGAACTGATAGCGTTTAATGTGGCCACCTTGGGAGGAGCTCCCATTATATTGGGGATGAGCTGGCTAGCGTTACATGATCCGCTGGTGGGCTGGCATCAGAGAGTGGTTTCTTTTGGTTCAGCACATTGCTTAGAACACTGCAAAGAGGGAAAGGGTTTGGCAGGGGCCCAAGCCACCCTAGCAGGGACTGAAGTAACGGAGAACGTGAAGGTACCACGACAATACGCAGATCTCCGCGACGTCTTCAGCGAAAGGGAAGCTGACCAACTACCCCCGCATAGACCCTTTGACTGTCAAATCAATTTACTCCCTGGGGCACAGCTCCCTGTAGGCAAGCTGTACGCCATGTCAGACAGAGAGATGCAGGAGCTAAGAGAGTTCATTGACAAGAACCTGAAGAGAGGGTTCATCAGAGAGTCCAGGGCGGTGGGGGGCAGCCCAGTGTTTTTTGTGGATAAAAAAAACACGAACAAGCCGAGGCTTGTGTGTGACTTCAGGGCCTTAAATGCAGTGTCAGAACCAGTGGCTTTCCCTATGCCCAGGATTGACGACATTTTGACAAGGGTCAGGAAGGGAAAGATTTTTACTAAACTGGACCTAAGGGGGGCGTACAACCTGATACGAATAAGGAAGGGGGATGAATGGAAAACCACCATGTTCACCCCTTTGGGGGCATTTGAATATTTAGTTATGCCCTTCGGCCTACAAGGAGGCTCCGCGTGCTTTCAATCGTTTATGAACCACGTCCTGGGGCCTTTGCTTTACAAGAATTGTGTGGCCTTCTTAGACGACGTGTTGGTGTATTCTGAGAATGAGGAGCAGCATGTGAGAGACGTCAGAGAAGTGTTGAGCAGGCTGCAAGCCAACCAGCTGTGGGTGAAACTGGAGAAGTGTCAGTTTCATACCAAGGAGGTGGAATTCCTGGGGTATCGCCTGTCAGACAAGGGATTGGCCATGGATCCCGGCAAGGTCCAGGCGGTGCTGGAATGGAAAACACCCAAAACAAGGAAGGATGTGCAGAGGTTCCTAGGATTTGGGAACTTCTATCGTAAGTTCATCCGAAACTTTGCCCACCTGACGGCGCCCATTACGGACTGTCTCAGCAGTAAGAAGAAGTTCGTTTGGACTGAGGAGGCGGAGCGAGCATTTGAGGAACTAAAAAGGGCCTTCGCCTCGGAACAACAACTCCTGCATGTGGATTTACAAAAACCGATGAGAGTGGAAACTGACGCATCAGACAGAGCGATTGGGGCGGTGCTTCTGCAGCCAGGGAAGGAGGAGTCAGAGTGGAGACCGTGTGCCTTTTTTTCGCGAAAGCTGAACAAATCCGAGAGGAACTACACGGTGTATGACCGAGAACTACTAGCCATTCATGAGGCGTTCCGGAGATGGAGGCACCTGCTAATTGGCGCACAACATAAGGTGCAAGTGTGCACTGACCACAAGAACCTAGAGTATTGGAGGACGGCACGAGTGCTCAACCAACGGCAAGTGAGATGGGCCCAGGAGTTCTCCAAATTTAACTTTGAGATTTGTTACGTGCCAGGCCCAGAGAACATTAGGGCGGACGCTCTCTCACGCAAACCTGAATATTTGGAGGGGGAGGGAGCACCCGAAAAGAGACATGTCATTCCAGAGGACCGCTGGGTGTGTGGGGCGGCATTGGTGGGACAAAGAGAACTGGTAGAGGAAACAGAGAATGATGAATACGCCCAGAATAAGCTCAGAGGTCTTAGGGGTGAGGGAGAGGAACCAGGGGGTTTCGAGGAAAGAAATGGAGCTTTGTATTACAAAGCGGCACTGTATATCCCTGAAGGAGACTTAAGGGGGAGGGTACTCAAGCAGTTGCATGACAGCCCCACGGCGGGGCATTTTGGACAACACAAAACCATGTGGTTGGTCACCAGGGAATTTTGGTGGCCTAAGGTGAGGGAAGATGTACGGGAGTATGTAAGAGGGTGTGAGCAATGCCAGCGAGCCAAAGGGGAGAGGCGGGCACCGGCGGGGCTATTAGAACCCTTACCAACCCCAGAACGACCTTGGGAGGCAGTGTCGATAGATTTTATGACTGATCTGCCGAAGTCCAAGGGGAAAACAGCCATCATGGTGGTGGTAGACCTACTAACAAAGATGTGCCACTTTGTAGCCTGCTCGCATGCAGTCACGGCGGAAGAGACAGCGAAGTTATTTGTAGAACACATTTTTAGGTTGCACGGGGTGCCATTGAGGGTGGTCTCAGACCGAGGAAAACAATTTACTTCCAGGTTCTGGAGGAAGCTCATGAGCTTACTGCAGGTGGAGGTCAACTTTTCGACTGCCCGGCACCCTGAAACCAACGGGCAGGCGGAAAGAGCAAACGGGGTCCTCCAGCAATACCTGAGGTGTTATGTCAATGACAGAGAGAATGACTGGGTAGAAAAGTTGGCGCTGGCGGAATTTGCCTACAACAATGCCGAGAATGTGTCCACAGGGATGAGCCCCTTCTTGGCTAATTATGGGTGTCATCCCAGGGCTTTCCCAGGGGGAGAAGGGGAGAGATGGGGTGTCCCGGCAGCCGAGCATTTTGTAGAAGAAATGGAAGCAATCCATCGTCAGCTCCAACTCAACTTAGAAAGGGCGAAGGAAGAATACAAGAGGCAGGCAGACAAGAACCGAAGGGAAGGTGAAACCATAAGGGTGGGAGATAGGGTGTGGCTGTCAACCCAAGGGTTGCCGTTCAAAGGAGGTTGTAAGAAATTAAGACCCAGGAGATTGGGTCCCTTTGAGGTCATTCAACAGGTCAACCCAGTGGCTTTCAGGCTCCGGTTACCCAACCACATGAAACTGCACCCAGTATTTCACAGGTCGTTACTGTCACCGTATGAGGGGGGACGAGAAGGGATGGCCACTCGGGGACCGGTCATAGAAGAAAGGGAATGCAGCAGCCATGTGGCAGAAATCCTCGACGCCAGGTGGAAGGGGAATCAGGTGGAGTATTTGGTAGCGTGGGAAGGAGAACCGGAGTCAGAAAACACTTGGGTAATGGCAGAAGATATCAATGACGAGGTATTGATAGAAACGTTCCATCAAAGGTTCCCAAGGAAACCTCAGCCTGTGGAGAGGTTCCGGAGGGAATACTTTGGGACCACCGATGAGGAGGAGGAGTTGGAAGGATTCTCGGAATCGGAAGGGGAAGGGGAGATGGACTCTGAGGAGGAGGAGTACTTCGAGACCAGGAACCGCAACAGGTGGAGAGAAGTGTTCGGGACATCGGAAGATGAAGGAAGTTCATTCCGGGGTTTTGCCTCCTCACCGCCCGTAGAGGAGGGGGCGAGAGGGGATGAAGGGGGCCCTGGAGGGGAGGTGGATGTCAGGGAACTGCCATCGGAAGGAAGGGAAGTGAAAGGGCTCACACAGGTTGGGAAAGACTCAGCAGCTGAAGAGGGAACCAGTAGGGGGAGAGGAGCTGAGCTGAGGGAAAGGGAGCTGGAGGGATGGCTCAGAGACACTTCCAGCGAAAACAGTGGGGAGGTTTCAGGACCTCCTGTAGGGACACCCACTCCTCGCCGGAAACTGTCACGCAGAGAGTCCAGAAGACGTGTTTCCGTTAAGGAGCTTTTATGTTGGAAGCGATTCCGAAAGCAACCACTGTCGGAATCTGCCAGCGACTGACGGAGCCATGTTTAAGGGGCTCCGTTACAGACAGAGGTTTGCAAACTTGACCAAACTCTGAGGGACTAGGATTTTACACACAAGCAGCTCATCGTCCCATCACAGCTTCCTTCCAGTAACTCCTGCAGCCAAGCTGGTGTCAAACAGTTTGTGCTTTCCTTTGGACCATATCGGTAACATGGGCATAGCCAGGATTTTTGTTGGGGGAGGCAGGCTTTTGTTAGGGGGACAGAACCTCAGATTTGCATTGATTTTCATTTGTTTAGGAGTGCAGGTGCCCCCCCCGATTCCCACGCCCATGATCAGTAAGGCCAAGAGCGGTGGTGGTGAAGAAACCAGAATATTGGTCTATAGACATTGTTGTTTCATACCTTACTTTTGGCTTATGTGGGAAAGTCAGCTGGGTGCACTGAGGTTCTGGCTTCAACCTTTTCCATACCGAAATATGGAGCCTGTGGAAAAGTCATGAGGGCTCTGTTTTGGTCCTGCAAATTCGGTGTCCAGGGCCAACTCTTAAACTTTTGTGGGTTTGTGGAAAAGAAACCTGCAGTGCAGATTCCAGGATTCTCCATCCTCCTAGCAAGAGCTTTCACCCTTCCATGATCACTCATTTAGTGGTCTTCAGTTCTACAACTTGATCTCCCAGTGCTCTCCATTGCACCCAGGCAACAGATTTCCTTGATTGCAAGAGCATGCTACTAGTGTAGATTATTCCTTGAAGCAGTCATGGGCAACTGCTCAACTTTGCCAAGTAATGGCACTGTCCATGGTAAAGGTAAAGGTAAGGGGACCCCTGACCATTAGGTCCAGTCGTGGCCGACTCTGGGGTTGCAGCACTCATCTCGCTTTATTGGCCGAGGGAGCCGACGTACAGCTTCCGGGTCATGTGGCCAGCATGACTAAGCCGCTTCTGGCAAACCAGAGCAGCACACGGAAACGCCGTTTACCTTCCCGCCAGAGCGGAACCTATTTATCTACTTGCACTTTTAGGTGTGCTTTCGAACTGCTAGGTTGGCAGGAGCAGGGACCAAGCAACGGGAGTTCATCCCGTCGCAGGGATTCGAACTGCCAACCTTCTGATGGGCAAGTCCTAGGCTCTGTGGTTTAACCCACAGTGCCACCCGCGTCCCTCAATATATGTTATGGAGTGGTAAGTTTCTGTAGGCTGGGGGACAACATTGCAGGGTAGTACCATGGACAGTACCATGGACTGCCCTGCAATGTTGTCCCCCAGCCTACAGAAACCTACCACTCCATAACATATATTGTGCTCTCCCTCTCTACCCTTTTCTAGGACGGTTGGCCACTTCATCCCTCAGTAGCCTTCTTAAAAGAGCAGGAACAATATTGCTTAGACTTCCAGCTCCACTGTGTTCTGCTCAGCCATCTTAGACCCCTGATTTGCTGTCTTTGTAGTGCTCTTGACTACTGGTAGAGGAAGAAGAAGAGTTTGGATTTGATATCCCGCTTTATCACTACCCTAAGGAGTCTCAAAGCTGCTAACAATCTCCTTTCCCTTCCTCCCCCACAACAAACACTCTGTGAGGTGAGTGGGGCTGAGAGACTTAAGAGAAGTGTGACTAGCCCAGCAGCTGCATGTGGAGGAGCAGGGAAGTGAACCCGGTTCACCAGATTACAAGTCTACCACTCTTAACCACTACACCACACTGGCTCTCCACTGGTGAGTCCACCTATTGCTCAGAAGAAAGCCATATCACAACCATACCATCACAGGCTGGCAGTAGCTTTTTTATGGACTCTGACCTTGTAAACGAAAGCTCCCTTCAGAGGCTCTGTTAACTTCCTGCGGTTGATTTCTTCATTGGATTGCTAAACAGGGGTTGTCAGATATCTGGCAAGCTGCAATATATGGCAGCTGCTGCTGCTATGTTGCCATGTTGGATTCCAGCTAAGGTAAGGCTGACTAGACCAAAGCACTACTGCATGCACTGTCTGGGCTAGGGCATGTTCTTCTGATAAGACTATTTGATCAATGAGTGCTGCAATGTGGCAGGAGAAAACCACAAGCCATTTTTCAAAATAAGATACAGTGATTTCTGAGCAGTGTGAGACTCCAAGGGCTCCAGGCACTTACCCAAGGGTCGTCTTTCCTTCAGAAATTAGGCACAGCAGAGTCTGTGGTGTCTTTATGATATGTGGCTTTATTTACACACATATACAACCTGAACCTAGGTGGAGGGATTGTAGAGGGTCTGGCTTCCCCCTCAAGGGCAGCATTGGAGTCAAAGGACAGCAAAAAGCCATTCTCCATGTCTCTTATTTCCAGTCTGTCATCTCCAGCTCACATGGATTCTTACCCGTTCTTCTTCTTGCTGGTAACTAAGGACCTCCTCCAGCCTTTGTCATTCAGAGTTGAAACCCTAAACCTGACCTTTGTCAGCTACCATTGACCTCTGCTCCTCACTCAGAGCAGGGAGAAGGCGTCACCCCTCTGTTGGTGGGCAATATTTGCATTGCCAATTATTCTTAATGGCCCAGTACAGTGGTACCTTGGGTTAAGTACTTAATTCGTTCCAGGGGTCCGTACTTAACCTGAAACTGTTCTTAACCTGAAGCACCACTTTAGCTAATGGGGCCTCCTGCTGCTGCCGCGCCGCCGGCGCACGATTTCTGTTCTCATCCTGAAGCAAAGTTCTTAACCTGAAGCACTATTTCTGGGTTAGCGGAGCCTGTAACTTGAAGCGTATGTAACCTGAAGCGTATGTAACCCGAGGTACCACTGTACTCTGCTTTCTTTGTTTCTTGCTCATGGCTCATCTTCTCCCAGGCGACTTCCTGAGCATCAAAAACTAGTTTGGCCTGTCTTTTTGACACTGCCAGATTAAGTGTCTGGCAGCTTCCTTTAATATTCCAAGCACTGATTTATTCCTAACATTTACTAAATCTAAGGATTTAGGGGGATCTGCCCCCTTCCACAAACTCATAACACATTTGGTGGGGGATCTAGCCCATCCACAAACTCATAACAATACATAATTCCGGCCAACCACATACCTCAGCTTCCTGCACGGCTTCCTATACTTCTCCCTGAGGGGAATTTATGGGTACTAGATTGCAGAAGTGTCTGCTGTGGTGGGGTACTGTGGTAACCACCATAGGCAAAGGAAACTGCAATGCAGATGAGAAAGAAAAAGAGAGAATATGATCGATTTGGTATCGTTTGCTGTGACTGAAAGTTCAGTTAGACCAGAGTTTGGTGATGCAGAGAAGTGGAATCCCACCAGAAAGAATTGTGTAGCTCGCAGAGTGCTGGGCTGGAGACGGGTACAGCTAGCCAGAGGTGGGGTGGAGATAGCATTTTGTGAGGGGGAAAAGAAAAGCAGTTGAGAATTTGGTTCCTGGCATTCAGCTGAATAGCCTCTATTAGCCTCTGAGCTGTGTCCGGTGCCAGATTTACGTATAAGCTTAACAAGCTATAGCTTAGGGCCCCACTCTCTTGGGGAGCCCCCCAAAATTTCACTATTAATATACTTTTTCTTAAGTGTATTTCAGATCAACAATTGCTTTGATAAAATACATATTTTGTTATGTGCAAATGGCTTAAGATACCTATTAAGTCCATAAATTACCATATAGCATATATTCAACACAAAAAAAGTGACAATTTGTTGTTGGCAAAGGACAGCTGGACATATAAAGGGCCCCATTACCTTCAGTAGCTTAGGGCCTCATCAAACCTAAATCCGGCCCTGGCTGTGTGTGTAATTCACCCTGAGGAAAATATCTACAGCCAGAGAAGGAAGTCTCTGAGCTGGGAGAAGACTGAAGGATAGTGATTAGAGTCTTTTATGAGTATACAGACAAATGGGAACTTGGAGGCTGAAGCTGAGAAAGGAGAAGTGGAGTTGTGAGGGAAAACCCTACTTGGGTCTCAGTTCAGTAAAATGGGGATATATATATCTCCTGGTGAGAGGAGGACAATCCCAAACCACTTAGGAGAGGGGTGTGGTGATTCCATTGGTCTGGAATACAGTATTACCTTGGATCTCGAACGCCTTGGCTTCCAAACAAATTGGCTCCCAAACAATCAAAACCCGGAAGTGAGTTTGTGAACGTTCTTTGGAACCCGGACGTCCAACGGGGCTTCCGATTGGCTGCAGGAGCTTCCTGCAGCCAATCAGAAGCCGCACTTTGGTTTTCGAACGTTTTGGAAGTCAAGCAGGCTTCCGGAACGGATTCCGTTTGACTTCCAAGGCACGATTGTACTGATAGAAATTAACATATACTTAAGTTGACTGTTTCTTGAAAGAATTCCATCTCCTGACACATCCTGTGTTTTACCAACTTTGTTGTAAAATAAAAATCTTTTCCCCGTTTAACTTCACTAAGTCTCCTAGTACTAGAGTACTAGTAAGAGGGGGTCACGCCTTATTTGAGACAGGGTGAAGCAAGGCAAATGACCTCTATAAAGGTCTGCTGGTCAAAACCCAACAGAAATATGTACAAGTTACAGAAAAAATGTATTGAACGTTTAATCACATGGTGAATAAATATGAGGTCTTGAGTAGGAGAAAAGACAGACGAGCACATTAAGAGGACGACCCAGAGAGCATTTAGGAACTTTGCTTGAAAATCATTTTGCTTGTTTAAAAGTTGGGCCTCTTCGTGATAAACAAATTCTTTAAACGTGAAAAATATTGAAACAAAAAAGATGGAAGTGAAATCCCTACCTGACCACCAGTTGACCAGAACTTCCTTAACAATGGTAGGTAAACACTGAGGCAGGCACACTCCCAGGCTACAAAAGTCTTGCAAAATAATCTGCTAATATTTCTACTTAAAGGTAAAGGGACCCCTGACCATTAGGTCCAGTCGTGGCCGACTCGGGGTTTGTGGCGCTCATCTTTCAAGACCAGTGTTATGTGGTCTCGGCAGCTGCTCCCAGTCACCACTCTAGCTGCTGCATTCTGGATTAGTTGTAGTTTCTGGGTAACCTTAAAAGCCCCACAAAGAGCGCATTGCAGTAGTCCAAACGAGAGATAACTAGAGCATGCACCACTCTGGTGAGACAGTCTGCGGGCAGATAGGGTCTCAGCCTGCATACCAGATGGAGCCGGTAAACAGCTGCCCTGGATGCAGAATCGACCTGCGCCTCCACGGACAGCTGCGAGTCCAAAATGACTCCCAGGCTGTGCACCTGGTCCTTCAGGGGGCACAGTTACCCCATTCAGGACCTGCCCACCTCCTGTCCCCCAAAAACAGTACTTCTGTCTTGTCAGGATTCAACCTCGATCTGTTAGCCGCCATCCATCCTCCAACCGCCTCCAGACACTCACACAGGACCTTCACCACCTTCACTGGTTCTGATTTGAAAGAGAGGTAGAGTTGGGTATCATCTGCAAACTGATGAACACCCAGCCCAAACCCCCTGATGATCTCTCCCAGCGGCTGCATGTAGATGTTGAAAAGCATGGGAGACAGGACAGAACCCTGAGGCACCCACATGTGAGAGCCCAGGGGTCTGAACACTCATCCCCTCCCCACTTTCTGAATACGGCCCAGGAGGAAGGAGCGGAACCACTGTATAACAGTGCCCCCAGCTCCCAGCCCCTTTAGACGGTCCAGATGGTTGATGGTATCAAAAGCCGCTGAGAGATCCAGCAGAACTAGGAAACAGCAATTTACATCTCCAACATGGATGTGTGAATCAACTACATATAAGGTTGACTCTTTGATGGGCAAGGTGTTCAGAATGTGTGCTGATTGGCCTGAATTGTTTGGCTGGTTAAGAGTTATTAACAACCCAGTCAACAAAACACTACCAAACTCTTCCTCTACTGTAAAAAAAACAACATATTCCTTTTCTGTCACCAAAAATCCTGCCAGAGTTTAGTCTCAGGCTACATGCGTGTTAGGCACTTAAATTGCAGTGAGGTTTTTCTTCCTCTTCAAGTTACTTTCATATGTTGCTGTTGTTGGTGCAGGGATATATGAATGGAAATATAGGCTGCTAGAACCTTTAAATATGCCCTTACAAGTTCCTTACAAGTTTCCTCTTCTCCAGCACAGAAAAAGACCACACATTTGGTAAGTTTACTTACAAACTCTCCAAAGGTCAGATTAATGTGTTTTCTCATACAGCATTCAGAAAAAGTTGCATAGGCAGTAAAACTTAGTTTAGTTCCAAAGTGGTCTTCCAGGACTCACAGCCATGATGGTGTGTACACTAACACAGTAGGGTTAGCTGGAGGCAGAGTCTATTACAAGCTGGGTTGAACTGGGGCTAGAGCAAGGGGAAAGTTGGTATCAAGGCTGGCAAGCAGGTACAGAAAGGTGTCAGATTAGAAAGCAGGCAGGTAGGCAGGGAGAGAGACAGTGGAGGAACAGAGAGGATGATCAGAAGAGAAAACAGAGCAAAGCTGGGGAGCTACGTAAGCAAAGCCTGTTGTACAGGCCCAAGGAACACCCCATGTACCCCCTGAAGTAACTGAGCACCCCTCCTTCAAAATCAACTTGTCAGATGCACTTTGGGGTCAACTTGTCAGATGCACTGTTTGACCTGCCACTTTCTCCCAGAACCTCCCCCCCCCCCCAGGTTAGCGTTCAATTGGAAGAAATGGCAACTGGGTTTTCCGTGGACTGTTGTATGTTCCAATTAAGCACTAAAGAGTGGCTTTTCCAGGAGAAAGAGGTGAGCAAAGGCAAAACCACTCAGACCAGTGCCTAGAAAACATGGGCATAGCCAGGGGCATATTTTGGTAATACAGCACTATGTCGTAATTTTGTGCCCCCTTGGCTCGGCACCCTGCAAGGGGAAACCGCCAGCATCGCCATAAATCCAGTGCTGGACAAGCAGAAAGCTGCTCAGACCTGGGACAAGCAGAAGTGTGGACAAGCCCTCAGTGTTGTCATTTTCTAGAAGGGGCAGGGAATCTCATTTTGACCTGATCTTGAAACTGTTTCCTGGAACAAGTGCAGGAATAATTAATTTCTGGGTACTGCCAAATGCAGCTACAGTTCAGTGCACTTTTTCCATCCCTGATTAGAAAAGAATGTTTTCTGAAAGGTTTCCTTTTTCCTGCCTGATCATGTGAATGAATGAATAACTTTAATATAAACCAAAGTACTGGAACTGCTGGGCCAAGGGCCTCAAAATGAACGGAGTGTATGCCAAAAGTTCATTAACACAAATGGAAATTTCCAACGAGAAGAATGTAAAAGTAACTAACTTTGATTTAAACTTTTTATTTCTTTAGCAAACTTTTTTGAAAACACAATTTTTTTAAAAAAGCAAAACTGAAACGAAGGGTGTTTTTTAATGTAACAGGCTTAGGACAGCTGAATAACTGTACATGTTGATAATTCCACACTTTCTTTCTCCATTTAGATTTTCTTCAGAGAGATTTCCTTACAGGGTTTTTATTCACAGGGTTTTGAGAAGAAGAGAGAAAATCGCTCAAAAGGCCCATAATTTGAATCTGGCGTGGAGGGCAATCATTATCCTCTTATAAAGAATAATCATTAAAAACTCCATAGTGTTTGGAATGAATCCTTTATGTTTTGTCCCCTGGTTGCCCTGATTAAACTTATTAAATCTAATTACCGTAAGTGGTAATGACAAAGCAAGTACTCACTTTTGTTTTCTTTTTTACTGTGGTGCCAATAGCCTAAGGGCATGTATACATTAGTGGCTTAAAACACGGCCTCCCCCCTCCACACCTTTTAAGTCTCATGTTACATCGCTGTCCACACACAATTACCTGATTTGCTTTCTTATGCCTGCAATCCCCCCTCCGATTCCTATTCAATGAAACCATCGTCTGCACGGGTGCTGCCATCTGCTGATGTAAAAAAAAATGTATACATGTTGGCTTAAACCTTTTTAATCGGCTGGGAGCTGGTTTTGCAGGAAAGCGCCTCCAAGCCACAGCATTTCTCAAGAAACTGCAGGATGCAAGTGGATTGTGTCCAAAGCCGTGGGGGAAGTATTGCTCTTGCATATGTAGACCACTGACCACACCTTAGTGTAACAGCCTCTTAAGAACAAGTTCCAGCATGGAATAACTGTACTGAGAAATGTCGCAATAATTACCGCCTGCAATAATTTCCTCTTGCTCCTGTAGCTCAGTGCTTGTTTACATCCTGTGAATTACGGATTCGTAAATTAATTGTCGCCAATGAAAGGCTGCAATCCTTTGCCCAGGAGGAGCTAGTCCCATTTGAGCGCAGTCCGAGTCAACAGGATAGGATCGGCTTCAAATTAGAAATGTTGCAAAGGCGCGTTGACTTAAGTGATGGGTGCACACGTACTCGGAAGCAAACCCTGTGGAGCTCAGTAGAGCTTACTTCTGAGTACTGTAACTGTATAGAAGGGTTCGGCCTGCACTACTAGCCTAAGAAGGCACGCTTACTCGGAAATAAGTGGCACAGGATTCAAGGTGGGTTTGCTCAGGGTCGCGGGTTTGAGACCCAGGTTGGGCAAAAAGATTCCTGCTTTTCAGCGGGTTGGACTGGATGACCCTGCGGTGCCTTCCAACTCTACAATTCTGTGATTCTTTGACAGGGTTGCACCTGCGCATACTTGCGCGGGAAAATGCCCCATTTTGCTCAGAAATCTTGCTCTGCATAAAAAATCCCCCCAGCAACATAACGAGGCAGGTTCTCTCTCTGTGTGTGTCCTCTTCCGCGTCAGCTGATGGGCACGTGTCACGTGATTCTGATAGTTGGTAAAACCCCTTTGGGCAAAGTCCTTTTTCCCCATAGTGTCCCTCTGATTCTTTCTTATCCGTCTGTGTTGGTGTCTCTTCCTTTGCAAACAAGCTTCGTGGGAGGGGGCGAGTGGGGAGCAATGACAGAAGTGAAGAGAGAGAAATTTGGGGAATGGCACCTTGGCGGAGGGACTGTGGAAAAATTCCTGCTCAAATCCAGCACGGTAAAAGTGGAAATTATCTCCTTGGGCTGCATAATCACCGCATTGGAGACTAAAGACAAAGATGGAAAATTCTCAGATATTGTTCTAGGCTTTGATCATTTGGAAGGTGGGTTTGAATTAACTTTTTTGAAACTTTATTCCGCAGAAGAAACCTCGTGGCACAATATGTTTCCAGTGCAACCTCTGATTTGTTTTATTGAAACCCACCCAGATTTGGTGGTGCTGTAATATAAGTAGCCCTGTACATCCAAGCTGAAAAATGTTCAAGCTTCATCACTGCTTTTTAGTACCATAGTTTTGCAGTGGAGCATAAAAGAACAAGTAAAGCTTTTAACTCGCAAATAACTACCTCCCCCCCAGTAATCTTGAGAACTGTACATTAGTTTGTTAAAAGTGCTGGGCATTTTAACTCGGGGGGGCGGACTACAGTTTCTGGGGTTGTTTGCAGAAAGCCACATACTTTAAATGTAGGATGCAGTACTTGGAGAGAAAAAAAGCAGAAGCTGTGAAACAAACA
The DNA here is from genome assembly GCF_964106645.2 of Podarcis pityusensis. Taxonomy (NCBI): domain Eukaryota; kingdom Metazoa; phylum Chordata; class Lepidosauria; order Squamata; family Lacertidae; genus Podarcis; species Podarcis pityusensis. The sequence continues at coordinate 106,930,297 of NC_138026.1, read as the reverse complement.
AATGTTAAGTCAGAAGTTAAACGGTTCAGTGGAGCTTACTTCCAAGGAAGGATGTTCATTTGATTGCAGTATTATGGGTGGTGTACACAAAATCCTTTTCCTGATGCCCCCCCTTTTTGATCTGCAGTTTTGTGAGGGTGGGGGGAGGAAGCAGCAGGGGAAAGGGTTGGGAACCACTGTTTCCCCATTCCAGTTTCTCCCCCACTCCCCAGAAAAAGAAACACCTGGGTGTTTGCACATTTACAGCTAAACAGATACGCAGTATTTTCCATCCCAGGCAAAGTGCCTAGATTACAGGCATATTTCATTTTTTTAAAGCAAATAACAGTGGTACCTTAGGTTATATACGCTTCAAGTTACATACACTTCAGGTTACAGACTCCGCTAACCCAGAAATAGTACCTCGGTTTAAGAACTTTGCTTCAGGATGAGAACAGAAATCATGCTCCGGCGGCGCGGCAGCAACAGGAGGCCCCATTAGCTAAAGTGGTGCTTCAGGTTAAGAACAGTTTCAGGTTAAGAACGGACCTCCGGAACGAATTAAGTACGTAACCAGAGGTACCACTGTACAGATAATTATATTTACAGACTTAAGCCTACTTTTAACAAACAGAGGTCGAAGTCTGGAGTGTATCACATTGCCGCCCACAGGATTAAATGCTGCTTCTACCTTAAAGGAATAAATAAGTCCATTCATCTAGAAAAGTAGAAGGGGCTCTGAAGGGATTCAGTCTTGTGTTCTTCCTGACATTCTAACTTTCCTTGTGGAGGGAGCTTTTTGGATAAGTCACCCACTATAAATGAAGTGGTACAGCGCAGTTAGAGGTTTAGTACCTGTCCCTTGAAATAATTCCTGCTGTTGGCACCCAACTACTGCACATTTGTTTGGCAAAATATCCGCAAAGAGGTGCCTGTGTGTGTAGAATTCTGTGCGACCCTTTGCATATGTTCTGCTGAACAAACAGGCATTGAGGGTGGGGCCAGTAGGGTGTACAGTATGTGGGGCAGAGCCAGTGGGCATGATCCCACTCCTTCTTTGTATCTGCAGGGAATGAATGGAGAAGACTGCTGCATGAACAATTAGGTTGACAGATACACTGGAAGTCAGGCATTTAATGTTGCTGGTCCCATGCTGTGGAACATGCGCCCATCAGAGATTCAGCAGCCAACCTCCATTTTGACATTGAGGGTGCTGAGAACTGTTAGGAGACCCCTGTTTTCCTCCCAGAGCTACAGTTCCCAGAGTGGCTTAACAATCAATCCGTCTTCGCATGAAGCTCTGGGAATCGTAGCTCTGGGACAGGAATAGGGGGTCTCCTAACCACTCTCAGCATCCTTAACAAGCTACAGCTCCCACAGTTCTTTGGGGGAACCATTAATGTCTGAAGTGCTGTCACATTGCTTTAAATGTGTTGTTGTGAATGTGGCCTTATTCTAACCTTCCTTTCCAGAATTGCCATGTGAGGGTAAAAAAACTTGCAAGTATCCCTGGAGGAAGGGCCAGAGTTTACAATCCGTCTGCCTTTGACTTCCGATTGTCCCTTTAAGCATGTACATAAATCAGAGGTTGAAATTTATTCAGGGATCAGGATAACGGACTGAATAATGAACAGGTTCCCAGGCATGAGAGAATAAAACTGATCTGCAAGTAGACTTCCATCCAGAGAAGTAGAAACATAGCTGTAGAGAAGGGTATGAATATCTATCAGTCGTCCCTGGTTCTCAAGAACTGCCACCATTCCTCCTACCCCCCTCAGTTACCAATCAGCATTTTTCATGTTCTTCTTCAGAGACCAGATAATCTGAGGGTCGAGTGCCTCCGCTGTTACATAACCATGACTAGCTGCTGCTGAATGCTTTAGATCAGAGGTTTTCAACCCTTTTGAGTCCACGGCTCCCTTAACCGATTGCATTCTTTCTGCGGCACCCCTGTGGGGCTCAGGAGCCCAGTTATGTCACCCCTTGCCTGCAGAGCTGGCAGCCTCTCACCCTTTTTCATACACCCTCAGCCTCCTCTTCTCTCCCATCTCCTTGGGAGTCCTCCGGGCAGCTGCTGCTGTCCCTGGTCTCTGAGCTGCCCCCTGACCAGCCCCAGAGGCACCATTCGCCTGCGGAGCTTATGGCCAGGGCTGCTGCAATAAACAGCTGTGCAAGCCTTTGGGTAGCAGAGACGTGAGAGGGCATCAGAGGAGGGAGGGAAGGAAAGAGGGACAGAGGCCAGTGTTGCCCGCGGCACCCCTGACCACCAGTCAGCACACCCCAGGGTGCCACGACACACTGGTTGAGAAGCACTGCTTTAGACATTAAGTCCGTGGGAAGCTAGGTGCTGAAATAAACACTGATTACGTTTCCTCCAGCAATCCATTCTTTTATAGCTGCTTCTAGATTCTGTGGGCTTGGAGACTGTGTATTGGCTTCTGCAGACCACCCCCCCACCCCCAGCTGAAATGAAGCAATGCTCCTTTGTTCCTCTTAATCCTACCAATGGGTGGATGACTTTGCCAGTGTGGTGTAGTGGTTAAGAGCGATAGACTCGTAATCTGGTGAACCGGGTTCGCGTCTCTGCTCCTCCACATGCAGCTGCTGGGTGACCTTGGGCCAGTCACACTTCTCTGAAGTCTCTCAGCCCCACTCACCTCCCAGAGTGTTTGTTGTGGGGGAGGAAGGGAAAGGAGAATGTTAGCCGCTTTGAGACTCCTTAGGATAGTGATAAAGCGGGATATCAAATCCAAACTCCTCCTCCTCCTCCTCCTCCTCCTCCTCCTCCTCCTCCTCCTCTTCTTCTTCTTCTTCTTCTTCTTCTTCTTCTTCTAGGTTACGTAATTAGTCTTTATGCTCAGTTTTGTTTCTGTTCAGTTGTTCCACGATCTGTAGAGCAGAGCTTTCAGTCAGTTTCTTTATCCCCACACAACGCTGCATAGATCACTACTGATTCCTTTCTCTCTCCCCCGCCCCCATGAAATAGTCATACAGTCACAGTGTACAATCATACCTTGGGTTACAGACGCTTCAGGTTGCGCGTTTTTGGGTTGCGCACCGTGCTGAACCCGGAAGTACCAGAACAGGTTACTTCTGGGTTTCGGTGCATGTGCTGAAGCACTAAATCACGCTTTGCGCATGTGCAGAAGCGCAACCCGCGCAGACGCGGTGCTGCAGGTTGCGAACATGCCTCCAGCACGGATCACGTTCGCAACCTGAGCTTCCACTGTGTGGCTGTCATCTGTTGTCAAGCAAGCCAGGGTAGAAAGCTCCCTCAAGAGGGGACACCCTGATCTTCCTGCAGGAGACCTATCAGCAATAGAACCCCAAATTCAGGCTGTTAAAAGGCACAAGGCTTGGGGAGCAATCATATGCACCCTGAGTGCAACTAAACTCTCCCCACTTCTTCCCAGCAACTGAGTTCCAGAGGCATGCCACCTGCAGCAGTGTGGAACTTAGCCGGCATGATCACACAACCTCACAGACTTCCAGTTCTTACTAATTTTAATGAAGATGGGAGGAGCTGTGTTAAATACGGCTGTGTTTCTTCCATTGGAGTGAATGGATATGATATGCCTTCACATGGAAGAGTTTGGGAGCCTATCCAAGCCCCTCCTTTCCTAAGGGATTACTCGATGGAGGAAGCTTTGGTCAGGGGTACAGTTAACTGTCCCTCCTTTAAAAACAGAAGAGAAGGAAATCTCTAGCTAGCTTCCAATGTTGAACATTGAAATGTATTGACTTTATAAATCTAACACGTTCTTTTATTGGCCAGGGTACACCAACAAGCACCCCTACTTTGGAGCTGTCGTTGGACGGGTTGCTAACAGAATTGCCAGAGGGAAATTTACAGTGGAAGGAGTCGAGTATCAATTAGCCATCAACAACGGACCCAACAGTCTGCATGGAGGAAAGAAAGGTTTCGATAAGGTAAATGTGCTTGCGCTCAAGTGAATAACAATGGCAGTACAGTGGAACCTCGGTTCCTGAACGCCTCGTACGTTTTGGAATGTTTTTTGGAACCCGAACGTGTGACATGGCTTCCGCTGAGTGCAAGAAGCTCTTGCACCAATCGGAAGCCGCGAATCGGTTTTTGAACATTTTGGAAGCCAAACGGGCTTCCGAAACAAGGCATGGTGACATATTCAGGTAAGGTGAGAACATTAAGTTGCTGGATAAAAACAAAGGGCCATCTAGACTGGCATTCTCTTCTCTCAGTGGCCAACCAGAGACAGGGCTGTCTTAAGCATATCTGGCGCCGTGGTGCAAAGCTCCCTCCGGCGCCCCTCCCCCCCATTTCCCAGAGTTTTTTAGGGAGGATGGCACTGCCGGCGGGGCTGGAGGAGGCGGGCAGTGACTGGAGGGCAGCTCCTCCAGCGGGGAAGAGGCAGAAGCTGGCCGTGGCAGACGGAGGCTCCGGACACTGCGCTGCTTTGGTGCGGCATGGTGGAGGTGGGCGAGGGCGGCGAGCTGATGCCAGGAGGCACCGTGTCCAGCCTCTGCCTCTTCCCTGGCGCCCTCCAGAACTTGGCGCCCTGGCACCCCGCACTCTGGCCTCTGTGGGTAAGACGGCCCTGACCAGAGACTTCTGGGAAGTTCACTTCAGCGGTCAGACACTTCTGTGAGCTCCCAATTCTTTCCTTTCTTCCTCTGAAGCCAGGCTTGGACCTTTCTCAGAGTCTTCCTGAAAAGAGAAGACTCTGAGAAAGGATCCTCCTTTACTGATGTTAAAAGACTGCTGTGATCGTAACCGGAATGGAAGAGGGAAAGAGTCACTCCCAAAGAAAGGCAAAAACTGGGCAAGTTATAGCACACTTTAGCGCTGCGATGGGGAACCTGTGACCCTCCAGATGTTGTTGAACTCCAACTCCCATCAGCCCCAGGCCAGCAAGACCAATGGTCAGGCAGAGAATCAGAGTTGGAAGGGACCACGAGCATGATGGGAGCAGTTAGTAGTCTAACAATATCTCCAGGGCCACAGATTCCTCATTCATCTTCTAGTGTAAATAGCAGGATTAGTATACAGAATAGTAATTATATCTGAACAGAAAAATATCAAAGAGAAGTAATGAAAGCAACATGTGAGTTTTTCTGTTTGACCAATTTAAGGCTAGATGTCTTGTCTGCGGTAACTATTTCCTGTGTAATTTGAGATTGTTCTGATGAGGAGACCCGGCATTGGCCTGAGTTCTGCAGGAAGCAAAGCTATTGATATAGATATGCTTCTAAACTCAGTGATGGTTTTAGCTTTCTATAGAACTATGGCTGGCTGACATAAGGATCCACCCAATTTGTTTGCAATCATACTGATGACGGTGATCATATCTCTTTGCTGTTTCCAGGCACAGGTTTTGCTTCCTTCTTCACACTTGGTTTGGTTGCTTAATTATCTTTGCTTGTTTTATTTATTCAGTTCCAGTCAAAGCTTTCTAATCTTTTAAAACAGATATGAGTATCATTAATTTGGGGTGTATGGGGTGTTAGGGGAGGGGTAGTACCTCTGGTGGTGTCAAGTCCTTGGTGAGTTAAGGACTTCCCCCTACATGCAAAGACAGGCTCTGGCGGACTGAGCGGATGAGACCAAGAGGGGGTTCAGTAGTCAAGAAGACCGTTTCTGCACAAGCTGTAGTCCAGGGGTCAGCAAACCTACCGGGCCTTGGGCTGGTGTCTCCAGCACCGATCACGTGGCGGGCCAGAGGGCGGGGGAGCGCATGCCCATACACGTGCGGACACGCTATTTTCTGCGCACATCCGGGTCAGAGGAGCATCGAAAATACTTTTTCGCATTTGCAAGGGACTCCTCCGACCCGGATGTGCACCGGAAATAACGTTTGCGCATGCACAAATAATGCCTGCGCATGCGCACAAGCTATTTTCGGTGCTCCTCCGACCCAGAAGTGGGCAGCTGCGTGGCGCAGCGCCGGTAAGAGCGGGTGGCGGCAGTGGGTGGCAGGGGTTGCTGCAGGCTGGATAAACGAGTCCCTTGGGCATTATCTGGCCCGCGGGCCTTAGTTTGGGGACCCCTGCTGTAGAGGGAAGTGAGGGGCAGATGGGGCTCATCCACCTGGAAAGGTAGCCCATCTAGGAAAATGAAAACTCTGATCTCTGGGAGAACAGGCTAAGGAGCAAACCCTACACAAATCCAGTGTGTAGTTCCTAAGACAGTTGGATGGCACCTTGTACGCCTCTTTCAGCCAACTCCTGCAGCCAAGCTGGTGCCAAACCTATTGCTCTGCTTTCCTTGGGGCCACATCAGTGCAGCTGAGGGGGCTATTGTTGTGTGCTGCAATTGGAACAGTTTGGTTCCCCCCCACCCAGAGGCACACTCCATTGTCTCTCAAGACAGTTGGATGCCAGCAACAAAAATAATTAATTTGGGCTGGCGTATGTCTGACATAACTGGGATTTCAAAGGCGGAATTGACGTCTGGGGGGGATTTCCGAAAGGTGGCGCTTTGTCTTGGATCTTCAATCAAAAACTCATGTTTTTGTAAAAAAGAAAGAAAAGTTCAACAACTTTCTGGTTTTCTTAAAAAGAGCTCAACCATTATGGTAGTTTCCTTAAAAAAAAAAAAAGCTCAACTTTCAGGTTGTCCTGGTTTTCTGAAATATGACAACCCTAAATGAAAACAGATTGCCTAATGAAAGCATGTAACTTAGGAATCTGCCTTACACTGAGACAGATAACTGGTCCTCCTAACTCAGTACTGTTGACACTGACTGGGAGTGGCTCTCCAGGGTTTCAGACAAGACTCCTTGAGATGCCAGGAGATCGAACCTGCAGCCTTCTATGTGCAGGGCAGATGTTCTACCACTGAGCTGCCATCCTTCCTTTTAAGAACAAACTTAAGAATAGATCTTTGGCTGCTTCAGTACATGGACACATTTTCCCAATCATTTTCTCCCACCTGTGTTCCCATCTCTGATGGACACCAACCGGCCAGAATTACAACCTTACAGAAGAAGAAGAGAGTTTGGATTTGATGTCCCGCTTTATCACTACCCGAAGGAGTCTCAAAGCGGCTAACAATCTCCTTTCCCTTCCTCCCCCACAACAAACACTCTGGGAGGTGAGTGGGGCTGAGAGACTTCAGAGGAGTGTGACTAGCCCAAGGTCACCCAGCAGCTGCATGTGGAGGAGCGGAGACGCGAACCCGGTTCACCAGATTACGAGTCCACCGCTCTTAACCACTACACCATAATGGGTTTGAGCTGTGAAGATCCTTTATGCCAATTGTGCTGTAGAGTTGCCTTATTTCTGTGTTGACATCGTGGTGGAACAGTTAGATTTTTGTAATAGACTGCCCATTCATGCCTCCAGTTAATGAGCACAGGAAACACATGCTTTTGTTTGGAACAGTCCTTTCCCAGGTGCTGAGGCTTAAGAAATTTTACAGCAGCCTCTACAACCTGGTGTGCACCAGCTGCTTTGGGCTATAAAAGGTAAAGGGACCCCTGACCATTAGGTCCAGTCGTGACCGACTCTGGGGTTGCGGCGCTCATCTCGTTTTATTGGCCGAGGAAGCCGGTGTACAGCTTCCGGGTCATGTGGCCAGCATGACTAAGCCACTTCTGGCGAACCAGAGCAGCGTATGGAAACGCCATTTACCTTCCCGCCAGAGTGGTACCTATTTATCTACTTGCACTTTGACGTGCTTTTGAACTGCTAGGTTGGCAAGAGCAGGGACCGAGCAACGGGAGCTCACCCCATCGCAGGGATTCGAACCGCCAACCTTCTGATCGGCAAGTCCTAGGCTCTGTGGTTTAACCCACAGCGCCACCTGTGGGCTATAATCCTCATCATATGCTGGCTGGAGGTGTTGAGAGTTGTAGTCCAAAACATATGGAAGGCACAAGTTTGAGGAAGGCTGTTTTATGTATGAATCACCGTCTCTCACCAAGCTTACTATATAGTGTGTATTACATGTGTGTATATCTTCCGATATACATAAAAATGTAAGGCTATCATCATGCTGCAGTCCCAATGGCAGCATGACAACGGAACAGCAGGCAAGCAAGCAGACAGCATGGGTGACCAGTCGCCCAGGTGAGCTGTTTAACAGAGGGAGGGTGGGAAGCACTTCAAAGTTCATTTAAATTAGTGTTTCCCCAGCTTGGGTCTCCAGCTGTTTTTTGGACTACAGCTCCCATCATCCCTAGCTAGCATGACCAGTGGTCAGGGATGATGGGAATTGTAGTCTGAAAACAGCTGAAGGCCCAAGCTTTGGAAACACTGATTGAAATATTTTGAATCCTGGAAGTGATCCATGGTTGTCATGTGTAATCTTTTGGCACATGTGCTCATCCAGGTACATCAGTCTAGTTGCTGGACTCTAGCCAATGTGATTTTTTAAAATATACCATTAATGAAATTGTATTGCAGGCCATCTGGGAACCTGAAGTGCTGCCAGATGGCGTACGGTTTTTCAGAGTAAGTCCAGATGGTGAAGAGGGATATCCTGGTGAGCTGAAAGTCTGGGTGACGTATACTCTCAAGGATGGGGAGCTAACAATCAGTTACAGAGCTCAAAGCAGTAAGACCACGCCAGTCAATCTGACAAATCATGCGTACTTCAATCTTGCAGGCCAGGTAAGGCAGCTCTATTTGGCTCTTCCATTCTGTAACATCCTGTAGAACAGGATTTGGGGGGGAACCTGTGTTCCTTCAGATGATGTTGGACTACAACTCCCATAATCCCCGCTATTTGGTCATGCTGCCTGGGGGCTGATGGGAATTGGAGCCCAGTGACATCTGGAGCCCCACACGTTTCCACTTCTGCTACAAAAGTGTCCAAAGGGTTATTAGTTATTTTCTTGCCTGATATAATCCCTTCTTGCCAAGTCGGTTGTACGTCGCTAAGCAATGGAACAGGGTGCAAGGCTTCAGTCCCCTGAACTTGAACAATGGGGAGGAATGTTTGGGAGAAGGCACCCCATTATTTATTTTATTTAAGACTGTTTATGTACTTCTTAGTTTAGGGCATGTCATTTTAGGGGGCGAAACTTAATTTTTGCAATTTTATTCAGTGAGGGGTCTTAAAAATATGCTTTTGTGTGTGAAAAATTAAAATCTGCTTTTATTGTTGTGTTTGTACAACATTTAGCTGGGTAAATCTACGTTTGGTAAAGAAGCACATAAACTGCTTTCGGAAAATCAAAGAATTTTAATTTTAGGTTCTGAGTTGTCAGGTAATGTTAAGTAATAAATAATAATTATAATATAACTGCAAGTACATGGCAGTCATTTTTAATGGTCACTATGCAATTTCACACACATTTTACTTAGCAAGCAAAACTAAATTATATTAATTTTACCAAAATATCTTTGAATCCCCATGTCATGTTACAACTTTTTAGCACCCTTCATTTTTGGAATATCTCAGCAGTGTATGGCAACTATGATACTTTACTTTTTACACTGTTCAGCCTTTAGTGAGCAGTCATTCTGATTTGTTAGTGTGTTGTTTACACATCTTCCCATTTGTCACGTGTTCATTTCACTTTGCAATGCATTTCCCTGTCCTTGTCAAAACCACAAATTTTGTTTTAAAAAATAAAAGGCGATTTGTTGCACTAGAGGAACAGAAGATTTTAATCCACTTTAAATGCACAAACCTAAACTTCCACTACATATTTGAATCCTACAAAATATGGAGAGTTTGGAGGCACTTAGAATGTGCCCGTGTTCAGGATTCCAGGCAGCCATACCTTTTCCCAGGATACTCCATTGCTTCCTCCCCACCCCAAGTATATGCTTCTTGTGAGTCTGGGTTGCTACTTTTGGAGACCAAATGCCGGAACAATTGATCCCTTCACGGCCTAGGACCCTTGTACCTATGAGACCGTCTCTCCTGGTATGCCCCACGGAGACCCTCAAGGTCCATAAACAGCAACACCCTAGTGGTCCCGGGCCCTAAGGAAGTTAGATTAGCTTCAACCAGAGCCAGGGCCTTTTCAACTCTGGCTCCGGCCTGGTGGAACGCCCTCTCTCACGAGACCAGGGCCTTGCAGGATCTGATTTCTTTCCGCAGGGCCTGTAAGACAGAGTTGTTCCACCTGGCCTTTGGCTTGGAGCCAATTTGATTCCCTCCCCCTCTTTCTTTTTTCTTTTCCTTTCTCCTCCTGCAATGAGGCTACATTTTAATATTTTAATGTTTCAATATTTTAATGTATTTTAATTTTGTTTTTAAGTTGTATTCATTCAACTTGTTTTTATTATTGCTTGTTAGCCGCCCTGAGCCCAGCCTTGGCTGGGGAGGGCAGGGTATAAATTATTATTATTATTATTATTATTATTATTATTATTATCATCTTGGTCTTCATTGACATTTGACCTTGATTCAGTAAAGTGATTATTGTGATTCGGAGGTACCTGCAGCTCTGTGTTTACAACAAAGGTGGTATAAAATTCCATCTTTCTATTTTCTGATACAAGAGGTTTTTTCCTCTCTTCGTATTTCAGGGATCACCCAATATCTATGACCATGAATTTACTATACAGGCAGATTCTTACCTGCCAGTGGATGAAACCCAGATCCCCACAGGTTGGTTGATTTTTAAGATGAATGCTGTTGAATCTACAGATGTTATCTAGGGAGCTGTTGTGGCCAACTGTGCAGAACTGGCCTCAGTGTAGGGTGCTAGCCCTGAGTTCAAATCTGTGGTCAATCAGCTTGCTTTTCTAAAACTGGAACAATGCCATAAAAACACAGGGTGGGTGGTCACTGTGAAAACAGGATGCTGAATTGTATGGGCCGCTAGCCTAACCCAGCAGTGCACTGCTTATGCTCTTAGATGGAGGAGGTTAAATCTTAATTTGACGTCGAAAGGGGGGAAGTTTACTTGGGGAAACACAGAACATGGCATGTGACACTCACAGCTGTCTAATCCCCACCCCTCATATCTACTGCCTAAGGCAGCTGCCTCACTCTGCCTAATGGTAGGACAGTGGTCCAGGATTGGTATTTGGAGAGCTACAGGCTCCCCATTCTTGGTGTAAGTGGGAATGGTGGCAATGTCTTCAGAACACCTGTGGTTTGGGAATCCCACACTAAATTGTTCTGTGTGTGGTTTGTTGCTGTGGTGGACTTTTTGGTGGAACCTGCTGTTTCCAGATGTCTGTCTTGGTTCTGTCCACATTTTTAAGAGTTGCTGTGGAAGGTTGCTAAATGTGTGTAGTTTCTCTGCCTCTTTCTTTGTTCTTTCTCCATCAGGAGAAATTGCTTCAGTGCAGGATACAGGCTTTGATCTGAGAAAGCCGGTGGAGTTTGGAAAACACCTTCAGAAGTTTCAGCTCGGAGGATTTGACCACAATTTTTGCCTGAAGCAGACAAAAGAAACATGCTTCTGTGCGAGGTACAGGTTTGGTTTGTCACCTTTGTTTGACAGCATATTGACCAAAACATTGTGTTTCATGCTCTTCCTTCTCCTAGTTTATTTAAAAGTATTTATACACTGCTATTCATAAAATATATCATAGGGCTTTACAGATTTAAAATAAAGCAATAAAAACATCAAAACATTTAATTAAAACCATAACCCACAAAAGAAAAGGCAACAAAATCACTGTAAAACATGGGAAGCAGTCCTCAGTTTCAGTTTTCAAAGGTCAACTGGGATAACTTCACCTGTTAGCAGAAAGCAAGCAGATACCTGATATGACCCTCCATAGCATTGGGGCTGCTACAGAAAATGCTCTGGTCTTGTTTAAGGTTGATTTTAATATACAGTATAGATTGCTTGTGCAACTGATTTACATTCTTGCAAATTGCTTAGAAGCCTATTTTGGCAATAAACAGTAAATAAATTAATAAATGACAAGGATTGCAAGTATAGACATCCATAGATGTGATTAGACAAATCAATTACATAATTAAAATGATGTCCTCCAAGTTCCATTCTGTAGGAAGGCCAAAAGTGTACAATGTGGAGGAAAATGCGTGATTTATATAATTTAACTTCCATACCTTCCCACCTGAGATTTGGGGGAAGTGTTAACAGTAAGCTACAGTATTTTGCTTTGAACCATGCTCAGGTTTTCACAGATCTTGTGAATTTCACTTGTGGAAGGCTGGTAGTGCAGGATGCTCTTAATCCATCTTGTGTACTGTGATAACACATAAGGAACTTGAGCCAGCACAACTAGTGAGCTTTGGCAACATGATGCTCACCCTGCCTGGACCCACTGAACTGGCTAAATGTGACTTTCGATATGGCACGGATGTGAGCCAAAGCCACAGTCTGTTCTCTCTGGCTACAACTTGATCAGGGAGATAAGTATTTTGTTGTCTCTTGGAATTATCATGTGATGCATTATCATGTATTTATGGAAAGAGGCAACTAAAAGGCAAATGCATCTTAGGATGTGACCAAGTGACTTCTTTTAAAATTTGCACAGCCCCTTCCTTGCACCCAAGTGCTGTTTCCCATGTATCTATCTATTAATAAGAGCTGCTGGCTACCACTACACATAACTAAATGCAGAGTACCAAAGGCCTACAGACTCCTAGAAATTTAATTAACAGATACTTTCTTTTTACAGAGCCCACCATCCCCCTAGTGGCAGAATGATAGAGGTTTATACAACTCAGCCCGGGATTCAATTTTACACTGGGAATTTCTTAGATGGCACTCTAAAGGGAAAAGGAGGCTGTGTGTATCCCAAGCATTCTGGCTTCTGCCTGGAAACACAGAACTGGCCAAATGCAGTGAACCAGGTACATTCTTAAGTTTTATATGACCACGGGGCCACACAGAATAGAAGCCACACAAAACTGTCTTGGGGCTCAGCTTCAATGGTTTATTGCAGATTTCATTTTGAGGATGCTCAGAAGAACATAGAAACCAGTAATGGGTGGATCTGCATAAGCACTGAAATCACATGGTACAGCTATTCTGCGATTATCTCATTTCTGACTGAGGGTAGATCACATTTTGCTATGCAGAGCAAGGCTGCTTTTCTGTGCATAGGAAGTTTTTTTAGATCAATAAAAAAACATTGTAGGTGATCCCCCGCCACTCTAAAATGGCACAGCTCCTTTGCAATTTCTCTGCATTCTCAAGACCTAACAGTGCATTCCTAGGCATAACTGCTCACAGTATAAATTTACACTCAGTTCTAAGTATGTACAGGATTGCAAGCTCAAAACACCAGAAGTTGATTAATCAAATGTGAACCAATTCAAGTATACTATGTATGTGTGTGTGTAGAAAGCTTGTGGTTACATGCCAAAGGTAGATCAGGTTCTGCTAGTATATATGAATGATTTGCACTAGATTGGCAAGGATTTGACTCCCAATTTTGTAATGGTTTGTTCTAAATGCAATAAAACAAAACCCTAGATGCAAGCAATTTTTCTTCTATAAGTGGACAAATGTTGAGTTTTATTTTTTATTCTTACAGCCTAATTTCCCAGATAGCCTGCTGTACCCAGGAGAGGAATACAAGACCACAACTTGTTTCAAGTTCTCTGTAGCTTAAGCAAAGACCAAGATTTTTTTGTAGCAATCTGTAACAAGGTAGTTTTCAAAGATTCTAGACTGTTTGTTTTAGGATCAAATGTGTCTTCATGTACTCAAGAAGTCTACTTGACACCATCCTGCATAGACTTAAGATTTTATACAGGCAACCTTTCTCTCCCACCGCCCCCTTGAGAGCTTACTGGTTCAAAGGCAGGTGGAAATAGAAGAAATAAATCATGTTAAAATGTAAATTCACTTCAATATACTATTGCTAAGGATGTTGGCACAGTTCTTCCCCACCCTGATTTCTTAGCAATGGTAAAGGTATTACATTTGCATTGGGTAATACAATGCAAGAGCTGTGAAGAGTTGTTTAAAAGCTTGTATTGGTTTGGAATTCAGTAAAGTTGCAAGGATTAATGAGAATGCAAATGAAGTGCTTTGAATCATTAACAAATAGACAAGTGGCACTGGTAAAAAAATGTTAACTGCTGCTGTTCAGTGCAGACATGTCCTTTCTGGATTCTCTATTCCACTACAGGACAAACAGCAGTGGCTGCTGAACATATTGTCCTCAGTGAGCTATACTGAAGATCCTGCTCCCTTTTTCTTCTGCATACCTAGAAGTATCTCTAAACATGCCTATATTGCTGGTTTCTCAGTAGCCATTTGTGATGCTAAATAGGCTTAATTCAGTACCTAAGTTTGCTGTTAGTATGTTGGTGGGGTGCTTCCCATTAAGCTTCCAGGTAACTGATGGGTTTCCCATCAGCCAGCAAGGCTGTTACCTCTTTTCTACATGCATGGTACTATTTTGGCTACATAAAAATTGGAGACTTACTATATACAGGTGGGGCCCTGCTATAAAATGCTGTGTTGTAGATCCCTGGCATGCACCTGAAGAGTGGGGGGACAGACGGACGACGACTCCCTGCTCTAATGCAAGTCTGTCTTCATGTGCAAACTTTTTAAACATTTCAAAGTGAAACCAGTGTGCATTAAGCTTCTGCATCTAAATGGAGTGCTTGATTTGGCATGGGAAGAGGCAACTTCAGTAGACTGACCTTTGCTGCAACTTAAGAGGTATGGGGGATTTTTGAACAGGAATCCAGACCTAAGCCTCATCTGTGACCTGCAGTATTAATAGATGACATTGCATGACGGCTGCATGCTACTCCCAGCACAACCATCTTTGTGTAGTTCTCAGCACAACTGAATGTGGGAACAGCCAGCTTTCTCACCTTTGGCCCAACCCCTACTGAACATCACTGACGGGCTTGTGATAAATCATAGCCTGTCATAATCCACTCTCACCCACAGCCCTTTCTTTACTCATAAAGGGACAAAGGTGATTTTTTTGTGTTTTTTTTTAAGGTAAGAACACTAAACAGGAAGAGTTAGAAAGGGCCTTATCTATTGTTATGTCTCCCCCACTACAAAACATCTGCGCCCCTGTCCAAACTCTGAGAAAGTATTTTGTTGCGGCATTGAGAATACAGATTTGTCTGTCAACTGCTGCTTGCCTTTTGGCTGAAAATAAAAACATCAACACAAGTATTTTGGCTTGGCAGGTAGAACCATTCTTCCCGCTGCTCCCTGTGTGTTCTCCTGACCCTCGAGGAGGGGACTCACTCTTTCAGGCCTGCCCTTGCAGAGCTCCCGCTGCTGGGACAGGTTAGTTGAATCCTGCCCATTGGGTTGTATTCAACTCAGTCCTATTCATAGGATCATTAATTTCAGAGTTTACTAAGTAAGTCCTGACTCATGAGTTTACTCAGAGTAGGAAAATTTACTAGAAAATGGGTTGTATTTAAGGATGGTGTTTGGTACTGCACTAGGCAACTAACATTTTTAATTGATCTTACAAACTTTGCCCACCTTGATTTTTAGACAATTATTATTCCAAAATTCTAAACTCAGTGAAAATAGTATGCAACAAACTATCTTCTGTGCAGGAAATATTCAGACAACCAATTCAAGGTTAGTAGAGTATACATCACTGAAACAATCTAAATTAGCAAGATTATACAGATTTTTTTTGTAGAATAGCTTACAGTAATTCAAAATTGAGATCACAAGGATTGCCAATTGTGAAAGTGAGCATGCAACTTTCTTGATTAGAAAATGTTAAGCATTTTTATTTATCAGAAACAGCATAGTCATTTAGTATCATAAATATAGCCATGTCAAGACAGTTTAAAACAAAAACTGAAGTTACTTTCATCTAACTAATGGGTATTGTATTTCAGCCCTTTGTCACTCAAGTCCCATCTATGTGTTCTGTCATAGAAGTTAAGCAGATGTTACGCTCTGTTCAACCTTAGGTTTAGTATGTTATATTTAGCTATGAATTTTAGATTAGAAGCTAACTTACGCAATATTGGCATTGCAGTTAAGCAGCAGGCATTTCCAGATGAGACATGTATGTTTGATAAAGGTGTAAGATTGAAGTTTGTTTTCAGCATCTTCCTTTGCCATTTTGATTCTGCTCAATTACAGCTAAATTTTGCCCTGCTATGGAAGCTAAAATGCAATTTATGCTTCAGATAAAACAGTCCTCAAACGAGCTTCCTGTTTTCATTAAGGGAGAAAGAATGAGTGAACTGAATAAGTGAGCCAGGGAGCCTAGCAGTATGAGATAGAAACTACTTTCACAAGATCAGATTCTGCTTTGAATCAGGTTAGGATGTGCCTAATTCACTGTTACCTTCTATCCAAACATCTTCGGAAAAGCCCATTGCTTACACTATTTTCTTGGTATCCCAGATAGAACTCAAACAAAATGGCAATTTGAATACAAATTAAGGTGGCCTCATTTAAGGTAATTGTGCCTGCAGTGGTATGTCATAAGAGTATTCTGCTAAGCAAGCCAACTTGATTTTACAAGTTAACAGATCAAACTCCAACAGTTGTTTAAATACCATTACAGAATCAGATTGACAAGCAGCTTCCTTAAAAATACCTTTGCAAGTCATAACACCCCAGAAAGCCTGAAGCACCAAATTAAATGTCACACTTAAGCTTGATGCCCGCAGGCTAGTGGTATTCACAAGTATTTTTAGCCAATACCCTTGCACAGTATTTGTGTACAACACTAAGGTATCTGTAATCTGCTTTTAACATGCACTTGATTAACAGAAGCAAATAGCATTACAGCAAAGTTAGAAATACACATTTTATTTCATGTGCCCATAAAAAGACCCACTTTTCAGATCACAGGATGTTATTACATACAGAAATTGTGCACTAGTCTAATGTAGCAGCTTTTACAGATTTTACTAGAAGATCAAGATCCTCGCTGCGTTAGCCCTAGAAAAGGTTTTCAATCAACTAAATCCTTACATTTGTCAATAACACCAAAGAAATCCCTTAAAATAACGTAAACAAAATTCTTCCTATCATGTTCTTTGCAATTCTAATCCAGTCTTTCAGGACTCACACTCCTTCGAGGGCTTCCTGATGGCGAACGACTAAAAATAAAAAGGGGGAAAAACGAAGTCACTAGGTTACTCAATGTTAAAATTAGTAAAAAATGGAAATTAATAGATTAGTGTTCTTAAAAGGGGATCCATGCTACCTGCACATTAGTAATTTTAATCCTAGCACCTATTTGGATGCTGCTTTAGAAGAGGAAGTTAGTTGGAATTGAAGGCTACAAGCTCTTAATGTTAAATATTGAAGCAAACTTAAAAGTTTGCATGCACCCCCATTCCCACAGGAAGTATTACCAAGCTCTCTTGCAGTGTTCAAGAAGCATACTTACCCTGAGTTAATGGAGAATGGATATAAATGGCTCATATCAAAACTGAAAAAGCAAGACTGAATATTAAATCAAGTAAAAATGCTTTTAAACACATATACTCACGAGGAACTAAAAATTCTGACACAGTCTACTATTATTAAGTAACAGCTAGCTGCTGTTCAATGTCTAGATTGTCCTGCCAATTTCCTGAAGGTTTCAGTCACAACTATAAACCTTCTCCGTTTAACCTTTGAGCCATTTACATTTATTGTCCATTAACATAGCCAGGTAATATGCTCCATTATTATTAATATGCTGTATTATTATTATTAAACACCCTTTTTGAGAATGGTTCTGGACTTTGGTTAAATCTTAAATTTGCTTAAGAGCAAATTTTTATTACACTTAAGTGGCCTGCCACAGTTCCTCAGACCCTGAGTGAATAGTAATCACTCACTTTCTCAACAGAAGATGCCAGTTTTTGTGCTTTTACCCTATTTCATGGGTATCTCCCATTATTTCACTTTTTTAAAAAATAACCTAAAAACTATTATAAAGAACTATAAACAAATCACAACTCTGTAGGAATTTTAACATTTAGTAACAATTATTTTAATGTTTTAAATGTAAAACTGTGAATCCAGGATATACAACACTGTTATAAACTTTATTTCGATTGTTATCTGCGTAAAATGCAATATGTCTCCTTCAGAGGCTCAGCTTACCTTCTCTTTAAAGATGGTGATCTTGATTTGGAACGGCTGTTAAAACAGCATCAATTACATTACATTAGCAAACACTAGACTGATCCAGTATCTACAGCCAGGGAGGGAAACCAGTGGACCTACAGATGTTACTGGAATACAACTCCCATCATCCCTGACTACTGCCTTTGCTGACTGAGACTGATGGGAGTTGGAGGCCAACAATAGCTGGAGGGCCACAGGTTAACTACCCCTGATCTATAGCCATGATTTATCTGTTTTAAAATAAAAGCATGAAAGAAGCTGGTAATATCTTGCAACTGGTTATTTTGACGCTGAATACTCGAGAACCACAAAGATTGCTTCTAAACTACTTAAATGCATAGAGTAGGCTAAATGAACTCGCATTCATAGTATAAGCCTGTGTGTACAGTAGACATTTGATGCTTTCAATTAAAACATTGCAAGAGGCATTTGGAAGTGATTACCATTTAGAAAAATGCCCATTTCACAAAATTTAGCTAATTACTGGTTACTATTTTACAAAGCATTGATGTTTACCTGCTTCTGGGTCGTGAAACAGATCTGGACCTGGATCTTGACCTTGACCGAGACCTAGGTTTTAAAGAGAAGGTACTCAATTCCAAGCTCTTAACACATCTATGCAGGTGAATGAAAGCTGTCATGAAACAAGGTTGTAGAGATGCAGTCACAGCAATATACAAAGTTCATTAATTCTATTCATTCTGGAGGAAACTTAGAACATATGATGCCCAGATGTGCTTTTCTTTAGAGATATATGTTTGATTCAATCAAGGATTTTATTGTTGATTTATGGTTTAAATATTGCCTACAATTCCTTTTTCTTTTGTAAGCTGCTTTGAATATGGGGTAAAAGTACTAAGATACTAATGAAAATTAAATTGACTCCATGAACATTAAGCTTATTAGCAAAATTACCTTGATCTTTTTAAAGAACCTGAACGGGATCTGCGTGGCGAGACAGATCTTGATCTCCGAGGGGAGAGTGATCTTGATCTCCGAGCAGAGACAGACCTGGATCTAAAAGAAAGGTGTTTGTTACAAATATGCTATTCTGATTCTTAAACTAAAGCACTATGTTCCAATTTTGATGCTCACCTCCGGCCACGACTTCGGCTACGTGAGCGAGAATATCTCCTTCCTCTGGACCTTGAATGAGATCGAGACCGTGACCTAGTTTTAGGTTAGATAAGAAAAGTATTAGACCACAAGGTCAACAGTTAACATGTGAGCCTTTGCCGAAGCCAAAATATCTGATAATTAAAAATTAGTGTCTTGTACGTTGAAAAAAATCAGGGCCTATGTCTTGAGTATTTTTACTACCTAAAAAAGATGTTAAACTGAATAACATTTTAGAATTACAATCATAATATAAAACACTGTAATGTGTATTTAAAATAAACCTTGCAAGTTTGCAGGTCGACCCTCTTTGGCCCAAGGTCTAGCAGATCTAGATGATCTAGAAGTATCTATAGCCGGTCGCTGCATCTAGGTGTTCTCTTCAATCTAACGACGATCAAACTGACAGCCAAATGAGCCAGGTGAGGCTTGATTGACGCAAGAAGATTTTTCTAGGTGGGAATGTGGTCAATCTGGTGTTCCTCTTTTTAAACCGGAGGGGGCCCCAATTGAAAGCCAAATTTACTGTTACGGCGATCACCGTCTCAATTTTTCTGCCCTTTAAAGAATAAGGTGAAGCTAGGTGTAGATGGCTCGAGGGGATCTGGCCTCTTATGCTGATCACCTCAAGGTCTAGGAGGATCTTAATTGTCGGATTTGCAAGGCGCCTCAGCATGAAATCTTAAGGCTCGTGACATTCTGAATCAAGGCGACTGACTCAAACGAAGAAACCTGAAAGGTTTTGACCAGGTTGATTATTAACATATTAACATAGTAACACAAAATATAAACAATTGTAATATACCCACATAAATTATAACATTTACTTTTAAAATGGTGTATCATTACCTTCTTTGCTAATAAAAACTATGATTAACTGCTGAAAACAAATCTCCTTATATCTAAACGTACCTGCTTCTTCTCCGACGACTGTAGCGATGACAGTCATAAGCATAATGACCTTTCTCGCCACACTCATAACATCTATCATTGGGATCAAATGGCCGGCGTGCTGGGGGTCTATCATAGCGAGACCGGCGTGGCATACCGGTTGATAACTCCACTCTAACCCTAGAGCCACAGATCACTCTGCAACAGAAACACATATTTAATAATCCAACTATGGACTCAGAATTCAGTTTTTATTCCCGTGTAGATAACCAGTTAGCACTTGCACGTACTTTCCATCTAGCCCACGAACTGCATCTTCAGCATCTCTTGGGTCTTCAAACTCAACAAACGCAAATCCTGGAGGATTTCGCGCAATCCATACTGTGCGTAATGGTCCGTAGTAGCTGAAAGCTCTCTCAAGTTCACCTTTACCAGCACCAGTTCCTAGATTACCAACATATACTTTGGTTTCTAAACACACAAAAGAAAAAATAATTTTTAGAAAGTTCCAAGAAGACATACGTCCTTAATAATCTTAAGCCAATTTCACTGCTATCGAAGTATTCATGTTCACTTCACTTGCCAAACTGCACTCCCAGTGAACCGCAAAAGCAGGGCTGCAACCATCATAAACGCAAGTTTCGGGCATCCATGCTGGCAGCTTATGGGGGGGGCGAGGGCCCACGTCAAAGCGACAGCAAGGAGGAAAATAATACTATTACAATATACCGACACCCTGTATCAAACGCACAAGATTTCTCCTAGTTTTGCTGTCCATCTAATTAGGTGTTATAGTCGAGATACTCAAAGCAATTAATAATAATAAAAATAAAAACCTGCATAAGAAGCGCACTTCCCATACTTCGGGGCACAAAAGTTTAAGCAAGCGCGTGTTCAAGGAGAAAACGACGGAAGTTGGCGAGTCTCAATGAGGCCGCCACTCCCTTTATTAGAGGCTCCTGGAAAGCGCGCCAACCAGCCGGCAGAGAAAGCGCAAACAGCGGCAACAGCCCTTCGCGCCCTCCGGCTCCGCTTCTCCGCCCTCCCTCCGCCGCCGGCTCCGCCAAACGCACCGCCGCGGTGCCGCCGCCGCGGCTTCTTCCCTCGGCCAGCCCGCCCATCTCCTCTTCCCCGCTGCCGAAGGCGAGCCGAGCAGCCCTGGGCGCCGCCATCTTTGGCGCCGCCTCCATTTTGCCCGCGCAGCGTCAGTAGCACCGAAGGGAGGGAAAACAAACCCCGCCAGGTCCGGCCACAAGCCCCGTCTGCCGTTACCCCGAGGGGAGTCCCCTCCTCACACCAAGCCAGCGGCGCAGTTCCAACGTCCGAAACGCCACAGCGCCGAACCCGGGGTCGCTTTCTCCTCAGCGCAGCCGGCGACCATGCCTGTGCAAAATGGCGGCGGCAGTGGCGGCACTTTGCCGCTTAACGGGCTTCTTCGCCGCCGCCGCCGCCGCCACGGAATACGGCCTGGGCACCGCGGATTTACCTAAGCGGGGCCCCGAAAAGAGGCAAAGAGAGGCGTCGCTGCGGCCTCTTCTCCACCCGCTTCTCCCAGCTCGCGCCACTCACCTCCACCGTAACGGCCATACCGCGACATCTTCGCCCGAGCAGGGGGGGAAAGCCCAACCGTCTCCACGCGCATGCGGGCTCGCGGAGCCTTATATAGGAGGTGCCGTTGGCGCGCATGCGCGTAACAATGGCCAGGCCGCCGCGGGCCGGCGAGGCGGGAAGAAAGTCAGCTTTTGGTTTCCGTAGCAACGCCAGGCTAGAAGGAGGGAGGGAGGGAGCGGAGGCTGAGGCAGCCTCCATTTTGGGAACGCGGTTATTGCCCGAGCGTGTAATTTGCCCGTTTGAAAACACGTGCCGTTTTCTGGGGAATAATAATAATTATTATTATTATTATTAATACCCCGCCCATCTGGCTGGGTTTCGAGCGCCCCACCGTACGCCGCTCAGCAACATTTCCCTCAGATTTTCTACGGTGGCTTCCCGGGGTGGAAGCGGATTTTAACATATTTGCGCGTTCGGGAAGTTCGGTCCGCACTGAATTTTTTTAGGGGGTTGCTCAATAAGGAGTGAAGGGTTTGGGAAAGTTGGTCCTCGTGACAAGGAAATGGTCGCTGAGAAGCTCCTTGCAGCAAATGAAAGGGATCGCTTGTTTCCTCAAATCCACGTGTCTTGAGTCCATTTGCGCCCCCTATATTCTGCTACCAGCTCCTGGTAAATCAATACAGTACTGTGTTTCTATGGTGTCCATTGGGAAACCGATGGCTGTTAACCTTTTAAAAGGTGGTTTATTTTTTACACTCCGCCCAAGGACCACAAGCCAACAGCGAATAAGAACGTGAGAGCCTTCTGAATAAAATGAACAATAACAGAACACCTGTCAGTTTTCTTCACTCCAGGCATCACACCAGATTAAAGAGCCTGTCGGAAAATAATGGCATTCGTTTAGTGTTAAGTGCGAGCGTGCATTCGTGGGACTTGAGGGCAATTCCTCAGCTTCCTCTAAACTGCACTTCATTCTCTGAGGAGGAAAGAGATTCCTCGTAACACTAGTATGCAAAAGGTAGAACATTAATGGTGCACTCCGACGTCGGTTTTCTCAGGTGTCAGTCTCACTACGTTCAATAGAGCTGACTCGAGAGTCAGTTTAATGCTCTATGCACGTTTATAAAGAAGCTAACCCGAGTAAGTTAAATTCAACCAGGGCTTCCCAAAGTCTCGTCTCTAGCTATTTTTGAACTACAGTTCCCATCATCCCTGACCACTGGTCCTGCTAGCTAGGGATGATGGGAGTTGTAGTTCAAAAAAACAGCTAGCTATCAGAGTTGGGAAACTCTTATTTATGTACCCCAGGTTAAGTCTATATAGGATTGAAACCTGACCCACTGTTTTGGGCTACTTCATGCAATGCAAACTGGCTAGATTGGTTGTAAGTCGCTCTGAGTTGCCTTCGGTAAGATAAAACGACTAAGAAATGTAATAAAAAATATTATCTTTGGAACGGAAAGCACAACGCACGCTAGGAAAACGCTACTATTCTACAGTAACATAATGAAACACCCTCCTTGCTTTAAAATATTGTGACCCCCATTCTGGGACTATTGCAAAAGCTTTCTAAAAACGTGCCTTTAAAAAAGTCCCTTGAAGCTGCAATTCTAGGCATGCTCGCTGGATTCAGGGCGACTTAATCCGAACAAATTTATTTTGCATTCGCACTCTGGAAAACTAATCTTAACACTTACCCAGTAAATTTTACTGGAGTTGCCTCTGATTAGTCATCTATTAGGATTGGCCCTCTGAATCGGCTTTTAATTTTCTTTTTAACCTTAGGCAAAGAGAGGCGGAGTAAGCTAAATAGGGTAAATATCATTTGCTGCCGGACTGCTTAAACTTCCGAGCTCTGCCAGCTCATTTTGCGGGGCTGCTTGCTGAACGCGGTTATTCTTAGGGTGTGAGATGGGAGTGAATATGCTATGAATGAAGGGTTTGCCCGTAAGCAGCTGTTTCCGGATATTGCTTTTTTGCAGAGGAGGAACTTGAATCTACAACCCGATGCATTCTGGGCCCAAGCAATGACGACGGGAGCGAAACGTTGCATGCGTTTCGTCTGAATCCCTCGCCTTCTTTACAGGCTGGATTACAAGGAAACCCGCATTTCATCTTTAGCGGTGAGTGCGATGTAAAAATGTTCTTGATCGGCTCCGTGCCTCTTTTATGGGCTTAAAGGTAGAGAAGAAGCAAGAACTGTGTGGATGAAGGCGGGCGCTTTAGATTCCAAATAAACTTCTGCGCTGGGACTGCAGAGCGTTTCCAAAACATGCCCTCGCTCCGGGTTGAATAATACTTTATTATTATGTATATATGTTAAGTTTCAATAAAGATCTTTGAAATTTTTAAAAACAAAAACCACTTTATTATTGCACAGTAAGATTATTCTTTGGAGAAACATGCCCGGATTTCGAGCATAAAAAGAGTGGGTGGAAGATATGTTTAGCTGTGAAACTTAGTGCCCTTAATGCGTTTCTTGAGTCCCTAACGTCAATACGAAGCTTAATTGCGTTAGGTTGTAAACCTTATTTTTTAAAATCTGCTTCTTACTTATGGCTTTATAATTTTTTTTTGTGGGAAGGAGGTTATTGATTTTCAGTTCTCATTTTTTATGTTGCGAACAGCCCCTATGATCTTTAGAGGAAGAGCAGTATACAAAATAAATGAGAAATAAATAAAATAAACATATCTAGGATTGTTCTGTTGTTCCTAACTTCTAGATATGAGTGGGATATCTAGACATTTTTTTAACAGACAGCTTTATCAACTTTTGCTGATCAGTGTGTTTTTTGTTTTCTCTTTTTTATTTTTTTAAAAAAATAATATTTATTACTTTTCCAACAATTTAAACACTACAAAAAAATAAACAATACAGTACAAAAACAATACATAACACTAACACATTAAACTAACAAAACAAAACAAAAACAGTTTAAAACACATCAAACAGTTTCAATATCTTATCTTTCATTCACTTATTTCAATGACCTCCTCACACCTCCCTTTTTGTATTCCAGTTCTGTTAATTGTTTCAGCAATTCCTTTCCATCTTCCTCTGCTTTCTATCCTTTAATTATCTTAACACATTCTAACCTTATTTTTCCCTTTAATACTCTATTAATCTATTTATACTTAATTCCTTATAACATTTCTACTAAAGCCATATAACTTCATTCCAACATTTTTCTAACATTCATTAATTTTACAGTATTTCTGTAAATAGTCTTTAAACTTTTTTCAGTCTCCTTCCACCGACTCTTCTCCCTGGTCTCTGATTGTGCCAGTCATTTCCGCCAATTCCATATAGTCCATCAACTTCATCTGCCATTCTTCCCGGGTGGGTAAATCTTGTGTCTTCCAATACTTCGCGATGAGTATTCTTGCTGCTGTTGTTGCATACATAAAAAAAGTTCTATCCTTCTTTGACACCAATTGGCCAACCATGCCCAGGAGAAAGGCCTCTGGTTTCTTCAGAAAGGTATATTTAAATAACTTTTTCATTTCGTTATAGATCATCTCCCAGAATGTCTTAATCTTTGGGCATGTCCACCAAAGGTGAAAGAATGTACCTTCAGTCTCATTACATTTCCAACATTTATTGTCGGGCAAATGATAAATTTTTGCAAGCTTGACTGGTGTCATGTACCACCTATAAATCATTTTCATTAAATTTTCTCTTAGGACATTACATGCCGTGAATTTCATACCTGTGGTCCATAACTGTTCCCAGTCAGCCATCATTATGTTATGTCCAACATCTTCTGCCCATTTAATCATAGCTGATTTCACCATTTCACCCTGAGTGTTCCATTTGTGTGTTTTTTGTTTTCTCATTAGGTTCAGCAAATAGGAAATATGACTGAGTGGCAGAGGAAGACACCTTTGGAATGGCTGACTTATGTGAATAAAGAAATTGAAGTTCTGGCTGCTGAGAAACAGAAGTTTAAAGGATGGGTTTTAACAGTTGATCCTGTGTCTGCCAAGTAAGCAGGTGTTCAGTACACATGGAAGTGTGATACCCAGAGAGAGAGATGTATCAACATTTATTTTATTTTCAAAACCATGAATCAGAACAAGAATTGGGAGGGGAAGGGGGAAGCACAACCAGATCTGTAAACTATCTGTAAATTTTACTTTCTACTCAGCATGCGATTCGCCTGTTGTTGCTGCTGCTATGACAAATGTCTGATGTTGTCTGGTTACACACTTCAGAATTTCTGTTCACACCAACAACTAGAAATAAATTGCCCAGCAATTTATTCTTTTCACTGATATTCTCATAAATAGGACAGCTGAACAAGTAGAAGGGGAAAATGTTTGAGATAGCATCAGATGAGTTTTCTACACTGGTAAAATTGAGGCAGTATGATCAGGTCACTGATCATCAATGTTAAGGTTTAGTAGTGGTATTCCACAGTTGCCTAAGAATGTGGGAGCTTTGATTTTTGTTTTCATTCTTATGTTTGCACTTTTTTGTATGTTTGTTAACAAATCATTAACTTTTTTGAAAAGATGTGGGAAGCAACTCACTCTATATGCCTTTAAACAATTTTCTTTCATAATAGTTCTAGTTAATATTAGCCATTTTAAAATGGAGCATGGTCTAAAAAATGTGAGGGATGGGTGAGGTTAAAAGATTTGGGGTTGGTTTATAAGACCAAATGCATCCTCAGTAGATTGGTTTTATGTACAGTACTTGCCACTTCACTTTCATGAGATACTTCATTAGCTTGAGGTTTTGTATATACCACAGAAGGGTAAAAGTTTAGCAACTAGGAATTGCTGTGATGCACCAACTGAAACTTCTGTTCTTCCAAAAAGAAATGATTTTAGTATTTCTGCATCCCATACTTACTATAAGGGCTGAGTTGTACCTCTCGATTTTCAGTGGCTGAATACATGGATGCTATTGAACTAAATGCCACTGGTTTGGGAGGGTGTTACTTTGAGGGAACGCATTTCTTTGTATAGATTTGTATTTTAGTGCTTGAAAAATGTGCAACAGTGGGGAAAAGTCCTTTGAACAATGACACTTGGCACGCATTGCTTTTTGTACAGTAGGCACTGGCTAGCCACATAGTGGCTGAAATATTTTAAAGGATTATGTATGTAGGTACAGTGGTGCCCCGCAAGACGGAAAACCCGCTAGACGAAAGGGTTTTCCGTTTTTGAGTTGCTTTGCAGGACGAATTTCCCTATGGGCTTGCTTCGCAAGACGAAAATGTCTTGTGAGTCTTGAGATTTTTTTTTCGCTTTCCCCCCCTTTATCTAAGCCGCTAAGCCTTTAATAGCCTTTTAGCAGCTAATCCGCTAAGCCTCTAAGCCTTTAATAGCCGCTAAACTGCTAATAGCGCTAATCCGTTATGCCAACATTAGCTATCGTTACCAGCAGTCATTGTCTGAAAATGTTATTACAGTGGTGCCTCGCAAGACGAAATTAATCCGTTCCGCGAGTGTCTTCGTCTAGCGGTTTTTTCGTCTTGCGAAGCAACCCTATTAGCGGCTTAACAACTTGCACTCTTAGTTTTTGTTGGTGTGATGTAATGGGATCAGCCTGGGATGCTATTGCAATTCCACACATTTGTAATTTTTCACTGTGGGGGCAGACGGCTGCTGCATCCTGATCTGAATGCTTCATGATGCAGGTGCTTGTGGGACTGAGACATTGGGGCGTGTGTGTTTTGACAAGATAAAGTTGAGTATAAATTTGATAGCATTTAGCATGCGAGATTTCTGTAGGTCTTTCCACCCAAGTTGCAAAACTTTATGTGAACTCCTTTTCTTGACAGCATTCTTCTGGCAAATCCCCTTGAGAATGGAAAAGTGTCTGTTTCAGGCATCTTGGGGCATGCAGTGCAAGAGGTGAAGATATTGTCCGAAGCATCTGATGCTGTGAAGGAGAAACTTGCCCACCTATTCATGCCTGGAGAAAGCCAAACCTACAGTCAAGAGGAGCTGGAGGACAAGAAAAGCAGCTTGAAGAACTGGTTGGAGAAAAACCATATTCCTGTAAGGGAGCAAGGAGAGTCACAAACAACACTCTGTGTTGCAGGGGTGTTGACTATAGACCCACCGTATGGACCAGAGGATTGCAATAGTTCCAATGAAATAATTTTGTCTCGAGTTCAAGGATTGATACAAAGTTATCTCGGCCTTCAGCAATGACAGAGTTGAAGAATTGGGATGAAGTTACCTACTTGCAAAACCTATGCTTCCCCAACCTGATGCCTTCTACATGGACTACAAAACTCACATTGCCTGGGGATTGATGTGAGTTGTAGTCCAAATATTTAGAAGGCTTCTAGTTATATCGGGAGGCTGATCTATAAAATACCTGTTGAATTTCTCCTCAATTTAGGCATTTTGTGTTCCTAAGTGCTATCAGAAAGTCACAGTCAAAATAGAATGGTTTTTCTGGATTTGTTTTGTGAAGAAATGGCAAATGTAACAAATCTGTACTATATATATATTTATATGAAAATAAGCATTGACGTTAGTTTTTATCTCTTCCTTTTGGGATCCTGTGAATGCTCCTTTATATTCAATTACCATTAGTCATGAAGAGTCATATATGAAAACATCACATTCTTACCATTCAGTACTGATATTAAATTAGGAATACCTCTATAAACTACAGTTCATAATATAAAAGCAGAATAATTACAATAGCTGCGGAAACGCATCATATGTAGCTTGTACTTTCACCAATTCAGAACCCCTAAAATTGCTACTTTCATCTTTGTCCTTATCTGAAAATCTTTGTATTCACTGGAAAGTGATGTGTTTTAAGTTTTTATGAGAAGTGATATGGTGACAGGTCGCTGCAGTATATGCAGCCAGTGAACCGGGAAGTAATCTTCTACACTGAAGGCTATTGCTTATGTTACAGGGTGTCAGGGAAGATCTACTACACAAACCTCTGTAGCAGAATTTCCTCCTGATAAGACACTCATGGGGCAATTCAACTGATCCTGTTACACAGATGCAAGTAGATTTACTTGAGTTAATATCCACATCAAAACTAGGCAGGCCTCGTGGTTCGTGAGACCCTCCCCAGAGCCCAGAGGATGTTAGTGAGGACAGAGAAAGCCCTGAAGAGACCAAAGGCATAGCAGGGCTTTGTTTAAGCTGCTGAGCCTCCCCACTTAACAGCTGATGTGTGCGGTATCGCAGCAACAGGAGCTTCTTTCCTGTGCATCCTCCAGCCTCCTGCCAGCCCCAGAGCTTCAATTATAGTTGTGAATATTTTTGGATACAGTATTTTTTGTATGGATTGAAGAGAGTGCAACAGAGGGTGTTTAAAGAGTGTTTAGAAGGTGTTCCCCACTACGCAATTTCACTTATGCATGCGGGGGACTGGAACATAACCCCCGCACAAGTGGGAAGTTACCTGTACATAATTTCTTGCAAAAAAGAAACCTCAAACTAGATTACAAATCCAATGAACAAGTTCCTGTTTATTTCTAGAGCTTGTTGATCACCATTACTCCAACCAATGAGCACCTCAGGTGACATACATAAAATTACTATACAGAGTTTTATTTTTAACCACCGGCGCGCTCGTTTCTATCGCCATAGCAATTGTGCATTCTCCACTCCTGCCCCAATGTTGGTTTACTGTTTTAAAAAATCCTTAAATGCACCTTTTTGGGAGCTTCCGTTCAAGTCCCATTAATTTCTGCAGGATTGTGCTCCTTGTTTATAAGAAGCTGCTGGGAGTCCACAAGTCATAATGAACTGTACTGAAATAAGCCTCTTTTGTACTTGCATTCCTCAACCATTTCTTCTGACTTGTGAAAGATCTGGTTTCAGGTGCCAGCGGGGCTCAGAAGTAGGATGTAACAGCATTATCTTCATGTCTTGCTTTTGCAAAAACCTTGGCACACTTCAAACTTACTGCTTTCATAAGTGCTGTCTTGTCAAGGAAGCTAAGTTGACTTCAGGCAATGTAAAAGAGTCATGAACTTTCTTCTCTAGACTAACCCTTTGAGAAGGAGCAAGACAACTTCCACAGCCTTTGGCAAGCTGTAATTTGAGCCCTGTGTGCTTACACCCACCCACCCACCCACCCACCCACCCACCCACCCAGCTCATATAGAACCTGGTTCATTTTTATACTAAAGACCATTTATCTTTCATTTAAATTTTTGGCAACCACCATTGATTAATTGATCAGATTAGGACAGGTTTTAGGGAAAGCTTACAGGGGAATCCACTTTAGAATTTAGGAAAATACAAACAGTTGCTATAGTAAACATCAAGTCCTGCCTTAAGGAGAAGAGGCAAGTCAATAGACCGTCATTTTGTAGCAAAAAGAGTTAATCCTTAATTGGACAAAAACAGTAACAAGAAAAACACATTAGAATTGAATGTTTTTGGATCTCTCTTGAGTTTTCATTGGCATAAATAACAATACTGTAGTCTCTCACTCTGTACTTCACAGATTGCTCCTGGAAAGGAAACACTTGCGTTTCCCTTAAAATATGCCAACTTTTCCATGATTTGGGTGAAAAAACCCACCACCTTGTTTCTCCAGCCCCATTAACTCCATTAGGGCTACTCCAAATATGGTAGTTTCTTTGATTGCCACTTTGCCTTTAGGCTTCCAGGCATCCATGTTGCTTCCATCTCTATTGCCATTGTTCTGCTGATAAGTCTTTATACCAAATACTCCGTGCTATTGTGTGGTCACAAGTTTAACGATCATGCTAATGATACGAGACCCTCGAGGGCAGGTACAAAGATCTATGCTGGGGTTTTTTACTTTATCCTGGAGTAGCTGGTCAAGCTCACAGCGAAGTTCTTTCACTAGTTCGGCTACCTGAAAAACACAAATATTCTTATGAGTTAAGCTGCTTAGGGGTAGTCCAGGCCAGATCACAAGCCCCCATCATCTCTGACTATTAGGCCATGCTGACTGGGAGTTGCGAGTCCGGCAAAACCTGAGGTTCCTCACACTACATTAGAAGTTACTTCTGAAGCCCCTAGTCCTCCCCCTGATATTGCATGAAAGACCTGCTGTACTTTTTATGCTTAACATTTGTACTCGCATAAAAGAGGCTCAGGATGCGGGTAGTGCTGTGGGTTAAACCTAGGGCTAGGGCTTGCCGATCAGAAGGTCGGTGGTTCGAATCCCCGTGGCGGGGTGAGCTCCTGTTGCTTGGTCCCTGCTCCTGCCAACCTAGCAGTTTGAAAGCACAACAAAGTGCAAGTAGATAAATAGGTACCGCTCCATCAGGAAGGTAAACGGCGTTTCCGTGCGCTGCTCTGGTTCGCCAGAAGTGGCTTAGTCATGCTGGCCACATGACCCGGAAGCTGTACGCCGGCTCCCTCGGCCAATAAAGCGAGATGAGCGCCGCAACCCCAGAGTCGTCTGTGACTGGACCTAATGGTCAGGGGTCCCTTTACCTTTTACCTTTAAAAGAGGCTCAACTCGGGCATTGCCTGAAAACTATGATGACAATGATGTCCTTAAGAATCTCAACAAATATAAGATCAAAGGCACTGCATTTTTTCAAACTGCACAGGTCATACCTACACCACTTGGGATTTTTCTCATTTGACTGGATTTTGTGTTCATTAATGCTCTGCACAATACAGTTGGACCTTTTAAACTTTTTATGCCTTCTTGTATATCCAGGGTTAATACCCCCACAATGATATAGCATTGTGAATCCAACAGTGTCATAATGCTGGAAGAATTTTGTTAGTCTAAGGTGCCACAATACTCTGTTGCAGATGAAGAACCTGAGAGACAAATTTAGCTTTTGGCGGTGCTGATGCAATTTGTCCTGCCGTCTACAACCTGGGGTTTGTTGTGCTCATGAAAGCGCCTATGCAAATTGTACTGCAGGGTATTATAACCATAAACCGCAGAGTTGATACCCAAGAGATGAAGACATCTGACTAAATTTCTGAAATATCTTTGGTTCTTAAATAGCTGGTCATGCAGACATAAAGAACGACCTGACCTTTCAACTTAGGAAAGTAAGCACACTTGTTGGACCAGATGCTGCCCATGCTATTCTATAAGCCTATTTGAATTAGTGTTTTATATCCATTTTGGCCCAGTGGACTTAATGTCTCAAGAGGAAATTTGGTTAAGGGTCATAACCCATTTCCTGGATGCCAGTACAAAGTAGAATGAGCTGTTCCTCTCCCCTTGGTACAATGAAAATAATTTCCCCATCATAAGCAATTAGATGCAATGTGATGAGTTGCTCATTTTCTTACCTGGTGTGAGGCTGCAACAAAACGAATCCACCCATCGTCCAAGGAAACAACAAACTCTCCCTTCTGAAGATGCACATTAATACGGCCGCCTCCAAACAAGATCAGTGGGTACACAGACACCATGCTGCAGTCTCGAATAAACACTCGGCTGGTTTTTACCATCTCGTGA
Organism: Podarcis pityusensis; assembly: GCF_964106645.2. Taxonomy (NCBI): domain Eukaryota; kingdom Metazoa; phylum Chordata; class Lepidosauria; order Squamata; family Lacertidae; genus Podarcis; species Podarcis pityusensis. The sequence continues at coordinate 106,898,404 of NC_138026.1, read as the reverse complement.
TACACTAAGTAAGGGCTATCAAAGTGCCTGGTCTGAAACAAGGAACCCAAAAAAACTCTGGTGAAACTTCAACAAAAACAAGAACAACAACAGGTTCCATACCTATCACTTCAGTTATACAATATATGACAGAGGCCATTGGTTTTGCTGGGAAAAGGTGGTCCAATGCCAGCATACCATTCGCCAGGCAGCAGGGGCAGGAGAAGTCTGAAATCTTTACACAAATTTCACATGGGTGTGTAAGCTGAAGGAGAAAGGAAATTGGCTGGAAATCAAATGGGACAAGTTGGTCATAAATTAAGTCCCATTGATTCCAATGTGAACTAAGTTTAACTAAGATTAGCCTGCTTCTCATCTTATGCATCTGTGCATAGATACAAGTCCAACAGATTACAATGAGGCTTACAGATGTGTAAATGCAAGGAATTGCACTATGGACTGTTGGTTGGTTTGCATGCCCCTCTTCCAAGAAGAAATTGTATGTGTGTGGACAACAGGTACAGAATGACTGACTGGGGGTGGGAAAATCACCTGGTAGTTTACAGAGGATGGATGAATGTGAACAGAGCCCTCCTTCTTCGTAACAAACTTCAGCTCTGCAGCTTTTGGCTTCATTTTAACAGCTCCTGTACTGGTCTTCTGATACTTCCCTTCTGGCAGTTTCACCTAAAACAGTAAAAAACAGTGATAGAAATACTCATAAGCAACTTCCATTAAGTAGGGTCGTGCAGAAGGAGATGTTTCTTTAAAGCACTGGAAGGAAATACTGAAAAGTCTCTAAACCCAACAGAAGCACAAGAGAGAGATTCCCTTTTGAGGAACTGCTAATAGCAACTAGCTCAGCTTTCAAGCATGCAGCATAGAACAAATGCAATGTGTGCAATATGGACAGAAAAAGAGAAATGAAAAAGCACTGCCCTCTTACCTGAACCACATTGGGATACAGAGCAGCACATAATATGGCTGATATCAGCTTGAAGTTGTCCGCATTAGAATTTGCCTGTGATATAAACAAAAGGGTACCTACCAGTTAGTGCAGAAGTTTGCATGAAACTGGGCAAGCACATCACCTTGAGAATTCCAGCTTTCATGTAAAGGTAAGCTTCCAGACCTTATAGTTACAGAGATATTTTTTAGAAAATATGAAGGCATCTATTTTATTTTATTTTTAAAATCTCTCAAGTGTTAAGTGGTAGAAGCTCTGGGCCCTATATGCCCCTCCCTAAAATGGGGGGACACCTCTGGACTTTTTTTAATCAGCTGGGAAGAAAAGGGTTTTCACATAATCAGGAAGCTCCAAATCACTGAACAAAAACACTGCCCGAGGTTCTAGCTGTCATTTTGGTTCCATTAAATCATGACAAGGAGAGTAGAATAGTCAGAAGGGGCGGGAGGGAAAAATGAATGCCGTTATTTGGACAGATGAGGAAAGTGGCAGAGAATGAGAGGAAGAACACCGTATAAAAGCTTATACGTTGTACAAAAGGCAATGGATGAATGAGACAGGGCAACTCCATTGTCACTCCTGTTACCTCTTCTCCAGTTGCTTCCAGAACGCCGTCTCCTCCCTGAGACCACCTCCTTTCTATATCCTTGGCTCTGAGTCCCTCTTTCACAAATCCAATGTCAGACAACAGTTCTGTGAACTGCCTTTTTAAACTGGCCATTTGCTATGGAAGAGAGAGAAAGAACACCTTTGAATAATGAATAGTGTTAAGATTTCTGAACTGTGTCAAGTGATGTCCACCTTCTGTTCTCATTCTTTCCAAACACCAGTGATAAGCCACAGAAGACTTATGGATCACAGCCAGCTTGTGGCTGACTTCATTTTGCCCACTGCCACCGTTGCAAATATGGGGAAGAGAGGAAAAGCTATGCTGGGAAATGTGAACTGCATCTACTGTGGAAAAATATGTGAAAATGTACTCTGAGGAAATACTGAATGGTTGTTGGGACTCCTGGTATGGTAGTTCCGTAACATAGCTAGTTTGGGGGACACTGATCTTCAAACTGTGTTCCAGGCAGCACTGTTGAACCTCCAACACTTATTTGGGGTTATTCAAAGTGAAACCAAGCTTGCCCACACCTACAGATTTTTCCCTGCAACATGCAACTGTGTTGGGTACCTTTCCAGGGCACAGTCTCCCTTCCCATGGAATGACAGTAAGGCTCAAGAGAACTGGCCAATGTGCCAACTGAACTAAGAATACGCCCTAGAACACAGCCCAGAATGAACTGCAATGTGCAAGGATTTCCCTGGCAGATGTGAGGCGGTTTCTCCATAGGCTAGTCAAAATGGATGCCCCTGGAAGTAGGAAGCTTGAAAACCACTGATATATATACTGTATTGGCCTGTATATAAGCCTCACTTTTCCCCCAAATTCTGACTGTCAAAAGTTAAAGTGTGGCTTATATCCGTGACCTTATAGTCTGCAGCCAGCACCAGGAGAGTGGTAAAGCAGCACCCCATGCATAGCCTCTGTCTTCTCCCTCAAGGCTGGAAAGGAAGAGAACGAGGAAGGGGAAAGGCCACCAGCAACGCAGCAGTCTCCCCCTGCCCAGTATGCAGCCAGGAGCAGCTAGGAATAGAGCAGCTTATATTGGGGTATTTTTTCTTTCCCCCTCCAATTTTAAAGGTGCGGCTTATATTCAGGCCAATACGGGAGTCAGGCACATAGGAAACTGCTTTTTAGGAAGTCTATTTGTCTAACAGGCCCAGTACTGGATTGGGACTCTCCAGAATCTCAGGTAGAGATCTTTTTCCCATCAGGTGCTATCTATATATTTTTGTAGACTGGAGAGATGCTGGTGGTTGAATTTTGGACCCCAAACGTGTGCTGTACCACTCAGCTATGGTCCCCGTCATAAATAAAAATACGTATCTTCTTTGGTGTGTGGGTGTGTAGAGAGGCTTGTGTGCGCTTGTGTGTGTGTGTGTGTGTGTGTGTGTGTGGAGTCCAGTGAGGAATTTTTTTACAGTTGATCCACACTCTTTACCTTTCAGCTAGGGTAATTTCAGTCAGTGGTTGGCAACCATAGTGTTAACATTTATAATTCAGTCTCAGAAGCTAAGGAATTAAATATTATATGGTATAGTAGTTGATCCATTTCCCTAAATCCTGTCATCCATCAGAGATTATCCTCAACTTTTTTTGAAAAGCTGAAGTTATCTAAAAAGGCAGCATATATATATATTTTTAAAAAATCAACCCAATCTTATGCTGCGCCCAGTTTCCCCCTCTTCCATTGCCTGCCTGCCTGCCTGCCTGCCAGGGATAAACACAGATATATCACACTGTTAAGCCTGGGGAAGTCAACCAAATTTTACTCAGAGGAAACCCACTGAAATTAATCAACATGACTAAGTGAGGTTCATTCATTTCAATGGGTCTGAGTAAAATTTTGTTGAACAGCACCGCTGGGTACCACATTTTGAAGTTAATCTGCAAGTAACATAGTGAAATGCAGTGGGATAAAACATTAAATGTACTGTATAAGCAAATAGGCCAAAAAATGCCTTGCATGTACTGAGTTTTCTGATAAATGCAAAGTTGAAACCTATAAAAAATGTTTTCATTATAAGATTGCACAACAGGAAAGCAGAACATAACAATTTGACATGAGGTTCAATATACACTTTTAAAACTCAAAATTGTGAACAATAATGCTAACTTACCTGAAGAGCGCTTTCTGATAAGAAATTTTGTCTACAAAATGTGTGACTTGCTTGATAGCCTTCTTTTGAAGCTGCACGCCATCCCTAAATAGTGAAAATGTAAGCTGTTATAGCGTGCCATCTCATCTCTTACAATTAGGAGGCTCTATGGCTACAATAACCCTGCAATCAATTACAAGGCGTGCTTTTATTCCTCACCTTATATGCTTGGAGAAGCGCAAGATAATCACTGTTTCCTATTGCAAATTCCAGCTTTTTCTTGAATGCCTCTTCTCTTTTGTCCCACGGAGAAACCTTTTAAAACAAGGAACGTAATAATGTGTAATAATGGCCAAGCAGATGATGATGATGATGATGATAATAATAATAATAATAATAATAATAATAATTTTTATTTATATCCCAATAATAATAATAATAATTTTTATTTATATCCCACCCTGTCCAGCTGAAGCCGGGCTAAGAGCGGCTAACAACAGTAAAAATAACACAGTTTACATAAAATCACAATCAATTAATTGAAATACATTCTAAAATCAATTCATTCTAAAATCAATTCAGAGTCAAATTAATGGCAACTATTGGGCTAGAGTTCTATGAGGATTACAGAAGGAGAGATGGGGTCAGACTGTGCCTTGGCCAAAGGCCTGGTGGAACAGCTCTGTCTTGCAGGCCCTGCAGAAAGATGTCAAGTCCTGCAGGGCCCTAGTCTCTTGTGACAGAGTGTTCCACCAGATCGGGGCCACGGCCAAAAAAGCCCTGGCTCTGGTTGAGGCCAGCCTAACCTCCCTGTGTGCCTTTGGGAAACCCACAAGCAGGATTTGAGCACAAGAGCATACTCCCAAGCTTTGGTTTCCAGCACCTGGTGTTCAGAAGACTTGCTGCCTCCTTGGAGGCAGAGCACAGCCATCATAGCTAGAAGCCGTTGATAGTCCTCAATGTATTTGTCCAATCCTATTTTAAAGTCATCTAGGTTGACGGCCATCACAACTTCCTATGGGAGCGCATTCCATAGCTGAACTATGGAAAGCACACCATTACACAACTGGCAGATGTAAAATTAAAATACAGCTCACAGAGTTCAGATTTACACAGTGTATTCTGGGTATACAGAAATTTTGTACAGTGCATTCTACAAGATGTACAGAACTATCCCATTTTATCCCCCCCTCCCAATTGTATTTATGCTATGGGAAGTGAAACCTCTCCCAAACCACTATCAACCATATAATACGTTTAAAAGGTTCCGTTTTAAGAGTTTAGGAAACATTCCTTTGCACACGTGGATGTATCTTGAAACAACAGCACTTACAAAAGGAGACTTGTGGGCCCTGCTTGCTGCAATTGTCAGTGCTGGATCCAGACAGCGGAAAATGGTGCCAAACAGCATTAGCTTCCCAATCCTGACATCAACAGGCAAGGAAGCCAAATGATACCCCAAGGGCGTGAGCTTCTCGTCTGAAGTTAAGGCTCCGACATCCTGCAGTCGTTGCTTGGAGGAACGTAAAGATTCGGCTGTTGGTGGCTCAATCAGTCGCATGAGAACTGAATGAAGGCTTTGTGTGGAGAACATGTCCAAAATCTTAATTCTGGAAGAAAGAGGAAAATACAATCATTTGGTCAGAGTTGGATACGTTAAGCTTCAGCTACATAAATATATAATATACACATATGTTAGCAGGCCTCCACTGAGAACTTTCCGTTGAGGTCTTGCTTTCTGGATGGGCAATGGCAGACACCAAAAAGCATAAGAAGTCAGTATAAACAGGGTAAGGTAAAAAGGTAAAGGTAAAGAACCACAACACCACCATGTCCCGTATCAAACAGGATATAGTAGGGTTCATCAACCATTTTGGGCCCATGGGCAAGCTTGCAAACTGCAGACACTGGCCAAACCAGTTCCTTCTCTCTGTCAGTGAAGTAACTGGAACAAGTCTATTTGATTTACAAACCCTAGCCATTATGTTGTACCTACCCATGTTAAATCTTGAGTTGCACACAGTACAGTGGTACCCCACAAGACGAACGCCTCGCGAGACGTAAAAATTCGCAAAACGAAAGGTTTTTTCGTTTTCGAGTTGCCTCGCAAGACGAATTTCCCTATGGGCTTGCTTCGCAAAACGAAGCTTGCCCCGGGGACAGTGGGTCTTCTCTTTTGAAGCAAGGGGCGGCGGGGAGAAGCGATCTTCTCCCCGCAGCCCCAGGTCCGGGGACAGCGGGAAGCGCTTCCCGCTGCCCCCGGACCTCTTTTGAAGCAAGGGGCTGCGGGGAGATCGCTTCTCCCCACCGCCCCTTGCTTCAAAAGAGGTCCGGGGACAGCGATCTCCCCGCAGCCCCTTGCTTCAAAAGAGGTCCGGGGGCAGCGGGAAGCGCAGCGCTTCTTCCCCGCTGCCCCCGGACCTCTTTTGAAGCAAGGGGCTGCGGGGAGATCGCTTCTCCCGGTGCTCCGAAGCGGGGCGGGGGGGCAGGAACACCTGCCCCAGCCGCCCCGCTTCGGAACGCTGTTCCGAAGCGGGGCGGGGGGGGGGCGGGAACACCTGCCCCAGCCGCCCCGCTTCGGAACGCTGCTCGAAGCGGGGCGGGAACACCTTCTGAAGGCGGGCGGGGGGCGAAAGTCTTTGTCCCCCCTGCCCGCCTTCCCAGGGGCTTTTAAATCGCCCCGGACAGCGGAGAAGTCCTCCGCTGTCCCGGGGCGATTTTAAAATGCCGCCCGCCAGCATTTTAAGATCGCCCGGACAGCGGAGAAGTCCTCCGCTGTCCCGGGGTTTTTTAAAATGCTGGGGGTGGGAAGAAAAGCCCTTGTCCCCCCCCCCCCAGCCTTCAGAAGAGGTCCGGGGACAGACTGTCCCCGGACCTGGTCTGAAGGCGGTTTCCCTAGGAACGCATTAATTGATTTTCAATGCATTCCTATGGGAAACCGTGCATCGCAAGACGAAAAACTCGCAAGACGAAGAGACTTGCGGAACGAATTAATTTCGTCTTGCGAGGCACCACTGTATAGAATAAAAAAAGAGGAGGCAGCTTTGTATAGTAATTCCTAAGCTCCACCTGTTTCTCTCTTTAAAGCAGTCCAGCAAAGTACTGAGCCTGGGCATTCATAAAAGCTAACACACACATTTTCAAGAAGTAGAGTAAGGACTATGGAAAATTATTTGCCCTAAGGAAGAATTAGGATGAAGTTGGAGGAAGAGGGATTTGAGAATGGGAGCTAGGGCAAATTACTATGTATAAGATGTGCCAATCAGCAAGATCTGTAAAGGTTGTTTCAGGGATGCTCTGGCTGCCAGTGAAAGACTGTCTTACCTGAGACAGAGCTGTTCCAAAGGCACTCTTTGTATTTCAGGTAACTGCTGCTTCAAAAGGAGATGATTGTAATGGTGGTTACTGAAGAGATGAAAACAGACCCCAGAGGCTACCCGGCCTGCTCGTCCTTTCCTTTGCAAGGCATTGGCTTTGGACACAAATGTATCCTCCAGGCTTTCCATACCTTTGCTTGGATCAAACCTGCAAGGAGGAAGATATGGAACAGTGTTTGCAATATTCTGATAGGCCTTGGGGAATCTACAAAAATTAGGAAACTGGATGCTTGCAGGTTCTGCTACTGCAAGGCATTGTACTTGCGGCTGCATTCGAAGACTATTTGGAAACCAGTTAGTGCAGAATGTAGCAACTAAATGATTAACGGGGACAAGAAGATGTGTGTGAACATATAAATACCAGTTCTCGCCTGACTCCGATAGCTGCCAATTTGTTTCTGGGCTCAGTTCAAAGTGCTAGTTTTGATCTTTAAGCCTTTAACAGCTTAGGAACCAAATGCCAAAAGGACAATGTATCTGTATATGTTCCTGCCTGGACTGTGAAATCATTATCTGAAGCTCTTCTCTGCATGCCACTTCTATTTTTTTTTTTTTTATAATGATATTTATTAAAGTTTCACAAAAATACATAAAAATACAAAACAAAGAAAAAAGTATAAAGTTTTAAGATACAACAAAAAAGTAGAAAATAAGAAAAAGCGTACAAAATAAAACAGTTAAAAACACAATAATATTCCATAACCTATCTTCCTTACTCTTATTTCCCCGGACCTCCTCATACCTCCCTTCTTTGTATTCCAATTCAATTTGTTGGTTCAGCAAATCCTTACCATTAATCTTTTACCCAATTGTTAACCTTTTTTTCCATGTCTCTTAAAGCATTACAGCCAAAAACCTCTTAGTTTCTATCCAACATCCTTCTAAAGTTCCTTAATTTTGCAATATTTCTGTAAATAGTCCTTAAATTTCTTCCATTCTTCTTTCACCGACTCTTCTCCCTGGTCTCGGATTCTGCCAGTCATTTCCGCCAATTCCATGTAGTCAATCACCTTCATCTGCCATTCTTCCAAAGTGGGTAGATCTTGTGTCTTCCAATACTTTGCGATAAGTATTCTTGCTGCTGTTGTAGCATACATGAAAAAGGTTCTGTCCTTCTTTGGCACCAGTTGGCCGACAATGCCCAAGAGAAAGGCCTCTGGTTTCTTCAGAAAGGTATATTTAAATACCTTTTTCAGTTCATTATATATCATTTCCCAGAAAGCCTTAATCTTTGGGCACGTCCACCAAAGGTGAAAGAATGTACCTTCAGTTTCTTTACATTTCCAACATTTATTATCGGGCAAATGATAAATTTTTGCAAGCTTGACTGGGGTCATGTACCACCTGTATATCATTTTCATAATATTCTCTCTTAAGGCATTACATGCCGTAAACTTCATACCTGTGGTCCATAACTGTTCCCAGTCAGCGAACATAATATTATGTCCAACATCTTGTGCCCATTTAATCATAGCAGATTTCACCGTTTCATCCTGAGTATTCCATTTCAACAGCAAGTTATACATTCTTGACAAATTTTTAGTTTTGGGTTCTAACAATTCTGTTTCTAATTTTGACTTTTCCACTTGGAAGCCTATTTTCTTATCCAAATTATATGCCTCCATTATCTGATAGTAGTGGAGCCAGTCTCTCACTTTATTTTTTAATTTTTCAAAACTCTGCAATCTCAATTTATCTCCTTCTTGCTCCAAAATTTCCCAATATGTCGGCCATTTGGCCTCCATATTGAGCCTTTTCAGAGCTTTTGCTTCCATTGGTGACAACCACCTTGGGGTTTTATTTTCCAATAAGTCTTTGTATCTTGTCCAAACATTAAACAATGCTTTCCTAACAATGTGGTTTTTGAATGCTTTGTGTGCTTTGACCTTATCATACCATAAATATGCATGCCATCCAAATACATTGTTAAAACCTTCTAGATCCAAAATGTCTGTGTTTTCAAGAAGTAGCCATTCTTTCAATCAGCAAAAAGCTGCTGATTCATAATAAAGTTTAAAGTCTGGCAGGGCAAATCCACCTCTTTCCTTGGCATCAGTTAATATCTTAAATTTTATTCTGGGCTTCTTGCCCTGCCAGACAAATCTAGAAATATCTCTCTGCCACTTCTTGAAACAGTCCATCTTATCTACAATTTGTAATGTCTGAAACAAAAACAACATTCTAGGCAATACATTCATCTTTATCACTGCAATACGGCCCAGCAACGAGAGTTTCAAATTTGACCAAATTTCTAAATCTTTTTTCACTTCCGTCCAACATTTTTCGTAATTATCTTTAAATAAGTTCCCATTTTTGGCTGTCATATTAATCCCCAAGTATTTCACTTTCTTTACCACATTCAATCCTGTCTCATTCTGAAACCTCTCTCTTTCCATCGGTGTTAAGTTTTTCTCTAAAACCTTAGTTTTTAACTTGTTCAATTTAAAACCTGCCACCTGACCAAATTCCTGAATTAATTCTAAAACTCTTTTAGTACTAGATTCTGGCTCCTGTAACGTCAATACTAGGTCATCTGCAAATGCTCTCAGCTTGTACTGTTTAGCTCCGACCTGTATGCCCTTAACCAACCGGTCCTTTCTAATCATATTTAGCAAAACCTCCAGGACCGATATAAAAAGCAGTGGGGAAATTGGGCACCCCTGTCGTGTCCCTTTTTCTATCTTAAATTCTTCCGTGACCACGTCTGCATGCCACTTCTAATGGAGGTTCTTTGGCGATGAGAGGATGGCCTTCTCTACAGAAGCTCCCCATCTATAAAATGCTCTCTCCAATGACACCTGCCTGGCATCAACTATATCATAATTTCACTGCCAGGGAAATAATTTTTATTTTTTTCTTGGCACTTGGGCAACACCAATTATTGGATTTTCGTATTCTGATTATGTTTTTAACATGCTTATGTGATTCTGTTATTGTATTTTTACTCCTGTTGCAAATATTAGTCATGCAGAAGTATCCAGCATACAAATGCTTGTACCTCCTAGATTCCTAGAGACCCATCTCAATACCGTTTTAAAATCTTGATTATCCTTAGTTACTGCCTGAAAGTTTGCAGAGTCAATTTGACAAATGCTGGGGGGCGGGGGATGGATACCACCACTCTAGAACATTGTGAACTAACATTGCTACATATTTCCCATTTTTCACCTGTAAAAATTAAAGCAGAAAAATATGGGTTGAGAAAGATGAGAGCGAAAAGGTTAGGTCTTAAAGGGAGAAGTAATAACTGAGACAGACAGTAACAGAAATAGTTCTGGTCACAGGAAAACTGAAAGAGGAAAAAAGGAAGGGTGAGAAACAGAAGCTTGTAGCAGCTTAATGCAGGAAGCAAATAGCAGATTTGGGGCTTCAGTTTTGTAATGTCTTCCAGCTCAACAAAGAAATCTATCAGGTAGAAATCTCATTGTGCACAGACGTATAGGCCCCATTTTAGCAAAGCTTTTTAAAAAAATTGTACATGGTGCTTTTGCTTATTATCTAGGTACCTTTTCTCTTTCATCTTCCCTGAATCAATCACGTAGACCACATCATCGATGGTAATGGAAGTTTCTGCAATGTTTGTAGATATGATGATCTTGGTGATCCCTACAGGAGGCTTAAGGAACACACATTGCTGCTCCTCACTTGAAAGTGAGGAATGAAGTGGATAAACAACGCAGCTATGAGAAAAAGATCAGAGGACAGGTTTAGAGGGCTTTTAGTGAGGTTTTGTTTTCCATTTTTATATCACTTCTTCTACATAGTAGCCAGAGCTGGAGAACCAAGGGTCACATCATGTGTGTCTGTATACAAGAATAATGGACTTATCATGGTACAACAGGACTTCCCTTCCTCTCTGCCCCACTACAGCTCCCCCACCCTTGTGGCATGCCTCAAATTTGGTAGACATCAGTATTTTAGCAATTCAGCTGTGCCAATGGTTTCAGGGTGGGGGAGGCAGAGAAGACCATATGAAGGATATTGATAAATTGCCCAATGGGATGATTCAGACTTCAAAATACCAAACCATGGTTTGGCACTCCATGAAGGAGTCCTGTGTTCATGTCCTTCCCTCTATGTTCTTCTTTTGTGCTCAGATTTCCCCTCTTGCTTCTGATTCAGCGACAAACCATAGTGGGCTGTTGTGTCTGAGATGAGCAAATTACAACTTGTGGAATCTAGGCACGCAAGCCTCAGTTTAAACAGATTTGCTGCAAAATCAGAAGGAGAGAAACTAAAGCACACAAACAGAGGAGAAAGTCTCTGAGCAGAAGACTCATCCATGCGTAGCTCCAAAGCATGGTTTGGCACTGCTTCTGAACTGACCCAATACATTTTCTTGACTGGCAGTAACCTGATACACAATAGGGTATCAAGCCAAAGAACTAAGGGATAAACTGGTTTACATCCAATAAGCTCAAGAAGTCTAAAACCAATGTAGAAACCAATGTTTCTGCAGCACCCAGCTAAAAAGAGTATTATTTTTCAAGTTCTACTTGGAAGTACAGATTATCCTCCATGCACTAGTTGAGAATTATACTGGGGAGGGGGAAGAGATAAAAGATGCTGCAAGAAAGAAAAATGTTCACATACTCTTAAATAAGCAACTTAAAGTGATGTAAAAGTTGATTAAAATGTCAGTTTTAATTAATTTAGTTTTCATTAAAAAATATGTAGGCATATTCTTAATTTACCGATTGCTGCGCCGGTTATTGAAGAGTGGATTAGTTTGCAACTGCTTATACAGTGTTTTAATTTCTTCCATGCCTGGCAAAAAAATCAGTACCGCACCTAGACAGGAGTATATAAAAAATGGTAGAATTAATACAAATGTCTTCTAGAACTCAATATATACTCTTCATATTTGCTCCTGAAGGCAACCACAATTTATTGCTATTTCTCCCTCTACTACATTACATGTTATGGTAAGATTAAATTCAACATCAACGTAACTAAGAATTTTTTCCTCCTGAGGATCCTAACTGGGAAAAGTCCTATTATGCTTTGAAAGCTAGTTTTCTTTTAGAAAGAGGGAGAACAAAGTAGAACTTCAATGAAAGATAACAGGAAACGGTTTTCTTTGTGCAACTGAGCTGCATAGGCTTGTAAAATAGGTCATGTGTTTCTCATCATGTTACCTGGTGGATACGAATGTTCGCCACTGACGATCCACTCCAGTAAGGCCTCAATTAATTCAAGATTTACTTTGTCTAAATCCATTTTCTCCATTGTTTTTAATACTGATTTGCTAACCCCTGAAAGAGAAAATGAGCATCATAACAAAAAGGAAAAGCCCTGCTGAGGTCATGAATTTTGTAAGCAACTCAAACTACTGTCACTTCCAAATGAATCAAACCCTTGATGGAAAGTGGAGGTCCAGCTGTGGCAGCTTCATGGTAAGAACATAAGAAAAGCCTGTTAGATCAGGCCACTGGACCCTCTAGTCTGGAATCCTGTTCTCACAGTGCAAACTAGATGCCTATAGGAAGCCTGCAAGAGTAGCAGCACTCTCCCCTCCTGCAGTTTCCATCAGCTGGTGATATCGCCTTCCTCATTTATTTCATTTCGTCTAATACCTTCTTTCTATTCACCCAAATAGCATATTTTCTCAAGGTCAAAGTCTGATGTTGCCTTATACATATTTGGATACTGAAAAACACTTTTTTGGGGGGGGGGGGGCTGTGTGTGAGACAGAGAGAGAGAGAGAGAGAGAGAGAGAGAGAGAGAGAGTTGGTCATTCCCTCCAAAGAAAAACATTTCGGCCATGATTCAGTACCTCTAGCTGCACACAGGAAAAATCACATACACTAGAGGAATTTCCCATTCTGGAGGCTCGCCTGGCACCATTTCTTTAGGCACCAGGCAAAAACAACCCTTTTCTCTGAGGTGTTTGGCTAATTTAACAATCTACGGCCTTTTAAACTGCATGTGTGGTCATTGCTTCTATTCATCATTATATTACAGTGGAACCACGTATTACGTACTGCCCTCCTTACGAATGCTTTGGGTTACGAGCTCTGCTAACCCGGAAGTAGATGCCCCTAGTTGCGAACTTTTCCCCGGGACGTGAGTGGAAGTCGCGCGGCAGCAGCAGGAGGCCTCATGTTAAGAACGGTTTCGGGTTACAAATGGACCTCCGGACCGAATTAAGTTAGTAACCAGAGGTACCACAGTATTTTTTAGTTTTTATATTGCAAACCACCCTATGATCTTCCAATGAAGGGTGGTACAGAAATTTAATAAATTGTGAAAATAACAGTGATTCTCTAGTATAAGAGAAAAATAACATGTGCAATGAGAAATTCTCACAAGAGCACCAAGCATCTATCTGTCCGTCTGACAAGAGAATAGGAAACGTCTCAACATACAGGTCTCAAGACTTTTGCACTAGAGCTATTAGCCTAAGGTTGTGATATGTACTCACAAACATTCTAGGTTTGAAAATGCCTTTCTGGTCATATGTACAATATGTTTACCGATAATAAACTCTTAAAAATTATTGGCAGCAATGCACATTGAAAAAAATATTACCTTTGTAGCGGATCAGTAACTGCTGGAATGTTAGTTGTTGGTCTGGAACTGAGTCTTTGGCAGCCACAGCCACTGTATTTTGCACTAGGCCAGAACGCCTTAGGTCGTAATCTACTTCCTCTGCAGCAGTCCTCAGGTGTCTTTCTTTCTTGTCCACACTTTGCTTTGCTCGACGCATATATGGGCTGCCATGCTCCAAGACATACCTGAATGCAAACAGAGAAATACCATTTACCATATGTGGTGGACGTGTCCCAAGGTGAAAGACTTCTGGGAAAAGATTTATAATGAATTGAAAAAAATGTTGAAATATACATTTATTAAGAAACCAGAAGCCTTTCTACTTGGAATAATAGGTTTGGAATTGCCCAAGAAAGATGTCAGATTGTTTTTGTATGCCACAACTGCAGCTAGAATTTTGCTGGCCAAAAATTGGAAATTACAAGAAGTACCAACAGTGGAGGAATCGCAGATGAAAAAGATGGATTTTTTAGAGGTAGCTGACCTGACTGGAAGAGTCTTAATCTTTAAAGAAATTTTAAGATTATTTAGTTAAATATGTTAAGATAACGTAAACAGAATTACTTGTGAGTAACGGATTGGCCTAGGATTTAAACATGTGAAATTGTATAATACTATGGATAGAAATCACAATGAAAAGAAAGAAAGATGTTAATTGAACAAGTAAATCTTATATGAAAATAGTGTTGGAAAACTGCTACAATGAGCTATATGGAAACTCAGCTAGGGGGATTCGAGGATGTCACCCAACAATGATAACAAAAGTGGGACTATAACAGTTAGGGTAAATGTATGTTTGTTTGTTTGTTCTTTGATATTGTAATGTTTTTCTTGTTTGTTGTTATGTTTGTTATAATTTTGGAAAATCAATAAAAAAAAAAATTGGGAAAAAAGAGAGAAATAGGGTATGGGGGAAAGCCATCTGGAAACCTTGCTTTCTAGATGGCTGACTGCTCTAAGCAGTTGCTTAGACCTTGTGGGCTGTGTGGTGTCATTTCTGACACACTTAATACCCACAGAGCATTTGGGGAGAGGCTATAGCTCGGTGGTAGCACACGCGCTTAACATGAAAAAAGATCCCAGGTTCAATCCCTGGCAACTGCAGGGCTGGGAAAGACTCCTGGCCGAAACTCTTTGCCAGCCTATATAGATATATCGCTGAGCTTGATGTATAAGGCAGCTTCACTTTAAGTGAGGCTGTATATATTCTACACATCTTGCAATTCTACTGCTCAGGGAACAAATCTTGGTAAGAAGAAAGCCTTTGAACCAACAGTCAGGAAAACTGCACCGCTGGAAACCTTGTCGGGAAGAGATCATCGCAGACCACAACAAGCAGATGAAGCAATGGGCAGAGCGCTATCAAGAACTGCACAACATGGTCTCTGACACAGCAACCAACAGTATCCAGACTCTGACTGTCTTGGAAGAGCTTGATGGCCCTCCCTCGACGAGCTGAAAAGCGCCATCAACTCTCAGGCATGCGGTAAAGCTCTAGGACAGGACAGAATTCCAACAGAAGCAATGCCAAACCATGCTTTGGTGCTACACATGGATGAGTCTTTTGCTCAGAGACATTCTCATCTGTTCGTGTGCTTGGTTTCTCTCCTGCTTCTGATTTTGAAGCAAATTGGTTCAAATTGAGGCTTGCATACCTAGATTCCACAAGTCGTCATTTTCTCAGCTCATACACAATAGCCCGCTATGGTTTGTTGCTGATTACACTATAAAAGCATTATTCTATAAGCCACTTATGCCCTAAATAAGGTAGAACCCAAATAATTTTTTTAAAAAGTCTGAATACACAGCAGTCGTACAAATTTATGTACAAGGCATGTTAAATGTCCATAGACATTGGAGATTCCTAGCTTACCGCGTCACTGTAATAGCGTCTTCTATAAAAAACTGATCAACGGGGAACGTCCTACCTAAAAGAGAGATGAGAAATACAGTAATATAGGAAGAGGCAAATTACTTCATCAAAACTGGAGGAAGAGGAATGGAACCGCCTCCATTTCTACCCATACACCATTCCAACTTGTATTAGCTAAAAAAGTTGGTTGTATTTTAACAATATTTCAACATACATCACAAGGAAGAGTGAGACAGCTGCCTCAGGTGGCTGGTTTGGGCAACATTAAGGACAGCAGTATGAGGAAAGGGCAAGATCTGACCCATGGGACACAGCCCACTGCTTAGTGCCCAGCAATTTAAAGAAGAATTGTATTTCATGTGTATTATTATTATTATTAATATGCTACCCATCTGACTGGGTTGCCCCAGCTACTCAGGGCGGCTCTCAACAAAAAAATAGTAAAATCACAATACAACATCAAACACTAAAACTTTCCCATATGTCTTTTTAAAAATCACATAGCTGTATGCATGTGTGAGAGGGAGAAGGAATTTGATTTTCCAGCTTGGCCACCAAAGCTTTTGATTTAGGCCTGGAATGGGTGGAGGTATGTTTCAACATGGAGAATATTAATAAAACAACTTGTAAGAGTTACAGTTATTTACAGTGGTACCTCAGGTTACATACACTTCAGGTTACAGACCCCGCTAACCCAGGAATAGTACCTCAGGTTAAGAACTTTGCTTCAGGATGAGAACAGAAATCGGGCTCTGGTGGCGCGGCGGCAGCAGGAGGCCCCATTAGCTAAAGCGGTGCTTCAGGTTAAGAACAGTTTCAGGTTAAGAACGGACCTCCGGAACGAATTAAATACTTAACTTGAGGTACCACTGTATAAGATGTCTAGTCTGCCCTTCATTTCAGGGCAGATCATATTCAAATAAAAACAATACAAAAACGTATAATAAAAACCATCTCAAATTTGTTGCTCTACACAATGCACGTGAAGTGCTTTGAGCCACTAAAAGGGCTGTACAAAAAGTTCAGTATTACCCTATTCTGATCTGATCTGACCTGTCCCGAGAAGGGTATTTTCACCTCAGCAGTACTCTACTGAATCTAAAAACAGAGCACATTTATAGTATTTAGGTTGCATGTTACATATGAGACAGAATGTGAGAAAGAACATGATGCAAAATATTGTTATTTATAATATCAAATAATTCTTATATGTTAGGCTGCCTTATTTAGTGTTTATATTAACTCCATTAACATCTTTGGATTGATTTAGCTGAGACGACTCATTAAATGGATCAGATTCCCAGCCTTCCCAAGAAGGTAGTTACTATCAGTTGACTAATCAAGATAGCTAAATGTAAGGATACAAAAATGTATGTGTCCAGTAGGCACCAGTAGCTAATGTATAATAAAACAAACAACAAGCAAGTATTAATTATGCCTTTGTGCTCTGCTTGGGAGCTTCCCAGCAGCTGGCTACCGTGGGAAACAATCACTAAATGGAGTTTGACCTGGTGCAAGAGGACTCTATTTACATTCTTAAAATTAATATACCTTCCTGAACTCAGACATTTTTAGTAACTATATTGCTGAGATAATATTATCAACTGTTTCAGAACGGTTAGAACAGAGAAAATGCTAACCAATGAAAAGTAACTTGTGAAGCAAAGTAGGGGGACCTGTGGCCTTTTAGATGTTACTGGGCCTTCCAGATGTTACCAGCTGATTCCAATGCCAGCTGGGGCTGATGGGAGTTGAGTCCAATAACATCTGGAGGGCCACAGGTTCCCCACCTCTGCTGCGAAGAGATGGATAATGAAAATAATTAGACTGGTTTTCACCTGGTATGCTAACAACAGGGCAGGAGTTAAAGTACTGAGAAAAGAGCTCTGCATTCAAGGTAGCACTCATCATTATAATGCGCAGGTCTGGCCTCTGAGACATTATATCTTTCAAAATCAGCAGCAAGAAGTCACTGGAGAAAATAAAGAAAAGACATTTGAAGCTCTTCTGTGTCCATCTGCAATTCCCTGAAGCTCCACTACCATCCTGGGAGCAATCAAAGACCCTTATTTTAAGCTTTCTCTTACAACAAACAAAAACGAGTACACATATCCTCATTAAAAACAACAACAATCACAGGGAGGGACAAAAATACAATACTCAGTTCTGTCTCTTAGGCAAACAAGCCTCCTCTGCATATGTGGAGGTGGAGGGAGAGAAATAACAACCTAGTCCTTTGCAGCTGAACGGATATATTTTGGAGTGTGTTAATTTTGCAGCACATGCTGGTATGTTCTCAAAGCACGTATCTGCAGCATAAAATCACAGCCACCAGAAAATTAAATCAGCCTGGAGTGTATGGATGAAGGACTGGGCACACAGTGTTTACTGCATTTTCTGCTTTGGATATTTTAATGGGATATCCACATCTAGGGGTGAAGCTTTAGCTGGCTACTTGTTTATCATTTCATAACTACTGCATTATTGTATAATAATGATACATTATTGTCTGTGGGTGACTGAAGCTAGTGCAGAGGAGGTAAAGTTCAAATATGGCCTCAATTCAGCTGCCAATTTGGAAGTGATACGACTGACCTACAGTGGTACCTTGGTTCCCAAACGGCTTGGTTGTCAAACAAATTGGCTCCCAAATGCCGCAAACTCAAGCGTTCCAGTTTGCGAATGTTTTTCAGAAGCTGAACGTCTGACATGGCTTCCGCTTGAGTGCAGGAAGCTCCTGCAGCCAACTGGAATCTGTGCCTTGGTTTTTGGGAGTCGAATGGACTCCCGAAACAGATTAAGTTCAAGAACCAAGGCACCACTGTATAAGAATTTTTAAAATAATGTTACCATATATTCGAAAACAAGCAAGATTATGGTAGGTAGTGTGGTTTTGTAATTAGCAGTAGCCTTCTTCCAAGCAGATGCTCTTTGGGTTATTATGAGTTACAACCAAACATCAACATTTATCTATTACCCATCCAACAAACATACTGCTTCTCAGGCAATATATTTACCAAAACTGTTCACACAGGCCGTTCTGGCTAGAGCCGATGACAGTTGCAGACCAACATCTGGAGGGCACCAGGTTGAGGAAGGATGGATTAGTGTGTCAGACTAGGACTGGGGAGACCTGGCTTCAAATCCTCACTGACTAAACATTTGACAAACTGCTACCCCTCAGCCTAATTCACCTTACAGAGTTGTGGCAAGGATGAAAAGGGGTAAATCATGTATTTACTTCATAAAATATATATTACATATATATCCCACCTGCTCTCCAAGGAGCTCAAGGTGGCAAACATGGCTTTCCTTCCTCTTCATTATCCTCACCACTACCCTTGTGAGGTAGGCTAGGCTGTCTGGCCCAAAGTCACTCTAAGTTCCATGGCAAGCTAAGATTTGAACTTGGGTCTCCCAGGTCCTATTCAGACACTCTTAACCACTTGCCTTCCACACTTGAGTAAGAAGAGCAGGAGAGGAAATACGAAATACATGAATTTTTGTTTAGTCGTTTAGTCGTGTCCGACTCTTCGTGACCCCATGGACCAGAGCACACCAGGCACTCCTGTCTTCCACTGCCTCCCGCAGTTTGGTCAAACTCATGCTGGTAGCTTCGAGAACACTGTCAAACCATCTCATCCTCTGTCCTCCCCTTCTCCTTGTGCCCTCCATCTTTCCCAACATCAGGGTCTTTTCCAGGGAGTCTTCTCTTCTCACGAGGTGGCCAAAGTATTGGAGCCTCAGCTTCAGGATCTGTCCTTCCAGTGAGCGCTCGGGGCTGATTTCCTTAAGAATGGATAGGTTTGATCTTCTTGCAATCCATGGGACTCCGGGGAGTCTCCTCCAGCACCATAATTCAAAAGTGAAACCAAAAGGCTGTGTTACCTTTCTTCTGTTCTCTCATGAACCTCATCAACGATAATATGTGTGACTCCTTTTAAACTCATGTCCCCTTCAAGCCTCCTCAGAAGCACTCCAGTAGTACAGTACAACAACCGGGTAGCTGAAGACTTGAAAGAAGAGAGAAAATGACAGTAAGATCGCCAACTAAATCAGTTTCTTCCCCTTATTTAATTCTATCACTGTCACTGCTTAGATTACACTCTAGTGCCTTATTCAGATTTCCATGGATCTTGTCCAGAAAAGTGTGTTGTTCCTTCCCATGAATAGCAGAAGTAAAAATACGCGAAATTAGCTGATTAAAACTCCTTGCCATAGTTTGGTCACTGGCTGGAAAAGCATGTTTAGCAAACATCAAGGGCCAGTGCATAGATAATGTTGCAATCCCCTCATATATAGTAGAGGGAACTAGGAACAAGCAGACACATCTTCCTCCCCTCTCGTGCAGAAAAGCAGTGCACAACAAGCAGTAAAACAATCTAATGACACTAAAACAAATAAAATGACGGCAAACAGATGTAGCAGCTCGAAACAAAACAAATAAGATTAGTCACCAACTGAGTGCCACCAACAACTTGGTAAATGGAAGAGCTTTTGACTGGGGCTTAAAGATCAGCTCTGTGCCAGGGTGGGAAATCCAGAGTCTGGGTGCCACAGCAAAGAAGGCCTTGTCACTGGTTAGCCACCCACTCACCTCTCAGCAGGAAAGTTGGGTGGGGGGCAGAGACCCATAGCAAATATCACAATGAAATAGCAAGCTTCTTCTTTTTTAAAAAAAGTTATTTAAAAGTGGAGACTACTGTATTTCTGGCAGCAGTCACTCTCTCAGAAACCAGCTTTGAATTCAGCTTGTGCCACTTTGTGTTACCAGGATTCCGAGTATTATATGGATCTACAACACACTGCACACTCATGGATTTTGGTACCCGGAACAGAATTCAGCTTTCTGAGATGTTCAGCTGTTGTTTGCTCTCTTTTTAAACATGTTTCTTTAAAAAACATTAATGGAAGCTGCGCAACACTCCAGTGCTCTTGCATAGCCCCTTGATACTATCCTTCAACTCTCCCCACCAGCACAGCTAGAAAAAAAGGTCTACCCTTTGGACTAATAAAACAATAACAACAACAGTTCAATGTCTATTTGAGAATTCACTGCTGGGGGGGGGAATGGGGGAAAAATTATATGTGTCTATTGGCTTGCACCCGTGACATCACTGGAATAAAAACAAAGTAAAAACAAACCAACCATTACGCTTTCTAGCCGAATTTGGTATCCGACTGTGACCCCAACTCTCTCCGTTCGCTCCTTGGCTACACGTTCAGCCACAGAAATGGCAGAGATCCTGCGAGGCTGGGTGCAGATGATGTTGGCTAAATTACTGGGAGGACCTTCTAGGGAGGCATCCAAGATAAACTGAGGAATCTGAGTGGTCTTTCCACATCTGCATGAAGGAGAGGAATGAAATAAAAAAGAAAATTCTCCTCCCCCTCAAGCAACATGTTAAGGGGTGTTGCAGGAGACAGCCTGACCTCCTCATATATCAATACACTCCAAACCTGTTGTCCAGGGAAAACTAATCTTTATGCTACTTAAACATAAATAAATCCCTGGTCTCAAGGAAGCTAACAAATCAGTAGAATACAATGGCAATAAAACGAAAAAACTATAATAAAAGGTGAGTTATATTTCACCTTCCTGGTTCCCATTTATATATATTCTTCCATTTAAATAAATGTAAAATTGAATCTGCCACTAACACCAATGAAGAACCCTTGTTAACATAACAGAAATCAAAAGGAGCAATCTTTGTGCAATATTGTCTAATAAGGATTGCAATTGTACAAACCAGCTCAAGCCAGGAGCTATTATTTTCTGCACTATTTATTCCAAACCTGAAATGTAGGCTAGCCATATAGAAATACTCTTCTGACTCCAAATTGGAGCAAAATCTTATTTCATTCCAAGAGTCAAGTTTTGTTGTGCTCCCACAGGATATGGTCTCTTCCAATCGGCAAACCACAATGCTTCCTGCAAGATCTTTCAGATCTTCTTTGGATGGGTTTGCTGAAGGCGTGGCAGAGACCAGGAAACATTGGACTTATCAGACCTTGGGTTTGGTGGTGGAGTGGATACTCTCTGACCTCCAGGCCTAATTTGGCCTGCCCAGCCCCTCCAAATGGCCGCCAATGACATTTCTGCCCAACTCCATCCAATCATGTGATATCAGCTTAAAATACTGTATTTTTCTGTGTATATTTCCTCACAATTTTTTAAAGTTTAAAATTGGGGGTTGTCTTATACATGGAATGTTGCAATTAAATATATAAATAAATTTCTTAATTTTGCGCTCAAAAAATACGGGGCGTCTTATACACGGAAAAATACAGTAATTTCCATTTCTCCGGCCACCTCCCATAGCTTTCCTAGGGTTAGATTGACCTTTTACATAGCTTGCATACATTTTACGTATTTTATGTACAATGAACATAAAATAAAGTATGTAAAAAGATGCCATTCTCTTTGCCTTGCCCACTTTGGTCCCAGCCCCTTTTGCTTCTGTCACTGTTTACCATTACAATGCAGCCCCCTGCAAAGTTGGACAACTTTGAATCCAGCCCCAGGCAGAAAGTGACTCCCCTGTCACTGCTCTAAAGGTATCCGGTCCAAAATCAATGAATGACATTGTTCACTTGACTTTTACATTCATGTGTGTTTACAATTATAATTTTGACAGAACACACAGGAAATGACTGATTAGCACACATCCAAAAGATGTGCAATCAAGCATAGTGTTGAACCTGGAAGTGTCCAAAAACATAAAAACATAAAAAGTCACTTAAAGGGTGGAACTTAAAGGAGCATGACATAACAGGGAGGCCGGGAATGGAACCCCCGCATACAATGGTCATTAACTGTAATAGAAATTGGATGACTTCATCTTTCTCCATGTGAACTGTGTATATCAGCTTTAGGTTGCAGTCCAGAACATACTTACCTGAGAGGAATTCCCACTGATCTCAGTGGGGGGGGGGGTACTTTGGAGTATAAATGTTTAGATTTTTGCTGTTATGGCATTTGGCTGATTAACATTCTATGGCTTTTAAAATGTGTTTGTGGGAGGGGGAGTTATTGGTTTTTGTTTTATTTTGCGTTCTCATTTTGTGTTTTTCTGCTGCGAATTGCCCTGGGATCATCAAGTTAAAGGTGGCATACAAATAATAATAATAATAATAATAATAATAATAATAATAAATAAAATAAAATAAATATTTTATCGAGGATGTAGTAGGGGAAGGAATGCAACCACCCAGACCTCTCATACTTCACTTTGTTATTTAGGCTGAGCCCTGTTTCCAACCAGTGTTCTGTAGTGTACATGTTGTCTTGAATGTATCCCTAAGAACTGGGCAAATGATGCTCCTTCCATATACAGAGCGTGCCAGTTCAGACCCCAGAAGATTCCTGTTCTACAGGCAATAAAATGCGAGACAGCTTCAATTCAACACTTATAGGAAAGGAGGCACGCTGCCTGGGTTTTTTCCTCCAACTATTTTCTCTCTCTCTGCCTAATCTCAACTCATCTGCTCTAGCAGTTGGGAGGGGGAGGAGAGTTTAGCCTAGATGAGACAGATAGCCAGATAGAACCAGGAGGAAGAAAAGCTCCACCATACATACCTTTGCTGTAACTATTGACTTCAAACCCTCTCATTTTTCTTGCCTGAAGGGAAGGTCCCTTTTGAGTTTTGTAGGCAGAGACAGACTGCTTTTCACACAGTAAGTATTAACATGGTGTTCAAGGGTGCAGACAGTTTTATATCTTACCCAGTCATACCGCTCACAACCAGGACCTGATATTTGTTCAGCAATTTAAGAATGGTTTCTCTCTCTTCCCATGCAGGAAGTTTCTGTCGTTCTTGCAATATGGACTGGTAGTGCCTAGAAGACTGACAAATATACGTGGATGGTCAGTAGCTGCCTGTTAGTGCTCAATTTATGATCCACATTTACCGTATTTTTCGCCCTATAGGGCGCACTGGCCCATAGGACATACCTCGTTTTTTTTGGAGGGGGGAAATGAATTAAAAAAATTTATTTCCCCTCCCAGCCCCCAGAACAGGCTGCTATCTGCAAGCCTTGCAAGCCCGCAGGAACTCCCCCCGGGCGCGCAAGGCTTGCGGACACCTGCCCGAAGCACAGGGCGTCCTCCGGAGAGCGCCCTGTGCTCCGGGCTGCAGGCTGCCGCCCGCAAGCCTTGCGAGCCCGCGGGAACTCCCCCCGGGCACGCAAGGCTTGCGGACACCTGCGCGAAGCACGGGGCGTCCTCCGGAGGGCGCCCCGTGCTCCAGGCTGCCGCCCGCAAGCCTTGCGAGCCCGCAGGAACTCCCCCCGGGCGCGCAAGGCTTGCGGATAGCTTCCTGAAGCCTGGAGAGCGAGAGGGGTCGGTGCGCACCGACCCCTCTCGCTCTCCAGGCTTCAGCGAAAGCCTGCATTCGCCCCATAGGACGCACACACATTTCCCCTTCATTTCTGGAGGGGAAAAAGTGCGTCCTATAGGGCGAAAAATACGGTACATGAATTTCTTTGTTTGTTTACTATAGTTCACACACATCCAGAGAAGGCACACAGTTCCTAGACTGTCTTCCATTAATTCTGTAGATACAAGTCTTTACAGGAAAACAGATGTAACTGCTACTGATCCCACATATAAAGAACATAAGCATACAGATATTTTTTCAAGATACAAGAAATTCTAGCATAGGAAGCAGCTCTGAGATAAAATGGTCTTAAATACAAAACAAAATATTGATATTAAGGGTTCTACTGCATATCCAGAATTTCAAGATTCTTTCCTGGATTTTGCTATCAATTCCTACCTCCCACCAGCTATTATATGTACACACAGCAAATTGTTTGTTTTTTAAATGTAGCTGAAAATACGTTATAAATGTAACTCTGCCACTTATCTTCCAAGGTTTACATATGTACCTTCTTTATCCTGAACTGACGGCAAATTTTATAATTTTCTTTGCAAGTTGGCTCTGCTAATGTCCTGTACTTCTTTCGCCTGAGATTCACATAACTCTCTTTCTCTACGTGAACTGTCTGCAACTCCTCTTCGTCGTTGTCGTCATCATCCTCTTCAGTCACCAACTCCTTGGTTGCTTAAAAACAGAAAGCATCTTAACAAACACCATTCTGAAACATTAGCTAACCAGTCTTCAGGGGTGGGTTTGTTTTTTTAATAACATAACATTTCACTAGATCAGGGAGAAGAAATCTGTGGCCTTCCAGTTGTTGCTGTACTGCAATTCCCATAATCCCCGACTATTGGCCATGCTGGCAAGGAATGATGGGAGCTGAAGTCTGGAAGACCAGAGCTCCCAAACAGTGTGTTATCCTCATCACAGGGACTGGCATGCATTGGCAACAGAGTTCTCCATCACCTGCAGCACTATTCTTTGGGAAATCTCCCATCGTGAATTCTGCCCATGATGCACTGCCCTTGCAAGTGGTCACCACTTACAGTGGTACCTCTGGTTACGTACTTAATTCGTTCTGGAGGTCTGTTCTTAACCTGAAACTGTTCTTAAACTGAAGCACCACTTTAGCTAATGGGGCCTCCCACTGCTGCCACGCCGCCGCCGCCGCGCGATTTCTGTTCTAATCCTGAAGCAAAGTTCTTAACCCAAGGTAATATTTCTGGGTTAGAGGAGTCTGTAACCTGAAGTGTATGTTACCCGAGGTACCACTGTACATGGATTGGGGACAAGGAAACTGACAATACGTTATAAAGGAATCACATGAGGACTTGAACTAAACAATATGATCACTGGGTAGGCCACTCGCCACCGGAGTGCCAATTCTAGAGGCTAGAATGAGGTCTTTACTGGCTTAGTATTGAGTTGACCTCTAGAACCTAGAAAGAAGAGGAGGAGGAGTTTGGATTTGATATCCCGCTTTATCACTATCCTAAGGAGTCTCAAAGCGGCTAACAATCTCCTTTTCCCTTCTTCCCCCACAACAAACACTCTGTGAGGTGAGTGGGGCTGAGAGACTTCAGAGAAGTGTGACTAGCCCAAGGTCACCCAGCAGCTGCATGTGGAGGAGCAGAGACGCGAACCCGGTTCACCAGATTACGAGTCCACTGCTCTTAACCACTACACCACACTGGCTCTCAAAGTTGCCTTGGACCATCAAGCCCAGAAGAGTCTACAATAACTGGCAGTAACTTTCCAGAGTTTCAGACAAGAGTCTTTTCCAGCCTTATTGGGAGATGCGAGAGATTAAATCCATGCAAAATATGTTCTTTGCCACTGAGCTACAAGCCTTCACCGAGAAAAATTCCTGACAAGAATAACATTTCACTGTAAGAGACCGCTATTCTGTTTTCTCACACTCTCCCCCTACAACTGTTTACTGCAGCTGTCCAAGTCACTCCCTTCTGAATTCACCTGCATTTCCAAAACATCCTAGTATTGTTTCCTTTTGTTGTAAAAGTTTCCCACAGCAGCATTTCCCCCACTCCCTTTCATTTTGTATCATGCCAACTGTTTTAAAATTTGCTTCACTTGTGCACAGTGTCGTGAGCAAATATAGTATAACAGGAAACAGCCAATAATGGACACAATGCAAGCAAATTTAGGCAAGTGCTATACAGTAGTTAACAGAGGTATTTTTGAGGTACTGCACAAAATCCTTCTTCTATTCATGGACTTCAAGCGGAGCATAGAATCTTTTTACTGGTTTTAGCTGCTATTTTTTTAACTCACCGCTTATGTGCTACTTCATCTATAGTTTTTATGAGCATTTTTCTTTGGTATATTATTATGCTTCAGTATGGATTTATGTTCTGAGCTAAAAATAAACACTCTCTCACTGGCACACAAATCTCTTACTGACAAGAATTTTCCATTAAGTTGGAGAGGACAACTCATCTGAAGCGGTCTCCTTCATTAATGTAAATAGAAATATATATATAGAGAGAGTTTTATTTTTAATTGGGCTTTTCATCTTACAATATAATTTATTCATTTCCAAGGATCCTCACCCCCCACTTTAGGCCTTGCAGCTTTCTTCATTCACCAATTGACCCATATTTGCCGACTCTTATTTAAACTTGCTATAAAGGAAAACAATCCTATTTTCACAGCTCTCAATGGTTGTCCCCACCTGTACAGTATTATTGGCCCAGTATACCTGAAGGAGCATCTTCACCCCCATCGTTCTGCCCGGACGCTGAGGTCCAGCGCCGAGGGCCTTCTGGTGGTTCCCTCATTGCGAAAAGCAAAGCTACAGGGAACCAGGCAGAGGGTCTTCTTGGTAGTGGCACCCGCCCTGTGGAACTTAAAGTATTTTAACCTAGTACAGTGGTACCTCGGGTTACATACGCTTCAGGTTACATATGCTTCAGGTTACAGACTCTGCTAACCCAGAAATATTACCTTGGGTTAAGAACTTTGCTTCAGGATGAGAACAGAAATCGTGCTCTGGCGGCGCAGCAGCTGGAGGCCCCATTAACTAAAGTGGTGCTTCAGGTTAAGAACAGTTTCAAGTTAAGAACGGACCTCCGGAATGAATTAAGTACTTAACCCAAGGTACCACTGTATTCTATCCCAATTGGAGAATAATGAAATACTGTGGCTGGTATTTTGTGGTTTCAATTTACATGACATTGAAATCTTTATTGCAATGATTCCCCTAACTCAGAGACATAGTTTTAAAGTTTAAAAGGGCTGGTACTGTGATGTTTTTATTTTTGTTATTATTTGTAGTTTTAATAGAATTAAAACAGTCTATTAAAAGATCTGCTTATGTTTAATAACTTCTTAATTCTATTTGTGGTTAATTACTTTTTAATTATTATCTTTTTTTGTAACATAGTTTTTATTCATTTTCACACACCGACTTGTGTGAAATACATGCTGTTCTCTAGAAATATCAATTGGGAGCAGAACCCATGCCCTCAAAACTGCATACACAGCCTGTTTTTTAATATGTGTACGAGTTTCAATAAGGACATATGAAGTAGTATATACCTTCTGAAATCCGGGAAGGAACATGAGAGCTGCTAGGAATCTCTTGCTTATGAACACCTGTCACTGTACTTGACAAGGGTGTTGCCAGAGGCAAAGGAGGAGCACTGTATCTGTGAGAAGTCTTACTAAGCAATTTTGTTACTTCAGCTTCATCCTCTAGGCTCGTTATAAAAGCATAAACAACAGGTTCGTTAGACTCTGACGATATTATGGCCTTTTCATAAAGGAATTCAGCAATGTGCAACCGGCAAGCCAATGGCAGCTTCTCATTAGTGGTATAGAATGCCACAAGGGGAGGCTGATAAGGGTATTTGTTATCCTCAGGAAATCTTATTTCAAGTTCATACACAGGAGCATTAACTCTGAGATGAGCATCCTCCTTGACGCTCGGAAGGCCTTTTTGCTTGTTTCGAGAATCATGCCTGAACTTGCATCTCGATCCAAACCTGCAATCTCCTTGGAGGTAGTGTTTACAGATTTCCAGGGAAGCTGGCTTTAGCCCATTACTGGTGTTGCTATTCCCTTCTTTTGGTTTGTTGAGCATCTCTGTCAAGTATGCCAAGTCTAATGCAACAGTCCAGACCCTGTTATTAATTCTTTCCACAAATTTGTCTCCACATATTGAACGGAGGGCAAATGCTTCCTCTTGCCTTTGTTCCAAACAATCTTCCATACTTGTCTGAGTGGCAGTTTCTGTGATCTGCATCTTCTCTCCAAATTTTTCTGAAAAACACTGCAGGAGTAAGAGTTCCAGGGATGCCCCAATGTTACTATTACAAGATTTCAGCACAGCTTGGCAACGCTCGCTATCAAAGCCGTACCTAGAAAGAAAAGAAATGCATTGTAGGTGCACATACCAGAACGTTTACACAAGAGCAAGCATTCCCACTATGTTTAAAGGATGCTTGCTGTTATCCTGCAGTGTAGCAAGAAGCAGGTGTCTACACTGTGCAGTTTCTGCAACTGGAATAAAATGTACAACTTGTGCTTGTTGTAGAAATTTGCTCTAATGGTATGCCTTACACTGGGATGCAGAAGCTCAGGCCTGGGTTCCAAATGTGGCCATCCAGCCTCCAGTGCTCTTCCCAGGCCTCATCCTTCACTGGCCATGCTTAGCACCCACCTTGAGTGCTTTAGCTTGGCTAGAATGTGTTCTTGAATTATGATAATGCTTCTTGCCTGTCTGGATGGGGACAGGTAGACGGGGTGTAGAAACCTCCGATGTTTGCATGGCTCTATACACTTTTGCTTCTGGCCTCAGTAAACACTGGCCAGTGGGCCCCAGAAGAGTGGCCATGTGGGATTCTGGCCCCTAGGGGAAAAAGGATCCCCATTCCACCTTACATAATGTTACATAACTGCTCTTTTTCGGCTCTATTTGGGAGTGTATTGGTGGGTGGAGGGTGCCACTTTGATTCTGTGTTAAATGTCCCATTCCACACTCATTCACGTAATTGCAGCTATGCAGGTTTTTAGCACCCCACCTCCTGACTAATATTTTCCATTTTGTTAGTGAGACAATAATTACCTGGATAGTTTGTGCACAGCAAATGAAGAGACTTCAGTCTCTAGAACATGGCTCACAGGTGGTTGATAAGAAGCATTTGTGCTTTTTTTAGAAATTGATTGCCCATCTGACCAGGCGTGCTCATCCTCCGAGTAATCCAATTCATCACAGTCATCTTCACCTGATACAAGCATCCTGAAAAAAAAAGAAAGCAGCATGCTTCTTTTAGAAGCAATAGTCTTAGGGATAAGGCAAACTTCTGGAACTCTCTGCTTAATATAGCTACTCAAGCAACTCAGTTTAGTTATCCAAAACATTCAGAACTAAGCCAGGATCTTTGCACTTGGTCCCCTATTTGTAAATACTTATAAACCACTTAACATTTCAAAAATCTTTAAGCGGTGTATAGTGTGAAAAACAAACATCAAATAAAAAATGCACCCTAAAACCAACAAAACAACAAAAAATACATAAAAGCAAATAAAATAGAAATTCAGAGGATTCAAATATGTACAGCAGCGTCCAATATTATGGGTCAGAGAAAACCTGGGCAAAAAGGTAAGTCTGAATCTAACCCAATATTTATACTACCCTGCTTTTTCAATTTAACAAACTCACAAGGCACATCATAAAATATAAACAAAACAATAAGTACCACAATGATAAATCATTACAAAACCTTATAAAAATAAAACTTAGCAGCGTGAAACTCAGCAGCAGCTTTCACTGTTCATTAAGAGCAATGCTAAAAAGATGTGTTTACTCTGTTACTCCAGACTAAGCAAGTAACCATCTGACACGCATCTCTTGGGCGGGAGTTCCATAAGCAATGAGGTCATCACAGTGATGGCCCCATCAACCACCCACCTCAAACAGCAGTCTTCATAGACTCACCAAGGCAGGTTCATGTGAATCAAGCACTAATTCAGAAATTCAAGTCTCATATTATTATGGCATCCATACTTTACAAGTTTGCTGCAGGAAACACTATGTATCCATCACAAGTGTGTTTGCCATGTAAACTGTGGAGCCACCCTGAGACTTTGTTTCTTTCTCTAGAAAGGCTGCCTAACCACATCTGTCACAGTCCATTCTGAACTTTGAATAATATGATCTAATGCCTATAAAATCTGAGAATAACTAAAGGGTGTTCATATTCAGTCCTTCAACATTTCATAGTATCTGTTTAATGAAGAAATTATTTATGCTTAGAAAACTGACTCTGAACCAGCAGCCAGCTCTTGTCCTTGCAGCTCACGAAGAAGTTCTTTCACCCTCATCTGATTATCGGAAGTCATGTACAGAGTCTGAAGAGGCATCTTTGTTTTGGGTGCTTGTCTGGTCTGTCCATGTCCTCTGCTACCAGAGCTTGATATATTAAAAACAAAAAACAAAAAGCACAATACATTCTAATTTAATCAAGTAATGGAAAAATACATGCACAATGTATGCTGAACATTAGAACAGTTGTATTGGTCATTTTGTCTCCTAACCAGCTAAGAGCACCAAGAAAGTTCCTAAGCAGGTCATGTTGGAAAAACCCCTATTCTGTTGCTAGGAAATTCAAAGGCGGCAAGCAAAGTCACCTGAATGTTTGACAAAGCTACGTGCAGGATCTGTGACAAGCCCCATAACGACCACAGTATATTTAAACAGACAAGCTGGATTAAAGCAGTTGGGCACAGAAATTGTGGTGCAAAAGCTACAGTGTGTTTCTGCAGGGTTATTTAGTCATCTTTTAAAAGATCCCGCCCTCCCCCAAAATACATCAGCTTCTTTGTTTGATTAATAAATTCCAGCTGTACCTATTATTTTAAATATCCCACTTCACTGATCTGACCTGAATGGGTGCAACCTCTTTCTGTGTCATGCAAAACGAGCAATAAAAGTACTAGCACAACAAACACACACACCTGTCTCTGTGCTAAATAGTTCCCTTTCCCCTGAGATACTTGGTGCTATGATAGCTAGGGGAAGTAGCCTTCGGTTTCCAATATCTAGCAACCAATATACTGTTTCTCAAAAAATGAGCTGAATTTCCAGCTATTCTCACTAGTAGCCAATGTCAAAAACCCTCCCTCTGTAAAAGGTGGCACGCAAGAGACGGTAGATGAGGCTCAAATTCGTGGTTAGTTTCAAAGCTCTAATAAAAATACAAATATATCTAATAAAAATACAAGCGTTTTGGAATTAATCACTTAAGTCAGAGGTAGTCAACCTTTTTATACTTACCACCCTCTAATGGATCTTTCTTGTTGGTAACATTTCCTTACCACCCACCAGTGCTCGATGGAAGGAGGATTCAGCTTGTGCTGTAGAACCCCCTACCGCCCACCTAGAATCCTGAAATGCCCATTAGTGGGCGGTAGGGACCAAAGTTGACAACTCCTGACTTAAGTCAAGGCGCTTCACTTTACCATAGGAACACTGGAAGTTGCCTTGTACTGCATAGCCCAGTCTTAATTGCTCTGATTAGCAGTAGTTTTCTGGTGCCTTAGGCAGAAAGTGGTCTTCATATCTGATCCTATTTAATTGGAGATAGCAGGGATTGAGCCTGGGACCTTCTACATGCAAAGCAAAGTATGTGCTCTGATAAGGAGCTACAGCCCTCCCTGATCTTGCTTCTTAAAACCTTCTTAAAACAATCTTCAAAAAGTAGTTTTTAAAAAACAACCTAAACTCCAAAATGTAAGATTCCATCAAATTCACTTAGCTGACCTGGCTACATCTTTTGGTCCACTGAAAACACAGAAATCACCATCATCATCATCAACACAGAAATCATCACCATCGTCCCAAATTTTCTCCGAGCCCTTTTTGCTGCCACTGGCTTGGCATTTGTTAGAAGGTCTACCACAGCTACTGCTGCCGCCACCTCTGCCTCTTCCTCTTCTTGCTCCCCTTCCTCCCCCTCTGTTTGGTTTTCCTCTTCTCTTCCCTGAGGAGCTCATTTTCTCCTTTCTGTAGGAAAAGAAAAATGAAAGTACATTATCAGCAGTGAAAAATATCAACCAGGATCACCATGCAGACTAGCAGGAAAGATGGCAATTACTACTTCTGTTTATGCAGCTCTGGCATACAGCATCAATCATCAAACATCCCTGTCCCACAACCCACAGGTAGTAAGTTCCATTATTTTCAACGGGACTCACTCCCTAATAATTTCACATAGTATTTCAACCTTCATAAGTTATAATCAAGACAACACACAACATCTATTACACTTTAAAGATCAATTGAATGTGCCATGGACTCTAACACTCACCTATTATGTAGAATTTTTTAATTGAAATTATTTTTGAATTGCTCTACATCATTAAAGATACCAAGGCAGCACACAAAGAATAAAGCAATCAAATCAAAACACAGTACAGTTGAGAATTTGAAAACCTTAATCCACAGACAATAATTGGCTTTAAATCAGCCAGGCAAAAATACAAAGACTTTGACTTGGCACCAAAATAACTAACTTCGACACCAGACACACCCCTAAAGATAAACTGTTCCACAGACAGGACACCCCCACAAGAGAGGACTCTGTCCTGTTTCCACATAGTACATTTCCAGACACAAACAAAATTTCTACGGGAAAGGCCTATATAACTCAGTGGCATAACCTCCATTTTTTGTACAAAAGGTCTTGGGTCTAGCCCAGGCATAGGCAAACTCGGCCCTCCAGATGTTTTGGGACTACAATTCCCATCACCCCTGACCACTGATCCTGTTAGCTTGGGATGATGGGAGTAGTAGTCCCAAAACATCTGGAGTGCCGAGTTTGCTTATGTCTGGTCTAGTCCATACTGGCACCTCCAGGGAGGGCTGGGAGCAGCTCTCTTCCCAAAACCCTGGTGAGCTGCTGCCACTCAGTGTAGACAATACTAAGCTAGGTGCACCAATGGAATCGCAGAATGGTAAAATACGCCAACAGTCATCTAGCCCAACCCGCTACAGTGCAGGAATGTTGCCCAACATGGGGACTCAAACCAACGACGGAGATTGAGAGTCTCATGCACTTCCAACTGATGAAAGCCACTTCTTGTGCTAAGCCTCCTCGATAAAGATCCTTTAATAATAATAATATTTATTATTTATACCCCACCCATCTGGCTGGGTTTCCCCAGCCACTCTGGGCGGCTTCCAACAGAACACTAAAATACAATAATCGTAAGACACGGGCAAGCTGGTACAGTGCAAGGGGGCACGTGCGCTTTCCGGGGTACCGAGCAATTTGGACCCTAAATAAAAATGCAAAGGTAAGCACTCCTAATACCCAACCTCGCCCCCCTCACCCAGCCCTCCCTCCCACCGATACTGCCTCTTTCCAAAGGCGCCTCAAGCTCAGCGGCTCCTCCCGGTTCCTTTCACGCGGCGCCTCGAAACACCCCGCAATTGAACGACGAGCCCCAACTAAGCCAACAACAAGAGGCTTATAGACCTTTGAGGGAGCCCGAGGGTCATCTAGTCCAACCCCCCTAAATAAATAAAGAAAGTGCAGTAATAATAGCAATAATAATAATAATAATAATAATAATAATAATAATAAAGCAGCTTCCCCCTCTCTTCGGTTCTTCCCTCTCTTGCCGGTTCTTCCCTTTCCAGTCACCTGCCAGAGACGCCGCTCTCGCCTCAGCCCAACCGCCTCCCTAAACAGTCAACGGCCACCCGGAAGTGAAAAGAGCGAGGCTCCTCCCACTTCCGGTGGGGGAGAGCGCGAGGGCGAGCACCCGGTCACCATGGCAACCGTGGGCGCGTCTCCTTTCGAGCCATGGCGAAATGGGGGTTGCTGCGCAGGTCGATCGTAGGCGACCGAGGTATTTTGCCTCTCCACCGTCCCTCTGAGGAAGCGGCCGCAAGATAATGTGCTGGTTTCAGCCTCCTGCGCCACCCGCAGTCACAATGCCTTGGGAATGCGGCTCTCGCCCATCTCCTCCCGCCGCATCGCCCTTATTCGTTTTACCGGCTCACAGCCGCGGGTCCTAACCGCGTCTGCTCAGAAACGAGCAGCCCCTTTTCGTAGAGTCGAGAGTGGTCAGGTTGGAAGGGACCCCGAGAATCGTCTAGTCCAGGGTTTCCCACACTTGACTCCTCCCCAGCCCAGCTGCTTTTGGACTACAATTCCCATCATCCCTGTCCACTGGTCCTGCTAGGTAGGGGTGATAGGAGTTGTAGTCCAAAAAAAACCAGGAGCCCTTGAATGGTTACATGAACGCTGCTTTTAACAAAGAATCAGTAAAAAGAGTGTTTTTCTCTCTGCAGATGCTGAAGTGTACAAAATATCGTTTGTATTTCCCAATGGAGACAAGTATGGTAAAAAAAAAAAAAGTCAGATATTGTACTTTTTTAAAAAAAAAATAATTGTAACTGTTTTAGTTTTTTATTTGATATTTTTCAAAATGAAACGAACAACGATAATGGAATGTTAATAATAATAATAATGGAAGGCAATGAAGGGCTTATTAAAGCAAGGTGGTGAGTTATGATAAGTGGAAAGCTTCCTCCATTTACCCTCGTTCCAAACCTCTTCCAAAATTCCAGCAGTATGTCTCCTCATAACTAAGATATGATTGAGAGGTAGACAGATCTTACTGAAATCAGCTGATTTCCCCCCTCCCCCTCCTAGTAAGCATTCAGGTTGCATGCATAAAGTCTGATGGCTGCCTGGATGTGCTACTTTTTTATTTTTAACTTCACACAGAGCATTCTAGCCCATCCTGATTCCAGTACTGGGATGGGGGGTAGCTGGAAACACTTTTACTTCACAGTATGAGATAAAGCAGTGGGGTCAGGAAGTTACTTCCAGTGGCATATTCTGAAGGATTCTGGAAAAGGTTGAACTACTCTAGTTCTTAATTAAAATCTTAATTAAAATCTCAAGTCTAATGTTTGTTGGATTTTCCCCACCTATTTTTTATTTTGCTTAGAGGGTGACTGTACAAGAACAATTGAGGGAGTCCTTGAGAGGAGTGGATATGGAGTTCATACTACTCCAGATGGAATTATTTACCAAGGAAACTGGAAGAATGATAAGGTATCTGCAAATATAAAAACAATTAATTTTAAGCTCCTTGCCTAAAGAAACTTGAATCAATAAAATTATGTCAGAGTCTTTTTTGTTCCAATTGAATTATTAAATATATGTTAAAGACAAAATACATTGCTTACATTAATTAAGGGCATTCTTGGGCTTAGCTGTTTTATTCTTCCGAGTAATGCATTAATAGCACAATCTCAACATAAATTCACTTTACTTTGTTGAGCTTTGCTCCTAGATAAACTTCTGTGCATGCCTACTCAAGACTAAAGCCCAGTGGGACTTACTCCTAAGTAAGCATGTAGAGGATTGCTATTTCAATGGTTATTTGAATTCTTATGCAATGCTACTGTGAGTTACTGTGGTCGCAATAGTGGTAAGCTTTTGCGTGGAGTTTGGTTTTGACCTGACAACCTGTAAAGTTTATTTTTCTCTCTTTTCTTGTTCTATGTGTTTTGGAAATGACAGTGAAGAAATAAATCCTGGGTTGTATTCAATGGTGGCTTTGCCTTAGCAGAAAGCACTTCAACTTGCATATGTTGGGACATCTGATTTTTGCCAATCCCACTCCCTTACTTTCTGCAGCGCTTAGTGACATGTCCTATTCTGTTCTGGGGATGTCCTCCAGTCCTCGGGAGCAGCTTTGAGGAGGTAACTTAAGTAAAATCAAGCTCTTTCCGCTGCAGCAGAACCACCATTAGATACAACCACTGTCTGGTACTGTATGCAACAGGCCATTGGCTTAAGTCGGGCATCCCAAACTCAGCCCTCCAGACGTTTTGGGACTACAATTCCCTTCATCCCTTACCACTGGTCCTGTTAGCTAGGGATGATGGGAGTTGTAGTTCCAAAACATCTGGAGGGCTGAGTTTGGGGGTGCCTGGCTTAAGTTAGTTAGTACTTATTTATTGTACTTCTCCTTGGAACATTAGTAACAAGGCAGGGCTCTGGAAAGGACTATTTGTGGATAAATTGTTTGATTAATCCATCTTGAATGGCTTTGTGTCTTTTAGAGGTTTTGTGGTCTCACCTCCAATCTCAGCGTATCGTGTGCCCTGTTTCAGTGCAGTACATCTGATTTACTTCAAGGCAAAAGAGCCAATCAGGAAGACTGGGATCTTGTGATGTTTTCCAGTTTTACACACCCACACCCATATCGCTGAGGAGCCAAAGATGAACAAGGGGGCAGACTTCCCAGTCTTAAGAACAGGCCAATGGCCCACCTAGTCCAGCATCCGGTTCACATAGTGGCTAACCAGATGTCTATAAGAAGCCTGAAAGCAGGACTCAAGTCTGTTAGCACTCTCCCATCACCATGAGACAAAAGTGTAGTTCCAAAATTCTTTGGGAGATGCCATGATTTGAAAAGTGGCGACCTGACAACAGGGCAAAAAAATCAAAACCTTTTAAAATGAGGCATTTAATGATTAGGGAAATGGGATTTAAATTTTGTCAGTATTATGAATGTTGCGCTTGTAAGGTTTGTAAAGCCAATGTTTAAAGATGAAGCATTTCTGTTAACAAAGGTGACACATCTAAATTGAGGGGAAATAAAAGATGGAGTCACCTTTCTAGGAATGGATATTAATTTGTCAATTCCACCTCCTGTTAAATCAGATGAATGGTTTCGGAAGGCTGGAACATCCTTCAGGTGCAGTTTATGAAGGCGAGTTCTATAACAACATGTTTCATGGAACAGGAACCTACATATTTACCAATGGAGCCAAGTACACTGGACAGTTCTGTGAAAACAAGTAAGCTGAAAGGGACATAACCACAAGTTTGTTGCCTTGATGTGGAATATATTCACCCTTAATCAGTATACAGGCTTTGCGCTTAAAGTGAACCTTAGTTTGCTTCTTCCTACCCATGTAGGTTAGGGTGATCGCTCTCCAAATACATATTTTGACTGGATCCAAACTGTGGTTAGAAAGGCACATGATGCAGCAAACTTGCTGAAACTAACAAAATGTGGTTATTCCACTGTGGTTCTTGGAGAGAGTTGTTGGAATATTCTAGAAGAAACTTGTAAATGGCCTTGAACAAGTTTATAAGCAACAGAAAATTTCCCCAGCAACAGGTGTCCTTCATCAGGGCATGTGATTAATGAGTATGTAAATGAGTCAGTATTATGACAGTATTATGTTGGCTAAAAGGAGAAAAAGATTGTTTCTTTATTTGTTTTTTTCTTTATTAATGACCAATGTAAAGTTTTGTAAATAATAAAGACTCCAAGAAACAGAACCAAATGGTGTTTATTCCTATAATGGGAATTTCACTAAGAGATAGCTGGAATGCTGCTGCTGTAAAGAAGTAGGAAAACTTTTCTGTAAAAAGAATTCTGCTGCAGAAATAATGAAAACCCAAGAGTAGATGCTCACGCATCAACAGGAATAAATAATATAAATGTAAAAATTGAAATTAAAAGTACAAATTACTTAGCAGGATCAATATGGTAGTACAATTTCTGTTACACAAAACTAGCAACTCCAAAGCGTCTAACAGGCATCTCTCTTATGAGGTACTTTCTGTTTCACTGCCTAATTCAGCACTACCACCGCTAAGAATTAGACATCTGAAAGTGCTGTTGTACATCATTAGCCATACTTCTGTGACTGCAGCCTTCATTTTTAAATGCTGTTTTTGTTCTGTTCCAGGCTGCAAGGGAACGGAGAATTTAAAGACACACAGGGCCTGGAATGGGATGGCACATTTCATTACACAGCAGCACCAGGGCTGAAGCTAAAGTTGGAAATGTAGGATAATTTGTACTGGAAGAAAGGCAGTAAACAGTTGTTATCCAGGCTGTTTCACAATAAATAATCTATTAGTTCATTGATAAGAAAATATTGTTCTTAAATAGAGGTGAGCAAATAAAGCAAGCATTAGACTTAATTTTTGTTTTGTTTGAGTTTTGTTATGTTGTTTAGCTTGATTTCCCCCTTCATTTTACTGTAACTGCAAATGTTACAATCATCTTAATAAAAGATTTATCAATAAAAAGTTGTGAAGAATTTTTAACACCTTTTTCCAATATTGAAATTACGAAGAGACCAAGATTAGAATTTTAACTTTGAGAGGGAAAGCATGGAAACCAAGATAGAATGTAATTGGTCCCTTCCAGCTCTATAATTCTATTATTCTATGAATCAATAAAATATATGTTTACACTTTGTGTGTATTAGATGTATGTAATGAACAGGAACAGAATGCCTCTGTTCGGCACAATGTTCCCAATGTCAGATGCGTTCACCTCTCCATAAAATATATCCCAGACCTTCATTACACATTGAGTCTCTACTAAGGGTTCATTAGTATGCCATTTACTAGCAAGATCTTCCCAGGGAGCCATTAACAAATATATAAAGTGCTTGGTATCGCCACTTGAGTTGGGAGTTTCTCAAAACAATTCAATAAAATTACTAATGGAACTGAAGAGACAACCTTTTCAAACGTCCTTGATTATAGTCTGAACAAGCTTTCAAAAAATCTTTATTTCTTTACCATTTCACCATAAGTAGAATTGATTCCTCCCTACATGCAGATTTTTCAGCATTCATCACCTGCTGGCTGCTTTCAACTCTTGCTCTCTGTTAGTGCAGATCCATTGAAAAGGCTTGAAAAACCAAATGCTTCTCCATTGGCCCTTATGGATTTCTTCCCCAAGGTCAATTTCCCTGCACTGAAAAGCTATAATTACATATATCTTACACACACTGGAAATCAAACCTTTGGATTTTAGATTCCTAAGCCATGAAGTGATTTAGAAGAGGTCAAGTCCCCGTCAACCTGCTGCAAAATGTTTTTATTTCAGACAAGATGTTGGACTGTAAGTATTGAATAAAACTAAGGAATGACAACCTCTGCTTTTCTAGATACGTCTCTATCTTTAAAAATTACTTTTTGGCAGGATGTCTTGGAAGTGCCTCTTTCCCCCCAATTTTAAAAGTCCTCTTATCTGCCATGTGTAATACAGTAGTAGTAGTGGTGGTGGTAGTAGTAATAATATTATTAATAATAATAATAGAATTTATATACCACTCTATACCCGGAGGTTCACATAAAAAGATCACAGTATATAAAAATAAAAATAAAAGCAATAACCCAATAATACCCCCCCAAAAAGAGCCACATTTTCAAAAGGGTAAGGGATGTTGATCAGGTCAACCAAAGGTCTGGTTAATAAGGAACATTATTGCCTGGCACCTAAAGGTGTATAATGAAGGTGCCAGGTGAACTTCCCTCGGGAGAGCATTCCACAAACGGAGCCACTGCACAGAAGACCTATTCTTGTGTTGCCACCCTCCGGACGTCTCAAGGAGGAGGCACACGGAGGGCCTCAGAAGATGATCTCAGGTAGGTTCATATGGAAAGAGGCCGTCCTTGAGGTATTACAGTCCTGAGCCGTTTAAGGCTTTATAGGTCAAAACCAGCACTTTGAATTGGGCCCAGAAACTAATCGGTAGCCAGTGCAATCGGACCAGGATTGGTGTAATATGCTCAGACCGTCTTGCTCCGGTGAACAACCTGGCTGCTGAATTCTGCACCAGCTGAAGTTTCCAAACTGTCTTCAGAGGCAGCCCTACGTATAACGCATTGCAGTAATCTAACCTGGAGGTTAGATTAATAATAGTAATAATAATAGCAGATTTTGCATGAAACTTCTCAAGAACAGTTGAGTTGGCAGCTGCGGTGCTAGAATGAGCCACAACATTATTCAAGTGACTTCAGCAGGCATTTCAATTTTTAGTTAAGTATTTTTATTTATTTGATGGGGGGGGGGACAGCTGCCCCCACTGGCTATAGCCCATACCCCCAAACCAATTGGGTTTGACATGCCAGTGTCTAGCCTTATTACCTGATGCAACTAATCCCTATGTTGACTGAAAAGTAGGTTGGTAATAGTTGGGGTCACATCCATAAAATGTTGGTGCTGTATGTGTTCTTCATTCTGCATCTGGTTCTCCTTCTTTCCAAAGAGCATTGCTTCAAGCTACAGTGAAGCTCAAAGTTTTTCCCATTGCTACTAGAAAAGACAACTGCAATCTAAACAAACATCACACTTGTTTTAAGAGTTCATCTTCATATTAAAATCATAGCTGTGTTAACCAACAGGGACACAAGGATGTGACCTGAGGACTGCATAATTAGAGAGCTTTGGGTTAGCTATGATTGGATTTGAAATTAGTGATTAGCATGTGATAGACCTACTTCTGAAAACGGCAGGCTCCCCTAGCTGCCTTCTGGAGCTCGTTTTTAGAAAAACGGTCATTGTTCCCGATTGCGAAGGTACTGAAACTGCAAGAGCTTTAGCACAGCTGGGGGGTAAGTTTAAAACGTATTGTGCTTCCATTTCATAGAGCGTTTAAAAGTATGTTTTAATGTTAACATAAAGTTAAGGCTGAGCAT
Organism: Podarcis pityusensis; assembly: GCF_964106645.2. NCBI lineage: Eukaryota > Metazoa > Chordata > Lepidosauria > Squamata > Lacertidae > Podarcis > Podarcis pityusensis. The sequence continues at coordinate 106,858,060 of NC_138026.1, read as the reverse complement.
GTTTTTGGTAATTAATTGGCACTAAACTTACATGCATCACAATATTCTCTAAGAGCAGGAGATAAAATTCAATGCATTTAGGCAGACATTAGGCAGCAATCGCACACATGCTTACCTGGAAGTAAATCCCATTGAATTCAGTGGTGCTTACTTCTGAGAAGACATGCATACGATTGCACTGCATCTGCATTTTGTCTATACCTTGGGATTTTTATTGCCAGCTTTATTTATTGGTTTGTTACAAAGTATAATAAATCGAAGTACTGGGGAGAAGAAATACTCCTTGACTGTGAAAGGAATAGAAGAATAAAAAGACTCTCCTATGGTTTTTGAAAAACTTTCTTATTCAGTCAGAATTAACTGGAATTTCAGTACAGTATTCACAATCCAAGGATGCAAAAAAGCTGACATCTCCCCTCATAAAACCAATAGCAAGCCTCTCACAGGTTTCACAAAAAAAGTAAATTTGTTTGTTGGATATAATCTTATATAAGGTCTTTTAAGCACATCTGAAATAAATCAATTCCCTTTATTATCTGAACATTTAGCAGTGTGTACAGATATATATATATAGAGAGAGATTTAGGTTGCAGTTCTATACTAACTAACCTGAGAGCAAGTCAGATTTATCTTAACGGGGTCTCCTTTTGAGTAGACGTGTATTAATTCCATAGTTGGCATATTAAAGGTGCAAACCAGAAACCAGCCACAGGTAAGCATTATTACAGCCTGACTGGTTTAAATGGAAAAGAGAGAGCAGATGCTTAATATTGGGATGGGGAAAAATATAGGTCTTTTGAAATGTGTAATATTTGTGCATTGTTTCTAAATGGTCTCTCGTCCAAATTTTGATCAAGTTCACACACTTGCTCAGGCATAAGACGATTCCTTAGAGTGGGTCACACCACTGGCTCATCTAGCACAATAATGTCTGCACCGGGGAGGGAGAAACTGTGGTCTTCGAGATGTGCAGGGTTTGTTCCCATCTGCCCTAGCCAGAACAGTCAAAAGTGAGGGATGATGGTGATGTTCGCAGTTGTGTTCCAACAGAATCTGAAGGCCCACAAACTGCACTGACTGGCAGTGGCTCTCCAGGGTTACAGTTAGGAGTCTTCCCCCCCACTTTCCTGGAGATGATAGAAATCAATCTGCTATGTTACTGAGCTACCACTATTCCCTATGTTGCAGCATATGCAGGGGGCCCGAAAATAATCAAGACTTGCAATTATTTGCTTTGGCTGGATTATGCCCTAAGATAATATAAAAACATACATAATACGTACATGCATGCATCCATTTTACTTGTATGCCACTTTTCCATAATTAAAGCCATGCTCAGAGTGGCTTACAGCATGGGGGGGCGGGGGGAAATCACATAACTCCAAATGTAACAAAAGTAGTCGTAAGCAATAAATAGTACATCGAAAAGGACGCAACCAAATCAAACCATTTCCACACAAATCATAAGAGCTAAAAGAAAGATACCCAAAATTAATATCAAAGACAGCAACAACCCCCCAACAAAAAACCCTAAATAATTCCTCAACCCAAGAGTCTAATACAGGCTTCCTCAACCTTGGCCCTCCAGATGTTTTTGGCCTACAACTCCCATGATCCCTAGCTAGCAGGACCACTGGTCAGAGATGATGGGAATTGTAGTCTCAAAACATCTGGAGGGCCGAGGTTAAGGAAGCCTGGTCTAATAGACTCATGACTGTAGTGATATAAGTAAGGGCCATAGAAATCAACACAATTTACTTCAAAGTAAAGGCTGCTTCAGTTTGTTAATTACCTTCATTCTTGCTGATGGCTTTGGCTGGTAGGAGTTGGCGTTCAACATCTGGAGAGCGTGCCATGGGTTCGCCAAATGTGATAAAAAGCTTATGTTTTATTTGTAGTGTCTACCTTTTGTTGTTTTTTTAAAGCCATTTTTGATGCTGTAGTTTAATGTATTTCTGATTGTCTTTTATGACATGGTGATTTTAAATGGCAATGAGTCACCCTGAATAGTGAAGAGGCAGTAGACACCTGCCAGGCTGCAACTGGCAATGTCTCCCTGCTCCCTGCCACTGTGCCACTGTGCTAAATGCAGTACGTTATCCTAATTTCCTTTAGGTTTTTCTCAAATGATTTGCCTCCTATGAACTCAGGATTTTTTTGCTGTTTAATTTCTTTGCTATATTTTTCACCTCCCTTTTTAAAGAACTGTTGTTTTTGAAAGTGGCTCATATCAGAGAGAGAGGAGGGATAGAGAGGCCCTTCCATCAGGCTTACAAACAAAAAAGGCCAGGCATGGGAAGGAACAGGAGGGTGGCAGGAAAAATTAGATCCTTGTAAGTCTCTGAATCCTCAAACTGCTTAACTCTGTGTTTGAAGCAGTATAAGCCGAAGTCTGATGTGCCCTGTCATCCCGCTGTGACTATTTCCTACCTCCAAATCCTTTATGGCTTATCATCTGCCTTGAATTATTGGTGCTCCAAACGAATTACAGTAATTCAAAATCAGTACCTCCAGTGCGTTATGCAGACTTATTTCCCAATTTGGTTTCCAATGCTTTCCCCAAATGCAACAGAAAACAGCACTGGCTTTTGACAACAGTCAACAGCATCACATTGCTTTGTTCTTCTGTTTACTAGAGGGACACGAGTAGCCATTGGCGTCTTAAAAAATAAAAAAAAGAGTATCGATGCCAAGCTGACGACTCCTTTCCTCCTATAACATTTTGCAGGCTCCTAACACTTGCTAATGTGCTAATAAATCAATAAATCCCTACACCCTGATGCCCTCTAGATGTTGTTGGGCTCCGCTGCTCATCAGTCCCTGCCATCATGGCCAAAGGTCCAGGATGGTTGGGGATTGCAGTTCAACAATATTTGGAGGACACCACGTTGTAGCTTATGGGTGGCCAGCTGGCAGCCAACAAACCTGATCTGTGGTTAGGATGGGAGCCTGACAGGCTCAGAATACAAGAAGGGACTTTGCTTTCTCTTCTGCCATTTAATAGGCCTCTCCTTTACCGACAGTCATGTTAGTAGGGATAGCTAAGTCCCTCAGCAAATGGACTGGGGAAAGTTGATCTGCCTTCTCCCAGTTCAGGAAGTCTGTTTCTGAAGAAGCCCTTCAGAATACAGTGGGACAACTGTTCTATAGATGTGACCATTAAACCAATATATTCCATGAAGTGCAAGTTATTGAAGTCACTTAAAAGCCATTTCCCCCCAGGGCGTAGCAATACTGGCCCAAAGTGGAACAATAACGCCATTGTACTTCTTTCTTCCATTGGAAATAGGAACTGGATCATCTGACTCACTGGAGAGCTCACATGCTAAATTATTCAAGACCATGGGATAGTTTTGTTTCGGGTTTTTTGGAAACGCCAAAAGCTCTTTCAAGATGCTTTGACTGGACTTGAAAAAAAATACCCAATGTGTTTAAGGAGAATGGATTCAAACAGAAAAGAAGGTAAAGTATCTACTGAAACAAGAGATAAAAATATTGTCATAGGATGCAATCTCATTGGCACTCTATCAGCTGCATTCCTGGAAGTGTTCTTGGTCCCATGAAGGCATCCACTAACAGAAGAGGAGATTCCCCCCTCCCCTTATGTCCTGCAGACCTCCCTGATCTCCGCAAATCAGCTGCAGACTGATTTCACAAGAGGAAGTTTGAGGTGGCTTGCGGAGATGCAGATGAAAGGGGGAGCTGGCAAAACCACTTCTCCTCTTCCAATAGCAGATGCCTTTACTGAATCAAAAGCTTCCATGAACACAAAGGCATAGGCTGGATTCCATTTATAATGTTCTCACTCACAAACAAAAAATATATACATGCTAGAATACAAAACTTGGATTCAAAAGCAGTAGTACCTAAGGGTTATATACTGGCGGAGGAGCAGCAATAATCCCTTTGTGTAGCCTATAGAAACACATCACCCTGATGTGCAGATAGCTCATACGTGGGAGCCCCACGTAGACACTGAACTGATTTCAACAGTGCAGTTCATAAAGGGCCCCTCCAGGTGTTGATTTATTGTGCATTCATTATGGTTTGTTCTCATGATGGTATTAGGGTGCTTATATGCAATTCTGCTTTCAATTTTTGCCTGCAAAATTTCTGGGCAGATATACTGCTTTGTTTCCAATCACTGTGATTCATAGTTCCTGTCTGAATTCCCAGAAGCCCCTCTTCCAAGTGCTTTGTTTTGGTGGGTGTATTCTGCAACAATGCCTTTGATGCAATAATGGCGCATTAGCAGTGGATTTAAACTGGACCATTCACACTTCATTCAGCTTTATTAGTTGTTCTGCATTGCTTCCCCAATGTTACTGGATTCCTCCTGTCTGGAAGGTCGTTCTTTCCCTAAAGTGTAACAAAAGTGGGACAAAAAGCAAAATGAAAGCCCAGAACTTTTGTGGTATGAAAAGTTATGGGATTTCAGCAGGAAGCTCTGGGACATACACCTATTGCAGGCAAAGCAGTATACTTAGCAGAGGCTTGACAACCATATGTCAGGAGTGCTCTGATGGTGTTTCCTGCTTGGCAGGGGATTGGACTCGATGGCCCTTGTGGTCTCTTCCAACTCTATAATTCTATGATTCTATGACTTACCTCAAAACTTCTGCTGATGCCAATTATATTGACTGTATGGTCAGATATAGCTGTCTGTGAGCCCAGACAACAAAAGGACATCTGGAGGGGCTGTAACTTTTCATTGCACAAATGGGTGCACCTAATTTGACTCTGAGCACTAATGGCCTAGTTTTGAAGAAAACAACTACGCTTGACACCGAGAGTCTCCCCTCCAAAGTTAAATTTGTGGCGATTCCCAAAACAGATAGGCAGGAAAATCATTTGCATTGTCATGCTTCTGTTGGCTAGATATGTACATTTTATATGACAATATTCACATGTGCTACAAACAGGCCTGTGTGCTCTTTGTAGTGCTATGCATGGAAATGTCAAAATAGACCGAATGAACAGTCGCAGCTGTTGGTCTTACCTCACTGGACTTTTCAAATGGAACGCTAACCACATGGTATAGCTCTGAGCATGGCAGGGTCTAATTTCTATTTGAGAAAAAGGAGCATTATTTCTAGAATTAAATGGCACTGCTTCACAGGAAACGGTTGGGAGGCACAAACAGGAGGTGCTTATTTTTTTAGCGGTTATATAAGATTATAACTGTGCATCCTGCAAGCCCCATTCCCTAGTACTAGCTGAAGTGGAAATTAATTTCAGGATGCTTTGAATTAACTGATGCCCTCCAAGGAGTAAAAGTGCTCATTTGGTGTCACAGGAAGAGTTAGACAAAACTGGTACCCAGCCCTGTCATCCGTGTTGTGTGTTCCCTTGGTGTGGGCAGGTGTTTAAAAATGATCAACAGTGAAGGATTTAATTTTTCAGGTGTTTACTTCATGCTGCCTTTCTTGTGCTATTATGGTAGAGCAGTGGCTTGTGTGTCTTACTTCTCATTTAGTCAAGGTCAAACTAAATGTGATATGGCATGCTTGTCCCCCCCCCTTTATTTATTAAATAGCAGCTGTGGAAGAGGAGTAGAAAGATAAACTGTTGTTTTCTGTCTCCTACTTTTGCCTCTCACTCAGAAATTACTTCATCTCTGACTGAAAGACGGCATCAGCATGTAAGCAAAGAGTTACAGAGGTGTCCTGCTTTCCTAAGGAAACCCAGGCCCTCTGAGGTTTAAGATAATGAAAGGAAGGCTGTATCACCTCAGGGTCTCAGTGTCCTAAGTAAAAGGCAACCAGATTTCATGCACAGTTAAGGCAAATTCAGTAATAACCCCTACCCAACCCCACCAATATACCTACACGCCTTTCCCGAAGGTGGATAATTACACACAGCCAGATCTAGGTTTCATTTTACGTGTATTTTATTGTCATGGCTTCTCTGCAATAATTTTGGGAACTGTAAGTTAGTGAGGATAGTTGGGCTTCTCTTAGAACTCCCCCCTCCCAAAAGAACTACAATTTCCAGGATTCAGTAAAGTGAGGTTTGTTAAGGTTCTCGAAGCATTGAGTTGTGTTCACAGGTGAGCAAAAATAAAATAATAAATTGGATTCAAGAAAGCCAACCAATAGAAGCAATCTTTTCTTTAAAAAGGGATGGGATCCCTTTAAATAGAAGACCAGCTGTGCTGGATCATGCCAGTGGTTCAAATTTTGGATAGTAAACTCCATTATAACACTGCAGCCCTATGCATGTTGACTCAAAAGTGTGAGAGCATTTGGGATTGCAGCCTAAATTTGTGACTGAGGAACCTATCAGCCGTGTTGGCAGGAGGGAAGCTCATCCAGTGTCACTGCATGTGAGCCACCATTTTGGAGGATATTAACAATGGCACTACTGAAGAGTCACATGCCCACACGTACTCTCTGGGCTGATGCGGTGGGATTCACATTGGACAGTTAGAAGTCCAGCACCACTTCTAGCTAAAACAGATCCTGAATTATCCCAAAAAGAAATCTCTCACTTCTAATATTGTTAATTATAGTTGAAGGCAGGAAATGATTCCCCGCCCCTTTCCCCCCTTACATTTATATGATGCCTTTCTTCTATCAATCATGCAGGGGTTTTTTTTTGTAAAAAAAGAGTGTTAGGCCTAATAATAATAATAATAATATTTTATTTATATCCTGCCCTCCCCAGCCAAAGCCGGGCTCAGAGCAGCTAACAACAATAAAAGTAACACAGCATTCTAAAATCAGTTCATTCTAAAATCAATTCAAAATCAAATTAATGGCAACCATTGGGCTAGAGTTCTATGAGGATTACCAAAGGAGGGGGTCAGACTGTGCCTTGGCCAAAGACCTGGTGGAACAGCTCTGTCTTGCAGGTCCTGCGGAAAGATGTCAAGTCCCGCAGGGCCCTAGTCTCTTGTGACAGAGTGTTCCACCAGATCGGGGCCACAGCCGAAAAAGCCCTGGCTCTGGTTGAGGCCAGTCTAACCTCCCTGTGGCCTGGGACCTCCAATATGTTTTTGTTAGAAGACAGTAAGGTCCTTCGTGGGACATACCAGGGGAGGCGGTTCTGTAGGTACGAGGGTCCTAGGCCGTATAGGGCTTTAAAGGTTAAAACCAGCACCTTAAACCTGATCCTGTACTTCACCGGGAGCCAGTGCAGCTGGTATAGCACTGGGTGAATGTGATCCTGCGGCGAAGACCCCGTAAGGAGTCTCGCTGCGGCATTCTGCACCCGCTGGAGTTTCTGGGTCAGTCTCAAGGGCAGCCCCACGTAGAGCGAGTTACAATAATCAAGCCTGGAGGTGACCGTCGCGTGGATCACAGTAAAGGGGGAAAGGCATTCAACAGTGTCTTGGGCCAACACTACCATTAATATATTTACTGAATAGATATGCAGCACATCGTTATGTAGATGGTCACCAACATGGATGGCTTTAAAAGAGGACTCGACAAATTTATGGAGGATACAGCTCATAATGGCTACTAACTATGCTAGCACTGATTCTGAATACCTGTTTCTGGAAGCCGCAGGCGAGGAGAGGGCTCCTGTGCTCAGGTCCTCTTGCCAGTTTCCCACAGGTATCTGGTTGGCTGCTGTGAGAACAGGATGCTAGACTAAATGGGCCATTCACCTGGTCCAGCAGGCTCTTCCTATGTTCTTAATGTTATGTACTGAAGTTCTCACCCTGGGCCAGCAGGGGGATACTGTAGATAGTTCAGGTCCATATATGCAAATAAGGGATCGAAAGTGACGTTCAGTGATTGGATAGTTACAGAAAATGGTTACTGTTGCATTCTGGTGGAGCTCTATATAAGCAGGTTGGCTGAACCCTTCAGTTCAGTTCTGTTCTGGCCTGTGAATAAACAAGAGCTGTTTGAAGAATCGCTGTGTCGTCTGATATGTTCACCCACAACTTAACACTTAACACATTACAAAATCAGTTATTCCATAGCTTTTCACATTTTAACCCCCTAACTAATCATATATAGCACATGTATAGCTTTCCATAGCTATAACGTGAAACTGAACCATTGGTACAATTCGGTGCTGAAATTCCTCTGCTTGTAATTGTGGTAGCTTGTGCAAAATTATTATAATGTGGCAGCTTCAAAGCAGGACTCTGTGTTCCAGAAAAGAGACAGGTTTCCACCTAAAGGTGGACTGCAAATCACTATGCCCCCATTTTATATATAGCAAGCCTAATAAGTCCCGTTAATTGACTGAAGCTCTTTATTCCCACAGGAGAAACTGAAACTGTGCCAGTGATTAACCCTGCAACACAGCTTGCCCAGGTAAAAATGAGCAACTTGCTCTGAATAATCCCAAACATTTAAGGAATTAGCGAGGCTTTTGATAACTCTATGTAAAAAATCATAACACATCAGACTAGCCAAACAGAGACTTGGTTTAAAACCTTAATGCTATTAATAGCTCCCCAAAATATCTGACATTGAAAAGGCACTTCAACAGATGCTCTGATACTTAACCCTTCTTCAATTTGGGGTTAAATAATCCGGAATAAATATTACATTCTGGTTTTGTTTTCATGAAGTCTTAGGCCACATTTGCATTTTACATTTAAAGCAGTATCATATCACTTCAAACAGTCATGACTTCCCTGCAAGGAATCCTGGCAACTGTAGTTTGTTAAGAGTGCAGAGAGTTAGACATTGATAAGTGGGAGTCATTAATCCTTACCCTTTGGGGAAAGGTGAATGCTCTCAAAATTAATATTATTCCCCGATTTATCTATATTCTGAGAGGACTTCCAGATTTTATATCCGGGTCATACTTCCAAAAGATAAACTCCCTGTTTAGGAAATGCCTCTGGGGCTCAAAAATACAGAGAATATCCCCCTCTCCCCAACCTGTTCCATATTTTGCCCGACCAAAGGTGGCAACCCTAGCTTCCAAAGACCCCTGTGGTAAAAAATGGTCATTGGGCATCACTGTGATGTCATTTGATTGACAGGTGGGCAGCTCCACCCACCCAGCAAACATGGCCTACATGGGGTGGGTTAGATAATAATCTGACCCCACCCCCTGGGCTAAAGAAGTTCTCTACCCCCGATGCAAAAGGAGGTGTCTGCTGTGTTTGGCTTGGTAGGTCACAAGAGGTGCAGGCCTGATCAAGATCTAAGGAGATCTCTATTAGCATTTGCAGATTACAGGGGTGGTGGTGGGAATGGTTCTCTTTCTGGTCCTCATAAACTTGGAAACATGGAGCCAGGTTCTTTAAGGTATTCATTTGGAAGGAACGTGCTATGAATGTTCAAGGATCAGGGCTTCCTCAATAGGGGACATTGTCAATGCTTTATTTATCGGTCTAGGAACAGATATAGTCTGCCTGTATGTTTAAAAAGCAAACAGGATTCCGTCCAATAAAAGAACAAAATAAAAGCAATAAGGGGAAACGTAATAATATTGCTTGTCAGTAAGAGCTTATTTCATAATACTGCTGTTTATTTAAACATATAGGCAGCGTACAAAAATTAAAGACTGAAGCAGGTCCTGCATGCAGAATTGCATCTAAAGGTAGAGACAAGGCACATTGTGGAGGACAGGAAAGGAATAAGGGAAAGAGGCTAATTTGGGAAGAGGCAAGAGGAACAAGTGTGTCTTGAACGTAATGCCCCTGTTCTCTTTCCACTGACTTCTCAGTGCCTGCTGAAAGAGATGACTTCCTCATCCAACAAGCCTTTTAAGTAGAGGTCTTTTCCAGACTACATCTGTATTGGAGCTGTTTTTAAGATGCTTTCACAGTTTTAAAACATGTAATGATTTCTTTTGTGTGTTTGTCACCTGGGTCCCCTGTGGGAGAAATGTAATAGAAATGTAATAAAGAATAAATAAAAAACAGTGAGTAAAATCAGGGTGGAAGGGTATTCAAGTGTCAGGAGAAAGAGACACAGGTAGGGAGCAGAGAGGTTAAATCTGAGGTTAAAGTGGAAGATTGGCATTTATAATAAAAAAAAAAAGGGTCGGGGGGTGGAGACTATAAGCTCAGTGGTAATAAGGCATCTGCTTTGCTTGCAAAAGGTCTCTGGTTCAGTCCTGAAACCCTGGAGAGTTGCTGCCAGTCAATATAGACAGTATGGAGTTAGATGGGCAAATATTCTATAAAGCAGTTTTATTTGTTCTTATGTAATCCATCTCTGCAGCATTAGCAATGATCATGAATTCTGGTTCATTTAGTTGCAGGCTCTGGCTTCTGAACTGAAAACCGGTTTCACCGAAGCAATGCAGGAACTATCAAGGATCCAGCATGGAGAGTATGCTCTTGAGGAGAAGGTCCAAAGCTGCCGCTGTGCCATGGAGGAGAAAGTGGCAGAGATGAAGAACTCTCTTAATTGTTTCAAGGTAGGCCGTGTCCATTGACAACCAGCCCCTTTTTCAAGGGAGGGGATTAGGCCTGCTTGAAGCAGAGAGAGACGTCTAGCACATCTAGACGTCTAGCACATGTAGAATGCAGAAATACTGGCTGCAGTAAATTACCGTATTTTTTGCTCTATAAGACTCACTTTTTCCCTCCTATAAAGTAATGGGAAATGTGTGTGTGTCTTATGGAGCGAATGCAGGCTGCGCAGCTATCCCAGAAGCCAGAACAGCAAGAGGGATCACTGCTTTCGCTGCACAGCGATCCCTCTTGTTGTTCTGGCTTCTGAGATTCAGAATATTTTTTTTCTTGTTTTCCTCCTCCAAAAACTAGGTGCGTCTTATGGTCTGGTGCCTCTTATAGAGCGAAAAATATGGTAATTACTGCCAGGCATATTCCCCAATGTATTCTGAACATATTAAGTTCTTGTTGGCATCCATCCGTCTCGAGAGACAATGGAGTGTTCCTTCTGGGCGGGGGGTGAAGTCAAACCACAGTGTCAACATCACCAAAATGACCTTCAGTGCGAGTCTGGGGGTGCAAGCCTGGGTGGTGTTTATGGAGATCCTGGACTGCCCAGATGATGACCCCCCCCCCACCTCCAGCCTCACTGATGTGGTCCAGAGGAAAGCAGAGTAATATGCTTGTCACCAGCTTAGCTGCAGAAGTTTCCAGAAAGAGGTGTACAAGACGCCATCCAACTATTTTAGGGACTCCACTCTGGATTTGTGTAGAGTTTCCTCCATGGGTAGGCAAACTAAGGTCTGGGAGCCGGATCCGGCCCAATCGCCTTCTAAATCTGGTCCGGTCCGGGAATCAGTGTGTTTTTACATGAGTAGAATGTGTCCTTTTATTTAAAATGCATCTCTGGGTTATTTGTGGGGCATAGGAATTCATTCATTTTCCCCCTCCAAAATATAGTCCAGCCCCCCACAAGGTCTGAGGGACAGTGGACCGGCCCCCTGCTGAAAAAGTTTGCCGACCCCTGGTTACTCCTTAGCCTTTTCTTCTCCCGAAGATACCCCACAAGGCAGTGGAGGTTTAGGGTCAGAGTTTTTCTTCTCCTTGATGGGCTACCTTCCCAGGTTGATGAGCCCCATCTGCCTCTATTTGGGGGTAATCAGCACATGAGAGCAGCAATCTAGTCTGATTTTGTTCCCTTGTGTTATTCCAGATTAGTATTACCAAGGTGCTATACCTCACTGTTATAAACCTTGACTCCTAAATCCTTGTCCTTCGTGAGACTGGGCAAAGCGGAAGTCTCATGCAGGGCAATAGAAGAAACAAGCTGCAAGCTAGCTGCCCTCTCTAATTTTAAACTTGCCCTCACTCTTTATGAGGTGAAAGGACTCCAGATACATGCAAACAACTCTTTTTGTACTTAAGTACCACAGGCACACTGTTCTGTTTGGCCATTCATTAGCCTCAGTGAGAATAACAGCACTTTTTCAAAAAACAACAATACTGTACCTTCTGGTAAATCAATCAATCAATCAATCAATCAATCAATCCATAGTTGTTTGCATTTCGTAAGGTTAGGATGTTGCACCCCAATTCTGCACATGCACTTGTATGCTCAAGATGCTTCAGGAACAGATCTGCTGTTCTTAACATATGTTGCTATCATTTGTCTTTTTAATCAGGATGAGCTCAGTGATGCCAAGTCCATGATTGAGGAAATCAGTGCCAAACAGGAGGAAATGCAGCAGAAGATTGAACAGCTGCAGCAGGAGAAGCGGAAAGAATCTCGCAAGCTCAAAGCAAAGTAAGTGATTGTAGACGAAACCTTCTTCAAATCCCTGTGTAACTTCATAGCACTGGTTCTCTCCCCTCCCCTCCGTGCTGCAGGGTAGATTTTTTGGAGTGCATCAGCTCCTCCTGGCAGTCCCCCAAGTCATACCCCTCAGAAAGTCCAGTTTATTCAGGTCAACTGACAGTAATAGAATAGATGTTTCTATAATAAATTCAAGTTGTAAAATGCATTGGGCTTTAGCAAAAGATCTTCAACCAGCAGAAACACAACATTCAGCTTTTAATTAGAAATGCAAACAGTCTTGCAAAGAGGTATTATAACTAAAACCGCTAGCATGAAGTAGTAGCCCCAGCCAAGAAAAGAAAAGAAGTACCCAGGCTCTTCTTGATTATTTTCCTTATTTTCTTACCTCCCTTATGCTAATGTGTCAGAAACAAGCTGTGCTCTGCTCTTGTTATGCTTTCCCCTCTTCATGACCTACTCATAGAATTCTAGTTTCAATATACTACGTAAGATTGTGACAGTGTGTTTGAAACAAGAGATATCTTATTTGTTTTTACATTTAACTTTTGTAAATTCTTATACCTTAAAACAAATGTGTGTCTCCCAAGTGTATGCTCTGGTAGTCTTGCTTTTATTTTTGCCTCAGAAGAATACAGAAGGAGGAGCATGGGTCACAAACAGTCCCTACACCTCTACAAGGAAGTCCCTTTCGATCACTAAACCTTCCGGAGCCAGTTTTGATTAATGAAGATTTTGTAAAGCTGTTGCATAACGCAACGTACGAGAAAGGTAGTTATTTTGTTTGATCGACCCTACCCTACCCTATCCTGTATGCTCAAGGCAGCTTACAATATTTTAACACCTTCTCCTCCCTCTCCCCACCTGAGATTTTCACTTTCATGAGATCCTACCTTGCCATTCAGCAGGTAAAGGCGTCTTCCTCAGATGGTGCAGGGCCCAGAATGGTTTTTCCCATTTACAAATGTTTTTGTGGGGCCAAAGGTTTAGCAGCTCTGGCTATTGTGCTATAACTCCCTTTCATTAAAATGAGAAACAGAGACAGAAATGTTAGGGATAATTAAGGAGTCCATTGTGTTAGGGGTAATTAAGGAAAAACTAAACATGGGGTTATAAAGGGACACCCATCTCATGGGATGGGTTACAGTGAATGGCTACTGAGCTGCAAATGCGGCTGCATCATTCCCACTGATTGGACAGAAAATACCAGGTTGTACACAGAAAAGGGACAATATATTGTTGTTTATAAGGGAAAGACAATGATTCAGAAGCGGTAGGAATGACCCTCCTGGAAGCAGCACGGAATCCTCTGTAAAATTTGAGCAAACACATTATGTAAAAAGAAAAAAATCCTGAGAAAAAATGGCTTATTTGGAAGCAACCACAGATCATAGGCTCATAGAAAAATAGAGTTGGAAGGGACCACAAGGGTCATTAAGTCCAACCCCCTGCAATGCGGAAAGCTCTTTGCCCAATGTGGGGTTTGAACCCACGACCCTAAGATTAAGAGTCTCATGCTCTACTGACTGAGCTATCAGTCAGATGGATAGACTACATTAAAAAAAAAACCACCCTTCCCCCCTCCCCCCACAGTACCTTAAATTTTTAAAAAACTAGACACCCTCAAAGCACTTTCCTCAATGTTTAACTTTAGATCTCTAGGTGAAGCTTGCTTTACTCATCTTCCTTTAGAAATAACTAAAATTTCTCCTGTTCTTGCTTAGTCTCTGACTGCAGGCCCATGGGACTAGGAGAAGGCAGCATGAAAGGTTGGTGCAATTGGAGGGGTGGTTTTTGTTGTTAATCAATTTCTGCTCCCAAATATTCCCCGTTTGGCAGATATTCCTAACCAGCAAGTGGTACTTGAGGAGGGAGCACAGCATTCTCCAGAATGGGGGCACAGGGCAGTGGTGAGGTTGGGGGAGTGCTGGGTTGGCATCACCAGTCTGCTGCAGGTGCATACACAACACCTGCAGGGCAGCAACTCTGCCCATCCAGAGCTCCCCTGACCTTGCCATCGCCCTGCCCTGCCCTCTCCCTGTCCTGGTGAATGCAATGCAGCTGCCAGAAGGCCACCCTGCTGCTCCGTTGTTACCGATTATTAAGAGACATGTAATGACAAGGTGATTTCAAAGGGTCCTTTATTGACTTGTGGAACTCACTACCACAAGATGTGGCAGTGGAGCTCTAGAACCGTTCACCATATTCACCATATTCCTTTCATACTGCATCATGGTGTGGTACGCTGGTTTGACATCAGCTGATAGGAAGTGCCTACAGAGGGTGGTGAATACAGCACAAGATATTATGGGCTGTCCCGTGAATCTGCTGGATGAAATAGCGGAAGAACGTTGCCTCAGGAGCGTGAGGAAAATTCTCAGGGATGACTCACACCTTGGCTGGCACTTGATCTCCTGCCCTCAGGCAGAAGATATAGAAGCATGATTAGTCGCACCAACAGGGTAAAGAACAGCTTCTATTCATGGGCTGTTAGGCTGCTGAATGAAAAGATAACAACAGGGCAACTGACTTTCGGGTTTGGTGGGTGTGCGTCATTAACGAGGGGAATTAAGACTAAGAGAGCTGAGTGGGGGGGGGGTGCCTGTGTAATCTCACTGTATACAAGTTGTACAAGTGACAATAAAGTATTTCAATTTCAATTTCATATGTCCTCCTGCTCTCGTTCCTAAGCTACGTCCAGATTGCTCCTTTCTCTTTTAAGCTCTTCTGGTACACATAAGAACACAAGAAGAGCTTTGCTGGATTAGACCAAAGGTCCAGCATCCTGTCTCTTATGTCGGACAACCAGATGTCCATTGGAAAGCCCGTAAGCAGGACAAGAGTGCAACAGCGCCCTCCCCACTTTTGATTCCCCCCAGCTGGTATACCCAGAGTCATTCGGCCTCCAACAATGGAGGGAAGAGCATGACTAGTCACCATTTTGCTCCGATTGAGCCCACTGGTTTCAGAGCCATCACACAGCAGTCCAGCATCCTTCGCTATGGGTTTTTGACCAGCCTGATGGGCCAAGTGGCCATTAAGGACGCACCTGTTGGTCCTGCTGACCACCTGTTCTAATTCCTAGGGTTAACCGGTACAAATCTGGAGACGGAAGAGAACCTCAGAACTTCCTCGTCTGCTGATGCTCAGCCAAAGGGCCAGTCATCATCCACAGTGTGGAAGCAGCCCAAGGACAGTAAAGACTGGGCTGGCGAACATATTCCAAAGGACCAGAGTGACAGGCAGAAGGAACTAGGTCCCAGTAGCTATAGCTCAATGGAGAATGCGCTGCGGGAACCGTCTATTGCAGGTGAGAATAAAGGTAGTGGCTAGAAAGCAAAAAGGCTATAGAGGAAGGACAAGGAACCTGTGGCCCCCCTTCATTGCTAGACTACAAAACTCCTACCAGCCCAACAATATCTGTTGGAGCACTGGTGAGCTACCCCTAGTCTAGATACTATTGAGGAATTTGAATGAATCATTGCTGTAATCTATAGAGCAGGATTTGAAATGGCTAATCCTTGCAGTAGCTTCTGAACTCAGGGTTCATTTGAAATCTAGCCTAGCGGCTCCTGACTTCTTACAGTGCTACCAAGCTGGTGGTACTTCAGTGCAAGAAGCAGTGAAAACGTTACTCTGCAGTCACATTCCTTTGGAATTATTTCCCTCTTTCTGAGCATTATCGCAAAGGCAAATTCCAGCCAGGCAAAAGCAGTCAAGGAGGGTGCAGAGCCGGGCTGAGGAGGGGCCTGGTATGGGCATAGTCAGCCTGGAAGCCTACATTTGGCCCCTGAGTCACTGATAAAGGAATTAGGTCTTCGTTTTCTGCTTGCTCGATTTTTTCTTCCTGGAATGACACCTTTTCTAGATACGAGTGCATAATCACAATAATTAATAACCCGTTTGAAACACCAAATCATTTTCACCTTGTTTCTCCAAAGCTAAAAGGCAGAATATCGCTTTGGACTTACTTGAGTCAGAAAGGAAGTATGTTGTGAACCTCACCCAGGTCCTCAAAATTAAAGCCACGTTGTATGGGCAGGACGTGAAAAGGAACTCCAAGGATAGAAGGTATTTACTAATTGTACTAACTGTTGGGCAACAATGCTTTTCTTTAAACGTGCTGGCCGCTGTTTTGGATCCCTGCTGCCCTTTCCTCTTTCCATCCTTCCCTCTCCATTCAACTTTGTTCTTGCCTTCCTAAGCCAGGCATCCATTTGCTGCTTTACCTGGTCATGTTCTCTTTTTGATAATGGAGCGCCTTTTGTCCTCTCCAGACAGAGATCATCTCCAGCTGCTTAGCAGGCATTGTCTCCAGTGGCTTCAGGTGGCTGAAAACACTCCCATCTTGCCCTAGGAGCTGCTCAACAGCCACTACCAAACTTGTCCTGCTCAGGTCCATTGTGACCACTATTAGACCCACAGTTGAGGGTGAAACAGCCACCATGAGTTATGACACACATACCTGAGGGGAAGTCATTCCACTGCAGAAACGTGGAGAAAATCAGAACCTTAAAAGGACTGAAATGGACAAATTTATCCATCCCTAGTCAGATCTAATCTGGAATAGTTGTTGTTTTTTCTGCTGAAGGTATAATAATAATAATAATAATAATAATAATAATAATAATAATTTATTTATTTATACCCCGCCCTCCCCGGCCAGAGCCGGGCTCAGGGAGGCTAACACCAATAAAATCACAGTAAAAACATAATGGGGGGAAAGGGGGGGGCAATTTAAAATACAGGTTAAAATGCGATCTAAATGCAGCCTCATTTTAAAGTAGCCGATAAATCAAGACCATAAGGGGAGGGAAACATAAGGGTCAGACTGTGTCCAAACCAAAGGCCAGGTGGAACAGCTGTGTCTTGCAGGCCCTGCAGAAAGATGTCAAGTCCCGCAGGGCCCTAGTCTCTTGTGACAGAGCGTTCCACCAAGTCGGGGCCAGTACTGAAAAGGCCCTGGCTCTAGTTGAGACCAATCTAACCACCTTGCGACCTGGGACCTCCAAAATGTTGTCATTTGTGGACCTTAAGGTCCTCCGCGGGGCATACCAGGAAAGGCGGCCCCGTAGGTACGTGGGTCCTAGGCCGCATAGGGCTTTAAAGGTCAAAACCAAGAGGGTATAGCTCAGGAAAGTGATGTGGGGGTGGGAAGAGGATTAAATACCGGTGCCACTGCTTCAATTTAAAATAGCTGGAGGGGTCTACAACGTTGTGAGAAAACAAAAGTTGGGAGGTTCAATCAGATTCCCCCCCCCCCAACCCAACATCAAGTCTACTTCATTGTTAAGTCAAAATCAGCACCTTGAATTGTCTCTCAAATACCTTCTCACAGCTTCGGCCATGTGTAGTGTTTTTAAGTGCATTTCTTCTGTTTGTTAATGGCTCTTCAAAATGCCGTTCCCGCTGTTTCCTGGCTGCAGTTTTGTCCCCAATTCTCTTCGATACTTGGTCCAGCAGCATGTGGACTTACTTCATGCTCTGCAGGAGAGAGTCTTGAGCTGGCCGCGGCAAGGAATCCTGGGAGACATCTTTCTCAAGCTAACCAACGATGAGGTACATGTGTGAGGAAAAAATATGGGGAGCAGGAGAGGGATGCATTGTTGAAGTACAGTAATTGGGCCATTTTGGACCAGCGGAATGAATTGTACATGTATGTCGCCCCTCCCTCAAGAACTAAGCACATTACATTATCATATCATATCTAATCTAATCTACTTTTCCCTCAAACAAGCTTATAACTTCAGAGCCTAATATTGAGGTGTCCAACAGGTCAGAGAAATGTGGATTCTATATTATCTCTTGCAATTGTTTTTAGATGCTTTTTGTGTGTGTGGAGGGGGAGACAGGTTAATATTGAAGCATTTCCACCTTTTGTGGAAAAGGTCCATGATTTTGCCTCGGGGCATTTCGGTGCTGAATCGCTGCCTTGGTCCGTGTTTATCAAACAGAGTCAGGTGGAATCAGGGGACTCGTGTGTCTGTCACACACATAAGGATTCTCAAGAGATGTTTCTTATTTGCTTTTCAGAACGGTTTTTTGGATTATTATGTTGCTTGCTTGAGAGACTTGCCGGAGTGCATTTCGCTGATCCATGTGGTGATTGTGAAGGAGGTGAGTTGGGGTGCATCTTGAACCACTGGCACATCTGTGTGCTTTGAGCAGATTTTTAGTCATGTTGATGTTGATCCAGACCCATACAGAGATTCTGTAAAGAGGGTCTTCCCTCTTCACTTCTTTGCGCTGACAGGACACATTAGTTGGATACCAAGCTGTGAGATTAACTGACTTAAGCGCTCTTACCCCTTGTGTTTCACTCTGGACTATATTTATGCTGCCAAATCTATTTTAATGTTTGTTTATTGCATTTTAAATGGATTTTATTGTAAACTGCCTTGAGATGTTCTTATAAATGGTGGTATATAAACATTTCAGTACAAATTATCTTTTCTTCTTTATCTTCTCTTGCTGACAGATTGAGGAAGAAATTAAGTCTGATATTTACATATTCTTCTTTCATATTGTCCAGCGTGTTCCTGAATACCTCCTTCATTTACAGGTAAGATCTAATGAGGATCAGTGTTAGGAATATAAGACAACATCAGTTTCTGTTCTGCTCCAGAACCATTGCATTGCAGTGCTGTTTCTGTTCTGCTCCAGCTTGGCTTCTGACAAAAAAGCTATGTTAACTATGTTATTAATCTAATTTCCACTTTGGCAAATTTTACATAATTACGTACTTAATTTATTCTGCTATCGTTATATAATGCAAAGGAAGTGCAATGCATTTTAAAAAAGAAAATATTCAATTATATATTGTTTGGAGACTGAACACAACAACAGTAGTGCATGCTGATATTTGCTGTATTTCCATTCTGGACATGGGTGCAAACACCAGCAACATATTTCAGTTTTCATTCAAATTCTCCAACATGCCTAACACTATAAACGATTCTAGTTACAGGTAGGTAGCCGTGTTGGTCTGCCATAGTCAAAACAAAATAAAAAAAATTCCTTCCGGTAGCACCTTAGAGACCAACTAAGTTTGTTATTGGTATGAGCTTTTGTGTGCATGCACACTTCTTCAGATACCAATTAGCTCATACCAATAACAAACTTAGTTGGTCTCTTAAGGTGCTACTGGAACTTTTTAAATTTTGTTTCGAGTATAAACGATGATGACAGTGAGCTCTGCACAGCAGTCTTCGAGCAGTTGTTGTTTTTTTACTAACCACAACTTTGGGAATAACTTCAAAGGCAACCCCACGTAGAGTGCATTTCAGTGCTAAAATATTGAGGTTACCAAGGCATGGACGACTGTGGCCACATTATCTCTGTTCACAAATGGCCACATCTGGTGCACCAGCTGAAGCTGGTAGAAGGCACTCCCTAGTGACAAGGATGAGTCAATGATTAGAATCTTCCAAGGTACTGCAGCACCCTTTGTACGGTCATGCATAGGCCCTGGTGTAGAGCGTTCAGGATGTTTCATGTGATTCAGTGTGGCTCTCCTCCTTTTGCGCCAGAATATCCTGAAGTACACGGAGCAGGAGCACCCCGATTACTACCTCCTTCTGGTTAGTGTACAGCGCCTGCGAGTGTTCATCTCGCACCACAGCCTTCTTTTCCAGTGCAACGAAGACCTGCTGATACAGAAGCGGAAGAAGCTGAGAAAGTGAGTGAAAAG
Source organism: Podarcis pityusensis (assembly GCF_964106645.2). Taxonomy (NCBI): domain Eukaryota; kingdom Metazoa; phylum Chordata; class Lepidosauria; order Squamata; family Lacertidae; genus Podarcis; species Podarcis pityusensis. The sequence continues at coordinate 106,838,239 of NC_138026.1, read as the reverse complement.
GGGCTGCTTCCTTCTATTTTGATTAGGCACAGGCAAAGAAGAGCCAAGTTCTGCTGTAAGAAAAGTTGGAGTATGTGTCCACCCTCCCTCCCTGATCATTTATCCCTCAGCTATGGATCACTTCTGGTGTGGAGTCCAGGGGTGTATGTGAGAGAGAGAGATCGAGAGATGTCAGAAATGGCCTGGATGGGTGGGACCACGTGAAGAGAATGGTTGGACCTTGTTTCCGCTCATTCTCCCTTGCAACTGCTCCTCCTTGCATGATCACGATGTGCGAATCACAGGCTTGGGAACAGAGAGGTTCATCAGCCAGTGACACTTTCTGTGCCTGTTTATTCCTTGAGGAACACATGGCCTATGACTTTCAGAACAAACTTTCAACACCAGAATGAGTCTGTTCCTTGAAGTTGCTTCTTGCACCTTTCTCAGTGCCTTAAAAGCTGTTTTAAGCACAAATCTAGCTTTTCATTAACTTCTATGCAGCAGGTGGAGGTTTGTTTGTTTGTTGTTGTTTTGGCCACCCTCAGAAAGCAGTATATTTCTTCAGCTTGAAACATATACTCATATAGGAGGTATAATACACTGCTGAAGTGTTGTATGGAATTTGGCTCACGATTATGACCCTTTGAAATGGACTGAGGGAGCAGCTAATTAACTACCTGTCAGCTGTTCAATCCTTTAAAGCCACGTATACACTGAAGTTCTGTGAAGGTTTTAAAGTCTTTCTGTATTGTAAGTAAAGATGTGCATAAAATGCAAACAATTTATTTCCTAAAGTGAATTGTCAGCCCTAGTGCTTCAGATTTTTGGCTTTTTAAAAATGTAACTCCATAGCCATGAGGCCTAGGAACATGTTTCTAATCAGTCAATGAAAAATTAAGTTCTCACAAGCTGAATGTGTGCCCCAAACCAAATTTGTGGTATTACATCACAAAGCTGTAGAAACAATACAGCACAAGTATGAATGTAATGATCCACTGCTGCAATGAACGTGGGAATAACAGGCTGCCATTTGTAAAAGCTGGTCCTCATGGTTTGACTGATGGTGGTATTATATCTTGATTCCACTAGATCTTCCTTCGGAAAGTTATACAAAGGTCTAGCTTCTCTATGCGCCAGCGCTGGCCAAGATGCGTCTCCAACGCTTAGCGCTACTTCCATCCGCGACAGTGGAATCCACTCTGAAGAGGCCATGCAACTGTTCCCATCAGCCCCGACTTCTGGAACAACGGCCATGTGAGTGCAATGCTCTTTTAATTATTACACTGATACCCCACCTTTCCTTCAAGGAGCTCGTGGTGGTGGTGGTGCATGGTTCCCCCTCCCCATATTTTATCCTTAGATTTGGCTGAGATTCTGCAAATGGCCCAAGAAGGGATTTGAACCCAGGTTTCCCACAGTCCTAGCCCAACACTGTTGGTCGCTACACCACACTGGCTCACAGAGCATTACAGCAGCATCTGAGTAACCCTACTGCAGGATGAGAAGGTTCCATGGCAGAATTACTGTACTGGCGCTTCCTAAGCCCAGCCGGCTCTCTGTGCTGGCTGTGTGTGGGGCAGCTTTTTGCTCCAGGCCTTTTGCTTCTTTCCTTCCATTCCCTTTCCCATTGCAGTCAGTACACCAGGGCTGGAATAATTGAGGGTGCATTTTGCAAGGGAGGAAGAACCAGAGGACTTTGGATCCTAAAGATTCTCCACTGCCCTTAACAACTGCTGGCCAGACAACCATTGCCTGTGGCTGTGGGTCTTTCAGTGAGTGAAGTAGGGTAACCGTGACAGCGTAAGTTCCCTTCCTCCACAGCTGTGGAAGGGCACTTATCCGGTTCCCTCAATTGGCTGTTGGTCACTTTTAGGACTCCTTTATTGTTTTACTTCACATAATTTCAGCAGAATTGTATGTATTTAATGATTACTGCATCCACTTCTCTTCGTAGCTGTAATAGCTCAGGCTGAGGTAGGCACCTATCCAAAACTATTCATAAAAGGGTTTTTTTTGGGAGGGAGGTTTGTTCCCCTGATGTGAGGTGCCGAAGGCTGGCAGAGTGCAAGGGAGGTTTAGTCTGGCAGTGCTGAGAAGCGCTTTGAATAGAGCCAGATTAAGGATGGACTTGAGAGTAGATGCACTGAAATCAAAGGGTCTGCTCTGAGGATGACTAACATTGGCGCTCACCCATAACATTGAAGACCAGAATGTTGAGGTTCTTGCTTAGTTATCTGTAAACCACTTGACGACTAGGGTGCTCCCATATTGTTCTATGTTGCTTGCAAACTGCTGCGACATGTCTTTCATGATGCAGCGAAGTATATAAAATAGGGCAAGCTCTTGACCCCAAAACTGGGGCTACCTGGTGTGTTTCCAGTCCAAACTTTCCTCAACAGCTCATGTTTGGTCTAGGGCTGGATTTAGATTTGATGAGGCCCTAAGCTACTGAAGGTAATGGGGCCCTTTATATGTCCAGCTGTCCTTTGCCAACAACAAATTGTTGCTGTTTTTTGTGTTGAATATATACTATATGGTAATTTATGGACCTAATAGATATCTAAAGCCATTTGCACGTGTTGCCATGCAACCAGTCCATGAGGAGTGTAGGCACCCTATATATAGAAATGAGCAAACCAGTGATATTTTAGGGAGCTGGCTAGCAGACGGGGCCCATTACTTACATCATAGGAGTCTACACAATACAAAACACTGTTGCTGTATGTAGGTTTTACAGTCATACCTCGGGTTTAAGTCGCTTCAGGTTAAGCCTTTTTGGGTTGCGTTCCGCGGCAACCTGGAACTAACAGAGCGCGTTACTTCCAGGTTTCGCCGCTCGCGCATGCGCAGACGCTCAAAATGCCGTCCCCTGCATGCACGGAAGCGGTGAATTGCAACCTGCGCACGTGATGTGCGTTGTGTTTGCTTCAGGATGCGAACGGGGCTCCGGAACAGATCCCGTTCGCATCCAGATGTACCACTGTATTTTATCTTCTATTTTGGAAATTGTTGTTGTTTTTTCCTTTAATTTTTTTGGGCACCCCCAAGAGTATGGGGCCCTAAGCTACAGCTTGTTTAGCTTATACCTAAATCCGACACTGGTTTGGTCTCCCTTCCAAGGCACTCGAGGTCCCACATGAAAGCGAGCCCCCAACAAGGCCTGGAGGGCCTGCAAGGCGCTTCCCCTTGCGAGTGGGAAACGGACGGGCGGCGGCCCGAGCACGGCCTGGCGCCCTCTCAGCTCAGCGAGCACGACCTGAAAGCTCTGGCCGCCTCCCTGCACGCCCTCCCGGACCTGGAGTACGGCGGCAGCAGCGCCCCTCCCTCGACGGGCCCCGACGGCAACCGCGAGCGGCCCCGTCGGCGGGCCTCGGCGGCGGACCTCCTGCAGGACAGCTCCGGCTTCGCGCCGGACTACGAGGGCTTCGAGTACCGAGGCGACCCTTACGAGGAGGTGGAGCCGCTGCGGAACCTGCCCGCCTTCGAGGCGTGCTCGCCGGCCTCGTCCGAGTCCAGCATCGACATCTGCTTCCTGAGGCCCGTCCACTTCACCAACGAGCCCGGCAGGACGGAGCGCACGCTGCAGCCGCTGCCCAAGAGCGCGGCGCCGCCGGCGGCCAGCGGCACCTACAAGCGCGAGGTTTTCCGCAGCAAAGGCAAGCAGCTGAGCCGCTCGCTCAAGGAGTTCCCGCGCAGCAGCGGCGGAGGCGGAGGCGGCGGCTCCGAAGGCATCGCCAGCGCCAGGCTGTACAGCACCCGCAGCAGCAGCGGCAGCCGCCTGCCGCCCCCGACGGAGAGGGGCTTCCCGGCCCACGGCGCCCCCTCCGCCGCCTCCCGGAGCTCCCAGCGGCACCACTTCCCGCCGCCGAGAGGAGCGGGCGACCAGCCCAGCTTTCTGGAAGTAAGGAGAGCAAAAGGCAAGGGCAAAGGCGCTTCCTCGCCAGGGTCTAAGCGACGGGGGAGGAGGGGGAGGAGCGAGGGCGGGCCCTGGGTGTCCCCCGAGTTCCCACAAAATTCATGAAAATTCAAATTTCGATGCCAGGGCCAGGCACGCTGTATGGCACCCATGGCCCCGGACTCCCACCGTTGTGGGGCCAAGCTGGCACACTTGAGTGCGGGGGTTAGACCATAGCTGTCAATATTTCCCTTTTTTAAAGGGAAATTCCCTTATTCCAAATAGGATTCCTCGCAAGAAAAGGGAAAAGTTGACAGCTATGGGTTAGACCTGTGACCTGAAGGTCCCCTATCATTATCCTTATTGTTAAGTTGTGGGTGAACATATCAGACAACACAGCGATTCTTCAAACAGCTCTTGTTTATTCAGAGGCCAGAACAGAACTGAACCAAAGGGTTCAGTCAGCCTTCATACAACGCAACTGTAACACTTTCTGTAACTATCCAATCACTGAATGTCACTTTCAATCCCTTATTTGCATATGTGGACCTGAGTGAAAACTATCTACAGTATCCCCCTGCTGGCCTAGGGTGGGAACTTCAGTACATAACAATTATCATTAATTAATGCCTCACCTTTTTCCCTGAAAGGGACTCAAGGCAGCTTAACATACCCTCCACCAGTTCTCCAATGAAAATAGGGTTATCCTATTTAATAATAATAATAATGATGATGATGATGATGATGATAATTTTATTATTTATACGCTGTCCAACAGACTGGGATGCCCCAGCTACTCTGGGCAGCTTCCAACATATATAAAAAAATAAACATTCAAAAACTTCGCGATACTGTACAGAGCTGCTTTCAGATGTCTTCCAAAGGTTGGCACTGGGGTCGCATAGCTCTGCTTCGAAAACTCCAATGCAGGAGAGTCCACCAAAGTATTAGACATATTTGATGCAGGTGGATTTCTCGGTGTATGGTTTATTTAAACTGTTACATTTGAAGTCAGGGTTGAAAAGCTGAAAAAAATACAAATCTCAGCAGCCCACTTTCTTACTGTGAACAAAATGTGAACATAGAGCAGGCTGCCTCACAGCATACATCACCCCATAGTGTAGCCTACTTTGAATCATAGCTGTCAGCCTTCCCTTTTTTTTTTGCGGGAAATTCCCTTATTCCAGCGCAGTTTCCCGCTGCTATCCTGGATTGTTAAATATCCTCCCGGGACAGGTGAGGCTGCTGATCCCTTATTTTCAGATCTGAAAGTTGACAGCTATGCTTTGAATTCCCAGTCCAGTTGGAGCCATTGTGGTGCAAAACTGTCTCTGGTTACATAGCCTTGCCTTTGGGGCCATGTTTGAGTTGTGACATACTGAATACAGACACTGACTTTTAGGTACTATATAAATAGCTCTGGAGTGAAGCAGTCTCTCAGCATCCAGTTTTCATGAAACAGTTAGTGCCTGCATCCCTGTAGTTGTCGAGGCGAATGGAAGTACCAATTCGCATGGGGAAAAGAAAGGGAGCGGTTGTAAGAAATACATGAAACTTTTTTGAAGCACTCCAAGCAAAACAGACCTGAAAATAAGGACAAGTGTGCAAAGGCAAGGATGCCTTTGTCATTCTACTTTTAGGCACAGGGGCTTGTAAACAAGGGTTTGTTATATCTGTATTTGTTTAATGCCATTTATAATTTTTGCGGGACAACTTTGTGAAATTCTTGTTTTTTTCATTTCAGGAGATGCATTTAGAAGACAACACCAGATTTTCTCATAGGGATGACAATGAGCAAACCTCTTTCAGCAGCCACACTCCAAGGCAAGAACAGAAAGGGAGATTGCGCAGTTCCTTCCGCAAGCTGTTCAAAAAGAAGTGAAACACACATCTGATTTTAAAATTAGCTTATTTTAAAATTAAGACACCAGCTTTTTGGCACTTGAAAAGAAGAAACAACCAACTCCTGAATTTTTTAGGAACTAGTATTTTATCCTGACTTGGGGGGTCAGAAGCTTACCGTATTTTTCTGTCTATAAGATGCCCCCATGTATAAGACATCCCCTATTTTGGGGGACTCAGACTTAAGAAAATGGCCCCAGCACTATCCGTGTATAAGATGCCCCCTAATTTTTGACATAATTTATTAGGGGGAAAACCTAGTCTTATACACTGGAAAATACAGTATTTTGCCACTCACACAACTGTTAACTTATTGCTGCCATCAAGCAATAAGGGCCTCGCAGTTATGGAAGATTGTAGTATGATGTCATTGATGTATATGTCACAATATTTCTGAATCTCTTATCAGGACATTGTACGTACAAAGTCCAGACGTGTGCTATTTCACTTTTGCTACATGTTTATTATAATTAGGCAGGATATAAGGGCTGTACAGTGGTACCTTGGTTCTCAAACTTAATCCGTTCCGGAAGTCCGTTCCAAAACCAAGGCATGCTTTCCTATAGAAAGTAATGAAAAATGGATCAATCCGTACCAGACTTTTAAAAACAAACCCTAAAACAGCAATTTAACATGAATTTTACTATCTAACAAGACCATTGATCTAGAAAATGAAAGCAATATGTACTGTACTAAAATAAATAAAACAGTATTGTAGAGGATAAAAATTAAAATTAATTTTTTTCTTAACTGCATTGAGGATAGTCATTGTTTGTATTGCTTTTATCCATTTCTGCAGTCACACAATCAATCAATCAGTCAGTAGCTGAACTGGGTTCCACACAGTGACAAAAACAAATTAACCGAACAAGCCTCAAAAACAAAAACGCAAAAGAAATAGCAAAAACAAAAGCGCCAAACTTAATCCATTCCAGAAGTCCGTTTGACTTCCAAAATGTTCAAAACCAAGGCGCAGCTTCTGATTGGTGCAGGTGCCCCTGAAACAATAGCCAACAACTGCATTGGATGTTTGACTTCCAAAAAATGTTCGAAAACTGGAACACTTCCAGGTTTTTGGCATTTGAGAACCAAGGCGGTTGAGAACCAAGGTACCGCTGTATACTGATGTGTTTTGGGATGTCAGGTGACCATCCCTAGTAGACATCATGGAGGTGAGCACGAACCATCTAGTCCAGAAGTGGGACACAGGGACCTATAAAGAACTCCTACGTCATTTTACAACCCACCCACCCACCCACCCCAACCATTTTAATTAGCTAGCAAAATGTGGAAACATCTTTGCATGGTCCTAGATGGATCTGGCTGCCATCTCTAGGACGGCTCAGATTTAAGAGTAGCCAGGAAGTAAGTGTGTGTATAGTTCATGCAATAACTGATTTACAACTTAGTCTGTTTTAATGATGCAACATTGTTGTTGTTTTAAAATACAGTTGGATTGATGCTGAAAGAACAGATCTTCCACTGTTCTTTCTCCAAAAATATAAAGTGGTGCTACAGTGGAATCTGAATTTCTAAACAGACGTCACAGAAGAATCAATTTTATTTTAAAAGTGGTGGGGAATATTCAGAAGAGGGAGAGGAACTCCAGGAGAAGTTGACTGGTTTCTTAATAGTCTAGGCATGTATTTATTTTGTTTCAAATAAACTTTGCTGTATTATTCAGACCAAGGGTATTGCTTGAGAATACAAATACTGAACCTTGAACAAGCGCTGCTGAGCATCCCAACGCGAGCCTAAAAGTTGCTTCTCGTGCTACAATTTATATATTCTTGGTTATACTCCTGATTTACAGCCAGGTCTAAGAGCAGTTGGGAAGAAGAAAAGCTTCTGTCAATTTCCTATGTTACATGTATACAAGTATCTACTGGAAACAGTCCAAAGGCTTCATATCCCATGCAGATGTTTAGGAAGATAAGTGTGTGCAACTGACCAAGGAAAGCAGTAACAAGTACCAGATTAATCAATAAACTGGTAATTATGCTTTCTCATTGAATTGTAGAGTTGGAAGGGACTCAAGGGTCATCTAAACAAGCTTGCTCCATCCTCCATGTGACAACCCTTTAGATATTTGAAAATGGCTATTCCTAAGGTGTATTTTCTTACACGTCCAACACCAAACAGGCCATTTCAGGAGACTGGATGTACAAAGGATTATCCTTCCACTATTATTAAAACCAACTGCAAGTAATTTTTTTCTGCTGTGTTGCCTACAAGAGACTAAATCATAACTGGGGTGGTGGTGGGAGGAATCTCCATATGTAGACACTGTTAAGTATTCACGTATTTCAGATAAATACCGGTACCAGAATTGCCATACATCCGGAATTTCCCGGACATTGCCGGGATTTGGCAGTTCAAAACAGTGTCCGGGCAGAAATTGCTTAAATGTCCAGGGAAATCCATTCTTCCTGCAGACCTATCTAATCTCAATTGTTTAAGTATAAAAAGTTACTGCAACAGCAACGTAGCAAAATACTCAGTTTAGCAAAAAGTTGGAGGTCAGATGGAGCGAGACTACTGAAGAATGCAACCACACTGTCAAGACTTGCATAGCATGGTATAACTTTAGCTCATCCTACGCACTTAATTATTCTGCAGTGGTAAATTTATTTGCTTTCTGTGTTAGGAGTGCATCTGCACCTTTGCGTGGTACCCAGATACTCTTAACTGTGGGTGATCTTTATAGGACAACACTACACAGAACAAAATTAAAATAATGCAGCAGGCTCACAGACCTAAGTTTTTACATATACAAGGATAAACACTTATAGGATATGTAAGGCATTTTTATTTATTTTTTATGAACAGATCTCTTGAATGCCAAAAAGTAACAGCCACTATTAATTTTCACTTTAAATGCAATCTGAATACCATTGCAGACATAGCATACAAAGCTGACCTACAGACATGATTAGGTACACACATAGGCCCATAAGATTTGCCGGTTTAGGATATCACCACTTCAACCTTAACGCAGCTGGATTGGACTGCCATAGCTTCTCAACCATTTTAGCAAAGTATCCATGCCATTAAACAAAAGGCAATACGTTTTAAATATACAAATTATTAGAATTCATCAAAAACACAAACCTGTACATAGAGAAACAGAAAGTTTGGTTTCTAAATCGGCCAAATAAGAAATGCGACCAACAAGAGAATCTACCGTGTTTCAGAAAAAAAGAACCCATTTTTTTTAAAAAGGCACATTTGGCAGCTACTGAAAGTTGCATACACATCTGGCACAAGTTTCCCCCCCTTTCGCCTGGGTACATTACTGTTTTACAAAGGTCTCAATGTGCAATTCTGCAGCAACTGACTGCTTAATGCACTGTTTTGCTGTTAAAGGCAAAAGGGGAATTTGCTCACAGTTGACAGAAAAAAATATGCACTTTAAGGTTTTTTGTTTTAAAGTAACAAAATTAATGGCAAATAAGGCATGAAAATTCATCCCAAAAAACCCAAGTGCTTTTGGCTTAATACCTTTCATCAGCAATAGGCCTGCATTTACTTTTCATTAGCAGAGAAAAATTATTTAGCTCTTCATAAGTATGGAAGTGATCACTGATCAGTTTAAGAGCACAATTTACAGCAGCTGTATGTGAGTTACCTCTTGCACCAGAGAGAAAACATCCAAAGAGGTTGCCTTGTTTATTTCTCCCCTCCCCCACTGTTAATTAAAAACCAGTTTTCTATTACAGCAAGCTCCTCCCTTTCAACCACCAAAAATGTAGGGAATAGCAAGGATTTAATTTGTGCATTTTTTTTGTACACTGAACAGCAAGCAGGCAAGACACAATGACGAGAAAACATTCAGACAAGCTGACACGTTCCAACAAAAACCATTCAGGAACTTATCCAGCTACAATGAAAACCACCCCAAACAGCTCCATCTACACTGAACACTACTAACCTTCAATAGATGTTGTTAGTCTCTAAGTGCCACCTACCATTTTCATAGCAGTGAGGCCAATTTTTATTTGGAGTCATGGTGGAACAAAATAATCCTTTTTTGAATTTCTTAGGAGACTACTTCCCTCTTCTTCTTATTCTTTTAAAAAAACAGACACCCAAAAATTCTCCAGGCACCCCTGCACAGGTGCTAATTCTGCATCTCACCCTACAGAGTGGCTTTTCAGGGAATGGAGGGAGTGCCTACAGTGGTATGAGGGGTGATGGTTAAAAAAGCCCAGGTATGTGCATGCCGATTTGGATCTCAGTCAATTTTAAATGTAGCAGACACGACTAATTTGCAAACCTACTCAAATTCTAAGGTAGAGTTTAAAATGGAAAAAACCAACCAACCCATGAGTTAAATTTGAGCAACTTACAGGCGCGTGTGGGTATGACAGCAAGCAGCAGCAAGACATGGCAAAATGAAAAAAATCCCACTCTGTAGCATGGCAAGGTCAAAACATGGGCATCAACTTCCTGCTTACAGGCTCTCAAGATTTCCCTCCCACTTTATTTATTATACTGCAGTTGGCACATTACTACCAGAGAGTGAAAAGGCAGTTTACTATCAACCTCTAATAGCCAATTTGCTAGAGGAACAAATTTTTATTTCCAAGTCTGGGTGAAATGTATGTCAACCACTTAGTTCTATATAACCAGTACTTGGATACCTCTCCATTCTTCCTGATGTTCAGTTATGTAACATCATCTCTATGGGGTTTATACTCCTACACAAACAGATATTGAAAAATAATGTTTTAGATCGTCTGGTGAAGAGTTCTATGTAAGTCAGAAGTCTGCATACACAAATATTGGACCCCAAAAAGTTTATTTCCTTTCCTACTTTGTGACTTTCCAAAGTCTTGATTGAGGTACTAAAATTCTACAAAGTAGTTTTTTAAGGGGAATATTCTAGCAACTCATTGGGATGGATTTTGAAATATGCAGTGAAGTTTACTTCTGAAAAAGCTCGCCACTTCTTGTGGATAGCTCAGTTGGTAAAAGCGTGAAACTCTTAATGTCAGGGTTTGTGAGTTTGAGCCCCACATTGGGCATTGCAGGGCGTTGGTCCAGATGACCCTCAGGGTCCCTTCCAACTCTAAAATTCTATGATTCTATGAACTGCATAATGGATGTTTTGGGTAAGCACAAAGTAATTCTAATCAAAACAAACATTTTCAGTGCTTAAAAACACAGCACATTTAACACAATGAAAGTTGATTATGTTAAACAAGAGGCCTGAAGAACTACACACACTTTGCACATGTACAACATCTGCTGCGGGGGATTTGGGGAAATTTTGCACACTCAGATTTAAAATCTGTACTTTTTATAAGTTCTGCTGGCCTAAATATTTTACTTCAGTTACCATAAGAGACCATGAAGCTGATGGACAGCCTCAATGAAACAAATGACTTCGTTTCTCAGTTGCTTAAACTAATTCTTTTGTCATCTTGGATTAAGTATTTTATTTATTTAAACTGTTTGTATACTGCTTAATTATCAAAGTTATCTGGGTTGTATCAAGGATGATAATTTTAGCAACTACGGGGCTGCTGGAAATATTAAGTGAACATCATTTTCCCACTCAAAACAAGAATAAGACAGATCTGTACAAAACGTTGCTGCTTGCAAATGCTAAATGGATTTATCAAACTATAATCCTGCCCCCACTTTTTTCTGGAGTGGATTGATTAGGGAACTTTTACTCTGTAGGCAGAGCCTGGAGAAGCGACATTAGAGTGTTTTTCCTAGTTGACTCAGGTGGGCGTAATATCATCTGCAGTATTTTAAAGTTCTTATGGACAGGAGCATTACCACTACCTTTAGTATTACAAGAAAAAAAATGTATTTAAGTATGGAGCAGTTTCTCAACTTTCCCTTAGCAAGTTCAGTCATTTTAAAGTATCTCTAACCCTCAGCTGGGCTCAACTTAACACTTGTCATAGGCTAGCATTATACAATTTTTTATCTCAGAATGCCCTTTTGTTTCTGCATATCGTACATGTTAAGAAGGATCCATTTAATGCAGGTTAAATGAACGTTTTCCTGAAATGCAAAGACCACACTACATAATGCTGTAGAAGTGTCTTAGAACAGTAGGCTTTCATGGTGATACGGTCCTCTACCATCACTGTTCCAGTGACATGGCTTTCTAGATTACCGAAATGTATTTTGGTTTTGCCAAGGAGAAAACATCCTATAAGAGTCTTAGCAACTAAGGATACAATACTGCACCATTCACAAGTCCTAGTGTAGTAGAAAGGATTAAAATATCTTCAATAAGTGGCATGCATTACTATCACAGTACAAGAATCAGAAGCGCAATTCACAGGTCTATGGATAATCCAAGGCAAAATATTCATGTAGATTATTTTCTTTCAAACATTTCTGACACGGTCAAGATCAGTTTCAAGGTTTAAGAAGTTAAACAGAGTTTGGAATTCTGAACTGTATTATATGCTTGAGATCCATGTTAAGCACACAGATGTTCACTTCCGAATCACCCCTAACACACATTTATTTCACATGCCAAACCTTGGATTTCTTCTAATTTTTTTCTTTACAGACTAAAACAATGAGCAAGAAAGAGAGGTGTGTACCACAGCATGTGTCTCCTCCTCAGTGCTTTAAACTGAAATGTACATTTAGAAATGCAATAATTTAATATATGTCAGCCAGACAAAATATCTGTATCTTTATTTCAATTAAATTAAAAACAATTTGCAAGTATATTTATGCAACATTCACTATATACATATGATTTATTTATGCAACTACAAGGCAATTCTATGGGTGCTGATTATTCATCTACCTACTGCTAGTTAAAACATGGTGATAACTAGGGAATATGGCCAGCGGATCATCTTTTGCATTTTCATGGCATAGTCTCAAAGATGTTGCACTCCCAGCCATTAAGTGGCTTATCAGTAAACCTTAAAATGAAGACCTAACCTAGTCTAGATTTAACAGTCTTCTAAATGGAGAAACAGATTCAACTCTGACAATAGCATTGTTTTGCAGTTTGCATCATTGGTGTCATTCATATAAGACTTAAATCTCATTTGTTTAAAGGCGGTTAAAAGTTAGGCATTCTGTTTACTGGCAAAAAATTCTTTTTGAACTGGCACCATAATATTCATAAAGGAGGAGGAAAGTACCTCTTTGGTGAAGCCTAGGTACCCATGTATTACTAGTAACAGTTTGTAAACAGGACTGCAGTACGGTGCTATGTCTTAGCTCTATGTTGGTTCAGTTCAGTACCACAGATCTTCCTCACAGTCCAGTTCATGATTTGAAAGCAGGGAATAAAACAAAAGAAAATTAAGAAGACTATCAAGTTCCCTGTTTGAGATTCATTTTTTAAAAAGTGCATAATATTTTTACTCCAAGAACTTACATCATGGTGGACAGATGAATACAGGACTATGCATTTTATCCCTCACAGGACGTTACACAAAGCACAATGTCTGCTTATTGGCCCAAAGAGATCTGCAATTCTGATTTCTGGTACATTCAGGTGTCCACTGACTTTAGAACAGGGCCCTGCATACTATACTAACAAACAGCAACAGTTTATTCACGATAAGGGGCCTGTTATTAAGATTCTTTCTTCTTCTTTTTGTACACCAAATATCAAACGTAGAGTCTTTAGTGTTAGGAGCAACACAGCTCAACTCCTTGGTGCCCACAAGGTACAGTGCATCTATTGCCAGCAACAGACATGGCACCAGGGAAAGCATTCTCTCTCGAGCACAAGGGAGAATTCAGGTGGAGTGGGCGTTCTCCAGCAAAGGGGGTCCATCACGATGCATCAATGGATGCGTGGGCTCCCTTTTGTAAGTTTTTGGAGGAAGCTTTGGGATATGTTGAGAAGTGCTTTGCCGAGGAGGAACAGGTGGCCCAGCAACAGAATGGAGGTCCGTATCTTGGGGTATCAAAGGAGGTGATGGCAAATGCCTCCGGACAACGTGAGGAGAAGGTGTCTGGGGGGGAGGCGGAGTAAATGGAGACGGACTGTTGGGAAAGAAAGTGTTGCCCAGTTCACTTTTTCTGCCTAAGGGTGGTGGCTGGAGATGGAGAGGTGAACTAGAGAAAACATCAGGAGTTCGTACAGGTTCTCGAGGTGGCAATACAGGTGGGCTTTCTGGGGGGTCAGAGATGGAGGTCCTGTCTGGCACTGAGTATCTCGGTGAATAGATTTTTGATGTCGGCTGCCGAGGAGGGATTGCTGGTGGGCTGTCCAGATGTGCAGAAGAAATCTGAAATATAAAGATTTGTTAGTACATAATTCAAAGACCTCAATGTATGCCAAGATGGTACCTCGCAAAAGAAGGCGAAGACACTTTGGACTAATTCCACCTACAGAGGTGAGTTGAGAGAGTTTACCCAATACAGGTTGTTCTCTTTTAGAGTAGAAAGAACCCACACAGCACGTCTAATATGAATTATCTTCAAAGGATTAGAGAAAGCCCAAAGCAGGAATGGCCAATCCTTGGGTTGTGGACATTATCTACTATCCAAAAGAACCTACCAATTTTGGTAGCAGCAGCAAAAAGAAAAAGTTGGGTGTGCAAAGCGCAGTGCTGTGATGGAGCCCACCTCTTCAAATTTGTCTCTGGAATGATCATTTGAGCAACGGGGGCAATGACACCTAGTCCTCAGCTGATCGGCATGGAAGAGGAGGGGCTAGGTGCCTGCCTACCTGCCTGTGAGAGTATGCACAAGAGTGTGTGGGATGGCCAGCTGCACTGCTGGCACGTGGCCCCTAGAGGATGAATGTGGCCTTCTGGCCAGAAGGGTTTAGCTACCTCTGGTCTAAAGGCTTTCATTTCATCTTACTTCTAGGAGTGCTCCTACAACAAGATTCCAACAGAGGACAAAGGCCGGATACCCATATAAAGGAGAAGGTGTATGTGTGAGGGGGGAGGGGGAAATAGGAGAGGGTTGTCAGACTCTTCTCTATTGCCCACATCTCTTCCAGAAGCAAGAGATGGGAAGAGGAAACGGAATCGGGCTGGATAGGTAGGAGATCCAGCACAGGAGATGGGAGCCCTTTAATGGATAAAGACAAAGAGTTGCACTAAAGGTGTTCCCAGGTGCAAAAATGTATAAGCAGAGGAATAAATAGGGTCACCAGTGGCAACCAGAAATTTTATTTTTTACTAAAGTCGTTATTGTTCTCCCTTCCTCTTAAAAAAAAAGGTTATCCATTTGGATGGGACCCAAACTAGTTCTCCCATTGTTTTTGCAGGCGCATACCTTATTGGGTCTTCTTTTTTTAACTTTCTTAAAGCTGCTAATTGTGAGTATGGCAGCAGGATCCCTACCTTTTTCAAACAGCCACTTAAAACTGAAACTGCAGGAACCAGAGCTCCAGGAGCTCCAGGAGGTGGGACTGGGTATGGAAACACTGAAGCAGCTTTAAATAGCCCATTCATGCTGTGCCTTTACATTAAAATTAAAATAAGCCAAACTCATTTATCATTATAGATTATAGGTGGAGCATAAAAAACCCAGAATGTTTTCCCCCCAGTGAATGTTAACTTTTGCTGTCACCTTGTATAAGAATTAAATGAAACTAGGTTGTAAATCTGAAGCTCCATTTATTTTAAAGGGTGGAATAAACTGTTTCCTCCGTGGGGAGCCACACACTAGTGGTCTTTTGTCTTTAAAGGTTGTGGGGATGGCAGTGACAACAGGATCTCCCTCTCCACTGTATTTTCATCTTACTGTTCCTGCAGAGAGAAATGCGGTGAAATTACCTTTGAAGGAGAAGATTCAGCAGGAGCAGATTCTGGACGTCTCCGGGGAGGAATAGGAGGGGGAACGGTAATTTCATCTGAGCTTTTTGGAAAACTTATGGAAGACACAGAAGCTGACCCTGAAAGTGTATGAAAAATTCTATTATCCATCTCATTTGAATTTTTCTACTTTTCTAGTACTTTAACAGTAAATTCTAAACACACAAAGTACAATACAGCATATAAAATGTATGCCTCTTATCTATAAGCCTCCTTCTGCTAAGTTCCTGAGGAATCAGGATTTCTTTTCACAAACAAAACAAGGCAGCTTAAGCCAAAGAGCTGCCAATGGCTGTGGTATTCTTAGTGTTGTATCTTATGTTTTAACATGCCCTTGGACCATGGATTGATAAAGGCCAAGAAAGAAACAAAATGAATTAAGAAAATAAAATAATTGTCACTGTTACTAGCATCCTGCCATGTACAGGGTCTTTTAAAAGAGGCCCTGTGGAACATGTGTACTCTGTATCCACGGGACCTCTTTTAAAGGACTCACCCTGTACAAACAGCAAACAAGGCATTCACTTAAAACAGTACACCTCAGTCTTCCCTTTTCAATCATGGTTTGAATTCAATCAAATTTAAGAAAACCGTTTTCAAAATACAAGTATCAACTAAACTATTTCCTGTGGTTTGGCACATAACAGCAGGATCAGAAAACATGCCCACATGCGACACAGGCCAAACTACTTAAAAAGGAGAAGAATAGCTCAATCCTTGCTAGAGCACCTACTTGAATGAAAAGGGGTGGAGGGATCAGAGTCAAAGACACTGCAAACATCTGTGGTGCTGGAAGTGGACGATGGTGGAGGTGGGGTGAGAGGTGTTCTTGGAGAGTTTGGTGCAGAAGCAGCACTTTCTGTTTCACTCTCAGGGACACGACTGTAACTGATTTTTCTTGGCTCCTGTTGCAGAGGTGTAGGGTGTCTCATGGTGCCTGGTCTTGGGTTTGATGGACGAACACCCGGAGATTTGAGAGAATAGGTGTACTTTTTGGGCTGCACAGAAAACCAAAAACACTGTTTATACGAAGAACACTGATAGTTTTTACTGTAAAATTACTTACTTTTTTCCCTTTTAAAAAGTTTGTGCAGCTCCAACTGTATTTTATAGCATACATTAACTGAGAATAAAATCTAAATACTCACAAATCTTGGGGGTGGCTTGACGTTACGTGGCTCTATTTCTAGAGACTTGTTGAACAGATAATCTGCAAACTCTTTTTCCATGCTATTTCCCATTGGATTCAGATTTTCAAAAAATTTCTGAAACCCAAAATATTCAGAAAGATTAACACAGAATCGACAGATCTGTTGAACGGCAAAACCAGATTAAAATCAACTCTTATTTGACGAGGACATGCTCTAGAAGTTGATAATTGAGAAATAAAAGGACTGTAGAGTAGGGAGCCAGTCTAAGGGCTGAAAATAAATTCAGGTGTAATAAAATCAGCCCAATACCCTGGGTCAGCAAAGGAGCTTCAACCTACAGTATAAGCATTTCCTCATGGCCACTAAAAGGAAGCTGAACCTGGAAGAGCAAAAAATCCTACTTACTCTGATATCAGCTTCTCCTCTTAGGCAGTATGGCTGGTTTTGGTACTGTTGGATCTCCCCTGTTATCTCAGCCACCTTCCTCCGCTTACTGAAATTGATAAGTTCTTTCCCATGTCGTTTGAGAAATTCAGGATTGCCTTCTTCCGTTTTCAAGATGTTTGTTAAATAAATTCCTACAATTAACGTCCAAAAAAATTGCAGCTATAAAATGGTTATGGTCTTTCAATGGAAAACTAGAATTAAGGTTAGAGCTACAAAGGCTTTGGGAAGGTTGAATTATGCACTTAATTTTTTTCTGAAGATCCAACAAAGGGATTCCTGATCTCCTCTCCTCCAAGCAGATGTGCCAGCTGGCCTTGCTGCTGCTACTTACATGGGGTGAAACAAAGTTTGGGCTTCATCTCAACACATGGTTAACTAACCTAGGATGGTGGCCAAAGGGCACTGCCCACTTAATGCCCGTTTGTGACCAAGCCATTCTAATGGCAAGCTACACCTTTTGTCACCTGCCTCTCTACCCACCTCTACACCCTCCTTCAAAACTCCACAGTGCCTCCTAACCCTTTCCTCAGCTTTTTGTTACTAGCTTCCAGACTCATGGCATGCACTCAACCACCCTCTTTGAATTTCATCCTCATTTTTTTTTTTTTTGCCTGCCATTCTACCAGCTCTTCATCTGAAAGGCTCTCACTCAATAATAATTTTTAAAAGACAGTCTATCCACATACAGATGGGTAGCCGTGTTGGTCTGCCATAGTCGAAGTAAAAAAATTCCTTCCTGTAGCACCTTAAAGACCAACTAAGTTAGTTCTTGGTATAAGCTTTCGTGTGCATGCACACTTCTTCAGATACACAGGGTTATGTATCTGAAGAATACATAAATACATAAAGAATAAATAAAGAATACATCTGAAGGTTGTGTATCTGAAGAAGTGTGCATGCACACGAAAGCTTATACCAAGAACTAACTTAGTTGGTCTTTAAGGTGCTACAGGAAGGAATTTTTTTACTTAGTCTATCCACACACACCAAGGCTTACAATGCAACCGACCTAACACAGAATGAAAAAGGAGGAGGGGATGGAGCGGGTGAAGCAGGTACCAGGACAGGTTACAGTGTTCTTATAACAACCAGCTGGGGTTTCAACTGTTCAGGGAAAGGAGGATGAAATGGCCCTGCTTTCCTTCTCTCTCTCTGCTCTGCAGCCCGATAAAATGGCTGTTGCTAATAAGTGCTGAAGGAGAGAAAGGCTGAAAGACTGGAGGTCTCACAGTAGAGCCAATGGAGTGACCCTACTTCCCTTCTTTCCCCTTACCTTCAAAGGCCTCCAAGTTCCTTCTCTCGCCATTCTTATATCTTTTTTTGTATCTATCCATGACTTTCATTCCTCCAGCTCCATCACCCTTCACTGACTTCTAGACCATCTGTGATGTTACCTATTTTCCTTCTTCTTCAAAACCCACAGTTTCCATGAAGCCTTTAGTACCACCCCATAATCCCCATGCCCTATCACCAAGGCTACATGTATGCAACTGAAACAGTAATACATTCCTTTTTACTACCTTCCATAGCACCCCTTTGGTGTGTCAAATTTCAGATTATAAGCTCCTTGGGGCAGGGCTATGTGTTCTTGCAATACAAAGCATAATGTGTACTAATGTCATTATGTAAATAAATAATACAATACAGGTTTGTAAACAACCACTTTCCTGGCTGCCTGCAGAGCATATAAATTACCTCCATGCAACTAGGCAGCTATTTTCTAAAACCTGATCCTTTTAATCTTATAAATAGGAATGCTCACAAGATAGGTTGGTAAAAAAATGTGAGTGAGAAACTTTATAATTATTATTAATATTAAAATGTCTATACTGACCTTCACCCAAAGATCATAGGGGTAGTTTACAAAACAAAAAACACATACCATAATAACAGACCAAAACAATTATACCCCCTGCCCATTTAAAAGGCCATGGATTGTTTAATTAGCCAAAGACTTGGAATAAGGCTTGTCTGGCACCTAAAAATATGTAACAAATGCATCAGGCGAGCCTCCCTGGCTTATTTATATAGCAGATCTAGTATTCTATATTCAGGTGTTCTATATTTAGCATTCCTCACCACTAATGGAGAAGGGGAAAGGAAAGGAGGAGGCACACAGGCACAATGTTTGTTCTGTTTAAAACACCATGGTTTATTAGACAGAGATCATTGCATCTGAATCAGTCTACTGTCAAAGCACAGTCAGAAAGTATCTTTATCACGTAGAGTATAACAGCGCTAAAAAAAAAAGCACAGAATAAATTGGAGCACTTTATCTGATCTCCATCCCTTGATATTCCCCTGGTTAAGCTAGAACCACAAAGTACACTTCACAAATGCTTAGTGTTTCTAAATGAGTTAAATACTAATTTGTATTAGTACCTAACACATGAAGATAGCTGAAAAATCAGGTCAAGGGTTCCAACTAAAATGTAGTGAAATTGTGGATTTGATATTGAACAGGGGGGAAAGCTTTTGAAGTTGAAATACTGATTCTTTGAAATGCCTGGCTATTCCTAACAATATAGCAAGCTCCACTAATATATTTAAGAAATGGTTTCTTAATAGTTCTGTGGCTTATCAACATTTGTGATTTTATATTCTTCAAGAATAAATCTTACTTACCAAAGAAAGGCACACATGGAGGATTAATAGACCTGAGTTTTGCCAAGTATTTCTTATGATGGTCTTCACTCAGTTCATGAGCTTCTTCAAAAATCTTTTTCTGGCGGCTTGGGATTTGCTGAAGATGCATAAAGAAAGCTGAGACATGGACAACTACAAACCACATGTTATCAGTGATCTCAAATTAAGGGCCAGTCAAAATACTCAGATTCACTTGCAGGGTTCACTCACCCCTTACATATTGAAGTGCTTTTCATATCAAAAAATGGGTTCTATTATGTGTGGCACTGGGAAGTGCCCTTGATTTTTTGCTCTAGTTTTCAATTGCTCAGCTTCAGCCCCACTTTCTTGTGGAGAGAAGAGACACTACTTCTTAACACGATACTTTTCCACCATGGAGATAATCTCAGTCTAGGGAATATACGCAGTCTGCAAATGGGGACATGATGCACAAAGGAACTTTTGGCAAAATAAACAAGATGTCACAGTGGCTTCATATACCCTTGTACATGGGACAAAACAAACATTTGCACTGCATTTTGTAAGTGTTTAATGTAACCCTGAGATTATCTCTATGTAAAGAAAAATGTGTCCAACAGCCTACCCAGTGCTCATGCTGAAGACTGAAGAAAAAGAAAAAAGTGGTTTTGGCTTAAATCTTTTTGTTTTTTTCAATGATACTTTATTCAGCAACAGTTAAAACAATTACAGTTTCTAGATCTACATGTGACTTACTTCAAAGGTATGATCCAGTCTGTAAATAGGTGCAGAGTTCATAGCACTGACAACTTCAAGGACACCATTAAAATTGTTTAGTTCTTGGAAAACTTGCAAGATCTCAATTATCCGGCATACTACAATTACTCTTTCCTCTAGGTTTTCTGTTTCTATGATGCATCTAAATGTACAAAAAGATGTACTTATCAGTACAAGAATGTTAAAAAGCACCAATTTAATATAATTTTATTTTGACAAGTGTGACTTAATACAGGGGTTTCCAAACAGCTGATATAATTACTGAAGCCAACTTCTTTTCTGAATCCAAATGGGAGAACATTAGCTGTTAAACTTGCACACCAGTAGGAAAGTAAAAGTCTGCCTTCAGAAGAACCCACCTCTTGTTTCTGCACGATCAGGAAACACACCTCTTGATAAGAAGGAAACAGTTTGGAGAAGTAAAACTCAATGCAATGGGCTATCCGCTCCTATGGAGGGAATTCTACTACATGATAAACAGGAATGACTGAATGATCTTATCATGGCTGGTGGAGATGCAGCCAAATTAATGGCCCTGAGCAGCAAGATTAGAGAAGTGAATCATGAGACATGCAAAAGACAGGTTCCTCCAACAGCAGCTCCACTAAACTCAGACAAGCCTTTAATTATTTAATTTCTCAAAGCACAATTTGAGGATTACTAACTCAGTCTAAAACCAGTGCATAATTCAAAGAATATACTGTTTTTCAATTCTTGGACTTCAAACAATGGAGAAGTTTAGGAATTATTGTTCTTGCTACACTAATTTCCTTCTATGAAGCTCCAATATTTTGCCAAGCTGCAGCTCAGGAATGATGTTGCATGCCAAGGCCCCATGATCCACAGTTCCCTAGTGGACAATAAACACATGGACAAGTGGATTTGGTTTATGGGTTCAAATAGGCCACAACTTTATTGTTTACAAATGTGCACAGTTTGGCTTAGGCACTGGGTGTATCTCGACTCCCGCCCATCTGCAGACAGCCAAACTAAGGGTAAACCACCAATATGATGAGCCCAATGACTTATATCAAATAGGGTCACCCTGAGGGATCCCCGTTGGGGTTGTGGCATGGTCCATGCCCACATCTGGGCATCGGACAGAATCCACACCCCCAGTTCCCTTTAACAAGATACCCTTAATAAGGAGGGGCAGGCGGAGGCTACAACCACCCCTCAGTCCAAACAAAGGCCTAATGCCTTTGGCTGGGTTTTTTTTTTTTTTTCATTCTAACAAGAATCCTATCTCGGGTCTCAGACTAGCTCTGTATGGACCTGGATGTTAATATCAATATTTAGAAGATCTTAGTCAAAGCACTCAAGCAACTTACTTTTCAAACCACAAAGTAAGATTTGTGGTATGTCGTATCATCTTGAGCAGGTTAGGAGAATTGATTTCCTTATCTTCTTTTGTCCATACACTTCCAACCAGCTCTGATGGTTGCACAGCTCTACAAATTGACAATAAATATAAATTATTGAGAAAAGGCTATCATTTTATGGTCAATTGAGCTACTACTTCCATCTAGATTATTACAAATAACCAATAATTCTCAAATCAGAAAAAAACATTGACTGCATTTTTTTTGTTTGCTTTGTAGAATGCCATTGTTCTACCATCTACTGTTAACAACCAATTGGAGAGAATTGGTTGTTAAAAGTAGATGGTAGAACAATGGCATTCTACAAAGCAAACAAAAAAAATCTCTAGTTAAATGCTATATCTGTGGATGAGGTTCTGGAAGCTTATAGCTTACAGCTTACAAATCTTGCTTTCATAATACGTTCTTTAACAGTGAGCTCCAAAATGCCAACATATGAAAATAAATTATCACTTTACTAGCTATATCAAATTCACATTAATATATACTAGAGTCACAATTTGGAACATTGTTCCCTAAATGCAATATGAATAGCTTTGCTAGTAAGAACTGAATGCAGAAATGACCAGGACCGAACACTACATTGCTTGCATATTATGAAGTAGAAGAGAATAATATTGTTTTCAGAGCTACCTGTAAAGTTCAGATTCAAGTAATGTGAGCTGTCGAGCAATTTCTATTGGATGCAACGTAAGCAGGTCAAATGTTTCAATGTGTCCTGGCTTGCTAATATGCCACTCAATTGGAGGTGGTGAGCTTTCAAAAGTAATATTGTGACTTGGCCCAATTGCTTGTGCTTGCTTTTTCCTATGGATTATCTTTGTAATTGACTCAACCCATTTCTTCATAGCTTTACCTGAGAAGTAAAAGAAAAATACATTCTAGGATTTGAATAATAACAGTTACCTAGTAGCTAGAAACGTTCCAATAATGAAAATGGGAGAACAGTGGAAGACAATGTGAGAAATTCAGAAAACGAAGCCAGAGCCATCTGGTCTAGCACCAACAGCCAGATGCAACCAGGAAACTCACAAATAAGGCACGTTGGAGACAGTCATCCCCTTTGTTCCCAGCATTTAGTGATAAGGCCTATAATATACTGTTTCTGAACATGAGGCCCCAGACACAGACCTACATTTTAAAATGCCCAATCCTTTTGCTTAAACCTAGCTAAACTAGCGATCATCATGTCTTGTGGTAATGTATTTCCTAAGTGTTCTATGTCGCTACCAGAGAGTACCAGCTTGTCCCCAATCCCCACACCCAACCACACACTATCACCTTGGCTCTAACCAGAAGAGACTGAGAGAAGACAAGATAGCTATCTTCAAATATCTGAAGGGCGGTTAGAAGGAAGATGGAGCAAGCGTGTTTTCTCCTGCTCTGGAGGGTAGGACACAAACTAACGGCTCACAGTTACAAGAAAGGAGATTCTTAGTAAACATCAGAAAACAGTGGCCTGGAAACTTTTGGAATTTCTAAAGCCAAATATCCTTCATATCCTATTTCAATTACAACAGTATTTGTCAGTAGCTTAGAGAGATCCCTGAGCTGTTAACTTCCAACCAATACCAAAAGACACCCACCTACAGCCAAGCATCTAACTGTCCAGAATAGCCCAGACAACCATCCTACCCTTTTCTGCACCTGGAAATCTTCCTTCCAGTTGCTACCATAGTCATGAACAAAAACTGGAGGAAAATTATTATTTTTTGTCCTAAAATCAGTGTGACTTTGAGATCAGTCTTGCTGGCACATGCTCAGCCTGAATGACTCTTGGATCTCCTGGCTCAGGGTGCCCATCTGTGTATCTCATTAGTGACCTTTGCCTTGTAAAGCCCAACTGGCAAACTGAAACATCACACTTTAATAAAGCAGGTACAAAAGAAAAAGAAGCAGATCATGCTAGATCTTTGCAATAATCAAATCAAATACCTCTGACAGTGCCAATGAATTCTTCCAACCGTTGCAGTAGATCTACATCTCTCTCAAAATCATAGAAGTGATGCTCCACCCAGTGCCGGCATACATTTAGAACTCTACAACATTAACAGAGATTATACAATATTTGAGGACAATGTTTATATGATTTATTTTTGACAAAGTCTACTAGAGCTGTAGGGCTGGTTTCATTTTACAGCATATATACTGTCCTGACTCCCTGAAGAAGTGCCATACAGCTGTCAGGATCCATGCCAAAACTCTTGTCTGACTTGCTGGGCCTCGAAAAGGAGGACTAGAACACTGAGTTCCCCCAATCTCCAGTCCAAGCTCTGGTAGCTGGGTAATAAGTGAATGTGTGCAGTGGTAGGAAACCTAGCCAGAGCAAAAGGTCAAGCTGATTCGCAGTTTATGTCTATGGTCATCCTCAAGTTCTGCTACCAATTAACATTTACTGTGCACTTAAAAATGTTAAAAAGTATGTCTCTCAAGGATGAATTCTATCTCCCTCTAGATTGTAATGGCTTGTGCATCATCTAGTGGAATTAAAATGGTGAATAAACAATACAGAATATGAGACAATATTAGTTAGGTGATATAATGTTCTGGAAAAGGCATGGTATCACTGAATTAAGATCTGTAATGAAGAAAATATATAAGCAACAATACTATCAAGTGAAACACAAGGTAGATGAAGTGCCATTTCTGAAATATTTTCAGATAAGGCATATTATAACTACATTAATAAATGTAGCACAGTTCATTAGGAAATTACACAAACTTTGAAGCATATATTTCAAATAAAGAACAGTCATGTGGAACTCTGGATCAGAAGTGGCTTTTTGAAAGTACAATGGTGGGAAGGTTGAAAAGCTCTGGTATATGCACAGAACATTGTACAGTCCTTTGGATCCCACCCACTGATTTTAAAAACTGGGATCTAAATCTAAATAAGATGCAGTTTACACACTTAAGATTACTTACCGCAGCTGTACAGGTTGGATATATTCCTTCCTAAATCTTTTTAGCTCTGCGCTAAGTGGTTGATCTCCATTCTCCATAGCTATGCGGTCTGCTTCTGTTGGTTCAGGTTCTGGAATTTCAAATCTAATGTGGGATGGTAATGTAAAAAGTAGGTTACTAAACAGGTATTTAACATTTGCAATAAACAATAAGGAATAGGACTAACATTCTTACATTTTATTTAGGAAAGTTCCATTCAGGCAGGAAAGGGAAAGGCCACAACCCCTTTAAAATTTCAAGCTTTCCAACTGACACAGGTATAATACCCTTAAGTGTGATTGAATAGGGAATATACTACAGTGTTACCAATCTGAGATTAAATAAATTCAATATCGTTTGGAGTAAAATGGAAATAATTTGCAAAGATGCAGGCATCTGTGGTTTGACTTCACACCTGGAGGTGCACTCCATTGTCTCTTGAGACAGATGGATGCCAACACAGGCATCTGACTACTTAGTATGACATAACTGAATAGCACTTGTATTTTACACATTAAATGCAGACAACCCTCAATTTATGTGGGGGTTACAGTCCGGACATCCCTGCGTATAACCAAAACTGTGTATATCAGGAGTACCCTGGAGGAGTGAGTCACTCAGCAAGCCCCACTGTTGATCAGGCATAAGCCAGAGAGGGCAGCGGGGTTTGCACAGCTGACGCGGAGGGAAGCTTCTTCCTCACACATCAGCTGAGGCAGTCAGACCGGCTCACTTGAGTTAGGGGGCTGCAGGGTTTGCTCAGCTGATGTGATGTTAGGTGGGGAGGCTCTGGGGAAAGTCTCCCCATGAGCTAGGAGGACTCTCCAGGGTGATGCCCATTTCTGGATCCACTTTTGGGTTCCTGGCACCCCATGTGCACATAGTTACATGCAAATAGAGCACATGTGAATGGAAAATTGCCTGTACAGTGGTACCTCAGGTTACATACGCTTAAGGTTACAGACTCTGCTAACCCAGAAATAGTACCTCGGGTTAAGAACTTTGCTTCAGAATGAGAACAGAAATCGCACGGTGGCCTCGGGAGGCCCCATTAGCTAAAGTGGTACCTCAGGTTAAGAATGGGCTTCCAGAACAAATTAAGTTCTTAACTTGAGATACCACTGTACCTCAAATTAAATATGTGTTTAATTTCATACACATTAGAGCTGTCATGTGCTGTAACTTCATTTATTTAGGTATGCATGTAAAGCACAGAATGTGGAATTGAAGATTCACACTAAATTGGGAAGAAATTGTTTCCCATGAAATTTGCATTTGGGTTTTTCTTAAATGCAAATCTGTAAAGAAAAATGGGTTGGCTTCAGGTTTCCCACGGACAGATTTCCACTGATGGGACTGCTCTATTAGAGGAAGGGAGATTTTTAGTCTCCCTTAACTTCTATTCTGGAAGTAGTGGACAATAGTCAGGATGTGCTTAGGGGGAAGAGGGAATAGGCATAAGCACGCACACACACATGCACCCCCCCTTTCCATAGGATAAAAGTGTTATTTAAAAACTCATCTCAGAAGAAGAGAACCAAAATTACAACACAGTATTTCAGAAAAGTCCTCTTACCGTTCTATCAGGAGACTCAGTAATTCCTGAGGCTTGCAAAAAGATCTGTATGTTGTAAGAAATGTTCGAACAAAGTTGGGATCTAGGAGAGACAAAATAAATATTTCACTATATTGTTTTAAATTGTTTAGACAGCTAGTGAAGAACTCTAAGTGTTAACTTCAGAAGCCTCAAACCCTGGAGTCTGATGCAGTTGTAAGAGATGTCACCTAATCATGGCTGAGGGAATGGGGAAAGGGCATTCATTCTAGATGGATTTCTGCTCTCTTTGTAGGCGAAAAGGTACTTAGGTAAAGCAACATCTTGCTTCTGGGACTGCGGAGCCAACTGTATTTTGCTGAAGGGAGTAGTAGCCAGTGGGGAAGCAGGGTCGTGTTGCACATCTCGCCTAATAACACTGCATGTCATTGCCGGTTACTGAGAGAGGGACAAGACAGTAAGGAGCTTGATGGGGGCATTGGACCGGCTTTGCCACTGTGCCCACACCACACCAAGCTCCCTGCTGCCTTGTCCCTCCCCCTTTCGGTAGTCAGCAGTGAGTGTAGCATTGGGAAGCTAGGTGAATAGCACCCACCAGGCTGGGCTGCCCTGCTAGCTGCTACTGCTTGGGGGGGTGAAATGTGTCCCTAGATCGTGAAGGAAGCTCCAAGGTAGGAAACTACACATGTGAGAGAATCAAATAACAATGCAAACCATACTCAAACACGAAAACACATCATCTGATGGGTGGTCAGAATGTACTATCTACCAGAAGAACAGAAGCCTATCAAGAAAGAGTTTTCCCCTTCTTTCTTGTACACAGGAGGGTGTTTAACTTAAGGATGTCAAGCAGCAGTAAATCCCAGGATAAGCACATCTGCTGTACAGAACCTAAAAGGCTCTGAGCAAAACTATTTGGTTAAAGCTACTCTGACTGAAGATTTAGCTAGGGACAAACACAAATCTTTATTGTTTTGCCAAAGGCCAAATGTAATCATATAGCAGTATAACTAAAAGTATGATTTAAACCCATTGCACAACCCACTGAAATATCGAGTACCTTTTACAACAACAAAAATACAGTACTAATAACTAGAAAAAAGGCTTCTGCTTCTTTACAATTTTAACAAGAGACAACTCTCCTGAACCAGAAATCTTATCCTCTTCCCTGGCAAGCTTACACTGTTTTTAGTTCTGTTGTTTCCAAATTAGAAGACAAGGATCAATGTTGAATATTTTAAAGTGTCCACTGCTACCACGTCTATGGTGGTTCGAGACTCTTGAAGGGTTGAATTTAACCATCATGGTTCCTTCAGACTGCAGCAAGAGGAAGTCAAGGCCCTACTGCACAGCACATGAAACAACTTGAATGCAGTTACCCTAATTAGTGTGTCTTCACATGACCTTCAGCTCTTTGGGTGAGCTTTGTAAAAGCCTTCCCTGACCAAGAATGGATTTGGGGAGAGGTCCTGCCTACCCAATCCCAGAGATGGGACCTTCCCCATACTGAATTTCCTACTACCTACAAGGAGAGAATAAGCCTCATGCACTCCTTTCATATAGCCCTCAACCTCTCAGACATGAATTCCTCTCACCCTTAATCATGGGGTTCACTGTGCATGCACCAGAATCACTTGGGGTTAATTTGACCTGGGATGTTCTGGAGCACAGAAGTAGACTTTAATGGAAGGAGGGCATCAACCCAGGGCCCATTCTTGATCAGGGCTAAGGGACAGCTACTGTAACTTCTGTCCCAACATTAGAACAATGCATTTACATACACTATTCAGTATGCACATTTAGTTATAAAACTCATACCTTTCTATCACTTTGTTTGATGTTACTTTACGGCAAGTTCAATTTTCCTACTAAATTCTTTTCCTGCAATGACTTCATAGAGCCAAGTCGTTGGTTAAAAATACACACACACAGTTAAGTCAGGATGTCTGTCTATGTGATAAATCTCTCCTCAAACAGGCATTTTAAAAAGCTAAAAGAACAACAACATCTAAAAAAATCATAAATAACCATTCCTGAATGCGTTAAGAAAGGAAATGGACACTATGCTGACGCACAAGCATTCAACGTATCAAAGCTCTATAAATAGAACAGCACAACCCTCCAAGAGAAAAAAAGTTGCAAGCTCTTTCAAAACTGGAAGGGCCAAATCAGGAAATGGAAATGAACTTTTACCACACACAGAACTGTGAACAGAGGCCAAAAAAACCAAAGGCTTTGGGAAGAAGTAAAAGTTCTGTCAAATAACCCATACTGAATTTAAATGCCATTTGCTCAACCTGGCCACTTTTGCACCACAAGGAGCTAATGGTCCCGATTCCAACTTCCCATTCATTTACACAAACTAGTCACCAACAAAAAGCATCCCAGTATATGGGGTAGAATGGAGAGGGCCAGAGCTTCTATACCAGGTGAGCCAAGGCAAACCCACCCACCTTCCCCCATTATGATTTTGCACAACCCAATCTTGTGCAAAAGGACTTAAGCTGACAGAACAGGACTTCTCCAA